>NC_081290.1:230647943-231273170 GCF_030435805.1 Mustela lutreola | reverse complement strand
AAAACCAAGAATTGGACATTTAACTGACTGCACCGAGGGAGAGAGAGAGAGAGAGAATGAATGAATCTTTTTTTTTTTTTTAATGATTTTTATTTATTTATTTGACAGACAGAGATCACAAGTAGGCAGAGAGGCAGGCAGAGAGAGGAAGGGAAGCAGGCCTCCCGCTGAGCAGAGAGCCCAATGCGGGGCTCGATCCCAGGACCCTGGGATCATGACCTGACCTGAAGGCAGAGGCTTTAACCCACTGAGCCACTCAGGTGCCCCAGATTGAATGAATCTTAAGCAGGCTCCATGCCCAGGGTGAAGCCCAACATAGGGCTCCATCTCAGGACCCAGAGATCAAGACCTGATCGGAAATTAAGAGACACTTAACAATGAGCAACCCAGTCGCCCCTAGATCCTTTTTTAAGAACACATTTACATTTGAGAGGAGTAAAGGAGTAGTACTTAGAAAAGAAGCTCCTGAAGAAGGAGGAGGAGGAAAAAAGGAAGGGATATAGTGTGGCATTGGCCCAGGGAAAGACCAGTGGACCAGTAGTCCAGATACAAACCCACGTATATATGGAAAGTTTATACATAACACAGCAGTCAATACAGATTGGTGCGGGAAACAGAGAACTGCTAAATAAATGGTTCTGGGACAACTCTATATCAAAAAGAAGAAAATGATACTACCTTGTACCATATTCCAAAAAAAAAAAGTTCTAGGTGAATTAAAGACTTAAGAGTGAAATGGACACTCAGAAGAAAATATAGGTGAAGATCTTTATGACCCTCTACAGAGAATATTTCTTAGACATAAAAAGTATAATCAAAAAGGAAAAGATTGGTAAGTTCTACCCCCCTAAAAAAATTGGTAAAAACACAAGCTTGGAAATGAAAGGGGTTTTTATTTTATCTATTTTCAACAAATATAAAACGTGAAGAGTCCCCCTACCCCCCAAAAAAAGCCCAGTAGAAAATGGTCAAAAGAGGGACACCTGAGTGGCTCAGTTGGTTGAGCATCTGGTTTTGACTCAGGTCATGATCCAGGGTCCTGGGATTAAGTGCCACACTGGGCTCCCTGCTCAGTGGGAAGCCTGCTTCTTCCTCTCCCTCTGCCAACCATTCCCCCTGCTTGTGTGCTCTCTCTTTCTTTCTCTCTCTCTCTCTCTGACAAATAATAAAATCTTACGAAAAATGGGCAAAAGACATAAATAGGCTTTCACGATAAAAAACAAATGTGCAATAAACATGAAAAGACAAAAAAATGGAAATCAAAGTCTGCAATGAGTTGTTGTTTCACATCTATATTGGCAAACATTTAAAAACTTGACATCAGTGGTGCCTGGCTAGTTCAGTGGGTAGAGCCTGCAACTCTTGATCTCAGGGTTGTGAATTCAATCTCCATGTTGGGCATGGAGCCTACTTAAAATAAGACACACACACACACACACACACGTGTGTGTGTGTATGTATGTATGTGTACATGTACTTTATTTTTTTTTTTTTTAAAGATTTTATTTATTTATTTGACAGAGAGAAATCACAAGTAGGTAGAGAGGCAGGCAGAGAGAGAGAGGAGGAAGCAGGCTCCCTGCCGAGCAGAGAGCCCGATGCGGGACTCGATCCCAGGACCCTGAGATCATGACCTGAGCCGAAGGCAGCGGCTTAACCACTGAGCCACCCAGGCGCCCCTGTACATGTACTTTAAAAGAAAATTAAAAATTGGACATCAAGAATTGGTAAGAAGGGGCGCCTGGGTGGCTCAGTGGGTTAAGCCGCTGCCTTCGGCTCAGGTCATGATCTCAGGGTCCTGGGATCGAGTCCCGCATCGGGCTCTCTGCTCAGCAGGGAGCCTGCTTCCTTCTCTCTCTCTCTCTGCCTGCTTCTCTGCCTACTTGTGATGTCTCTCTGTCAAATAAATAAAATAAAAAATCTTTAAAAAAAAAAAAAAAAAGAATTGGTAAGAATGTAGGGGCACCTGGGTGGCTCAGTTGTTGAGTGTCTCCCTTCAGCTCAGGTCATGATCCTGGGGTCCTGGGATGGAGCTCGCTGCATTAGGCATCAGGCTCCCTGCTTGGCAGGAGGCCTGCTTCTCTCTCTCCCAATCCCCCTGCTTGTGTTCCCTCTCTCGCTGTGTCTCCCTCTGTCAAGTGAATAAATCTTTCTATCTGGTGAGCTGGTTGTTAAATATTTACAAGTACGCCACAGGAGATGCATAGTAGTGAAACAATGAATAAAAGCAAGCGAATACTAAGTAGGTAGAGAGGAGCACACAGGGGCAACATTCCTTCAATAAGGAATGTTCTAATGCTGCTCTTCTGTGCATATAAACTTCCTAAGGAAAAGAAAATAAGCAAGGGTTAGCTTGGTGGAAGGCAGGGCCAGTGGCATGTGTATATATACACACTGGAGGATCTGAGAGAGGTAGCTCCAAAGATGAATGTGAATGTGAGAGAGAAAATGGTTAGTTGGGGCAGTTGCAAGCATGCTTTTCATGCTCAAGCATTCTGAGAAGCAAGGAGCAAGGGGGTTGGTGTGCCCTGGTAGGGAAGATTAGGGTAGATGGGGCGAGAGCAGATCACCTCATGCTTATGTGCCAGGGTCAGCAGTTTGGATTAACTGTGAGCAATGTGTGGGCAAAAGTCTTGGCAGGGTAGAGGCAAGATGGGCAGGATAGTGCGGAAG
Organism: Mustela lutreola; assembly: GCF_030435805.1. Taxonomy (NCBI): domain Eukaryota; kingdom Metazoa; phylum Chordata; class Mammalia; order Carnivora; family Mustelidae; genus Mustela; species Mustela lutreola. The sequence continues at coordinate 231,270,497 of NC_081290.1, read as the reverse complement.
TTGGAAAGGCTTTGCTGGAAAGTGAAAGCCAAAGCAAGACCATGGCTCTGAGGACGAAGAGGCTTAAGAGGTCCCTAAGATGTAAAATAGACGGAGCTTAGTGACTGATTGGATGTGGGATGTGGAAAATAGGACGCTTCTGCCCACAAGGAGGTAGAACAGAATTCCCCACTCTTTAAGGGTGGGCCATGAAATGACTTTCTTCCAAGGAGTACAATCCAGAAAGGAGGAAACAAAAGTAACCTTACAGTGGAGAGAAAACTGAAAAGGCTACCTCAGCAGGTGAAGGTCATCATTGCCAGTGATGTCATGTTGATAGTAGGTCCCTTTGATATGTTGGGATGAGAATGGCATTTCACCTCTGTGGTCTTCCTTCCAGAAGCCCCTAGCCTCAGTCTAATCATAGAAAAAATATCAAGCAAATCCCATTGAGAGGCTGTACAAAATACACAACCGGTACTCCTTATTAAACTATCAAAATCATCAAAAAACAAGAAAAGTGAGAAACAGTTTTAGCCAGCAAAACCCTAAGGAAACCTGACAACTAAAGGTAACGTGGTATCCTGGTTGGAATCCTGGAATAGAAAAAAAGACATTAGGTTAAAAACTAGGAAATCTAAAAGTGTGGATTTCCATTATAAATGAGGTATCTGGAAGAAATAAAACTAAAAGTCAACTTACTGAATGGGAGCAGATATTTGCAAATGACATATCTAATAAAGGGCTAATATCCAAAATATACAAAGAACTGCTAAAACAAGACCCAAAAAACAAATACTCCTATTAAAAAATGGGCAGAAGCCATGAAAAGACATTTCTTCACAGAAAACCTACACATGGCCAACAGACACATGAAAAGGCGCTCAACATCACTCATCATCAGGGAAATGCAAATCAAAACTACGATATCACCTCACATCTAAATTGACTAAAATTAACAACACAAGAAACAAGTGTTGGCAAGGATGTGGTGAAAAAGGAGTCCTCCTGCACTGTTGGTGGGAATGCAGCCACTATGAGAAAACAGCATGGAGGTTCTTCAAAAAGTTAAAAATAAGACAAACCATAAGAGAATCTTAATCTCAGGAAACAAACTGAGGGCTGTTGGAGTGGAGGGGGTGGGAGGGATAGGGGGGCTGGGAGATGGACACTGGGGAGGGTCTGTGCTATGGTAAGTGATGTGAATCGTGTAAGACTGATGATTCACAGACCTGTACCCCAGAAACAAATAATTCATTATATGTTAATAAAACACATATATATGTATGTGTGTGTGTGTGTATGTATATGTGTGTGTGTATATATTCACATACACACACATACAAAAAAGGTTTTAAAATATGGGGTGCCTGGGTGGCTCAGTCATTAGGTGTTTGCCTTCAGCTCAGGTCATGATCCTGGGCTCCTGGGATTGAGCCCACAATTGGACTCCCTGCTTGGTGGGAGGCCTGCTTCTTCCTCTCCCACTCCTCCTACTTGTGTTCCCTCTCTTGCTGTCCCTCTCTGTCAAATAATAAATAAAATCTTTTTAAAAAATTAAAAAAATAGACCTACCTCATGATCCAGTAATCGCACTGCTAGGTATCCAAAAAATACAGAAAGACCAATTCAAAGAGATACATGCACCCCTGTGCTTATAGTAGCATTATCTACAATAGCCAAATTATGGAAACAGCCCATGTACATGAACAGATAACAAAGTGGTGTATTCATGCAACAGAATATTGTTCAGCCATAAAGAAGAATGAAATCTTGCCATTGGCAACAACATGGATGGAGCTAGGGAGTATTACGCCAAATGAAATAAGCCAGTCAGTTTAAGTCAAATACAATATGGTTTCACTCATATGTGGAATTTAAGAAACAAAACAAACTAACCTGGGTGGGAGTAAACGAGAGGCAAACCAAGAAACAGATGCTTACCTAGAGAGAACAAACTGATGGTTACCAGAGGGCAGATGGTGGAGGGATGGGTGAAACAGGTGTTGGAGATTAAGGAGGGCACTTATTGTAATGAGCACCAGGTGATACATGAGTTATTGAATCACTGTATTGTACACCTGAAACTAATATAACACTGTAAACTATAGTGCAGATAAATTAAAACTTAATAAATAAATGTCACTAAATTGAGCATTAGAAAAAATCACAATGTATCAATATTGATTATTATTTGTGATAAGTATACCTTTCTCATGTAAGCCATTAAGAGTACAGGAAACTGGGTGTGGGGCATATGGGAATTCTGTCTTCCCAACTTTTCTGAAAGTCTAAAACTATTCTAAAATTTAAAACTTATTTTTAAAAAATCAGCTAGATGCATTTGTTCTGAAAATGTTTTTTTTTTTTTTTAAGATTTTTTTTATGAGAGACAGTGTGTTGGAGTGGGGGTGGTGGGGCAGAGCGAGAGAGAGAAAGAGTCACAAGCCAACTCTGACTCCGCACTGACCCTGGGGCCCCAGTGGGGTTCGTTCTCATGACCTGAGGTCATGATCTGAGGTGAAACCAAGAGTTGGACCCTCAACCAACTGCCCCACCTAGGCATCCCTGTTCTGAAAAGTTTTAATTAAAATTAATTGCTACTTTCCTTAAAAACTGAGTTGAGAGTTTCTGAGTTGAGTGACCTTTATCAGGGTCACAGAGTCAGCCCCTATTCTTCTAATTCTTCTCTTGGCTCTTCTGTGAGGCAGAACTGAACAGGTGGTTTGCTTGGGCAGGAAGGACTACCACTCCCAGAGTGCCCCTGTGCGGTTGTCAGGAGCAACCAGAGAATGCAGACTAACAGCCCTCTCGGAGTCGGGATTATACAACTGGGTGCCTTGCCAGGCAGCCATGGGCCAGGACTATTACTCCGTGCTTGAGGTCACTCGCAATTCAGAGGATGCCGAGATCAAGAAAGCGTAAGTGGGGGGCGAGAGTGAGGCTTTAGGGGAGTGCCAGGAAGGCTCCACCTTTATCTTCCAAACTGAGCTTTCTTGCACAGTTTAGGGCAGGCAAGATAAACCTTGTTCCTTCTCTTGATTCTTGCTTACCTATACTCTAGGTTTGGGCTGGGTTAGAGTTCCCAATCCATCATGCTTTACCTCCTAAACCCTATCTCTCTTCCTGCTCATCCTGGTTTTCCTAGCAATAAAAGTCAGGACAAAGGAGACATTTGAACTTTATTCTGATTATGGAGAACCAAAGGATTGAAAATAGTTGAGTGACCTGACCAAATGGGTGTGTTTCAGATTTTATTCTGGCCATCAGATGAGTTTGTTTTTGTTTTTTTAAGCTTTTATTTATTTATTTGAGAGACAGAGATCAAAAGTAGGCAGAGAGGCAGGCAGAGAGAGAGGAGAGAGCAGGCTCCATGCTGAGCAGAGACCCCAATGTGGGGCTTGATCCCAGGACCCTGGGATTATGACCTGAGCCGAAGGCAGAGGCTTTAACCCACTGAGCCACCCAGGTGCCCCTCAGATGAGTTTTTAATGCTGAACGGCATTTCTCAATACTTCCATCAGGTCTTGGGGATTTTGCGGTCCATTTCCAAAAAAGTGTAGGATGGGAGTCAGCACATTTTTCTGAAGAAAAAAAAAAGTGTTTTGGGGGGGCAGCTGGGTGTCTCAGTCAGTTAAGCATCTGACTTGATTTCAGCTTGGGTCGTGATCTCCAGGTCATGAGATTGATCCCTGTGTCAGGCTCCACACTAGGTGTCAAGCCTGCTTGGGATTCTGTCTCTCCCTCTGCTCCCCCCAAACCACACACACCCTGTTCGCTCACACACGCACTCTCTCTCTCTCAAAAAAAAAAAAAAAATGTGTTTTTTAAATGTATATTTATTGAGTGCCTACCCTATGGTTAGGGGCAGTGGTAGAAGCTGGAGATATGATCATGAATCAGACAGATAAGTAGCTTGATTTTGTTGATTAATACAGATAATGAATAAGTCATAAGTGTGATGAATGTTACAGAAGGGGAAGTACAGAGGGTTGTGAAAGCTTATTTTAGAAGTAGAGAGACCCTATTCAGGGGCTGTCAGGATAATCAAGGCTGACAATGAAGCTTAAGTGCACCTGGGTGGCTCAGTGGGTTAAGCGTTCATCTTTAGCTCAAGGCATGATCTCAGGGTCCTGGGATCAAGCCCCCCATCGGGCTCTCTGCTCAGGAGGGAGCCTACTTCTCCCTCTGCCTCTGCCCCTCTCCTTGCTTATGTGCTCTCTCAATCTCTCTCTCTCTCAAATGAATAAATAAGATCTTTTTAAAAAAGAAAAAAGAAGATGAAGCTTGAAGCAGGACAGTGGGTTGGTGAGAAGAGAGAGAATGGACTTGGCTCTTTTTTTTTTTTTCAAGATTTTATTTATGTATTTGACAGAGATCACAAGTAGGCAGGGAGGCAGGCAGAGAGAGAGAGGGAAACAGGCTCCCCGCTGAGCAGATAATCAAGGGAGAGAGCCCGATGGGGGCTCGATCCCAGGACTCTGAGATCATGACCTGAGCTGGAGGCATAGGCCTAACCCACCGAGCTACCCAGGCGCCCCTTGACTTGGCTTTTAATCAGATCTTTGGAGGGTAAGGAAAAAGGGAGGAATCTGGGATAATACAATTATGGTTGGGCAGTAATCCATTTATTGAATGTACAGATTCTGTTCTGAAAACCTCCCATCATTATTTCATTTAATCCTTACAACAACCCTGAGAGGTAGGTGCTATTATTATCCCAAGCCCATGTGCCTAGTAACCAGTATCTGGACACCAGGCCTACTGTGGTTCAGGTCCTATAGGGCATTAATTGTGGGGTAAGTCGAAAGAGTCTACAGTGTGGCTGAGAAACAAGACACAGACTCATGAGACAATTACAGAATAACTCAGGACAGTGTGTGATGTCACCCACAGTTCAGAGCATCTCCTTGGCCAATGGGAGCCATCTAAGGAGAGGTCACAAAGAGTTGGAGTGCCGAAAAGTAAGCCAAACTTAAACACTAGAAACATCTAGATCTGAATCCAGGTTCTCCTACCCACTAGCTGTGTGACATGGACAAAGTGCCCTCTCTGGGCCTCGTTTTCCCATCTCTAAAATAACAGTAACAAACAGTGGCACCTGGGTGGCTCAGTGCGTTGGGCATCTGCCTTCAGCTCGGGTCATGGTCCTGGGTCCTGGGATTGCCCTTCACTGGACTCCCTGCTCAGCAGGGGGCCTGCTTCTCCCTCTCGCTCTACCCCTCCCCCTGCTTGTGCTCTCTCTCGTGCACTCTCTCTAATAAGTAAATTCTTAAAAATTAATAATTATAAAGGTTGTTCTAGTATTAATATGGGATTGTATGAGATAATGAATATGAAATGCCCAGCAATCATTTGCCCCAAAACCAGGTCCTATAGAGTGGTTAAAAGGACCACGTGTATTTCAAACAATAGCCCTTAACCCTTCTCTATTGTGACAGTTTTAAGAGATGAGTGCCATACTGGAGTACCGAGATTCTTGACCCCCCCGCTCAAAATGCTGAATGTAATATAATGAAGAAAAGCTCCACAATGATTCCTAATTGCCTAGCTATTTCCCTTCTCAGTGTCTCTCATTTGGTCTCAGCTGCTACATCTGAGCTGTGACTCACCTCCGTCTTGGGCACTCAGTAAAACAGTGATGGTTGTAAGTAAAACTTACAACTACTCAAGTTTATATGAACACGGAACTCTTCTCAAACCCACTTACTTTTACTCATTGATAGAATATTCTTTCAGTTCTCCTCATAACTGACTTTGGCCTTTGTAACTGAGAAGGGCTGGTTTCAAAGCCTCAAGGAGGTCATGACAATTGTCTTCAAGTCTCTGAAGGTGGAACAAGCCGATACTCTCTGTAAAGGCCTCCAAGGTCAGAGTTAGGACCTTCAGAGTTAGAGGACAGCAGGCCTCACTCAGTAAGATGAAATGTTGCCTCCAAGTCCGAGCGGTCCCACCCTGAGATGGGCTGCCTTGTGGGACAGTTACATTGGGTCATTCTTTTACTCTGCTGCTCAGAGCTAGGCACCAGGGACACAGAACCAGACACAGTAACTCAAGGAAATCACTCTAGTGGGAGAGACAAGCCAGTCAATAACCAGCTGGAGCACCAAGTACTAAGTTTAGGGATGGAAGGCACTGGGGACTCGGGAAGGGGATTCTAACCCAGAATGGAGGCTGCAGTTAGGGAAGGCATCCTGGAGGAGTTGACCCTGAGCTGTGTGTTGGAAGATGAATGAAAATGTGCCAGTGGGAGATGGGAGGGACTGGAGAGGGGTGAGTGTTACAGGTGAAGGGAGTAAAATGTCAAAGACATGAGCAACGCAGTGTGGGGAGTTTGGAGCCTGGGCAGAAGGTCAGTAGAGGTCATGGGAGTGGGGAGAGAGAGCTGTGAGTAAGAAGGCCAGAGAGAGAAGCAGAGGCTTGAATCTCAGAGAGATTTGGATTTTATGCTGAAGACAAAGGGGAAACCAGTGGAGGATTTAGGCCGAAGAGTGACTTGGTCAGGGGGCAGCACGCCAAAAGGCCTGGGGAAGGGGAGCACTAGAAACAGGAAACCATAGTTCTGCAATAGTTGTAGGGATGAAGCAGCAGGAAGAGAACATTAGGGAGAAAGAAAAACCAACGTGCCTGGGTAACGGGTGGGATGGGGGTGGAGGGGACAAAGAACCTGGGAGTTGATAACGTTCAGGTTTTTGGCTGCAGTTCCTGGGTAAGTGAGCAAAAAATGAGGGAATGAAAGTGTGTTTCATTTGGGCTCATTGAGTTTGTGAGGCCTTTGGGACATCAGAGAGGAGATACCAAGATGGCTCTGGGAGCTGGGCCCTCTGAACTGCATCAGTAGACACCGTGGGGCTCAGGCTTCCTGAAGAGAGCCCAAGGCAGGTGATTGGGAGGGAGGTGAGAGGGGCTGGGGTCTTTATTCCCAGCTCCCTTCCTAGCAGGGCCCTTCAGGTTGGCTATGTTCCTTAAATGAAGTGACGGCTCCTGCCAAGGGCCCCCATCCACACACCCTTCCGTGGGATGTCATGAACTTCTCCTTCCCCTCACTCCTATAGGCTCGAGGGCATCAGGGTCCCTCAGGGCTCCTGACCTTGGGCTACAGCGCCGTCCCCTATGGTTATCCTCCCTATCTCCCACACTTCGGTGAGTGGTCCCTTTATCAACTCCACAAATCCCCCAGTCCATGCCAGCTCTTTCCTCCCAGACACTGAGGGTACAGATTTTCAGATGCTGTAGGTGCTGCCTCATTTGAGTGGTGGGATGGGGCAGCTATGGAAGCTGGGCAGCGAATGAGCACAGAAGCAGGAGACACTAAGAGGGCCTGACATGTGCTGAGTGCCTCTCTGTACTCAGCCCTTTGACGCCTTATTTTATGTGATCTTCCCAAGAAGCCTAGGGGTCAGTTCAGACATCAAGACAGGATTCGAAATATATTGGGGGAGGCATGTGTGAGGGTCAAGGAGGAGCAAGAGTGGGCAGGAGGGTCTTCAGACCCCAGTGCAGGTCTGATGCCTGTGGTAGGGGAGCTGGGTGGGGAGGGCCGCAGAGTTGGCTGGAGAAAATGCTCAGTCCGGATGATTGGCAGGAGTTCCGAGGCAGAGGTTGTAGGTTGGAGGGGTCCTGTGTCCCACAGGGAGGCACAAGCACGAACATCCTCACCATGCTTGGGCCCTAGCTGGAGCAGGTGGAGGAGGGGTAGCTTCAGCACAAACACCGAGGGCAGGCAGCTACGCTTTCTCCCCGCTGGGCCCTCTTCAAGGGCATCTGAGCCATGGGCCACCTTGGCTACCACAGCCCAGACTTTATAGCTGGGAACATCAAAGCAGTGAACAGAGAGCCAGCTCTAAGCCAGCTCTAAGCACCTTGGGCCTGTTTCAGCTGCTATGACGAGTATGAATCCTCTCTCCTCCAGGTACCGGAAACTGGCCCTGAAGAACCACCCGCTCAAGTCCAGCGAGCCATCTGCAGCAGAGACATTCAGGCAAATAGCAGAGGCCTATGATGTGCTGAGCGACCGTGAGTGACTCTGCTCTCTTCCTCAGGTCTTGGGTGTTGGGCTTTCTGAGGGGGCCCAACAGAGAGGAGGCATTCCTCTTCCTGCCCTGGGCAAACTTAGAAAGAAAACAGCACGAAGAATTAGTCGCCTATCTCAGTAGTCCAGAGATAAGGTTGACGTGGCGTGGGGAGCCCTTGGACTAAGCTGATCTGCTCAGCTGGTCTTGGAGGGGGCAGAACCTGGTGCAGGTCCCCACAGCCCCCACATTCACCCTGGGCCCGCAGGGATGGGCACAGTGAGATGCTTCCTGCCAAGGCAGGAAGGTAATGCTGAAGCTGGTGTGCACCTTTACTCTTCCCAGACGGCCAAGGACAGCATGTCTATAAAGGGGCATGGAGAGACTGGTAATTGAGAAATCTCCTGAAACTAGGAGTATAGAAAGCGATTCCTCCCCTCTGCTCTGGGCAGTACCTGCATGGACATCCTGAAGTCTTGTCCCAGAGACTAGTTACAGATCCTGTGCCGAAGAATGGCCAGATCACAAAGGTTTTTCTGGTCCCGAGTTCTCAGGACTTTGGAGTCCTTAGACTGTAGGAGTTCAAAGCTCTAGAATTTGGGAGCTCTAGAATTCTTGGATTCTAGAATTTCAAGGATTCTACCTGCCCCAGAAAAAACTGTATTTGTGATGATGAGTTTAGCCAAATTCCAGGACAGTAGCCTGACTGTTAATCTCCAGATCCCTCCTCCAGTCCTCTCCCACCGTTGTGGCTCTCCTCCAGGCTACAGGCCCATACCTAGATGCACCCACCATGAGATTCCGCACCTGACTTTTCAGATCTCCTTCCAAAGACTGCCAGACAACAGGCTCGTTAGAAATAAGGTTGCTTTTGCCCTTTTCTCTCCACCCTGTGTTCATCTGCTTCCCAGCCCAGTAGCTATCTTAGTCCCCGAGAACGGCCCCTTCCTCAAGGTGCAACATGTCCACAGCTGTGAAGAGAGGCATCTATGACAAGTTTGGAGAAGAGGGCCTGAAGGGCGGGATTCCCCTGGAGTATGGAGCCCAGACCCCATGGACCACTGGTTATGTCTTCCACGGCAACCCTGAAAAGGTTTTCCATGATTTCTTCGGAGGAGACAACCCCTTTGGTGGTAAGAGGCCCCACCTCCCCACTTGCCTTACTGGGAAAGGACAGAGCTATAAAAGGTTTCTTTTCCTTGAATCCTTTTGTTTATCTAAGAAATAGATATAGTGCCTGATTAAAAAAATTGTATTAAAGAAGAAATAAAGTCCAGCCTTTATTCCTTCTCTAGGAGCAGCCACTTACTGCCAACAGTTTATGTATCCTTCCAGAAATTTTCTGTGCATTTATGAGCATATATTTATGTTTACATAAGCCTTTTACCTAATTAAGGAAAGAGGACCATATTGTACATGCTGAGTTTTTTTCACTTAGTGTATCTTGGAGATGATCTTATTATGTACCATATTGTATACAGATCTGTTTCATTCATTTTAATAGCTGCATCAGATTTCATTATACAAGTGTGTGTTAGTCAGCTGAGTACATGGATGGCTGTGTGAATGATCCCACATCCCGACAAACTGACAAAGAGCTGATTTCTGAGCCTCAGGGTCATCTCGCAAGGACAATTGACCCTCAGACCTGTCTTCCTGGCTTCAGTTTTGCGACTCAGAGAAGCTCGGTTTCATTGCCTGTCCCCCTGTAGCCTCTCTGCCTGGCTATACCACCGCTTTTCTGCATTTCAGAAGTTCTCTTTTCCTTTTCTCCATGTTAATAACAACTGAGTACGGCTCACTGTCTGTCTACCTCCGGGCCCCCTCCCACCCTGCATTGCCTTCTCCTGTCTGCCAGAGGGAACTAAGTTCATCAGCTGCATGTGTAACTGGACAAAGCGGGGGACTCAGGGTCAGGTCTGTTTCAGATCCACACACTGCCTCTTACGAGCTGTGTGGTTCTCCGCAAATCCCTTCATCGCTCTGAAACCTCAACTTCCTTTCTGGTCAATGACTATACTAGTCCTTTCCTCACCCATCATTATCAAATGAGATAACGGGCTTTATAAATCCATTATGAACATGCGCTCTGCAGACTGAAAGATACTGTACAATGGATCTGTCTCTCCCAGAGACAGGCACATGGAAAAGAGACAGCTCGGAGGAGCCAACCCAGAGCTTATAGGGGCATTGCTTACAAGGTTTGGGCTATACTGCCGGAACGCCCAGGTGGCTCATTTGGTTAAGTGGCTGCTTTCGGCTCAGGTCATGATCCCAGGATCCTGGGATCAAGCCCCACATCGGGCTCCTTGCTTGGCAGGGAGCCTGCTTCTCCCTCTGCCTGCCACTCTGCCTGCATGTGCTCTTTCTCTCTCTCTCTCTGACAAATAAATAAATAAAATCTTAAAAAAAGAAGAAGCAGAAGAAGCAGCTATACTGCTTCAGTGCTTCATCCCAGGGATTCTTGGATCCCATCTCCCTACAGGGCCGAGGGACAAGGCCTTCCTATGACCTGGCTACTGGGGTGTCTATAGCCCCGTACACCATAGCTGCAGGGTGAACGAATGAATTCAGTGAATGATACAAGAGGGGACCAGGTAATTCACAGGCCTCTTGATTCATTAGCACAGCACAACAGGGCACACATTACAGTGAGGCCTTGCCCAAAAAATCTGAATTATGATAGCAACCTAGACTCTACACAAAAGGCTTCATATGTAGTGATAAGCACAGTGGTTCAGGACACAGGTTCTAGAGTCACACTGTCTGAGTCCAGATGGACTGTGGGGCTGTGAGCATTTTCTTTGGCCTCTCTTCCCTGTAAGAGAACCATGTGAAGCACTGACACCAGCTCCTGCTGCAGAGTAAGCTTTCAGCAATGTCTAGTTCTTCATCATCATCTTGTTATTTAATCCTAATGGTAGAAGGCAGATCAGGCATTATTACTCCAATCCAAGAACAGAAAAACTGGAACCAAACTACTACATAGCACTTCAAGAGGCAAGGGCTCTTTGGACTGGGATGGAAGGGCAGCAAGAGGTGTTTATGGGTATAGAGCTGGGCAGGGAGAAAAGAGACTGAAGAAAAAAACGTTTGGTGAACTCTCAAATTTTTAAGGAACCACCCCTGCCCCAGCCCTTTGTCAGCGGCTGACTTCATAGAAACTTGAGTCTGGGGTCTCTAGTGGTATTGGGCTGGGCTGTACATGAGGGAAAGGGGAGCCTCGGGAAGGGTAGGAAGGACTAGAATGCTTATTATGACTCTCCCAGCGGCCTTCTAACTGCAGGAGTCATTTCTGGAATACCAGGAGCTGCCACCAGAGGGCACTCCTTTCCCTTCTGAGACAGCCAGTCTCCAGGGGTATTTCCCAAGTTTAGGAGAGTGTGGGACTATCCAAAAAGGGTGGGGTGGGGGGTTTGAAGCAGTGGGAAGTGGCAAGGATTGATAATCATTGGATCTGCAATTAAGGATAACTTTTTGACCTGGCTTAACAGTCTGAGTCTGCAAGATAGGAATGAGATGCTGGGTATTACACTTGGGGTGTAATATGTGTGAAGGTGTCTGTGCATCCAGGTCCCTGGAAGCAGCCTCTCTTACTCCTCTCCTCTCCCCACCTCCTGCAGAGTTTTTTGATGAAGAAGGAAATGAGGTAGATTTGAACTTTGGGGGGCTCCGGGGCCGGGGAGTCAAGAAACAGGACCCCCCAATTGAACGAGACCTCTACCTATCCCTGGAGGACTTATTCTTCGGCTGCACCAAGAAAATTAAGATCTCCCGAAGGGTGAGTACTGGGCTTCCTCCTACTGGGAGCCACTACCTATCCTGTCCAATCTTACAAGTAACCTCCTCCCTGTCCTCACTGGAGACCTCAGGTATGGTCTCTGATGGAATCATGAAATCTCAAGTTTGGGGACATAAGATAATAGAATTTTAGAATCTGAAGTTGGAAGGGACAATCAAAGGGCCCATTCTATCCCATGCAGGAATCTCCTCTCCCGTGTTCCTAACTGGGACAGAGTCTTTCCTTTCCTCTCAGTTCATCCCCATCCCTGTGGGAAGTTGGGCTCTTAATGTGCAGAGTCTCCCGCGAATTCTGCCCTCTGGGCATTACCAGACCATACCCCCAGGGCTTCATCAGTGTGTAAGCCTCACAAGGAAGAAGAAACAATGTGGGCATGGAGGGTGGGCTGCAGGACATTCCCCAAGGAGTCTGATTGAAGACCTTCAGTGCCCCAGGGTACAGTCAGTCCTTGGGTTGGCCCTGTCCCGTGGCCCAACCCTATGCTAGGCACACAAGCAAGACCTTTTAACACCTTTCCCCAGAAGAGGAGATGCCAACAATGGCCATGCTTTCCGCGGATGGCACTTGTCTGGGCATGTGATTGGGGAATGGATGGATGACATAATAGGGAATGCTTGAATATGCTGACCTCTGTGGTCTTTCTCCCTTCATGATTAAGAGACCTCCCAGAGCCTCGTGGCCAGAGTCTCTTGGTTTGGAGAGAGGACCTGGGTATGTGTTCACTATGTATTTGTTAGTGGCCAGGGCCACGTGATTTCTAGGGCAGGAGTTGGGGGCTTGATCAACTCATGGTGACCACTTGGCATCTCAAGCCCCAGCCCTATGACATAGCCTGTCATCCTGGAATTATAAGTCCTTGGTTCCAGTGAATGGGGTGAGAGTGGGAATGGCTCTGGAAGGTTCTCCCTGTTGTTAGAGGAATGATCCCGAGCACAGAACCCCTGTAACAAATTTCTCATGTGAAAAGGCCAGCCGGGAAATCCCCAGCAAACTTCTCCCCACCCCCCTCGCCATCTGGCTGCAGGTGCTGAACGAGGATGGGTACTCCTCTACCATCAAGGACAAGATTCTCACAATTGATGTGAAACCTGGTTGGAGGCAGGGCACACGGATCACCTTTGAGAAGGAAGGGGACCAGGTGAGAAGGAGGGAATTGACTAGGATCCATCCTTAATTAGTGTCAGTTGCCTGGGCTTGTCCATGGAGTGGGAAGACTGAGGGAAGGAGGCAATGCTTTCTCCTGCCCCTGTGAGCCCTACTCTGGTAGGGAGACCAGTCTGCAGAGTGGGTGAGATGATCCCCAAAGTCTCTTATAGACGACAGAGCCTCATCATACCTCTGTGAGTGGATACCCAGGGATTTTCCCCACTTTGCAGAATAAGAAACTGAGACCCAGAGAGGGAAGGGATTTGCCCAGGGCAAGAGCACAAGAGCTCTCTCTTCCTGATTTTCTTCAGTGCTTCTTGAATAAAGCCTAACTACAGGAGCTATTCAGAAACCACTTATTAATAATAATTTTAATACCATTTAATATCTTAATGATAATTACTTATTTAAATAAAAATATAAAATTATTGTTCAAGGCATGCTGAATCCTTAAGTCTGAGAAGAGGCAGAGTGATGGTGTTTTCAGAGCCGAAAGAGATTAATTCCTCGGCTGACACTTCTTGCTCCCTTTCTCACCTGTAAAACATCTACTTCCAAAACACGCCCTTCAGGACCCCGCTCTAATGCTCCCAGCTGTGGGCAGCCTCCCCTGACCTCCCCACCTAGGTTAGGGCCTCTCTGGTCTCCTGCGTCTGGGTTCCCTTTACCATAGTCTGGAGCACATTGAGGACTGTGGGCCTGTCGCCCACAGCGACAGTTAATGAAGCCTGGCAGGACAGAGGCTTGCTGGAAGTTGTCTTCAAATTTGCAGCTCAGAGTTTTGCCCACCACCTCAGGAAGCCCCGTCCCCCTCCAGCTGAGTGAATCCTTTTGCTCAATAGAGGAGAAGCATTTGGGGGGGCTGGATTCACCCGAGTAGGCTTCTCAAAGAAGCGGATACGAAAACAAACTGTAAAGGTCCTTCCAGAAAACCTGGTTTAATCTCTTCATTGTTCAGATGAAGACATGGAGACCAGTAGAGGTAGGAACTTGGCCAGTGGCACACAGCCAATTAGCCCTTGTCAACCCTTAGCCTCCTCTGCCCAGGGCCCCAACATTATCCCAGCCGACATCATCTTCATCGTAAAGGAGAAGCTACACCCTCGCTTCCGCAGGGAGAACGACAACCTCTTTTTTGTGAACCCCATTCCCTTGGGCAAGGTAAGTGGGCAAAGTAGAGGAGAAGAGGTGGGCAGATGAGAGTGAGCAAGCCGGCCGCATTCTGCACTCCCCCCACTGCATGGGGTAGGCCTTCAGAACGCGAGGAGAGCACATAGAATCTATGTGGTGTCTTCAGGGCCCCTCTGTGTCCTCAGACTGCAAGCACAGAATAGCACCGGCCTAGGCTTTGCCTTCCCTCCCACACTGCACCTGCAGGCAGTCACTCAGTCAGTCCCGCCACCTGGTCTGTTCATCTCTCAGTCTGGGTGTGAGCACCTGCGTCTGCCCAGGAGCCCTCTGGCGGCCCTCCCGCCTCCCTTCCCAACTTCTCTAGGCTCTTCCCCGTACTTATTGGACTTATTGGACTGTGCCACTGGCTTGTCTCAGCATCTCCTATGATGTTCAGGGCCCTCCACACTCTGCCCCTGAGGTTCTCCCGCCGTGCACTCCGACCACCGTGCTCCTCGGAGCTCCTGCCTGCTCACACCTCCAGATTCTTGTTAGTGCTATGCCCTTTGCGTGGAATGCTGTATCCACCTGGTCTCCCTGGCAAGCTCCTTCTCACCCTTATCAACTGCCATCATGGGGCCGCCCTCCTGTCCCACTCCAAAATGTTCGGGGGGCCTCTCCTTGGCTCCCGCAGACTCCTTGACTTCACTCTATCATAATATATGTCATCCTCAGTCTTACGTAGCAGACTGAGCTCCTGCGAGCAGGTAGTTAGTTGCCTGGCTCGCTCTTCTGTGAGTCCTTGAACAGCCTTGTGCCTCCTTGAGGCAGGGCTCATGGCCTGGCACTGAATAAGCTCAGAAAGTGCCTTCTAAACAGAAAGGCCAAGGTGACCTCCCCCACTCCCACCTTTGGCCCTCATGTCCTCTAGGCCCTGACCTGCTGCACTGTGGAGGTGAAGACCCTAGACGATCGTCTGCTCAACATCCCCATCAATGATATTGTCCAGTAAGTGCCCCTGCTTGGGACCTAGTTGGCAGAAGGGCTGGCCTGGGCCTTGGAGGGTAGTGGCACGCTGGGCAGCCCCGTGCCGTTCAGTCCTGGCCAGAGAGACCTGAAATCCAGCCCCACCTCTGGCCAAGCTGCAGTCACCTGGTAAACGGGAGTATCTTTCTCTAACTTGCACAAGGCCACTTTAGAGCCCAGAGGGCCCCCGTGTTGGGCAATCTTGGTTGCCTTCCTCCTCCTGAACCTCTCATTAGTGTTCTGAGTTGTATTCCTTAAGTCCTTTCCAGGAAAGGCCCTCCCCATGGGAAGCTTTACTCAGCCTCTCAGCATCCCAACCCAGGGTGGTATCTCTAGTTCTGGAACCCTCTGTTAGAGACTCAGTGTAAAAGGGTTGTCGAGGGAGCAGGCTGTCTGAATAAGCCCCCACCCCATTCTGGTTGAAATGAGCCCCATGGTGGAAAACCGTACTGATGGCCCCTTGCCTGAAGTTATGCAAGCAGGGGCAGCCTGGGATCTGTCAAAATGCTCCTCTGCGGGGCCGCTAATTTCCCTTCTCTCATCCTCACGTCTCAGTCCCAAGTATTTCAAGAAGGTGTCAGGCGAGGGGATGCCGCTGCCCGAGGACCCCACTAAGAAGGGAGATCTCTTCATCTTCTTCGACATCCAGTTCCCCACCCGCCTCACACCCCAAAAGAAACAGATGCTGCGCCAGGCATTGCTGACATAACTCTTGTGGACTGGAGGCTGGTGCGTGGGGGAGGCTAGCTGGGCCTTTAGCCCACCCCGGCCTCAGGATGTGCAGGGGAGCCAGCCCACAGCATAGATGGGAGGTGAGGATGGGATGGCAAGGGACTTTTAAACTGACACAATAAAGATTTATTTCCTACCTACTAGTTGCACCCAGGAGACTGTGTTGGAGGAAAAGGAGCTTCATGTATCTCTTTCTTGTGAGCAGAGGGAAGGGCAAGGTGTAGGAAGCCTAAAACCTGGGTCCTTGTCCAGGTTTTTAAAATTTATTTAAATTCATTAGTTAATGTATGATGTGTTATTGGTTTCAGAGGTAGAGCTCAGTGATGAAGTGATAGAAGATCAGTCTTATATAATACGCAGTGCTCATTGCATGGCCTTCCTTAATGCCCATCACCCGGTTACCCCATCCCCTATCCCTCTCCCCTCCAACAACCCTCAGTTTGTTTCCTTATGGTTTGTCTCTCTCTCTAATTTTACCTTGTTTTATTTTTTCCTCTCTTCCCTATGATCCTCTGTTTTGCTTCTTAAATTGCACAACCCGGTGAGATCATATGATAATTATTTTTCTCTGATTGCTTATTTCACTTAGCATAATACCCTCCATTTCCATCCACATTGTTGCAAATGGCAATATTTCATTTCTGATGGTTGCATAATATTCGTGTGTGTGTGTGTGTACCACATCATCTTTACCCATTCATCTGTCAATGGACATCTGGGTTCTTTCTTTTTTTTTTTTTTTTTTAAGATTTTATTTATTTGTTTGTCAGAGAGAGAGAGAGCACAAGCAAGCAGAGTGGCAGTCAGAGGCAGAGAGAGAAGAAGGCTCCCCGCTGAGCAAGGAGCCCGATGTGGGACTCGATCCCAGGATCCCGGGATCATGATTTGAGCTGAAGGTAGCCGCTTAACAAACTAAGCCACCCAGGCATCCCACATCTGGACTCTTTCAACAGTTCAGCTGTTGCGAACATTGCTACTATGAACACTGGGGTGCAGGTGTCCCTTCGGATCACTACATTTGTATCTTTGGGGTAAATACCCAGTAGTGTAATTGCTGAGTCGTAGGACAGCTCTATTTTTAACTTTCTAAGGAAACTCCATGATGCTTTCCAGAGTGACTGTACCAGTTTGCATTCCCACCAACAGCATAAGAGGATTCCTCTTTCTCCACATCCTCACCAACATCTGTTGTTTCCTGACTTGTTAGTTTTAGCCATTCTGACCAGTATGAAGTGGTATCTCATTGTATTTTGATTTGTATTTCCCTGATGCTGAGTGATATTGAATGTTTTTTCATGTGTCTGTTTGTCATTTGGATGTCTTCTGTGGCGAAGTGTCTGTTCATGTCTTCTGCCCATTTCTTGATTGGATTATTTGTTCTTTGGGTGTTGAGTTTGATAAATTCTTTATAGATTTTGGATACTAGCCCTTTATCTGATAAGACATTTGCAAATATCTTCTCCCATTTTGTTGGCTGTCTTTTGGTTTTGTTGACTCTTTTCTTTGTTGTGCAAAAGCTTTTTCTCTTAATGAAGTCCCAATAGTTCATTTTTGCCTTTGTTTCCCTTGCCTTTGGAGACATGTCTAGCAAGAAGTCACTATGGCCGAGGTCACAGATGTTGCTGCATATGTTCTCCAGGATTTTATTGGATTTATGTCTCACATTGAGGTCTTTTATCCATTTTGATTTTATTTTTGTGTATGGTGTAATGAAATGGTCCAGTTTCATTCTTCTGCATGTGGCTGTCCAATTTTCCCAGCACCATTTGTTGAAGGTACTATCCTTTTTCCATTGGATATTCTTTCCTGCTTTGTCGAAGATTAGTTGACCATGAGTTGAGGATCCATTTCTGGGCTCTCTATTCTGTTCCCTTGATCTGTGTGTCTGCTTTCGTGCCAGGACCATGCTGTCTTGATGATTACAGCTTTGTAATAGAGCTTGAAGTTTGGAATTGTGATGCCACCAGCTTTGGTTTTATTTTTCAACATTTGTTTGGCTATTCAGGCTCTTTTCTGGTTCCATATGAATTTTAGAATTATTTGTTCCAGTTCTGTGAAAAACATTGATGGTATTTTGATAGGGATTGCATTGAATGTATATACGTATTGAATGTATACTGCATTGAATGTATAGGTAGCATAGACATTTTCACAATATTTGTTCTTCCAAACCATGAGCATGGAATGTTTTTCCATTTCTTTGTGTCTTCCTCAATTTCTTTCATGAGTGCTCAATAGTTTTCTGAGTACAGATCCTTTGTCTCTTTGGTTAAGTTTTTTCCTAGGTGTCTTATAGTTTTGGGTGCAATTGTAAATGGGATCGGCTCCTTAATTTCTCTTTCTTCTGTCTCATTGTTTGTGTATAGAAATACAACTAATTTATGTGCATTGATTTTGTATCCCTCCACTTTGATGAATTCCTGTATGAGTTCTAGCAATTTTGGGTTGGAGTCTTTTGGGTTTTCCCCATAGACTATTATGTCATCTGCAAAGAGTGAGAGTTTGACCTCTTCTTACTGATTTGAATGACTTTTATTTCTTTTTGTTGTCTGAATGCTGAGGCAAGTTACTATGTTGAGCAGCAGTGGTGACAGTGGATATCCCTGCTGTATTCTTGAGTTTAGTTCTCTCAGTTTTTCCCAGTTAAGAATTATATTTGTGGGGTGCCTCATGGCTCAGTGGGTTAAGCCTCTGCCTTCAACTCAGGTCATGATCTCAGGGTCCTGGGATCAAGCCCTGCATCAGGGTCTCTGCTCAGTAGGGAACCTGGACCCACCCTCTCCCCTGCCTCTGTGCCTACTTGTGATCTCTGTCTTCAAATAAATAAATAAAATCTTTTTTTTTTAGGGATGCCTGGGTGGCTCAGTTGGTTAAGCAGCTGCCTTCAGTTCAGGTCATGATCCCAACGTCCTGGGATCGAGTCCCACGTTGGGCTCCTTGCTCAGCGGGGAGCCTGCTTCTCCCTCTGCCTCTGCCTGCCATTCTGTCTGCCTGTGCTCGCTCGCTCTCCCTCTCTCTCTCTCTGATAAATAAATAAAATCTTAAAAAAAAATAAAAAAAATAAAATCTTTTTTTAAAAAATGCTATTTGCTGTGGGCTTCTCATACATAGTCTTTATGATATTGAGGCGTGTTCCCTCTATCCTTACAGCGTGAAGATTTTAATCAAGAAAGAATGCTGGTACTTTGTCAGTGCTTTTTCTGCATCTATTGAGAGGATCATACAGTTCCTGTCCTTTCTTTAGGTAGTGTATCACATTGATTAATTTGCAGATATTGAACTATGGTTGCAGTCCAGGAATAAATTCCACTTGTTTGTGGTGAATAATCCTTTTAATGTACTGTTGGATTCTACTGGCTAGTATCTTGGTGAGAATTTTTGCATCTGTGTTCATCAGGTATATTTGTCTGTAAATCTCCTTTTTGATGGGGTCTTTGTCTGGTTTTGGGATCAAAGTAATGCTGGCCTCATAGAGTTTGGAAGTTTTCCTTCTATTTCTATTCTTTGAAATAGCTTCAGAAGAATAGGTATTAATTCTTCTTTAAATGTTTGGTAGAATTCCCTTGGGAAGCCATCTGGCCCTAGACTTCTGTCTGTGGGTAGATTTTTGACATCTGCTTCTGTTTCCTTGCTGGTTATGGGTGTGTTCAGGTTTTCTTTTTCTTCCTGTTTCAGTTTTGCTAGTTTATACTTCTCTAGGAATGCATCCATTTCTTCCAGATTTGTTGGCATATACTTGCTCATAATATGTTTTTGTAATTGTATTTTTTCAGGGTTTGTTGTGACTTTTCCTCTTTCATTCATGATTTTATTTATTTGGACCCTGTCTCTTTTCTTTTTGAGAAGTCTGCCCAGGGATTTATCAATCTTCTTCTTTTAAAAAAACAGCTCCTAGTTTCGTTGATCTTTTCTACTTTTCTTTTGGTTTCTATTTCATTGATTTCTGCTTTACTCTTTATTAAATCTCTTCTCTTTTGTGTTTAGGCTTTGCTTGCTGTACTTTCTCCAGCTCCTTTAGGTGTAAGGTTAGGTTGTGTAATTTAGACCTTTCTTGTTTCTAGAGAAAGGTATATTACCTTTGCTGAATCACAAAGATTTTGAACAGTTGTATTTTTATTTGTTTCCATGAAGTTTTAAAATTCTTTAATTTCCTGGGGCGCCTGGGTGGCTCAGTGGGTTAAAGCCTCTGCCTTCGGCTCGGGTCATGATCCCAGGGTCCTGGGATTGAGCCCCACGTCAGGCTCTCTGCTCATTGGGGAGCCTGCTTCCTTCTCTCTCTCTCTGCCTGCCTCCCTGCCTACTTGTGATCTCTGCCTGTCAAATAAATAAATAAATAAATAAATAAATAAATAAATAAAATTCTTTAATTTCCTGGTTGAACCATTCATTCTTTAGTAAGATGCCCTTTAGCCTCCGTGTATTTCAATTCTTTCCAAATTTTCTCTTGTGATTGAGCTGCAGTTTCAAAGCATTGTAGGCCAAAAATATGCAGGGAATAATCCCAATCTTTTGGTACCAGTTGAGAGCTGACTTGTGAACCTATATGTGATCTATTCTGGAGAATGTTCCATACACTAAAGAAGAATGTGTATTCTGTTGCTTTAGGATGGAATGCCTTCAGTATATCTGTGATGTCCATCCCATCCAGTATTTCATCCAAAGCCCTTATTTCCTTGTTGATCTTCTGCTTAGATGATCTGTCCACTGCATTGAGTGGGGTGTTAAGGTCCCTTACTATTATTGTGTTATTATCAATGTGTTTTTTCATTTTATTATTAATTGGTTTATGTAATTGGCTGCTCCCATATTTGGGGCATAAATATTTACAATTGTTAGATCTTCTTGTTGGATAGACCCTCTAATTATGATATAGTGTCCTTCCTCATATCTTACTACAGTCTTTGGTTTAAAATCTAATTTGTTTTCTTAAGATCCTAGTACCTATAACCCTGGAAGATTCCAATTATTCTGCACAATAAAATTTACAAATTTAAAAAAAAATAATAAAATCTGTCTGGGGCACCTGGGTGGCTCAGTTGTTAAGCGCCTGCCTTCAGTTCAGGTCATGATCCCAGGGTCCTGGGATTGAGCCCCACCTTGGGCTCCCCCGCTCAGTGGAAAGCTTGCTTCTCCCTCTCCCATTCCCCCTGCTTGTATTCCCTCCCATACTGTCTATCAAATAAATAAAATCTAAAAAAATAAAAAAATCTAATTTGATATAAGGATTGCCACCCCAGCTTCCTTTTGATATCCATTAAAACAATAATTGGTTTTCCACCCCCTCGCTTTCAATCTGGAGGTGTCCTTGGGTCTAAAATGAGTATCTGGCAGATATCAATGGGTATATCAATGGGTTTTGCATTTTTATCCAATCTGATACCCTATGTCTTTTGATTAGGGCATTTAGCTCATTTATATTCAGAGTAAACATTGAAAGATATGAATTTAGTACCATTGTAAAGTACCTGTAAAGTCACTGTTTCTGTATATTGTCGCTGTTCCTTCCTGTTCTATGTTACTTTTGGGCTCTCTCTTCGCTTAAAGGATCCCTTTTAATATTTCTTGTAGGGGTGGTTTAGCAAATTCTTTTATCATTCCTTTTAGCAAACTTTTTATCATTCCTTCTATTTTGAATGATATGCTAGCTGTAAAAGTATTCTTGGCTGCATATTTTTCTTGTTTAATGCCCTGAATATATCATGCCAGTCCTTTCTGGTTTGCCAGGTCTCTGTGGATAGGTCTGCTGCCAGTCTGTTTCTACCCTTGTAGGTTATACACCTCTTGTCGTGACTTGCTTTCAGGATTTTCTCTGTCTCTGAGATTTGCAGGTTTCACTGTCATTTGTCAGGATGTTGACCGGTTTTTATTGATTTTGAGGGGTATTCTCTGTGACTCCTGGACTTGAATGCATTTCATTCCCCTTATTAGGGAAGTTCTCTGCTCCAATATACCTTCTGCTCGCCCTTCTTTTGGGATCCCAATTACCTTAATATTGTTTTGCTTTATGTTATCACTTATCTCTTGAATTCTCCCCCTCATGATTATCTTTTTTTATCTCTTATCTTTCTCAGCTTCTTTATTTTCCATCATTTTATCTTCTATATCACTGATTCTCTCTTCTGCCTCATCTATCCTAGCAGTTGGAGCCTCCATTTTTATTACATCTCATTAATAGCCTTTTTGATTTTAACTTTAGATTTTAGCTTTTTTATTTCTCCAGGAATGGATTCTCTAGTGTCTTCTCTGCTTTTTTCCCTAGCCCAGTATCTTTATAATTGTTATTCTCAACTCTAGTTCCAACTTATGTTCATACAGATTAGGTCCCTGGCAGTCAGTACTGCCTCCTTGTCCTGGTTTTCCATGACCAGGTAGGTTCCTGAGGGCTCGGAGCCTGTATGCTGTTACCTTGATAGAGTGGGGCAGAGCTGTGTGGCCTCTGTGTCCCTACTCTGCTCTGATTTCTCATGACACAAAATCTTTACCAATATAACACTCTCTAGAGTGTTATATGGTCACACTGTGGACAGGAAGCACAAAGAAAACACTTGTCAAGGTTACATGGGACAAAGATGTCATCAGAACTTTGAAGGCTACTCCCAGACTCATCCTGCCTAGAGGCAACACTGACACAGGGCTGGAAATGGCTTTGATTCTTCCTCACCAGCCTCAATTCCATCTACTTAGTGGGTCCTGGGCTGCCTCTAGGTAGGGTGCAGAGGGGGACAGGCAAACTGGATTTCACTCCCGGCCCTGCCACAGACTTCCTGGATGTTACTACTCATAACTCCCCTGCAGGCTGCTTGAGGACTGAGTCATTGGTGAATGTATTTGAACTCACTGCTTAGGAATCAGGGTTCCAGGATTGCTGCTGCTATGGCCACCAGGCCCAGCTGGGCCCATATAGAGCACACCTACCTCCCCAAACTGCCTACCATCCATCAGCAAGTGTGGCATGCAACTCTTCTGTCTTTTGAGTCTGGGTTTGGGCTAGGATACATCCAAGCTTCTGAGAGTAACTGGCCACTTTTATGGAGGGATGTCAGAGGTACCAGAAAAGGCCCCCATGCTGTCGATATCAAATTCCCCCATTCAAAGCACATCCAAGCTTTAGGTTTTTTCTTAAATGTGGTTTCAGTAGCACCAGTCAGACATTTAAAAAACCATCAGGGAGGGTGCCCGGGTGCCTCAGTGGGTTAAGCCTCTGCCTTCGGCTCAGGTCATGATCTCAGGGTTCTGGGATTGAGTCCTGCATTGGGCTCTCTGCTTGGCAGGGAGCCTGCTTCCTCCTCTCTCTCTCTCTCTGCCTGCTTGGTCTCTGTCAAATAAATAAATCTTTAAAAAATAAAAATAAAAAACCACCAGGGAGAATGCAGCAGGAGCTGCCCTTGAGATGTGGAATCTGGACCAGGGTTCTAGGGAGCACCTCTGCCGTCCTTAAGGAATGTGGGCCTTGGAATCAGCTACACCTCAGGCATATGCCAGGGGCCAATCACTTCGCTTCTCTGAGCCTGTTTCTTACAGCAAAGATTACAATCCTGGTCTTGTGGGCCTTATGGAAACAAGATGAAGTGGACTCTGCCCTGAGGCACGGCTGGTGGAGGGGTGGTGCCAGCTGCCCTCTGCGGACAGTGAGCAAGTGGATGAGGGAGTGTGGTGCCCGTGTTGTCTCCTCTAGGCCAGCAGCAAAGCCTGCCTCTAGCCTTTTCATGGTGAGGCTCTGAAGGAAGTGTGCTTTTAGGCCTGATGGAAGACCTTTATGAGATTTCTATTACCTCCGTGATCTTCGGTGCTACCTCCTATGGTAGGCAAAGCAGGCTGGCTTGGCATATATTCATTTTATAGGCCGTGAGGACTGGTTACTGAATTACTGAGGCTTACAGATATGCTGCCCAGTGGTTTCTGCCACCTCCCCAAGCTCCTCACTGTCCCAGGATCATGCCCAGAACCATGATGGAGCCCGGTGGCCTTGTGTCCATCCTAGTATCTGGGACATAAGGCTGGTGAGTGGTATCAGCTGACATGCCTAGGGCAACAAATTGACCCTTTCCTCTGGTGCGTTAACAGGGAGTCCTGCCTCCCAGAACTAACATGAGAATTAGGGTGCAGGAGGGTTAGTCCTCCATTTATGCTGATTCCCCACAGCCCAGCAGACAATAGCCCCACTGGGCTGCTTACCACCTTCACTTTGGCTCTGTTCATGGCACCCAACCCTGTCTCTCTCAGGGACTGAGACCCCAGCTCAATTTGTCAGATGCTAGGAAGTAGGTGAGGAATCCTGGGCCCTCCTTCTGTCTCCAAGAACCAGTCTAATATCCTGGACCCCTTGCCAAAGCACTGAAGGGCTGAGCCTCCAGCTCTGACCAGCGGGGAAAGAGCAGTAGTATTAGCTGCTTTAGGCAGCTGGAAGAGGGGAGTCATATTCTCTGAGCCTGGCTCTACAGCTGCCCAACCCTTTCCAAAGGACTCTAGCACTGGTCCCTGCGTGAGGAGTCCACAAGGGGAGAGAGGAGTCTGACTGGCCCCCGTTCAGTTGCTGACTTCCTATATGTCCTTGCTTGCATGACTGGTCTCAACCTTCATCTTCTTCCAGCAGCTATAAAATGGGCCTACCTCTGCACGAGATGCCTCAGCATCCCGGGACTTCAGAGTACCCAACCCCTTGAAACAGATATAAAATCTGCTTTCCTGTCTGAGGACAGGTGCTAGGGACAGGGAGGTTGACACCGTGTGCAGCCTAAGTCCTGTCTTGGCACTGCCTCCTTGGGATCTTGAGCCCAGGGAGAGGCTGAGACTCCAAATGAAAGTATCCTCAGGTTGAGGCCACCTGTTTGCCTTGCAGCATGTCCCACCAGTGCAGGAGTACCACCCACTAAGGGCATGACTGGAGGACAAGAAGTGGCCTGGCTTTGCCTCACTAGGTCTGGGACTTTGAGAAGGTTTCTCATTTGTAGAATGGAATAAACTAAGTTCATAGCATCTAAGGTTCCCAAGTTCTCTAAATCTTCCAAGAAGCAGAGGCAATGTAGGGTAGACTGGAACACACCGACTTTGCAGATAAACAGGGGCCAGCTAGAGGGTTTAGAAAGGCAGGTGCTAGAGTACCAGGCATGGGTGATGTGACCTGGTGCAAGTGAAGCTACTGCTGCCCCGGCTGCTCCTTCACTTGCCATCTAAGCCCTGGGCCCGGTCTGGGAAGAGAAATGGACAGGATGACCTCTATGGGCCCCAGATTGGATGCTGGCAGCAGAAGGTGGGTCATACCTTTCTAAGTTAGGTGCCAAAAGGGCCCACTGGACCAAAACCTCTGCTAAGAGCTATGAGAGAGGGAAGAGACACCAAGGTTGAACCTGTTTTATGGGTGACATGCTGACTGGGCTGGGCTTGGGGGCAGAACAAAGAGCTGGGCTTAACTTTTCAAGCAACTGAAGGCTTGGGATCCTGGCTGATGCCAGTCCTCTTACAGTGTTAGCTGGGGTCAACTCTATTGGGACTGAGAGGCGATGGGGAGATGAGGTAGGGAAGAAGGGTGAGAATGTGGGGAGAGGAAAGGGAGGTGGTGGGAAAGGGAGTAGAAGGAAGGGGTGAGGAGAGAGGGAAGGGAAGCACGGCCTGGATAGAGCTGAGCCAAAGCCAAAGCTAGAGGTGGTGGGCTCAGCAGCAGGAGACGCTCAAAAGGGAGCCTCGCGGGAAGTTCGGGTAGCCATGAGGGCCCGTTTGAGCTGCTCATAGGTGACAAACATCACCACGTTCCAGGAACCCAAACGGAGAAAGGAGGGCATGAACCTAGAAGAGAGAAAACACAGGTCACAGAGGGTAATCTGGTGACTCCTGAGGGCACTCCCACCTCCCACTCACCCATGGTATCCAATCCAACCCAGCTGCTCTGCCCCCAAGGAGGCTGAGCACTCAGGGAACACAGGCCCACAGTTGTGTGGCTGTCAGCCAAGAATCCCCCGGGAGTCTCCATTTTAGTACCGACAAAGTAGGGATGACAACTCTGGAAGTAGTTAAGAGCATGAGAAAATGCTGGTGAAATACCAGGACCAGGATCAGAATAGCTTGACACCTGGTTGCAGGTAGTTCTCTCCTATCTGTGTGTAGGTATGGGCAGCCAGGGGGCTTCAAATTGGATGGGACGGATCAAAGGCTCACCCTTTGTAGAAGGCTCGAGGACCCTCCTTCTGGAGCATGGTGAGGGCACAGTGGCCAGCGCTGCTGTACTGGCCCAGGGCAGAGTTCATGTATCTTGTCTTGACCACATCGACAGGGGAGGCGATGACAGTGGTGCAGAAGCCCGCCCCGAAGGCGGAAGTGAAGTGGCAAGGGAGGTCATCTGCCAAGGAGGAGCGGGAGAGGCAGTCAGGACTCCTCACCCCATCATTCCAGAAGGAAAGGGATTATTAAAATAGCTTAGGGGTCTGATGGTTTTAGAGAGAGACACTCCAGCTGGGACTTCTCCTGATGACCTAAGACTCCTTTTGCCTCAGTGCCTCAGTGTGCAAAGTGGGAGCTACATCCTAGCAGGCTTCAATATGGTAAATCTAAACTCATTCCACAAGCATAGGGGAAGCAGGATGAAAAGATGTAGTCAGTCCTCAGGCAACCAGACTCCCGCATCTGCTCCCAGATGGTAGGAAAGACGAGACCCAGCACCAATTACTCTAACTCACCTGTCATGAGGTTGGCCTTCAGGAGGGCATCCTTGATGAGATCATAGGTCACCAGCTCAGCACAGTTGACAATGGCATTACGAGCAACATTGGGAGAGGTTCCTACAGGAGGAAAGAGTACCAATGTGGAACCAGAGACTAGGGGAGAAGGAGGATGTGGGAGAAGAAACACCTGATACACAGACACAAACCTTTCCAGAGTCCTCGGAACCCTTCCTCTCGGGCGATGGTCTTGTAGGCATCAACAGTGCTTTGGTATCTCCGGCCACTTCCAGCCTGGGCTTGAGCCTGGAACCGTACCTTTACTACATCTGTGGGCTGGGCCACAGCCACAGCCAAGGCACCTGTGGTGCTGCCTGCCAGGAGGCGGCTCCCGATGCTGGCATCTGTGGGAAAACCGTGGGGGTCAGTGCCTGGGGGGTTGGACTCACTTTCCACCTCTCCTCACCAAAAGCATCTCATCTCTGGCCTTTTGGGAATAGGATTCAGATAAGCTCTTGCTCGAAAAACTCTCTGCATCAAAGAAAAGTAACACTGTGAAGGTCTATTACTTGCTATGCACAGGGTCACAGCAAGGAGCAGGACAAAGTGAGACTTAGCTCAAGAGGTTACATGCCCTGAGAAATCACAGTCCTTTCCATTTGACAAATGTGAAAACCAAAGCTCAGAGAGAAGTGGCCTTCTCAAGGCCTGGGACCTGTTAAGACTTGGGATCGCATGCCAGATTTATTTCTCTCTCTCCTGTAATCTTGGGAAAAGCCAACCTTTTGATCTGGGTTCTCAGTTTCCACATGTGTAAAATGGAGGGTGGGCAAGGCATGCTGAGGAGATGAAATGGAAGAGTGGTCTTGGAGGCAAAAGTCCTAGCTGTGTTTTTCTGGTTCCCCATTGTGTGCTCTTGGCCAAGTCCTTTCCACCAAGAAGACTCAAGTCTTTTCATCTGGAGATGATGCCATCTACTCTCAGAGCAGTTGTGAGGATTGTCCTGGGACAATGCCCTGCAGAGCTTAGCACAGCCCAGGTGTTCAGGAATCATTAGGAATCAAGGTCCCTTCCAGTTCTCCGTTCCTCTGACTAGCCTAAGGATCTGGAAGCCTAAAGGGGCTATGCAGCAAATCATCAATCAGGGATGATTTGATCAATCATCACAATGAAGAAAAGGCCAAGGGGCCTATGGCCCAGTCCCACACTCACGCTCAGAACCCTTGGTGTAGAACTGCTTGACAGAGTCGTAGAGGCCGATGCGGACGGAGGCAAAGCTCATTTGGCGCTGCAGGCCGGCGACCAGCCCACTGTAGAGGCTGCGGGGGCCCTCGGTGCGCACCATGGTCAGAATGGTGCCCAGCACGCCGCGGTACTGGGTGCTGGCCGCAGCCCGCACTGGCCCCTGCCTCTCTCCTTGGATCTGCAAGGTCAAGGTGGGTGGTTATGGATAAGGCAGGTTGCACTCTCCATCTCCTGCCATCCCTATGTTCCAAAGTTTACAGTTCTAAACATGTCCCTGGCCCTTAAGTAGTCTGTATTTTGGGGCAGAGCAGACCAGACAATATCAAGAACCCCAGGCTTCATCCCCTCACCTGCAGCCGGACTTTCGCCGTGTCCAGAGGAAAGGTGATGAGATCTGCAATGCACGCAGCTGTGCCAGCCCCCAGGAACTTCACCGTGGCAGTAGGGGGTACATCTGTAGCCTTGAACCCAACCATAATGCTGATATCCCGCTACCTCCCAGGAGATGGAAAAAGAGTGGTGAATGGAACACTTTCAGGCAGCAACAAGACGAGACAGAGGAACTCTGCCGGAATCTAAGCCAAGGAGAAAGAAGTCCCATTAGCAGCAGTATGCCCAGTCCTTCCCTGCTCACCACGCCACCCCTACCTTCCCTGACAGTATCACGTCCCTAAGCAAGAACCAGAGCAACCTCGTGAGCTCTGGAGAAGCAATTCCTGCTTGGGGAGAACACATCTTGTGAAGCGGCCTCTCCTTTTCCCGGACTTACAGGGAGAGTCCAGCTCCTGGCTATCTTAGTGGGATAAGTCAGTGCCTCTGAGTCAATGCCCCAGCTTTCTGTCTGCTGGGTGCAGAGAGCTCACTGCTGATGCCCACATTCCTGCTTCCGCAGGTCCGGAAGACAGGCAGAAGTGGGGAAAATGTTGCGGTCAGACCAAGACCTGACAGGCACAAACTCACAGGCTTATGCCCTGGATTTCTTAAGCAGGAGAGGTTCCTACAGGTCTGAAATTGCCTAAGTCTAGGGGAAAAAAAAAAAAAAAAAAAAAAAAAAAAAAAGAATGGCAAGGCCAGTTCAACCCTTTCCAAGCCCACTATTCTCATTCTCTTCCCAAGCCTGCACACTGGGGCTCTCTAGAGTCATTCCTTCAAGACTGCTTTGCTGGGTGTTGATTTACTGAGAGGCAGGAGACAAGGTCACCCCAGAGGGCCCTTACTGTCTGGCATAGGGGATGGGCAGGTAATTCAAGCTGCATTTGGGGCCTGCAGGACATACTCTCAAAATGGGGAGGGAACAACTAACTCCATCAGGAGAGAAGAAAGGAAGAGTGTGTGATCAGAAAAGGTGATATTTAGCTGGGCCTTGAAGGATCCTGGGCAACTCTCAGGGGTGAGAGCAGGTACACAGGCCCTGGACTCTCTCCCCCTGGACTACTGTGTGATGCCAGGAAAACTGGCTCCTTCTCTGGCCAGTTTCCTCTCCTTCAACACAGGGGATCCACCATCTTCACAGGAAGGGCAGGCTTGGGGAGGTGCAGGTCAGAGCTCTCAAGAGTGAAACAGGAAACCAAACACTCCATTTTGTTCTCAAAGTTGGAACAACACCCTTCTCTGCTGCCCCCACGGGCTGGGGAGGAAGTGAGCCCAGTGGCCCAGTGGGGGAGGGTGACCTGCTTCTCTCTTCGCTGAGCTCACTTCTCTGACTTCAGGAGCAGCTGCTCTGAGCCCAGCCTGATTAGCCACCCTTGTCACTGGGGCCATGAGCAAAATGCTGGCCAGCAAGAGGAGGATGTGGTTGGAGTCCGTTGAGTACACAAAGACCCATGGAAGCAAACAGCTGCTTCCTCCTGGGCTGCTCACTCCAGGGGCAAACAGTGAAATCCAGAGGCTCCTCACCACTCAGCTGTACTCAGAGCTCCTACAGGCCAGACCTGGTCTTATTTGAGTTTTCCTGAAACCTGGCCACATGAGGCTCAGTGAAGATTGGGAGTCATACGGCAGAACGGGTTGATGAAGGTGCTTCAGATGCCCCAGGTTCCCTGTCTGACCTAACTATCCCCCAGGACGTGTTCCATACCTTCCCCACCCCCCCAGGGGGAGCACTGTTAGCTCACTCCTCAGAGCAGCCCTGTGAGGTGGCTGCCTTACTTCCATGTCAGAGGAGGGAGCTTAGCCAGAGCCACGTGTAAAGGCTCCAAAGCTTATGCAATTTGCTTTGCACTGGTGTCCAGAACATTTCTCTCCCACTGTTTTCTCAGCCCCGGCATAGGTAGGGCTTTTGCAAGGAAGTCTAACACCCAAGTTCTCTCATGCCAATCTGACAGTTCTGAGAAGGTTCAGGCAAACCATATCCCTTCTCTGGGGTCAATTGTATCCTGACCCTGACCTAGGCTGCAGTGCTGTGAAGGCCAGAGAAGAACAAGACCCAGCCCCCGTCCACCTCCAAGATAGGTGCACAGAGGCTCACTTGCCATTTCAAATGTTGCTGTGGGTTTGCCCAGGTCCTTCAGAGGCATGAGTATGGGGTCATTGGTGGTAAAGACCCTACTAAGAAGTGTAATACTCAAGCCTGGAAAGAGTCTATCCTAGCTCTGCTGCAGACTTCCAGGATGACCAAGGGCTAATCACTATCCCATCTAGGCTTCAATTTCTTCCTTTGTAAATATGGGGGACCACCATCCCTGGCTTGTCAAGGTCAGCTTAAAGGACAGAATGAGACCAGGAATATATGAAAGTGCTTTGAGAACTCTGAAGAGCAACTTCACTTGGGGGGGGGGGTATTTTTGCTAATATTCTACAGACGCCTGGCCCCAGGCCAAAAGGCTGCTGCTGTAGGCAGCAGGGGACTCCTGCCTCAGACTGGACTCTTACCCGGATTTGTATGGTCTCACGCTGAGGCCTCTGAAGATCAGGCTTCTCTAAAGGCATCCCATTCTTCAAAGCTGCCAGTAGCTATCATGGCCCGATCCCCTTGGTTTTCCATAGAAAATGGCTGGGAGACGAAACACCTAATAGACATACTATGTGTCCTGTGGATGAGGGCAAAGAAGAGAGTTTATTTATTTTAGAGAGAGAGAGAGAGAGATCATATGCCTGGGGGGAGGGGCAGAGGGAGGGAGAAAACCTCAAGCCCGCTCCCTGCTGAGCACAGAGCTCCATACCAGCTGGAACCCACACCCCGGGATCCTGACCTGTGCGGAAGCCCACAGTCCAAGGCTCAACCGCCTGAGCCACCCAGGCGCCCCAAGAGGATGGTTTAGAAAGGGAAATCTTTCTTAAAGGATCACACTCCAGCAAGGAAAGAGCCACCTGCTAGAGGCACAAAAACCCACAGTCCTTAAGCTGGGAGGTGGGGAGGAGAAAGGGAACAGGGTCCATTTCATCCACGGCAGCCGGGGACTAATTAAGTGCACAAACTGTGTGTGTGTGGGGGGGGGGATGAACCCAGGAGTACCCCCTCCCCAGTCGGCTTGGTATCACGCATTTACTGCCTTCGAGATTTCTGCTTTAGTGGCACTCTGTAGAAGCACTCCCCGACACAGCCGACTCTGACGAACGGAACTATTGTAAAAACGTCATGATAGGTCAAAGCCTCTCTTGGGAGTCCGCTAGGCCCCAGGTGCGGACTGTGAGGAGGATAGAAGGGCTGGAGGCAGGCCCTACTCAAAAACTCAAAACCTCCTCTTCCTCGGGAGGGGAAGGCCATTCAGATCATCGTGGACGCGCGGAAGACCCCCAACCCAAGCCGGGGCTGGGCATCCAGGACGAGCGGAGAGAGTGGAAGAGGAGGCTTCAATTACAGGCAACTGAACCTGAGCGGTAAGAACAAAAGGGAGAGAGGAAAAGAGTGAAAGAAGAGAGATAAGGAAAAAGAGGAGAGAGAAGAAAAATACAAGATAGGCTGGGAGAAGAGGAGGGAAGTTAAAGAGAGGGAAGGGCGCGGATCCGCGTCGCCGGGTTGCAGGCTTGCCGCAGGTGTAGCGGGCGCAGGGCTGGGGCGGGCGGGGCCCAGGCTCACCCGGCAGCAGGGAGAACACGAGTGCCGGCGGCTCTGTTTGTTGGCTGCGAGCGCGTGGAGGGAGAGCAGATGGTACTCGGTCCTAGAGCGCCGCTGGCGAGCTTGCAGTGGGGGTCCCCCGGGCCCGCTGGGCGGTTTCTGTCTGGGGGGCGGGGCCTGCGGGGGGCGGGGCCTGCGCGACGGAGCCTGTGGGCTCTGGTGGGGTCGGGGGAGGTGACCTTCTAGCCCCCGCCTTTCCGCACGGGCAGTCACGCCCAAGGTTCTCTGCGCGTCTTCCTCCACTCTCCTGCCATGCAGGCGGATTCCCGCGTTTACCCATTCGTGCGCCCGCAGGGTCACTCCGTCGCTCCGCCTCATATCCCCCTCCCCCGCGGTCTGCCAACCTCCTGCTGAGAATGGCAAGGCTGACGACTGGAAAGGAACAGAGCCTGTCCAGGGTCACACAAGCCTCTCTACCCCGGCACCCCGCCAGGGTTCTTTCTAACAGCGCCCCCAGAGGGTCGGGTGGAGAGCACTCCCTGCTTCACCCGCCCAGTCCGCGACCCCCCGACCAGGCAAACAGGACGCCCGCCTCCCGCCGCTCTGGCTGGGCGGGGCCTCCCGCCCGCTGGCGATTGGTTAAAGCCTCCGCGTTGCCCGCGGAAGGAGCCAATCAGGGCTGCAGCGGCCGGTGGCGGTTAACCGCCAACGGCCGCGCGGCGCGGCTGGTCTTCCCTCTGTCTCCCGCCGCACCCCTGGTTTGCCCTGGGGACCCGGGGGATTTTCCGACCTGGGTGGGAGGCGGGCGCAGAGCGTGACGCTCCCGCCCCCACTTGCAGCGGAGTGCTCGGGCCGGCGCCGCGCGAGAGCGTAGGCGGAACAGGGTCCGGGCCTGCTGCTCGCCCAGCCCCGAGATGAGAAATTGATTTAGATGAGATGAACCTGGCTCGTCTTCAGGGGGCCGGCGGTCTTCTCGGGGCGACAGGCACGTAAAAAACCAGCAGTTGGGTACTGTGGCTGGAGCAAATATGGCGTTTGGGGAGTAGAAGGAGATAGGACTCCTCTTCGCCCTAGTACGCCTCTCTGTCCTTCCTCTTCTCATCTTTCAGCCTCTCAGGACTGTTTTGAGGGATTGACTGAGGTAGTGGAAGCGGTTTTACTGACTAGATTGTAAAATTCTCGAGAGCAGGAAGCTATTTTCTATATTTTTATTATCACAACATTCCAAGGGGCGACTAGAGGCTCAGTGCGTGCCTTTTGGGCTGCTGCTGAAGATGCGTGGAAAAGCGTAATGGGAGGATGGGGGGAGATGAACATTTGCTGACTACAATTACCAGGTTCACGTTCAGTGTGAATACTTAGCATAATCTTGCGAAGCTGATATTAACCTAAATTTTACAGATGAGGAAAGAGTCCCAAAGGGGTTAAATCAGCCACCTAATGTCACACAGCTAGGAAGTGGTGAGCCGCGACTTAAACCCTGGTTTATCAGGTTCCATGCGTTTGTTTTCTGAATTGTCCACAAGCAGAAATTGTCAGCTGAGAATAACTGGAATGGGCCTGTATAATTATAGCAGGAAAGAAAAACACCAAGCACGTGGTCCTGGCAGAAGCAGAAAACAAAAGTGGAAACTGAGAAGTCAAGCCAGAGAATTTTTTCTGGCCCTGTGGAGGCTCCCATCCACTAGCTGGTCTAGCTTTTGCACAAGCTTCTGTCTGTTGCTGTGACGAAATGATTCCCAGGATGTCCTGTGACTGGTGGTGAAACTGCTGAACTTGAGGAGACAGAACAGGATGCATCTAAAGGCCTGAAGAGGAGAGTGTCACCCTGACTGCCCAAATGGAAGAATCTGAGTTCCAAAGACTGCATACCCATGAAATGTTTAATCATTCCTGGCAAAATTCAAGGGCTGTTAAAAGGATCACGGGTGAACACTTAAAAAGAGAAGTAGAGATTTCCAGGACCCTGCGTGGACCCCTTAAGAACAAATCCTGTTAAATTCTCTAGGGGTGCCTGGGTGGCTCAGTGGGTTAAGCCTCTGCTCAGCAGGGAATCTCTCTCTCTCTGTCTCTCTCTCTCTCTGCCTACTTGTGATCTCTGTCAATAAATATAATCTTTTTCTTTTTTAAAAAATAAATCTTAAAAAAAATTCTCTCAACACAAGAGTTTGAAAACAAAAAAATAAACAACAGAACCCCCAAATGCTCTTTTATTTTGGATGGAGCCAGGCAGATTAGAGTAATGCTATAGACACTGTACCCCTGGACTTTTAGCAAGCCTATTGTCTGAGTTGTTAGAGATCTTGTAGACAGATTAGAGAATGTATACATACAGGTCAGTGCATTTTAAAAACTTGTTTCACATCTGTTTCATTGAATATATATATATATCCCAGTTTAGTTGTAAATATATGTGCCAATAATTAAGCTGACGAAGTTTATAATGTTGATAATCATACCAGAAAACAGTTTACTGTATTTACAGTTTTGGAACTTTAAAATTTTAAATACAGGAACGTCTGGGTGGCTCAGTGGGTTAAGCCTCTGCCTTCCGCTCAGGTCATGATCTCAGGGTCCTGGGATCCAGCCCTGCATCAGGCTCTCTGCTCATCAGGGAGACTGCTTCCCGTCCCCGCCCCCCACCTGTCTCTCTGCCTACTTGTGATCTCTGTCAAATAAATACATAAAACCTTAAAAAAATTTAAATACAATCTATTTGAAACACTGAAAATGAAAAAGACACAAGAATGCCATAGAAAGGGGCACCTGGGTGGCTCAGTGGATTAAAGCCTCTGCCTTTGGCTCAGGTCATGATCCCAGGGTCCTGGGATTGAGCCCCGCATGGGGCCCTCTGCTTATCGGGGAGCCTACTTCCTCCTCTCTCTGCCTGCCTCTCTGCCTACTTGTGATCTCTGTCAAATAAATAAAATCTTTTTAAAAATGCCATAGAAAATTGAAAACATTAGGTTATTAAAATCAACATGAGAAAACATTAAATATTAGACACTTCAAGTGTCTCTGTTAATTTTAAAATATTGAGTAGGTTGGCTATGTTAACCCCTGAAAATAAACACAAAACGATCTGTTTGCATTTTTTTAAAAGATTTTATTTATTTTTATTTAAATTTTTTAAAATTTATTTGAGAGAGCGAGCATGAGAGAGAGAAAGTAGAGTGGGGGCATTGCGGGTGGGTAGGGGTAGGGTAGAGGGAGAGGGAGAAACAGGCTCCCTGTTATTTTTTTCTTTCTTAAAGCTAGCTTTATAGTGACGGTCACTAAAAAGCATCTTGCTGCTGTGGTATAACTTATCACTTAAATGATGTTCACAGTGTGTTGTGGTATAGTTTGGGAAACATTTAATATTGTTTGGCATCTTGCTGATTATAGCACATCCTAATGCAACAAAGAGCTACTTTATTCTTTTTAATATTTTATTTATTTGACAGAAAGAGCACAGGCAGGGGGAGTGGCAGGCAGAGGGGAAGGGAGAAACAGGCTCCCTGCTGAGCAGAGAGCCCAACAGTGGGGTTTGATGCTAGGACCCTGAGATAATGACCCAAGCTGAAGCCAGGTGCCTAACTGACTGAGCCATCCAAGCACCCACAAAGAGCTGCTTTAAAAAAAATTGAGGGGCACCTGGATGGCTCAGTAGGTTGAACATCCAACTCTCAATTTGGCTCAGGTCATGGGATGACACCCACCTCCCCTCCCATCAGGTTCCCCCACTTAGTGGGGAGTTTGCTTCTCTCTCTCTCTCCTCTGCCCCTTCCTCCACTTGAAAGCTCTCTCTCAAATAAACAAGTCTTTTTTTTTAATTGACGCTAGGTTCTTTTTTCTTTCTTTCTTTTTTTGTTTTTTAAACAAAGACTTTCTAGCAGTCAGCACTGTATTTTTTTATCTTGAGTTGTTCTAAGGATAAGCTTTATGATCACTGCTAACATTTATAAGCCGTCACTATGAACATTGTAATTGTGATTTTATGCGTTACTATATCAAACCTAGATCTCGTCTAATTTTATATTTTGTTACCTATGCTTTTGGAGCTAATGGAAGAGATTTAACTCTTCTTATGAAAATACTTCTTGGTATTTAGAGTAGAAAGAGTATAAAACAATAAACATGCAGTATTGAGAAGTTTGACAAGGCATTAAGAATTCTTTTTTTTTTAAAAAAGATTTTATTTACTTTGATAGAGAGAGACACAGCAAGAGAGGGAACACAAGCAGGGGGAATGGGAGAAGCTGGTTTCCCACTGAGCAGGGAGCCTGAGGTAGGGCTCGAACCCAGGACCCTGGGATCATGACCCAAGCCAAAGACAGATGCTTAACTACTGAGCCACCCAGGTGCCCCAAGATATTAAGAATTCTAGTAGATATCTTTAACTTATGCATATCAATTGACTCTTATTGAAGATATGCAAATCAGCATAGTTGTATATAATTTAACCTTTTTTTTTTTTTTTAAAGATTTTATTTATTTGTCAGAGAGAGAGCAAGAGTGAGCACAGGCAGACAGAGTGGCAGGCAGAGTCAGAGGGAGAAGCAGGCTCCCTGTGGAGCAAGGAGCCCGATGTGGGACTCCATCCCAGGACACTGGGATCATGACCTGAGCCGAAGGCAGCTGCTTAACCAACTGAGCCACCCAGGCGTCCCTTAACCTTGTTTTTTAAGGTCTTTACTCAGACTATAAAGATTCACTGACATCTTATGAGAAGTTTTGGGGAAAAAAATTTTTTTTTACCCATTTAGAATTCATTCAAAGTCCAACAAGCAATCCTTGAAAGGATGTTAACAGGTCCAATTTGCATTTTTTTTTCTGGTACCAGCTTTATTGAAATATAATTAATATACTCTGCAATTCATCCATTTAGAGAGAAAGTCAACAGTTTTTAGTATAGAGTTGTGAAACCGTCACCACAACCAATTTTAGAACATTTTAATCATTTCAAAACACCCAACCCCTCCTTACCCTTTACCTGTCATGCCCCAATAACCTCCATCTTTCCCAGCCCTACTTTCTCCCTCTATAGAGTTACCTATTCGGACTTTTCATGTAAGTAGAAGCATACTGTATGTGGTCCTTTGTGTCTGGCTTCCTTCACTTAGCATTCTGTTTTCAGGGTTCATCTATGTTGTAGTATGCATCAGTACTTAATTCCTTTTTATTACTGAATAAAGATACATCTTTTAACTTCTTTAAAGATGCATCTTTTAACTCTTAACAGTGTTTTTCTAATTCAACATTACAAATATAGTGTTTGGGTCATCTGGGTGGCTCAGTCAGTTAGGCACCTGGCTTCAGCTTGGGTCATGATCTCAGGGTCCTGGGATGGAGCCCTGAATTGTGCTCTCTGCTCAGCGGGGAGCCTGCTTCTCCCTCCCCCTCTGCCTGCCACTCCCCCTGCCTGTGCTCTTTCTCTCTGTCAAATAAATAAAATATTAAAAAGAATAAAGCAGCTCTTTGTTGCATTAGGATGTGCTATAGTCAGCAAGATGCCAAACAATATTAAATGTTTCCCAAACTATACCACAACACACTTTGAACATCATTTAAGTGATTAGTTACACTATACCAGCAGGATGCTTTTTAGTGACCGTCATTATAAAGCTAGCTTTAAGAAAGAAAAAAAACACCCAGTGTGAATAACACATGTTGTTATCAAATTACTGCAAGTGAAGATTAGCAGTGAGGAGTGAGGAGGGTGACCCTCTATTCCATTCTGATAAGATTAATAAGATTTCTTGTCTTTAAATATTGCATTATTTGCAGGAAGTGGGACTTCCATACCAGTATAAGATGGTAAAGCAAACTTGAAAAACTGGCTTCAGTGTGAATATCCAGTGTTAAATCTCTTTCCTGGAATGAATGAAAAATTAAGGACGTGTAGACAGAGTTTTTTCTGAACGGAGTGGAGTGGTTTGTTTGTTCTGAATGGGGTTTTTGAAGGCTTTTTTCTCTGCAAAGTTTGTGTGTAGCAGGTTTCCTACAAACGTTCTCATTTAATTCAGAGCTAACCAGGAATTTCAAAGCACAGCTCAAGGGGAAACCAGTCGGCTTCTGTTGTGGCAACATTAGAGTTCTGTTTTGTTGTTGAATCTGTAGTTGCTTCCTCAGTAACTATTTCAAATGATTCTGTACGTTCATTTGCTCTGAGTCAGAAGTTAAATCAGGTTCTCCTTTTTTTCTCAGAAACATCACCAAGTTTTCTGTTTGTAGGTTGTTTAGAAGTGTAGAGCATGGTGACATAACCACAGAAATCCCTGCAAACTCATCCTGTTCCGAATATTTGCAATGCTTTATGACTCACGCCTCTCTTTGTAGTTGTTTTATCAAATGGGAAAAGTTTCTCTCATCCCATCATACAATATGTGTGAATATGTGTGAAGTAGGAATTACTTCAAGTTTATAATTTTTTTAAGGATTTTATTTATTTATTTGATAGATCACAAGTAGGCAGAGAGGCAGGCAGAGAGAGAGGGGGAAGCAGGCTCCCCGCTGAGCAGAGAGCCCGATGTGAGGCTCGATCCCAGGACCCCGAGATCATGACCTGAGCCAAAGGCAGAGGCTTTAACCCACTGAGCCACCCAGGCGCCTCTTACTTCAGGTTTATGACTCTAAGACATTATTAGTGCCTAATAATGACCATTATATCTGACTGTTTTTGAAGTCTTACACTTTTGGACAGTAATAAAAAAATGGGGATTTAACTTCTGGGTGGTGACTTCTGGATAATGGGTCTAAAATGCCGAGCTGTCCTCCTGCCAATGGGCTGGATCTGTCAGTGAGAGGAGCCATGGTAACAAGCAATTTGTAATTTTTGTTTAGAAGTCTGCTGCAAGTTGTAGGGTTCAAATCAAGAAGGCTTTACAGTGTAAGAGATTCAGAAGAAAAACATAATCGGGTTGTCATTACAATGCACAGACAGTATTTGTTTCTCTAAGTGACGGATCAAGATATCTCTGTAGTCTCCGCTTGTCCTTCCCAAGTATTTTGAATCTTTTCTGATTCTGTAAGGAAGCTGTCCAGAGACTCCTGTGAGAGTTTGCTAACTTTTGGTGAAAGATTTCCCATCATTAAGAAGGTAATAGTGGGGATGCCTGGGTGGCTCAGTTGGTTAAGCAGCTGCCTTCAGCTCAGGTCATGATCCCAGCGTCCTGGGATCGAGTCCCACATCGGGCTCCTTGCTCAGCAGGGAGCCTGCTTCTCCCTCTGCCTCTGCCTGCCATTCTGTCTGCCTGTGCTAGCTCTTTCTCCCTCTCTCTCTCTGATAAATAAATAAAATCTTTAAAAAAAAAAAAAAAGAAGGTAATAATGGAGTCAAATAGGGAAGCAGTATCTTTGTGTATACTGGGGACAGACCCTCACTGCTTGGACAGGCTGTGTCAGCTAGATCTAGTTTCAGTATCAGAGCTGACAAAGCTTCTCATTCAGGACTCCTACTTTCTCCACCTGCCCTGGTAAGAATATCTTTTGTGGATGTAGACTACTTTTAAATTTGTTTACAGAGGGTACATTCCACCATGATAATGAAGTTGATCCCGGTTTCTTACTTGTCTCTTCTTATACACAAAGTTGGCCCAATCAGCATACTTGGACAAATCATTCATAACCAATGATAAGTGTATCTTGAGGACATTTGCAAGCTCGGCAGCATTAATATGCTTACCTATTGAAAGAACTATAGTTCCAAAGTAATTACTAGTCATGTTGTACTCAGTTCATTACAGAACCTTCAAGAGAATGAGATTGTCAGGGCGCCTGGGTGGCTCAGTGGGTTAAAGCTGCTGCCTTTGGCTCAGGTCATGATCTCAGGGTCCTGGGATCAAGTCCCGCATTGGGCTCTCTGCTCAACTGGCACCCTGCTTCCTCCTCTCTCTATGCCTGCCTCTCTGCCTACTTGAGATCTCTCTCTGTCAAATAAATAAATAAAATCTTTTAAAAAGTGAAATTGTCATCAGAGATTGATAGGTTCAAATAAATAAATCCTTTATTATATAAACTATGCACCACATTATAATCTAGTGATCCAGAGAGTTAAGGACTGACCTGAATCAATGATCTTAACTATATATATTTCTCAGGCAAGATGCATATTTTTACATCATTTTTGTGATCTGACCAGTTTACACTCCTTACCATGTCTCTGGGATTTTCTACTGGCTTTATTGGTAGGTGATCATTCCTCCAAATTTCAAAAAGAAAAAATTTGATCTATACTGATTCATAATATCAATGCACCACTGTCTTTTAATGCCAAGAAACCGTAGAGAGTCAGCTCTAATAACATTGGACAATGAATGAAGCAGAACTTTTCTCTTTTTTCAAAATGTCCTCTGTAACCTCAGCATGATAGAAAAATATTATCTTCAGACCCACAATATCCAATAAATGGTGAAGGTAAAGCCTGAAAAAATCGAGAGTATAATAGGTCCTCAAAGTATTTGCAGTGATCTTTCTTGACATGTTTATATTTCCATATCATAGCTGATGGTGGGTATGTAGAGGACTATCTACTTGGCATATTTTCTCTGTGAATTTTAAAGACCCTGTCACATATTGGCTAGCAGCTTGCTCTGTGGGTGATGTGCTTTATGTGGACCTCCATGTTTATGGTGTGAGAGCCCTGAGACAGCTGGGGGAAGCCCACTAGGGGCCTGGTGCCTTACACTTTGGAATTCCTGATGGTGAGGGCTCCAGACAGCTCAGCGTGGCAGAGAACAGAGAACGGTGCGAGGGGTGTACCAGAGGACCCAGTTTGTTCATTAAATAATATTTTAAGGGAGAAAGGAAGAGCTTTTAAGATCTTTTTTTTTAATAAATAACTCTCTAGGCCCTAACCGACTTTCCTATATAACCATTCCTGAAATTTTGATGGGAAGACTAGAGAATGCTTTCATTTTGCTTCTCTGCATTTCAAAATGTTTACCTTTAGGCTGTTTTATTTCTGGCTTTTCCATATCCATTCCAGAGTGATCCCTACCTAAAGCTTTAGTTCATTTGGTTCAACTTCTGCCTTTAAAAAGTGGGGAAAGAGAGCTAATATTTTGCCCAAGAAACTATAGAAGACCTCCCACCAATCTGGGCTTTCTTTCTTTTTCCTTCTTCCTTCCTTTCTTACTTTTTTGAAGATTTTACTTATTTATTTGACATAGAGTGGGAGAACACAAGCAGGGGGAGCAGTAAGGGGAGAGGGAGTAGTGGAGAGGGAGAGGAAGAAGCGGAGAGGGAGAAGTAGGCTCCCTACCAAGCAGTGAGCCCAATGCAGAACTTGATGTGGGACTTGATTCCATGACCTAAGCTAGACGCCTTAGCCGACCTTAGCAGATGCCTAAATACTGAGCCACCGAGGCACCCCTGGTTTTCCTTTCTTCAAAAGTCTGGACTCAGAGGTCACTAAGGTGCTGCTCCCAATCAAAGTAACTCTTGGTAGAATTGATCCTTTCTCTATTTTGGTATCATCATCCAGATAGTTTGTTTTGGGTGGAGGATGTGTTAACATTGCTATGGGGAGGGTGCCTGGGTGGATCAGTTGGTTCAGCGGCCAACTCTTGACTTTGGCTCAGGTTATGATCGCAGGGTCGTGGGATTGAGCCCTGCATCAGCCTCCTCACTCAGCTGGGAGTCTGCTTGAGGATTCCGTCTCTCCCTCTGCCTGGCCCCCTCTCCCTGCTCATGCTCTCTCTCTTTCTGAAATAAATATATACATTTAAAAAAAATACACATTGTTGCATAGTAACTCATAGAAGACATAGTTCCTGGCCCTAGGAATTTACAAACTGAGACCAGGAGTTTAAGAATGACTTGTACATTCCAGTCAAGTCAAAAGAAAGAGAAAATTTTAAATATGGGTTTTATTTAAAAATCAAACCAGATATTAAACAGAAATAATCTTTCTTTCTTTCTTTTTTTTTTTTTGCTTTTATTTGAACTTTCCAGTTTATATATGTTGATAATCTCAAATTATAATTTAAATTTAGGAGAGTGCTAAGGGTGAGTGGACATTTACTTTTCCCCTCCTGGGATGCAGCTGTGTCAGAGTGGGGAGGGAGAGATGATGTTGCTGAGCACTTCTACAAAGGTGGGGGATTGTTATTTCTACTTCTCTGCTAGGACAGTGAGGTATTAGGATTCCTGGTGGTTAGGTTTCTGGTAAGATGAGGGGAGGGGACATTTGAACCCAGTACTGTTATTAATGTCACAAAGGCCCAGTGCTGGCAAACAGGAAACCTGGTGATAAAGGGACATTCTGTCCAAGAAAGAGAAGGCAAAAAAGACATAGCTGTTCTCGTTCCCACACCCTTTACTGAATTATAATAATTTTCCAAAGAACTCTGAGCCCTTGGGGCACCTGGGTGGCTCAGTGGCCTCTGCCTTCAGCTCGGGTCATGATCCCAGGGTCCTGGGATCGAGCCCCGTATCGGGCTCTCTGCTCGGCGGTGAGCCTGCTTCTCCCCTCTCACTCTGCCCGCCTCTCTGCCTACTTGTGATCTCTCTCTCTGTCAAATAAATAAATAAATAAATAATCTTAAAAAAAAAAAAAAAAAAAGAACTCTGAGCCCTGCTACTTTAGGCTGTCAGCCTGGCATCTACCTCTTTTTCCCCAAGCCTGGTACCGTTCAGGGGTCTTACAGTCCTGCTGGGAAGCCAGGGCTGCGTGGGAGTGGGCCTTCCATGACTGCACAACATTCTGTCACCCCTGGCCCCCCAGCCCCTGGCTCCTTTGGTCTAACCTCTAGACAACTTTTCAACCTTTCAAACTTCCCTGGCAGTTCTTTACTGTCCTGAGAATATTTTTCCCAAGAACTTGTAAATATCAGAGCTTCCGCTTTTATAAAGTGCTTTCATGTCCACCCTGTCACCTGATCCTCATAACATCCCGGGTGAGAGAGGAGGGAGGGATTTATTACTCCCATTTTACAGGAAAGAAGATGAGGTCTGCCCTCTTGATTCTGCAGTGTCATCAGGGAACAGTTACGAATCTCAGCCTCATGCTGGCCCAGCAGTGTTCTTTTGGCACAGGTTCCCGGTTTTCTCGTTCTCTCTCTCTCTCTTTTTTTTTTTTTTTTTGGTCTCCTATTTTCTAGAATCCCAGTGGCTTCTAAGTGGCAGGCACATTACACAGATGACTGATGATCCATAGTTAACCAAAGGCTGCAGTCACAGCTATGTTGTTTTGGCAGCGTCCCTCCACACTCCTTAGCTGGTTTCCAGGTGTCATGTACCACTGCTGTCTCACGCTTGCAGTCTTTCCTGTTTACAATTCATCATCTCATTAGATTTTTTTTTATTTTTTATTTTTTTTTTTTTTACAGAACATAGGTTTTCAGACGTTTGTTTTATCCAAATGGATGTTTTGGTTTATTTTCTCTTGCCTAAATGTTAGGCATCCAACATCATGGGTCCCTCAAATTAATATAATTTAATTTCCATCTTGTCCATACAAAACAAATGTGTTCTTAAGACAAAGCACTGAAGACCAGAATCCTTTCTCTGCTTCTGTTTCTTGACTCAGCAGGAAGTAAACAGTTGTGTAAACATGTGTGGGTTTGTGTGGGACCCACTGGTTCTTGTTCCAATTAAGTACTAAGTGGCCCTGCTTTATTCAGAATGAAGATTCCCGTAGCATCTGGACTTTCATCAAGGCTCGTTTCAGCTGCTCATAGGTCACGAACATTACCACATTCCAGGTTCCCAAACGCAAAAATGATGGTGTAAATCTGATGAGAGAACAACCAGAACATCAGGTGGCGTGGACTAAGTACCCCACATGGATATTGGGCGCTCCCCGCATTCACAGCATTAGTGCCAAAGGACCTAGGACTCTGTTAGTCACAAACATTCTCTGAGTCTGTTCAGGCTTTTTCTCCTCTGCTGAAGGAATTTAGGCAGGAGCAGGAGTCAAGAAAGGAAAGAAAGCACATTTTGAACCAGGTTCTGTGTTAGGCAGTTAATTCCCACAAGTCTATAAGGAAGCTATGATGGTTGCCACGTTTCTTTTTTAGAAACTGAGGCCCAGGCGTGTCTGGGTGGCTCAGTTGGTTAAGCGTTTGACTCTTGGTTTTGGCTCCAGTCTTGGTCCCAGGGTTGTGGGATGGAGCCCCTTGTCAGGCTCCGTGGTGAGGTGGGGACTCTGTTCGGGATTTTCCCTCTCTCCCCGCCTCCCTCTACCCCTACCCCACGCTTGTGTGTGTGTGCTCTCTCTCCCTCCCAAATAAGTAAATCTTAAAAAAAAAAAAAAAAAAAAAAAAGGAACTGAAGCCCAGGGCAGTTAAGGAGTTCAGCTAAAACTATCTGACTCCACCCTGCTGCTGGGTATTTCTGGAATCATTTACATGCTGAGGGGCCATCCCTGCGGAGGCCCTACCAGGGCACCTAAAAGCTGGCACACCAGAGGGTGAAGACTGAGTGACACCAGCTTTATAATCTCCAGAGAGCCTGCCTGTCCTGTGATAACACAGCTGGGAGCCAGTCTCCACCTCAGCTTCACAGACTCAGGGAGGAGTCTGGGACCTGACCTGCTCCCTCTTCGGCCTCTCTACTAATCCCCCTCCTGGTCCTATACTCTCCTGCCAGACTTGCTTCCTGTGCCCTTGTCTGAGCTGCTCCTTCTGCCTGGGAATG
Organism: Mustela lutreola; assembly: GCF_030435805.1. NCBI lineage: Eukaryota > Metazoa > Chordata > Mammalia > Carnivora > Mustelidae > Mustela > Mustela lutreola. The sequence continues at coordinate 231,226,175 of NC_081290.1, read as the reverse complement.
TCCCCTACTCTCCTCCTTGCCTGGCTGGTTGCTCTTGGCTCTGCAGGACTAGGCTTGGGCCCCACAGACTCATACCAATGTCTCTCCAGATGCCTCAGCCTAGCCTCCTTAGGGAGAATAGCACTGGGGCAATGAAGGTGAACTCCAGAGTCCGAGCTGGGCTCAGACCCTAGCTCTGTCAGTTTCTAGCTGCATGACCTAGGACAGGTGACTTAATCTTTCTAAGCCTCAGTGTCCTCATCTGTAAAATGAGGAACATAACAGCATTTACCTCATATAGTTGTTGTGAAGGACTAAATGAGTTAATAAACAGCATACAGTGCAGGGCCCAGTCTCCGTAAATGCTCCATTAATGTCGCCTGTGTCTGCTGCTCTCTGAGGCAAGCACAGGGCCTGGCACACAGGAGATGCTCAGTAAATTGTTTTCCAAGTGAAAGAATAAACTGAGACAGGCGGCAGCGGCTGCTGATTGTAATGAGAGAAGCATTTACAGGGGAAGAACAGCCTGGCAACAGAAGGAGTTTTATATGTCACTTATAGGATTGAGGACCTGATTACATGATGGGTCCCATCTAACATGGGGCACCAGAAAACTATCTGCTGAAGGCATCAGTGGTGGGAGGGGTGAGGGCCAAGCCAAGAGCCTGGCAATAGGACAGATGACAACACGGGGGGTGGCATTTGATGATCTGGCTTAGAGCCATGGCTCTGACATTGTAAGTCTGGGATCTTGGGTAAATCACTTGACCTTCCTGAGTCTCCATTTCTTCCTCAGTAAATGTGGAGTAGACCATCCAATTCAGGGGTTGTTCAGATAATCTGTGTAAAGTGCTTTGCGTAAGGTCTTGTACTTAGTGCCTTAGTGGTCATGGTGGTTGTTCACAACCTACATTATTGAGTGCTGGCTCTTGGCTAGGGAGGTGAAAGACGGATAAGCCTCCATTCTGGCTTTGAGGAGCTTGTGACCCAGCATGGGGAATATTTTAACCTTACAAATCCTATAACACAAGGTAGGAGGTGGTAAGTACCCTAAACAGTGGAATCAAGGACGTATTGGTGAAGTTCACAGGGAGGAGGAAAGATTCCTACTGGAGAATACTGGGGAGGAGGTGGCCTTTGAACTAGTTCTGATGCATGTACATGAGGCGGGAAAGGCATTCCATTAAGAAGGAATGGTAAAAGCAGACCCAGAAGCAAAAAAAAGTGACGTGTGCTGGGCATTTCGGCCGCCATCCGTGCTGATCCACAGTCATGACAGTGGGCTGGAGGCAAGTCTCAGGACGACCGACCACCCTTCCTTCCTCCCTTACCCTATAAGTTTGGGGATAGACGACACTTTGACCTATGCCTTGAATTCTTTTTTCTCAGCCTCCCCTGACTCTCCAGGTCAGATTTGGTCCACTTTTTTTTTTTTTTTTTTAAACTTCTGTAGTTCTTTGTATTTGTCCTTTGTGGTGTTTATATCTGTGCTGTTCACCACCACGTCCCCAGGTGGACCCATGGTAGGCACATTATATGTGGAGGAAGGAAAGAAAGAAGAATGGAAGGAAGGAGAGAAAGAAGGGAAGGAAGCAAGCCCAGGTTCTCTGGGAGGGGGTGCTGGAGCAGGAGGGGGAGACTCACCCCTTATAGAAGGCCATGGGGCCCTCGCGGGCCACCATCTTCAGCATACAGTCCAGGGGGCTGCGGTATCGGCCTGGTGGCGAGTTCATGTACCGGGTCTTCACCACGTCCACTGGGGAGGCCACCACTGTGGCACAGAAGCCGGCTCCAAAGGCAGAGATGAAGTGGCAGGGGAAATTGTCTGCAGCATGGAAGGGAGGAGCAAGTGCGGAGCTGTGAGGAGGCAAAGCGCTGCCTTTCTGTTCCCCGTGGTCGTCATTTGTCCTTCACTAAACTGGAAGCTCCTGAGTGTGAGGACAGAGCTTTCTAAAGCTCTCACAGGACTCACAAAATAGAACAGGGCTGTCCCACTGCTGGACGGCTCTGCAGCCCAGCGATCTCATTAAAGGAAAACGAAGTCCGAGAAGGTGACCCTTGCTTCAAGGTGCACGGTGGGAAGTGCTGGGCTGGAACCCAGGGCTCTGGCCTCCCTGTCCAGGCTTCTTTCCCAGTCATCACAGTGATGGCGGGGCATTTTTTTTTTTAAAGCTCTAATTGGCATTATTAAGTGATTCATGAATTCAGCAGCACCCCGTCTAGCAAGTTAAGAGGCTCTCCTATACTGGGCATTTTTTCTGGGCACTGCTCCCCTCTCTGCTCCTTCTAACAGTCACCTCTGAGTGGTACCCACTCTGTGGAATTCCAGGTTCCCTCCCTGCTGTGGGAGGGCAGCTCCCCGGAGCCCAGGGCCTTACCCGTGAGCAGGCGATAGTCTAGCAGCTTCTCCTTGATGATGTCATAGGTCACCATCTCAGCACAGTTGACGATGGAGTTCCTTGTGATGTTGGGGAAAGTTCCTGTGAAGGATGGGGTGGGGGCTGATGAGTGAAAATGAGACACGGACTCTGTGGTTGCAAGGTCCCGGGCTCCAGTTTGGGGGCAGAATGTTCCATTCCAGGGGTCTCAGAGGAGACTGCCTCAACTGAGCGGGTTCCACACTTTCCTCTCTGGGGCTAACTCTTAGGTTATCCGTGTCCACCTCAGAGACAGGAAACAGAGAGGCCCTCTTATGTTTGTCCGAGCCACACTTTGGAGAATAATCTGTAATATCTATCAAAATTAAAATATGCCTCCCTGAGACCCGGCTAAAGTCAGGCAAGGAAGCCTTTCTTCTTTCCAAGAGCTCCAAGGCTCTTGGAGCAGTGACAGGAAGTAGCACTGGGAGGCCCTAGGAGAGCATCAAGACCCAGCCACTGATATCACAGATGAGAGGGCTGGACTTCGGGAGAGTGCAGAGCAAATCAGGCTGTGACCCAGGGGTCCTGTGCTTAACCTTCACTGGGTCACTCTCTCTTCTGCAAGGATTGGTGTGATCCTTGGTCCACATGTGGGAGAGATTCCAACATTTGTCACGGTGGCCTCCACGGGGACACATAGGGACCCCAGAAGCCTTACTCTTGAGGAAACCCCCTCCTCATGGAACCTCCTTGCACCCGACAACTCATGGTTGCCTCCTCCGCTGGCCTCTGTTTCTTCTCTGAGTCCTGTAGTCCTACAGACCTATGTCCTATGGTCATCACCCCTGAGAGAACTTTTCTGGGGAAGCCCTCCCCTTCCATCTCCACACACCTAGAGCCCACTGAGCCTTGAGGCCCAGCTTCCGTGTCACCTTCCCCCCCGACCTTGGAGTCTGCACAGCCTCTCTTGCCTCTGTGCGACCTTTGCACGTCCTACCCTGTGGGCTGGCTGCTCCTTGACATGTCTCATCCCTCTCCATCTGTGAGAGCCATGAGGGTAGGGAAGGTATCTTCCATTCCTTTCTGTCTCCCTCACAGCAACCTGCACATGCTGAAGGGTTGCCAAATTGAATTGAACTCGGGCACTGTGGCAGGTCAGTGTGAGAGTTTTGGCTGGGATGTTCTTGCAGAATCACTGGACTATACCATGCTGGGAGTTCCCTCCTCGCTCAGTTCTCCGCCCTAACTCAGGGTAAGGCATGCTCTACCCCGGGCCCTCTGAGTCTGGAGTCCAGACCTACCTTTCCATAGGCCCCTGAACCCTTCCTCCCTGGCGATGGTCCTGTAGGCGTCCATTGTCCCACTGTATTTCCTGTTGCTCGCAGCCCCAAGGTGTATGCCGGCCTGAAACCTGACCTTCACCACATCTGTGGGCTGGGCACAGCATACTGCCATGGCCCCGGTGGTACAGCCTGCCAAAATCCGGGTAGTGATGCTCGAGTCTGGAGAGGAGGAGAGAGAGGGGGTCAGCGTTCGGCCAGCCAGTGCTCCTCCGGGCTGGACACTCTTCTCTGTGGGGCTGCTTTTGCCTGACGCCTGCCTCTTCTCCCAGGCTCAGGGTCCTGACCGCGCCTCTGTCTCCTGGTGACTGTCTCCGGCTTTCAGTGGCCCAGCCCTGCCTCTGAGTCCGCACCACCTGCATCCTTGACCCGCTAACCTAGAGTCTGCTTCTGCCTAACCCCTCCGTGTCTCCGGGATGCCAGGCACTCACAATCGCATCCCTTGGGGGTGTAGAGCTGCTTGGCAGAGTCGTAGAGGCCGATGCGGATGGAGGCGAAGCTCATCTGGCGCTGCAGACCGGCAACCAGCCCACTGTAGAGGCTGCGGGGGCCCTCGGTGCGCACCATGGTCAGGATGGTGCCCAGCACGCCGCGGTACTGGGGTCTCTGGGCTGCCTGGGTCGCCTGCTTCTCCCCCTGGATCTGAGGAACGGCCCAGCAGAGGGTGAGGAGCTGGGAGCGGGGCGGAGGGGGCGGTGTGCAGAGGGACCTGCCCAGGGCTGGTTCTCGAGCGCAAGCACGATTGGAGCCGCCACGTCCCCGTGAAAACAAGGTGTGTGCCCCCAGCGCATCGTTCCTAAACTATGATCCATGGTGTGGTGCTCAGCCCTCAGAGCACAGGGAGGGCAGATTGTTTTCCCCACAACAAGTGGTCAGTGGTTTGCCCAAGGTCACACAGTTACTTTTCCTTCACACTCCATGGTTTACAAAGTCGGGTGAGGCCAGGAAGGGCCCAAGGACCCACGATTTTTTTTTGTCTCAGATGATGGTGGCACAGGGTTGTAAGCAGTGGAGTGAGTGGCCTGTGCAGGGTTCGGGAGGACGAGCAGGCTGGCACACGCTAGAGGTGCTGGAGTGGAGAACTCAGTCCTGCCTTTGATCTGAGCAACGACCCTTGCCAAAAAGCACTTACCTGCAGGCGAACCTTGGCTGTGTCCAGTGGAAAGGTGAGGAGATCAGCAAAACAGGCTGCTGTGCCTGCCCCTAGGAATTTCACAGCTGTGGTAGGAGGTACCTCTGAAGGCTTTAGTCCAGCCATGGTCCCAGAAGGTTCTGCCTGGTCCCTCCAGGGCCCAGGAGAGAGAAGAAAGGAGAGAGGTCCAAGGAGAGAGGCTGCTTTGCAATCCTGAGGTTTAGTGCAGGGAGGAGGCTGTCAGAGACAGGCCAGAGGAGGCAGATGGAACTTGGGCCATCCAGACCTGTCCCCACCTGTCCCCTGTGTGCAGAGTTTTTATTGCCAGAAGGAAATCCCTATCCCCAGAAGGAAAGGGACAAACACTGTGCCCGCCTCACAACTCTGGCACTGGCCCTGACTCTAAGGGGTGAGGACACTGAAGAATCCAGGATCCCAGCATACTAGGGGTATGTGTGAAATGGGTGCCAGGGGGTGTGACCTGCTAAGAAATGGCATCAGCACCAAAAACCAGATGCCCAGAAGAACAGGTGATAAGAATGCAGGGCTGCCTGTGCCAGGCGTGCCAGCTCCCCCAGGTACCACAGCTAAGCCAGGACCTTCGGATACACTCATGCCCCTGCTCAGCCAGGAATAGGACAGATGCAGGCCCAAGTGCACACAGGGAGAGGAGACACATTCTCTTGACCCAAGATGGATCCTCCTCTGTCTGAGAAGCCCATTCTCTTCAGCTGAGAAGGGATGTCCTCAAAGGTGTGAGGGGAAGGGGCCTGTCCTGAGCCAGGCAGAGCAGCTGCCACTATCCCCAACATCAGCAGCAGGACGCTTTGCAGCCCCATCTCCCTGGGAGCCATGGGAGGCAGAGCAGCAGAGGAGCCCAGGACCAGGCTTCCTCCCTCCTCCAAAGCAGAACATCAGCCCCAGGAATCCCACTTCATGGGTTTTGTCTCATGGGCCGGATCTCCTGGGGGAAGCCTGTTTTCCCCTGGCCTGGGGGTTGGGTGGGAGGATTGAGGGAGCCTGAACTCTCAAACTCCTTTGGCCTGGCCTCTGGTCCCACAGCTTTTTGTTGATTAGCTTAGTAGCTGTAGTTGTTTCCCCACTAGAGAGGGAGCCGTAAAGGCTGGGATAGGGTCTACTTATCCTGCTTCTCTGTGTAGCCTGGTACCAGGATGGCCCAGGGCTAGAGGGGCCCAGGGAGGACCAGTTGACCAAGGAACCCCACTTGCTGAAGTGGAGAAATGGGAAATCAGAGAAGCCCACAGTGATCTTTCATGGAGGGATCTGGAATGCCAGGGCTGTACTGAATCAGAGAATGGGGAGTGGTTGGTGGTTCTCAAGTAGAGGAATGACATCGTCAGGCCAGTGTTCAGAGTATGCAGGTGCAAATGTCAAGGCTGGATTGGAAGGGGAGAGACCAGTGAGGAAATTGTTGGAATGGTGTAGCCAGAGCTGTTGGAGCCACGCAGCAGCCACACGTGAAGACGCAGCCTATTCTGGACGCAGCCTTGAGCCGTGGGAGGCAGAATGGATGGGCAGGGACTCAAGTTAAAAGCCCTACCTCATTGGGGGGGTGGGTGCGCTAGAACTTTCATTAGTCAAGTTGTGGTGGAGAGGGAGGCCACAATGGTAGACTCAGGAGCTGCCCTGAGGCCACCGTTTCCCACTTCCCTTCTCCCTTGACTCCAGCATCCTGAATTGATACTTGAGGAAATCTAGCAGCCAGCAGATTTTTGTCAGTGGCAAAGGGGAAGTTGAGAGCAGGACTCTTCTCTCCATAGCTCTGCTGGGGCACTTGAGGCACAGGATGTTCCAGTAACCCTAACCCTAATGTCTGCCCGGTGCTCCTTGCATGAGGCATGGTGCCGAGGACTATATAGGTATTGACTAATTCAGTCCCTTTATAAGGCTATACGGTAGTTGTCACAAAGATTCCCACTCATAAACAAGGGACCTCAGGCTGTGAGGGCTTCAGCTAGTCATAAGACAGACGGAAGGGATGGGGCTGGGACTGGAGCCCAGGTCAGTGTGACACTGCGGCCGTGCCATTGGCCAGAGCCTCACTCTTCAGGGAGAGCTCAGGATCCCTGGAACTGCTTGTTTACGGAGTGGATTCTCAGAGGCCCTCAGCGCCAGAGATCCTGATTCACGTCTGGGCTGGGACTGGGGAATCTGTTCTCCGTGGCAGCTCAGAAGCAGGGATCAGACAACCCCATTCTGAGATGCCCCGCCTGATCTCACCCTCCTGGCAAAGCCTGCACAGCATATCCCTGCTGAGGACGCCGCTTGAGTAGAGTTGTGTGGGCTCATAAACCTCCCTCCCTGTGAGGCCAGAGGTGCATGCACCATCTCTACTCAGGAAAGGAGTCCCCAGAACCCTTATGGGGAAAGGGCTTAATGCTCTAGAGGAATTCTGGAGATTCTGTGCTAGATTAAGGAGAAAGCCACTCTTGTCTACGGAGATTTGCAAAATCAGAGCAGAGGCAGTCAGCAGCAAAAGGGGACAGTGAGTTGTGGGTGAGTGACGCAGACGTTCGGGTCGAGCCTCTGCCCAACCATGGTGCCCCTGCATTAGGGTTGTCGTTACCCCCACTTAACTTGGTGGGGGAGGAATGAAATCTACCAGCTCTGTAGTGATCCCAGGCTAGTGATCTCCGTTCACTCTGGGCTGTCACTGTAAGCTGCCGTGAAGGGCGGAGCATGGAGGAGGAAGGGGGTGGTGGAGAATGGGGTCTTACCTGTGGGTCCAGCCAGGGCAGGGGAAGCACCGGGCCTCCTTAAGGCTCCTTAGGGCTCCATCCCAGGGTGGGGCAGCAGGGATCTAGTTGCCCCCTTACCATTCACTGTTGTCTCTCTGCCTCCGGCTTGGCACCTATCTTTATATGCTCCAGCTGGCTTGAAACCTTACTCTACAGAAGCTTAGTTGACAGCCTGATCACTTGACAAGAGGCGGCTGGCTGGTGAGTGGCAGGGAGGTGAGGGGAAAGGTCAGAGTTCCAGATCTGGTTTAGTTCCTCTGACTTAGGGTTCTTTAAAATAGCTCCTTCCAGCTGCTAAAAGAGCTACCTCAGGTAATGAGGCCACATATGGGGACAGGGGTTGGACCTGTCACCTTTGAGAATTCAAAGGTCAATGCCACACACAGGATAGGCTGGGCAGGGCTGTCCTAACATTAACAATGATAGTAACGGTCATTTCTTGGTGCCTACTGTGTGCCAGATACCTTAGAGACATTATTTCTATTGTTCACAACCCTATGAGGTGAGTACTATTAGGATTCTGTTTGTTTGTTTGTTTGTTTGTTTTTAAATATTTGAGAGAGAGAAAGAAAGTGAGCTTGAGGAGCAGGGAGGGGCAGATGGAAAGGGAGAAGCAGACTCCCCCTGAGCAGGGAGCTGGCTATGGGGCTCCATCCTGGAAACCTGAGATCATGACATGAGCTGAGGGCAAGCACTTAACTGACTGAGCCACACAGGTCCCCAGGATTCTGTTTTTTTAAATAACAGCTTTACTGAGATATAATTCACATACCATACAGTCCACCTATTTAATGAATATAATTCATTGGTTTTAACTGTTGTTATCCAACCATCATCACAATTTTTTTTTTAATTAATGGTTTTTTAAAGATTTTATTTATTTATTTATTTGTCAGAGAGAGAGAGAGAGAGAGAGACAGAGCACACAAGCAGGCAGAGTGGCAGGCAGAGGCAGAGAGAGAAGCAGGCTCCCCGTTGAGCAGGGAGCCCAATGTGGGACTCGATCCCACGATCCTGAGATCATGACCCGAGCCTAAGGCAGCAGCTTAACCAACTGAGCCACCCAGGCATCCCATCATCACAATTTTAAAATATTTTCACCACTCCCCACAGGCCCCCCTGCCCAAATCCCTGTGTACATCAATAATCACTTTCCTTTTTCCCTTACACTCAGTCCCAAGCAATCACTAATCTACTTTCTGTCTCTATAGATTTCATTTTTTTAAAAGATCTTATTTATTTGAGAGAGTGAGAACGAGAGAGAGCAAGAGCCGGCTGAGAGGCAGAGGGAGAAGCATGACTCTGGAATTATGACCTGAGTCAAAGGCAGATGCTTAACTGATGAGCCACCCAGGTGCCCCTATCTCTATGGATTTCTGAACCTTTCATATAAATAAAATCCTATTGTATATGACTGGCTTTTCTGTTAGCATAGTACATTCAAGATGTGTCTGTGCTATAGCATGTATCAGTACCTCATTCCTTTCCTCGCTGAGCATCTAACATTTGTAATGCTCCCTTTACAGAGGAGAAAACGGTGTCAGGGAGGGACAAGGACTAACCCCACTCACATTGCTAGTATATGGTGTTGCCCAACCCCCAGTCCTTTAATATTTATAATTATAAATTAGTAATTAAAATTCTGGGTCTCTCTCACACATGACACTGAAGGGAGCCAAAGGGAGTGGGCAGAGGTGTGTGGAGCACGGCAGGGAGGGCTCCTAGGAGCTGCTACTACTGTAGGCTCCATCAGTAGGCACTGAGGGGCAGGGTGGGGCACATCTGAACCTGGGACGCAGGTGACACAGGTGACACAGGAAAGGGGATGGGGACAGGAGAAGAGAGGGGAATTCCGGGGTGAGAAGGGAGTTAACTGGGTAGGGCAGAGGAGTAGGCAGAGCCCATTTCTGGACTTGGGCACAGAGCCATGGCCACAGAGCAAGTGGTCACAAGTCTAGACATTCAAGTGCAAAGCCAGGGCTGTGTCTGTCCTCTCCCTTGGAGCAGGCCCTGCCCTAACATCAGTAGCACAGGCAGTTCCCTTCATAAGGGAAGGAGCTGCTAGGACCGCTGAGGCTGGGCTCAGGAAGTAGGTGCCGGCTCCAGCTGGAAATGCTGGCCTGAAGGTGGTGGGTAGATTGCAGTGGGTACATGGGAAGGGACAAACAGCAGGCGCTCAAACAAGGAGGCCGTGGGCCCTGGAGTCCCCAGAGGGAGGACTCAGCTTACATTGGCCTGGGGGGCTTCTTGAGGGCAGGGCCAGGTGTGTCTGCTGTGGCTCCCTGTCCCCAGAATCCAACAGACACTGGAAATTCAAAGGTTGGTGGCAAGGGCTGGGAGTAGCCAGCATCTGGTGAGCAGAAACATCCATTTTCAGGTCTCTGCAGAGGCAGTGCCTGAAAGGAAGCGAGGGAGATGATGGCTTGTTGTCAAGTACGTACCTCATGCCCTTAAGCCAGGCTGCATGGCTCACAAGGCATTTCACCTCTGAGCTGTCACCGGGAAAGAGATCCAACTTTCAAGGAGAGGATACTGGTAAATAACACACTCTTTTAAAGATTTTATTCATTTATTTGACAGAGATCACAAGTAGGCAGAGAGGTAGGCAGAGAGAGAGAGGAGGAAGCAGACTCCCTGCTGAACAGAGAGCCCAATGCGGGGCTCGATTCCAGGACCCTGGGATCATGACCTGAGCCGAAGGCAGAGGCTTTAACCCACTGAGCCACCCAGGCGCCCCGAGCACACTCTTTTTAAGTGGGGGTGATGGTTTACAGACCCTTAGGGTGCCCTTTTATTTTGGGGGGTTGCTCTGAGCCTGGGTAGGAAAAACCGCCTGGTTAGCCACAGCCTGTGTCCTGCTGTGGCCTTATCCCAACTTGACCCAATCAGGTTATTTACAGAAGCTGGAGCAGGATTTGGAAGGAATATTCTTCACCTGAGGCTTAACCCCTCAGGCCTGGGCCCCCAGACTGCCCCTCTATAGGTTCTATGTGGCCTTAAGGCAGGTGGAGCCCTTGCCTTGAAAGCTCTTACTGTCTACCTGAGATGGGGGGAGGGGTGAGCAGGCAGGCTGAAGGCTGAAGACTGGGGGGCCAAGAAGAACAAAAAGGGAACAGCCTGGTGGGAGGGCACTTCAATGATGGGGGGGGCACCCTGTTCCTCCTCGGGGTTTGTGCATCACCCTACACCCTCAGGCGCGTCCTGCCTGTCTCAGAGCTGTTGGGGTGCTTGCCTGTCTGCCCCTTAGCTCGGGAGCTCCGGGGGTGGGGTGGTGGGAGGAGCTGACATTTCCTCAGCTTCCACCAAGTGCCAAGTGCAGGCGAAGCACTTTCACAAATGTCATCTCGTTTAGTCTTTACAACAACCCCCTGAAGCGTTATTATCTCTGCTTTGCAGACAGGCAACAGCGGCTCAGATGGAAGGACAGTCAAGCTGGAGGGGACCTATGAGGGAAGTGGCAGTGTCAAGACAGGTCTCTTCCCTGTCCCTAGCAGCATGTGGCTCTGAGTGCTCTCCTGGTTTTTTCTCTGGGCTCATCCTCCGACTTTTCTGGGAAGCACCCCCTGGTTGCTCCAGCCCACATGGTTTTTCTCTATCAGTTTCCCCAATTCAGACAACTCACTGGCTACTCCCTGTGTGCAGAAGCCTTGTGACACCTCTGGAAATGTATGTGGTGATTCCTTTCCTAGCTACATAAACAGAGGCAAAGAACTTGACTTTGGTGAGTTTCAGTAACTATAAAATGGGTATCACGACGTGTAGGTTATAGAGTTGTTATGAGGACTAAGCAAAATGGCCTGTGCTTGGGGAGGAAAGCGGGACCCTCCATGTTAGTTCTCCTCCAACCTTCTCTCCCAGCCATTCTGCACATCTTTGTGCTTTTCTTATCTTCCCCACAAGCCCTGTCTATAGCAGCTGCTCAAATGTTTGGAGTTTGACAGTCTTAACCCAGAGCAATTCACTCTAGTGAGATCAGGGATTCTGAGCAGACCTGTTCCAGGAGACTCCTCCACTTTGTTGCTGGATTGGAGGCACAAGCAAAGGAATAATGGAGTGTCTGCCCAATCTGATCTCTCACCGTGAAGTCTTGTGGTGACCTTGGCCCCTGGTTCAAGGTGAGCTTAAGGGAATGTATAGTTTTCAAGCTTTCCTTTGGCTGTTAGAGCACAAATGGATTCCTAACACCCCAGTCCAGTAGCCAATCCAGGAAACACCTGTGTACAGAATACAAATACCAATATGATTTTATTCAAACACAGGCAGGAACAAGGACCTTCAGAGCTGGGTAAAAACAATAAGTTAAAAGCATGGTTAGAATTTCAGATAATCATAAAAAGTCCAAAGGAGGTGATTTTCCTCCCTCCTTTTCTATTGATTAATTCAACACAGCATAAAAATAATTTATATCTATAAAACACCCTTATTTCTAAGCAAATCAGCGGAGGTGGCCCAAGGACTTCCTCAGCTATGCACAACACAATCTCCACCCCCACCTCTACCCCACCCAAACTTTAAATCAAAAATGGCCCATGATATTCAGGCAGAAGGTGGGCTCATGTCAGCAGTAGGCTATCAAGGACACTGGAAGGAGTTTCTCAGCCGAGAGATGCCTGCTTGGGTCCCTTGGTCAAAAGATGGGTGGTTCCACTTGGGTATTGGAGTCCATTTTGTTTAGAAGGAAGCAGCTGAAATCCTAGCAGGTGGACTTTGGACTGGTTTGGGACATTCCTCCAGGCTGCACTGGATAGGGTCCCAAGGCACCCATGGACTAGGCTGGTGGTTGTTTCAGGGCTCTCATGGCCTTGAAGGAAGCAGACCTTGTGTTTCATGTGAGCCGGACAAGGCCAAAGGAAGGTGGGAGGCGGATCCTTCCCTTTGTCTTTCAGTCTGTATTAGTCTTTCTGGGAGTACTGGGAAGAAAATATCCGTGCGATCCTGCGAGTTTCTTCCTCAGGCAAGTTGGGAGGCAGCGAGTTGGGTCTGGGACGACAAGGCCGTCTGGACAAGACTCTGCTGGAGGCCTCACTCTTGTCCTGAAAGAAGAAGTCAGCTAGGTGAGGATATGGCACCTCCAAGAAATGACTTTGGTTCCTCTCATATCTTGGTTCTCTGGCTAATATTGACATAGAGCTGACTGGTTTACAAAGCACTTTATGGACCTGACCTTGTTTAACCCTCTCAACCCCACGGGTGGGCACGTTGTTCCTACGTCATGGACAGGAAACTAGAGTTCAGGTTTAAATAAACTCAAGGTCCCACAGCTTGGCGTGGCAGAGCCGGGATGTGAACCCTAGCTGAGACTCTGTGTGCCTGTGGAGGAGCAGCAGTTCCCTCTGGGACAGGACTAAAGCCTCATCCCTTCTCTTGCTGCATGAATATGGGTAAGCTATTCGTCTTCTGAGTTTTAACTGTTCTACATGTCACCATGGGAATATATCCAATTGCCAGGGAGGAGATGTTGGTGAATACTACACTCTCAGTATGGCCCCTGGGAGTTCTGACAGCCGCCAGGTGACATGAACCACATCCCAACACTGCCCTCCTACCAAAACTTTCCCTGCCTCAGGCTGACAGGGTATCACCAGTTCCCCTTTAAGGTCCTAGTGTGCATTTGGGTTATGTGATGGTGGTCTTCTGGACTCCTATGTGACTCACTCTTTTGCTCATTCAACTGCTCCCCACTCCACTTTATTTTCTGTACCAGGTTCCTGCCCTGAAGGAGCTCAAAGCTATACAAAAAAGCCAACACAGGCAGCCAGTTGACAGGAAGAGGCAGTGCTAAAAGGAGATGGGGGTCACCACCACAGGTCAACCTGGCTGACCTCAACAGCATGCAGCCTGCCCTATGGAAGGGTAACTCTTCTCTGTCTCCAAATCCATGTGCTGAGGTCTTCACAAGTTGATGGAGGCATAGGCAGCTCACTGCACCACTCCCCAGGCACCAAGAATCAGTTTGGTGGAGACCCCAGAGATCTGAAACTACCTCCATGCCACTGGTGATTCTGCAAATGGGAAACTGAGGCCCAGCGAGAGTTGCTTTTGGGATAGTAACATTTAGTAATTCCCTTCCTTCACTTAACCCTTTTAATGCCTACTGTGAGGAGACAGAAATGAACAGAACCCAGTTTTCTTTTTTATTTTAAATATTGTATTTATTTATTTGAGAGAGAGCATGAGTGGGGGGTGGGAAGAGGAGAGGGAGAAGCAGGCTCCCTGCTGAGAAGGGAGCCCAATGTGTGGGCTCGATCCCAGGACCCTGAGATCATGACCTGAGTCAAAGACAGATACTTAACTGAGCCACCCAGGTGCCCTCAGAACCCTGTTCTTGACTTCCACGGCACCGAGAGGACAGAGTGATCTACTAAAAAAATTAGAATAGCAGTCAGAATGTGATAAGGGGAGTGGAAAGCCAGGCAGCCTTGAGGACTACCTGCCAATCTGGAATTCTTTATTTTATTTTATTTATTTATTTTTTTAATAGTTTAAAATAAAGATTTTATTTATTTATTTGACAGAGAGCGATCACAAGCAGGCAGAGAGGCAGGCAGAGACAGAGAGGAGGAAGCAGGCTCCCCGCTGAGCAGAAAGCCCAATGCGGGACTCGATCCTAGGACCCTGAGATCATGACCTGAGCCAAAGGCAGTGGCTTAACCCACTGAGCCACCGAGGCGCCCCCAATCTGGAATTCTAAATGCTGAAGGAGTCCACAGAACCTGAGCAAACTCTCAGCACTGAAAGCCCACAGTTAGGGTTGCCTGAGAACCAACCCACAGCTCTATGTCTTCTAGGGAGGCCTAGGCTAAAAGGAAAAAAGGAAAACTACTCTTTGTTCATGACTGGAGTTCTTCCTTCCAAAATATGAGAGGTGCTGTTTAATGCCTCAGGCCAGGGTAGACCAGTTGCCCAGTCCCTGGCTGTTGCCCTCCTCCTCTGCACTGGATGGGTGCTTCTGCAAGACACGGACTGAGTCTGATGCTTATGACTCCAACTGTGCCAGGTCCAAGACAGGAGGTTGTTAACTGCTAGACCAGTAATAGGTGGGACCAAGCCCTGGTAGCCAGAGGCTGAAATTGGGTTGGGAGGAGGCTGCCTCTTAAAAAAAACATCTTATTTATTCATTCTAGAACCAGTGGTTGTTGGTCTACCATATGCCAGGCCTTTGGTTAGGTCAAATCCTCTCAGGCGCTTGGAAGCACATTAAGTCCTCATATACGCCTCTGTACTCCCAAGATCTAAGAATGTTGTGAGCTATTTAGGATTTAGAGGTAATGATGAATCCCCTTCTAGTGCCCTGGCTCCACTGCAGACAGATCTTCTGGGTCATCAGCTGTACCTTAACTTTCCATTTCTTTCTCTGCGACAGTGAAAGGGGACAGAGATGTTTTTTGTTTTTTTTTTTTTTTTTTTTTTTTTTTTTTAAAGATTTTATTTATTTACTTGAGAGAGAGACAGTGAGAGAGAGCATGAACGAGGAGAAGGTCAGAGAGAGAAGCAGACTCCCCATGGAGCTGGGAGCCCGATGCGGGACTCGATCCCGGGACTCCAGGATCATGACCTGAGCCGAAGGCAGTCGTCCAACCAACTGAGCCACCCAGGCGTCCCGAGATGTTTGTTTTTAAAAGCTAAATGGGAAAACAGGCCTAAGAGCATAGTCCCCTATTTCAAATCCTAAACCAAGCTTCTGTGTCATCTGCCAGATGAGAAGCACTGTTTTCAAGAAGTTCTGGTAGGTCTTATTTTCCATCCTTGGAAGGGTCAGTTGGGTACTTCAGTTTATGAAATGACCATTAAAGAGCTTTGTTAGTGACTCATCAAGCCTTTTAGGAGCCTAAGATCAATCTAACCCGATCAATTTTTTAAAAATAAATTTATTAAGCTTTTTTTTTTCTTTTTTTGAGAGAGCATGCCTATGCATGCTCATATGCATGATTTTGGGGGGGAGGGGCAGTGGGAGAGGGAGAAGCAGGGTCCCCTGCTGAGCAGGGAGCCCAATGTAGGGCTCCATTCTAGGACCCTGGGATTATGACCTGAGCTGAAAGCAGATGCTTAACCGACTGAGTTATTCAAGCGTCCCTCAACCTGATCAATTTCTAAGGACAATAAGTAGCCATGGTTTCTGTCCTCATAGGGCCAGAGGCTAGCTCAGGCTAGAGGGGAGAAGACCGATGCCAACCCACCCAACAATCACAGAGATGAAGCTTAGAACTCGGAAGCATGGAGAAGGGAGCAATTCATGACAGCTAGGATGGCCAGGGGAGGCTTCACACAGAGGTGAGATCCTAGCTGGGCAGAGTGGCAGCCAAACTGGAGGTGGAATGAGGTCATTTCACTGGGGGGAACGGCCTGAGCACAGGCCCACACCTGACTGGCTGGGCCAACATCTGCCCTGGAGCTGAATCAAGTGTGGCTGGTTCAACCAACTTCCCAGCATTCACATCCCCACTGGCAACCCAGGGGCTTTATCTGTATGGCCCAGGCCCAGGGACAGGGCTTGGCTCTGTCTACTAGGCAGGGCAGGGGTGTGGAAGGACAGAGAACACACACTCAGCAGCGTTTGGCTTTTGTTGACCTCAGTAGGGTCTAAAAAACATCTTGACTGGGAGTAAAGGTTCTTCCTTCATTAGTTATTACTCCAAAACACACAACTAAGGAGGGGCTGGGCAGAGGTGAAATTGCTCAGAACAAGGACACCCCTCCATGTTCTGACTGCTCCTCGGAAATCCTCACATGCTCCTGCTGGAGCCCTGGGGGCCCAAGCCCTGAGCAGGTCCCCTTGCTCAGTAGATACCTGCCTTGTTCGACTTCCACCCACTTCGCTGGCTGCCTTCCCCTAGGCTGGGACTAGGACTTGTTGGGGCTAGAGTAGCAGATTCAGTAGCCACAGCTAGGAGCAGGGCAGAAATGGGGACAAGATACACAGACCAGGGTCCTAGCCCTGAGAGACAAATCCTAAATTTGAGCCCCCAGCCCAACTGCAGCATGGCTGGGCTTCATGAGCAGATGATGGGAGACGAGGTGCTCTGTCACTCAGGAATGGCTTCCAGCTGGTAGATCCTTCTTTGGCCAGGTCCCTGTGACATAGTATCTTCTCCAAAACCTCCCTCAGGAAGGCCCAGCCCTCTTCTTTTTTTCTTTTCTTTTTTTTTAAGATTTTATTTATTTATTTGACAGACAGAGATCACAAGTAGGCAGAGAGGCAGGCAGAGAGAGAGGAGGAAGCAGGCTCCCTGCTGAGCACAGAGCCTGATGCCGGGCTCGATCTCAGGACCCTGGGATCATGACCTGAGCCTTCGGCAGAGGCTTTAACCCACTGAGCCACCCAGGCGCCCCGAGGCCCAGCCCTCTTCTTTGGGTTGAAATGTGGTCTGGTCCAAGTCACTATATTCTGGGTTCTCTTCACTCTAGTCCCCCAGTGGATCCTCTTGAACAGATCACCTGCTGCCAGGAAGGTGGTGGGTGCAGGTCTCCCCACTTACCCCTGCTTCAGGGTGTTCCTGAGACTCTCAGAAGGGAGGCAGTGGGGTAGAGTGGAAGGAAAATGGTCTGTGGCCAAACTCAACTATCCACTTGCTTGATGCCAAGACACACTCTTTCTCTGGGTCTCGGTATCTTTGTTACCAAAGGGAACTAAGAACTTCTGTTTGGCCTTCTAATCCAGGTCTACTATGAAGGTGAAATGAAATTCATATGTGACCAAGGGTCTGGTCAGCTACATCTTGTGAAACACCTGCTACAGAGAGGACTTGCTGTTCTCAGACCTCACGCCAGGCAGAGCAAAAGTAAGGTACTGTACCTCCCCAAGGCATGCCCCCAGGTCTGGCCAAGCTCTCCCCGCTCCACTGCCCTCTGCCCAGTGAACCTCTGGACCTGGCATCAGGACTGAAGTTTTGTTCTTTTCCAGAGCGATCCCCTTAGGTAACATAAACACAGACTTAGTTGCTGGAAACAAAACTTTTGCAAGGGCTAAAAACTGAAAGTAAACAGCTCCCTGATTCTGGCTGCCTAGGAAGGCTTGCCAACGGGATTGCTGCCCCAGAGACAGCTCAGTACAGCTGTCTGTCTTCCTCAACTTTCACCCCCTTGGCTAGCTGCCTTCACCTGGCACCGGTGGCTCCCACAGTCCTCTCTCCCACGGCTGGAATTAGGACTTCCTTGGGCTAAAGAGAGTTTGCAGATTCAGCAGCTACAGCTAAGAGCAGGGGGAATGTGGGGACAAAACACAGACCAAGGGCCTAGCCCTGAGAGGCCAATCCTAAACCTGATCACTCAGCTCAAGTGCAGTGTGGCTGGGCTCCCTACTCTGAGCTCACCCTCTGCTTCTGCAGTAGAGCCCTGGTCACGTGGTTCTTACCACCTACTGCTCCCTCCGTTCCTCACCACACCCACTTCCTTCCCTATCCTTCCTCTGAGGAGCCTTCCCTGACAAGAGGCCCTTCTATAGGGACTAGAGTCACTCCCTCACCCTGGGCCTCAGTCTCCCCATCTACAGAATGAAGAGGCCTGACTAAATCAAGACCCTTTGACCCTCTGAACTCACACCCTGCTAGGGAGAGGGGTTGAAAGTCCTGACTCCTGAGAGGGAAAGGTTAAAGTGTCACTCCTGGAAGAGGTCCTTGCTCCTCCCAGACTCTGGCTTCAGAGTAGCTCAGGCAACTTGAGCCCTGTGTCTGCCTAAAGGTCCTGTGGGCTCTTTCCCTTGAGGTGCCTGCCAAGTTGCATTCTGGGTCAGGGTGGGCACCAGCCAATTCTGGCTATTACCCCTGACTTCTGTACACCCTTGGCAAGGGAGCTCATCTCCTAAAAGCTCTCTGTATGGACTTTTATCAAAAACCCTTGGACCATTAGGATTCTTCTTGGCACTCTGCAGAGAGCTGGGGACTTGGTGGCTCAAAGAAGTGAGGCAGTACATTAAGAGGGACATCTCAGCCATCAGGCTTAGACCACAGGCTGGAGAGAGAGGATACTGGGCTCAGGAAGTTCCCTTGGGCCCCAGCTGACCTGATCTGACAGTTTTATGGAAGCTGGGTTTCTCTACCAGGACTGTGCATCTCTTAGATGCCTCTAGGCCTGAGGAAGGGAAACCAAGAGACAGAAAAATTCTTTGAACTCCTGTAAGAAGAGAGGCAAATTTAAAGCCTTAAGACTCATATACAGGCAGACAAGAGACTTCTGAGGCTAGGGATCTGTTACCCTCAGATAGGGGTGGTGTATCACCCTGGGCCTCTAACTCAGGATCTGAATGGAGCAAAGAGTCTACCGCTATAGCTTGAAAACTGCTTCCATACTTCAAGGCTGCTCTGTGGGGCTTAACTTCCCAGCTTCCAGTTCCTGGTGCTAAACTTTTGATCACGCCCCTATCCCTTAGCATTTCATTGTACCAGTTCCCCCCAAAATGGAACAATAAATAAGAGGGGAGACATCTCAATAGTAATGATGATAAAAATAGTAATAGCTAACACTCATACAGTTCTCTCCCTCTCTCAAAAAGATTTATTTACTCCTTGGGAACAACAGCACCTGGCCCCATGCCTGTGGTTCGTCCGGGAACTTGTTCCTGCTGTGTGGAGAGCCTGGCCTTGGCAGGAGGGCACAGAATAAGACAAGGCCCATCTCACAGTAAAGAAGTGCCGTGCAGGCAGACAGGGAGGCCAAAACTCAGATGACAGGTTACTTTTGCTCTTTGCTTCTGATTTCTATTCCAACCTAACTGTTCTGGTTAAGTTCAAATCCTCCCTACCTTTGACCTCCTTTCTAGCGTACACTGTTTGGACCTCTGAGTTGCCAAATTCTGCTGATTCCCTGAGAGGTATCTTTTCTCCAGAATCACAGCTTATAAAGCCTTTCCTTCATCTCTGAATTCTACTCAAGCCACTGTTGTGGCTCTGGCTTCTTTTCCCTAAATTCATTCTTTTTTTGTCTTGTTTTCCATAAGTGTTATAGTAGGCTAACATCACTTGGGAAAGCTAGTGAGTGGTTTGGAGGTCAGTACCCCTAGGAACCGAGCTCCCTGCAGACACAGTCTAAAGTACCAGGTCCAGCCCTTTAAGCATGACAGGTACTTGATAGGAGCTGGATATAAAATATAAAGCTGGCTACCCTGGGGAACTGTGAGCTCCCGAGGGAAGGGGCCTTCTATCCTCTCTGAACCTAACTCAGGACTATGACTTTAATTTGTCAGAAGATGTATGTGTCAAGTTTGAGGCCGAAATTACCTTCCTATGCTCTGGCCTATGTGTCCTCAGGCCCAGTTCTGGCTCTCCTAGTCATTAATGAGAAGTTACTGGAGGGTTCCAAGTAGAGAAGTCACAGGATTTACTCAACATCTCAAAAGGTTAAAGGATGCTGTATGCGGAATGGGTTGCCAGGGACAAGGGCAAAAGCAGAATGGCAAGAGAGATTTCTGCAATAATCTAGGCAAGAGGTGACGGTGGTTTAGACTGTGGTGGTAATGGCTGGTGTGGTGATAAATTAGATCTGGATGTATTTTTTTTTTTTTACAAGCTTGCGAATCTTTATTGTTCTCCTGGATGTATTTTAAAGACAGAGCTGCCAGAATTTCTTGGTGGATTGGAAATAGAGGTGTCAGGGGGGATTCTAAGGGTTTTGGTCTAAACCACAGAACTAGAAGGATAGGGTGTCTGTTAACAGATGGGGAAGACTGAGGAAGAGCTTTATGGAATAAAATCTGGAGTGAGTGTTAATTTGAAGTATCTGTTAAATACCTAAGTGGGGCTGTTGGGTAGGCAGGGGGGCCACATGAACCTAGAGTTGACAAAAGTCTGAGTGAAGGTAACAGTTAGCAGTGGTCAGCACGTAGAAAGGATTTTAAAGCTCTGAGATCAGATGGGATCATCTGGAAAACAAATGTAAATGGAGCAGTCTAGACTCTGCCCAGGGTTACTCCTTTGTTAACAAGTAGGGGAAATAAGGAGGAACCAGCAAAGGCAGCTGAGCGGGAATCGCCATGAGGGAGGTGGAGAACTTATTTGAACTGATGCCTTAGAAACAAGTGAAGAAAGTATTTAAAGGAGAGAGAGAGAGAGATCGACTATGTCACACACTGCTGAGAGGGCAAATAAATGGGGCACTCAGATTTGATAGGTGGCTTAGAAATATGGGTTTTTATTTTTTAAGATTTATTTATTTGACAGAGATGACAAGTAGGCAGAAAGGCCTACTTGTCAGTAAGGGTGGGTGGGTGGGGAAGCAGGCTCACCTGCTGAGGTCTGAGCAGAGAGTCAGACATGGGGCTGGATCCCAGGACCCTGAGATCATGACCTGAGCTGAAGGCAGGGGCTCAACCCACTGAGCCACCCAGGTGCCCCAGGAATATGGGTTTTTAAATTTTAAAAAGGTTTTGCTTTTTGACAACCCTGAAGAGTCCGCCTCCCTTCCAGCTGTGGGAAAGCGTGGACATGAGTGAGACTCGTTAGAAGTCATGAGGGAGAAGATGGCGGAGAAGTAGCAAGCTGAGACTGCTTCAGCTAGCCGGAGATCAGCTAGATAGCTTATCTAAAGATTGCAAACACCTGAAAATCCATCGGCAGATCGAAGAGAAGAAGAACAGCAATTCTGGAAACAGAAAAACAACCACTTTCTGAAAGGTAGGACCGGCGGAGAAGTGAATCCAAAGCGACGGGAAGATAGACCCCGGGGGGAGGGGCCGGCTCCCGGCAAGCGGCGGAGCAACCGCGCACAAAATCAGGACTTTTAAAAGTCTGTTCCGCTGAGGGACATCGCTCCAGAGGCTAAACCGGGGCGAAGCCCACGCGGGGTCAGCGTGGCCTCAGGTCCCGCAGGGTCACAGAAGGATCGGGGGTGTCTGAGTGTCGCAGAGCTTGCGGGTATTGGAACGGGAAAGCCGGCTACAGAGACAGAGCCGACAGTAAGCTCGCAGCTCGGTGTTACCTTGAACCGGTCGCAGGCTCGGTGAGCTCGGAGCGCGGCCGGAGGTCAGGCAGACGGGAGTAACTGGGCGCTGTTCTCTGAGGGCGCACTGAGGAGTGGGGCCCTGGGCTCTCGGCTCCTCCGGGCCGGAGACCAGGAGGCCGCCATTTGTATTCCCGTCCTCTGGAACTCTACGGAAAGCGCTCAGGGAACAAAAGCTCCTGAAAGCAAACCCGAGCGGATTACTCACCCCGGCCCCGGGTAAGGGCGGTGTAATTCCGCCTGGGGCAAAGACACTTGAGAATCACTACACCAGGCCCCTCCCCCAGAAGATCAACAAGAAATCCAGCCGAGACCAAGTTCACCTACCAAGGAGTGCGGTTTCAATACCAAGGAGAGCAGCAGAATTCCAGAGGAGGAGAAAGCCAAGCACGGAACTCATGGCTTTTTTCCTGTGATTTTTTTTAGTCTTGCAGTTAATTTAATTTTTTCTTTTTCATTTTTTTTTTTTTTCTCGCCTTCAGGTAAAATTTTTTTTTTTTAACTGTTACCTTTTTCTTTTTTAACGATTTTTTAATAGTTTATCTAATATATATATATATTTTTTTTTACATTTTTCTTAGGTGTTTTCTTTTTTAAAAAAAATTCTTTTCTTTTCTTTTCTTTTTTTTTTTTTTTCTTTTTTCTTTCTTCCTTTTTGAACCTCTTTTTATCCCCTTTCTCCCCACTCACGATTTTGGATCTCTTCTAATTTGGCTAAAGCATATTTTCCTGGGGTTGTTGCCACCCTTTTAGTATTTTACTTGCCCCTTCATTTACTCTTATCTGGACAAAATGACAAGACGTAAAAATTCACCACAAAAAAAAGAACAAGAGGCAGTACCGAAGGCTAGGGACCTAATCAATACAGACATCGGTAATATGTCAGATCTAGAGTTCAGAATGACAATTCTCAAGGTTCTAGCCGGGCTCGAAAAAGGCATGGAAGATATTAGAGAAACCCTCTCGAGAGATATAAAAGCCCTTACTGGAGAAATAAAAGAACTAAAATCTAACCAAGTTGAAATCAAAAAAGCTATTAATGAGGTGCAATCAAAAATGGAGGCTCTCACTGCTAGGATAAATGAGGCAGAAGAAAGAATTAGTGATATAGAAGACCAAATGACAGAGAATAAAGAAGCTGATCAAAAGAGGGACAAACAGCTACTGGACCACGAGGGGAGAATTCGAGAAATAAGTGACACCATAAGACGAAACAACATTAGAATAATTGGGATTCCAGAAGAAGAAGAAAGTGAGAGGGGAGCAGAAGGTATACTGGAGAGAATTATTGGGGAGAATTTCCCCAATATGGCAAAGGGAACGAGCATCAAAATTCAGGAGGTTCAGAGAATGCCCCTCAAAATCAATAAGAATAGGCCCACACCCCGTCACCTAATAGTAAAATTTACAAGTCTCAATGACAAAGAGAAAATCCTGAAAGCAGCCCGGGAAAAGAAGTCTGTAACATACAATGGTAAAAATATTAGATTGGCAGCTGACTTATCCACAGAGACCTGGCAGGCCAGAAAGAGCTGGCATGATATTTTCAGAGCACTAAACGAGAAAAACATGCAGCCAAGAATACTATATCCAGCTAGGCTATCATTGAAAATAGAAGGAGAGATTAAAAGCTTCCAGGACAAACAACAACTGAAAGAATTTGCAAATACCAAACCAGCTCTACAGGAAATATTGAAAGGGGTCCTCTAAGCAAAGAGAGAGCCTACAAGTGGTAGATCAGAAAGGAACAGAGACCATATACAGTAACAGTCACCTTACAGGCAATACAATGGCACTAAATTCATATCTCTCAATAGTTACCCTGAATGTGAATGGGCTAAATGCCCCTGTCAAAAGACATAGGGTATCAGAATGGATAAAAAAACAAAACCCATCTATATGTTGCCTCCAAGAAACACATTTTAAGCCCGAAGACACCTCCAGATTTAAAGTGAGGGGGTGGAAAAGAATTTACCATGCTAATGGACATCAGAAGAAAGCAGGAGTGGCAATCCTTATATCAGATCAATTAGATTTTAAGCCAAAGACTGTAATAAGAGATGAGGAAGGACACTATATCATACTCAAAGGGTCTGTCCAACAAGAAGATTTAACAATTTTAAATATCTATGCCCCCAACGTGGGAGCAGCCAACTATATAAACCAATTAATAACAAAATCAAAGAAACACATCAACAACAATACAATAATAGTAGGGGACTTTAACACTCCCCTCACTGAAATGGACAGGTCATCCAAGCAAAAGATCAGCAAGGAAATAAAGGCCTTAAATGACACATTGGACCAGATGGACATCACAGATATATTCAGAATATTTCATCCCAAAGCAACAGAATACACATTCTTCTCTAGTGCACATGGAACATTCTCCAGAATAGATCACATCCTCGGTCCTAAATCAGGACTCAACCAGTATCAAAAGATTGGGATCATTCCCTGCATATTTTCAGACCACAATGCTCTAAAGCTAGAACTTAACCACAAAAGGAAGTTTGGAAAGAACTCAAATACATGGAGACTAAACAGTATCCTTCTAAAGAATGAATGGGTCAACCGGGAAATTAAAGAAGAATTGAAAAAAATCATGGAAACAAATGATAATGAAAATACAACGGTTCAAAATCTGTGGGACACAACAAAGGCAGTCCTGAGAGGAAAATATATAGCGGTACAAGCCTTTCTCAAGAAACAAGAAAGGTCTCAGGTACACAACCTAACCCTACACCTAAAGGAGCTGGAGAAAGAACAAGAAAGAAACCCTAAGCCCAGCAGGAGAAGAGAAATCATAAAGATCAGAGCAGAAATCAATGAAATAGAAACCAAAAAAACAATAGAACAAATCAACGAAACTAGGAGCTGGTTCTTTGAAAGAATTAATAAAATTGATAAACCCCTGGCCCGACTTATCAAAAAGAAAAGAGAAAGGACCCAAATAAATAAAATCATGAATGAAAGAGGAGAGATCACAACTAACACCAAGGAAATACAAACTATTATAAGAACATACTATGAGCAACTCTACGGCAATAAATTTGACAATCTGGAAGAAATGGATGCATTCCTAGAAACATATAAACTACCACAACTGAACCATGAAGAAATAGAAAGCCTGAACAGACCCATAACCAATAAGGAGATTGAAACAGTCATTAAAAATCTCCAAATAAACAAAAGCCCAGGGCCAGACGGCTTCCCGGGGGAATTCTACCAAACATTTAAAGAAGAACTAATTCCTATTCTCCTGAAACTGTTCCAAAAAATAGAAATGGAAGGAAAACTTCCAAACTCATTTTATGAAGCCAGCATCACCTTGATCCCAAAACCAGACAAGGATCCCACCAAAAAAGAGAGCTATAGACCGATATCCTTGATGAACACAGATGCGAAAATACTCAACAAAATACTAGCCAATCGGATTCAACAGTACATTAAAAAGATTATTCACCACGACCAAGTGGGATTTATTCCAGGGCTGCAAGGTTGGTTCAACATCCGCAAATCAGTCAATGTGATACAACACATCAATAAAAGTAAGAACAAGAACCATATGATACTTTCAATAGATGCTGAAAAAGCATTTGACAAAGTACAACATCCCTTCCTGATCAAAACTCTTCAAAGTGTAGGGATAGAGGGCACATACCTCAATATCATCAAAGCCATCTATGAAAAACCCACCGCAAATATCATTCTCAATGGAGAAAAACTGAAAGCTTTTCCGCTAAGGTCAGGAACACGGCAGGGATGTCCATTATCACCACTGCTATTCAACATCGTACTAGAGGTCCTAGCCTCAGCAATCAGACAACAAAAGGAAATTAAAGGCATCCAAATCGGCAAAGAAGAAGTCAAATTATCACTCTTCGCAGATGATATGATACTATATGTGGAAAACCCAAAAGACTCCACTCCAAAACTGCTAGAACTTATACAGGAATTCAGTAAAGTGTCAGGATATAAAATCAATGCACAGAAATCAGTTGCATTTCTCTACACCAACAGCAAGACAGAAGAAAGAGATATTAAGGAGTCAATCCCATTTACAATTGCATCCAAAACCATAAGATACCTAGGAATAAACCTAACCAAAGAGACACAGAATCTATACTCGGAAAACTATAAAGTACTCATGAAAGAAATTGAGGAAGACACAAAGAAATGGAAAAATGTTCCATGCTCCTGGATTGGAAGAATAAATATTGTGAAAATGTCTATGCTACCTAAAGCAATCTACACATTTAATGCAATTCCTATCAAAGTACCATCCATCTTTTTCAAAGAAATGGAACAAATAATTCTAAAATTTATATGGAACCAGAAAAGACCTCGAATAGCCAAAGGGATATTGAAAAAGAAAGCCAACGTTGGTGGCATCACAATTCCGGACTTCAAGCTCTATTACAAAGCTGTCATCATCAAGACAGCATGGTACTGGCACAAAAACAGACACATAGATCAATGGAACAGAATAGAGAGCCCAGAAATAGACCCTCAACTCTATGGTCAACTAATCTTCGACAAAGCAGGAAAGAATGTCCAATGGAAAAAAGACAGCCTTTTCAATAAATGGTGCTGGGAAAATTGGACAGCCACATGCAGAAAAATGAAATTGGACCATTTCCTTACACCACACACAAAAATAGACTCAAAATGGATGAAGGACCTCAATGTACGAAAGGAATCCATCAAAATCCTTGAGGAGAACACGGGCAGCAACCTCTTCGACCTCTGCCGCAGCAACATCTTCCTAGGAACAACGCAAAAGGCAAGGGAAGCAAGGGAAAAAATGAACTACTGGGATTTCATCAAGATCAAAAGCTTTTGCACAGCAAAGGAAACAGTTAACAAAATCAAAAGACAACTGACAGAATGGGAGAAGATATTTGCAAACGACATATCAGATAAAGGACTAGTGTCCAGAATCTATAAAGAACTTAGCAAACTCAACACCCAAAGAACAAATAATCCAATCAAGAAATGGGCAGAAGACATGAACAGACATTTCTGCAAAGAAGACATCCAGATGGCGAACAGACACATGAAAAAGTGCTCCATATCACTCGGCATCAGGGAAATACAAATCAAAACCACAATGAGATATCACCTCACACCAGTCAGAATGGCTAAAATCAACAAGTCAGGAAATGACAGATGCTGGCGAGGATGCGGAGAAAGGGGAACCCTCCTACACTGTTGGTGGGAATGCAAGCTGGTGCAGCCACTCTGGAAAACAGCATGGAGGTTCCTCAAAATGTTGAAAATAGAACTGCCCTATGACCCAGCAATTGCACTATTGGGTATTTACCCTAAAGATACAAATGTAGTGATCCAAAGGGACACATGCACCCGAATGTTTATAGCAGCAATGTCCACAATAGCCAAACTATGGAAAGAACCTAGATGTCCATCAACAGATGAATGGATCAAGAAGATATGGTATATATACACAATGGAATACTATGCAGCCATCAAAAGAAATGAAATCTTGCCATTTGCAACAACGTGGATGGAACTAGAGCGTATCATGCTTAGCGAAATAAGTCAAGCAGAGAAAGACAACTATCATATGATCTCCCTGATATGAGGAAGTGGTGATGCAACATGGAGGCTTAAGTGGGTAGAAGAATAAATGAAACAAGATGGGATTGGGAGGGAGACAAACCATAAGTGACTCTTAATCTCACAAAACAAACTGAGGGTTGCCGGGGGGAAGGGGTTGGGGAGAAGGGGGTGGGATTATGGACATTGGGGAGGGTATGTGATTTGGTGAGTGCTGTGAAGTGTGTAAACCCGGTGATTCACAGACCTGGGGATAAAAATATATGTATATAAAAAATATATGTTTATAAAAAATAAAAAATTAAAAAAAAAAAAAAAAAAAAAAAAAAAGAAGTCATGAGGGAGATGATGAAGACAGATAACAGGATGGTGGGAAGTGAGTACACGTAGAAGATATTTAGTGGGCTGAATTAACAGACTCTGCTAACAGAAGAGCTCTGGGGTGTGGGGGGTAAAGGAGCAAGAGGGGGGAAAGAGCTTCTGGCAGAAGGGCTGTGCAAAGGGAGGTGCCAAGCTCAAGTTTTGGACATAGTGCACTGTTTGTGACACAGGGAAAAGATGGCTAGGATGCGGCTGGATGCAAGTGTGTCTGCAGCATGGGAGAGAAGTCTAGATGAAGATAAGGATTTGACAGGTCGTCAAAATGTAAATAACTTAAAATACTTGAAGTGGTTGAGATTTCCCCAAAGAAACAGCTGCAAGAGCAGAGGACAGAAACCTGGGGGAAAACAACATGTGAGATGCTGCTGTCTCATCTTCTCTTTCCTCCCCTTTAGGGAAGTTGATAAAACTAATTTACCCACAAGCAGCAAAGCAAACAGAATCAGACGTAACTTTCAATAAAACCAGGAAGCCGTCCCAGCGAAGAGGTCCTTTATCATGGGAGGTAAGAGAAAGCAGAGGCAGCAGAACTTGACTGATGCACAAGTACTACAACACTGCCACTGGCTGGCATGCAGCAGTCCTGCTCAACAGCCACCCACCTCTTCCTCTCCTTCTGAAAGCGCAACAGCCGGAAAGGAGGCAATCATGAGAAGCAGAGCTAAGGGTCGGCCTCTGTTCCCTATCTCTGTGGCACTTGGTATTCTACAACCTCCCTGTGAGACGCGATAACCCCATCTGACAAGTGAGGAAACAGACTCAGCAAGATCAGACTTGACTAATGTCACATAGAGACCTGTATCCACTACACCATTGGGGAAAGGGTGGAAAAAACCCTGCTTCACAAAAGCTGGACGTGTTTCTGAGCCAGAAACCTAGAGCCAGGTTTCTGGGCTCTAGGGCGTCATTTCAACATGAAGTGAAGGATCAGGCCTTCCCTTAGAGCTGGTGAGGCCAGAACAGTTGAACCAGTGCTTGCAGAGTCTCTCCTCCTGCAGGGACGGGTTGCTTGCCGGCCCTGAAGCAGGTTAGCTACAGTGCAGCAGTCCTAGGACACTGGTTGAGAAGAGCCCAGCAGCCTCTCAAAATGCTCCCCTTCAACCTTCAGGGCCAAGGCTAGCATTAGGAGGAGGCAGAACAGATGACATTCTCAAACGAGGGTATAGGACAGGGTTGCTGCCCTTCTGTCCCTAACTCTCACTTTTACAGTTGACAAGGCCCAAGACATTACAAAAAATAGAAGACAAGAAGAGACAAGAAGAGAAAATAGATGGGCACCCAGGTGGCTCAGCTGGTTAAGCATCTGCCTTTGCCTGGGATTATGATCCC
The DNA here is from genome assembly GCF_030435805.1 of Mustela lutreola. NCBI lineage: Eukaryota > Metazoa > Chordata > Mammalia > Carnivora > Mustelidae > Mustela > Mustela lutreola. Next base: position 231,197,386 of record NC_081290.1, on the reverse strand, counting down.
AGTGTCCTGGGATTCAGCCCCATGTTGGGCTCCTTGCTTGGCAGGGAGCCTGCTTCTCCTTCTGCCTCTGCCTGCTGCTCCCCCTGCTTGTGCTCTCTCTCTCAGTCAAATAAATAAAATCTTAAAAAAAAAAAGTAAAGAAAATAGAAGCTTCCATCAAATGGGAAACACTACCAAATTTCTAATCCTACTTGCTTTAGCACCGATATTCTTTTTTTTTTTTTTTTTAAAGATTTTATTTATCAGAGAGAGGGAAGAGAGCGAGCACAGGCAGACAGAACGGCAGGCAGAGGTAGAGGGAGAAGCAGGATCCCTGCTGAGCAAGGAGCCCGATGTGGGACTCAATCCCAGAACGCTGGGATCATGACCTGAGCCGAAGGCAGCTGCTTAACCAACTGAGCCACCCAGGCGTCCCAGCACCGATATTCTTGATCTTCTCCATCTTTCTTCATGCTTCAAGGTGTTTTCTTTTTCCTCTCAAAAGGCTACCTCCACCTGTGCTCTGCATCCCATGCCCTCTCTGACTCAAGGACCATCCTTTCTCTTCTTCTCCTGCATCTTCCCATTCTTTTATGGGACCACTGCATTCACATAAAGAAAGCTGTAGCCATTCCCATATTAAATAAAACCAAACCCCAAAACCTTCCCTTTACCTCACATGCTACTCTAGCCACTACCCTATTTCCCTGCTTCACAGTCACAGCCAGATTTATGGAAGGAGTTGGTATCCCCATTTTGGCACCATTCAATCACTCTTAAAATGTTAATTACATACAGTTTTGTGATTTCATTGTGTTAAACACCAAAGAAACTATGTGATATATGTAAATTATAAAGCATTATAAAAATGAACATCTGTGAATCCACAACCCAGTCTGACTGTGAAAATAAAGGAAACCTCATTTAAAATGGAGTCAGAAAGCCCTGAAGGGAGAGCTCTCACACACTAGCTCTGATGGTAAGAAGCAGACCTAGCTTTCGTCAACAGAAAGAAGCTTACTTATTTCCATACCCCAACAGGAAAAAAGAAGAATTCCTCCTTGCCCAGCAACAACGTAGACAAGGTGAACTCAGCAGAAAAGTCCCTCCCAGGTTCCTCCCTTCACCTTGTAAAAGTAAGCCCTTCTCCTCTGTTCTGCAGACTTGCCTGTTTTGATATAGTTTGCTGGTCCCCAAACTGCAATTCCTCTGCTATTCCAGAATAAACTGGTAAAATAACCCGTTTTGTTTTGTTTTTTTTCCCCCAGCTTAGCAGAATCAACCTAAGAACTCAAACACTGCTAATATTGTTGTATAGACCTGTGTTCTTCCTCCCCTATCCTACCCTTGCCTCCACAATCATGAACATTGTGGTCAAATATTAAAAAGGTCACATTACCATTCTGGGCAACAGAAAGAATGATGCCTGCTTCTCATCAGAAACAATGTAAGTCAGAGTGTGGAAGGATTACTCTAAAGTGCTAAAACAAAATTCAAGTTGGAATTCTATAGCCAGTGGGGAAAAATATTCTTGAAAAATGAAGGCAAAATAAAGATATTTTCAGACAACTGAAGGTGTTGCCAGTAGGTCTGCAGTACATGAAATTCTAAAGGAAGTTCTTTGTGCTAAAAGGAAATGATCCTGGCCGGAAATCAGGAATGTGAAGAAGGAATGGAGAACATCAGCAAGTATGTTGGCAAATATGAACGTCTGGTTTTTGTCTTAAATTCTTCAAAGAGGTTACTCTGAAGACCTTCCGAGACCATAAGCTGAGATTATGGGGCTCCTGCCCAAGTATAATTCATAATTAGATCTAAAATAAACCATAAGTGTAGTGAAGTTGAAGTTCTGACTTATCCCATGGTAACTATGTCAAATGCTTTAAAAAATAAATGTAATTCTTAATATTTTTTTCCCTTAACTTTTGGTGCCTCCACTTGCTACAGTCTAAAACACAAACTTGATTTGAGTCTTAGGTTATCCAGCACTGGGCAGCAGCCAGCCAGAGCACAAGACTCGGAAAATCTGCATCCAGTAGTGACAGGGTCATTGCTAGTGAGAACAATCAGCCTCCTGAGGTGTCCTGGGACTTTCAGTGCTGAAATGGCCAGTTTTGAGTGTGATGATTAGTTACCCTAAGCAAGATCCAGGATGAGGTTCTGAGGAGAGAAGAGCACTGAGAACAGCAGATAAACAATGGAGTTTTGCTGTGACTAAGAAAGAGAAACAACTGAAAAGTATTTAAGACTTACATTCTCAAAACTAGACTTGCCCTTTAATTGAAGTGAAAATTCTTATTTCTCCCTCTCCCACACTTGTGTCTTATGTTTAACAGATCAAAGACCGATAATTCCCTTGGGAGCTGGTATATCATGAAGGCAGAAACAGAAAAGCAAGAACAGCATTTCTGCGTGGTAGGAAACACAACAGCTCGGAGTGGCTCATAGACTCCCTTCCTATGGGTGTGACTCATTTGACATTTCATCCACTTTGCTGGGAGGGGAAGAGAGAAAAGGAACTAACAGTGTCTACTTTTTCCCTCTAGAAAATTCTTGCCATCATTCTATTAGGTAAGAATTATTTTAGCATGATGGTACATAAAAGTAAACAGAAACTCAGAAAGGTCATGTTCAAGATTCCTTAATTACTTAGTAGCAGCTTCAGTGTTTGACCTCATGGGTGTCTCCCTCAAAAGCTTGTGCCTGGTACCTGGATAGAGGCTGGTGACTCCAGCATAAATGCTGGTGAGTATGTATGGGACATGCAAGAGGAAGGAGATGAGCTGGAGAGTACAAACCAGAGCAGAAATAAAGCCTACAAAATGCAGAGCTCCTGAGTAGGGGCAGGCATCTTTCCTTCTCCAAGAAAGGATTTACAAATTTGATGAGAACTGAGATGTGTGAGAACTTAGACTGATCTGTCTACTAAAAAAATCAGATGTCCTGAAAATGGTGCTAGGGAAGTTGAGGGAGAGAGGAGGAGGGAAAACTAGTAAAAGGATCAGATATCTGATGGCTTCTCTTTAGGATATACCCTAGGGTCTCAAGATGCTTCTGGATGGACTCCATTGGTCATCAAAGTAGGTCCTGGAAAAGCATTAAAAATATTTAAGTGAAGGGGTGCCTTCATGGCTCAGTGGGTTAAAGCCTCTGCCTTTGGCTCAGGTCATGATCCCAGAGTCCTGGGATCAAGCCCCACATTGGGCTCTCTGCTCTTCGGGGAGCCTGCTTCTTCCTCTCTCTCTCTGCCTGCCCTTCTGCCTACTTGTGATCTCTGTCAAATAAACAAATAACATAAAATAACATAAAATAAAATAAAATAAAATAAAATAAAATAAAATAAAATAAAATAAAATAAAATAAAATATATTTAAGAGGGAAGGAGGAGTAAGATGGCGGAGTAGGAGACCTAAATTTCGTTGGGTCCCAGGATTTCAGCTAGATAATTATCAAACCATTCTGAACACCTATTGAAGAAAAGAATAGCAGTAATTCTAGGAATAGAAAAGTGACCACTTTCTGGAAGGTAGGATGTTCAGAGAAGTGAATCTGAGGCGATATACGGGAAGACAGATTGTGGCGGGGAGGGGCCAGCTCCCGGCAAGCGATAGAAGAGAGGAGCACAGAGTCACAACTTTTACAGGTCTACTCCAATGAGGGATGCTGCTCCAGAGGCTAAGTGGGGAATGGAGCCCTTGCTGAGACAGTGTGGTCTCAGGTCCCTTGGGGCCACAGAAAGACAAGGGGTGCATGAGTGCGGCAGAGCTCCCAGGTGTTGGAGCGGGTAAGCTGGCTGCAAAGATGGAGCTGAGGAGTGGGCTCTCAGCTCAGGGTTGCCATAAACCATGATTCCCAGCATAGTCGGGTCACTGCCACCCCCTTCCTCCCTAGAAGGAGGGATGCGGGAGCGTGCTGCAGGAATTGGCTGGGTTTGGAGACTCCAAATAGGGCTGTGTGCCAGAGATAGACAATCTGGAAGAAATGGATGCATTCCTAGAGACATATAAACTGTCAAAACTGAACCAGGATGCAATAGAAAACCTGAACAGACCCATAACCAGCAAGGAAATTGAAGTCATCAAAAATCTCCTAATAAACAAGCCCGGGGCCAGGTGGGTTCCCAGGGGAATTCTACCAAACATTTAAAGAAGAATTAATACCTTTTCTCCCGAAACTGTTCCAAAAAATAGAAATGGAAGGAAAACTTCCAAACTCATTTTATGAGGTCAGCATTACCTTGGATCCCCAAACCAGAGAAAGAGCCTATTAAAAAGGAAAATTACAGGGGTGCCTGGGTGGCTCAGTGGGTTAAAGCCTCTGCCTTCGGCTCGGGTCGTGATCCCAGGGTTCTGGGATCAAGCCCCGCATCGGGCTCTCTGCTCAGCAGGGAGCCTGCTTTCCCCTTCTCTCTTTCTGCCTGCCTTTCTGCCTACTTGTGATCTCTGTCAAATAAATAAATAAAATCTTAAAAAAAAAAAAGGAAAATTACAGACCAATATCCCTGATGAACATGGATGCAAAAATTCTCACCAAAATACTAGCCAATAGGATCCAATAGTACATTAAAAGGATTATTCACCATGATCAAGTGGGATTTATTCCTGGCTGCATGGTTGGTTCAACATCGTGCAAATCAATCAATGTGATATAATACATTAATCAAAGAAAGAACAAGTACCATATGATACTTTCAATAGATGTTAAAAAAGCATTTGACAAAGCACAGCATCCATTCTTGATCAAAGCTCTTCACAGTGTAGGGATAGAGGATACATACCTCAATATCATAAAAGCCATCTATGAAAAACCCACAGTGAATATCATTCCCAATGGGGAAAAACTAAGAGCTTTTCCCCGAAGATCAGGAACATGGCAGGGCTGTCCACGTCACTACTACTATTCAACATAGTACTAGAAGTCCTAGCCTCAGCAATCAGACAACAAAAAGAAATAAAAGGCATCCAGTTTGGCAAAGAAGTCAAACTCCCACTCTTTGCAGATGACATGATACTTCATGTGGAAAACCCGTAAGACTCCACTCCAAAACTGTAAGAACTCATACAGGAATTCAGCAAAGTGTCATGATATAAAATCAATGCACAGAAATCAGTTGCATTTCTATACACCAACAGCAAGACAGAAGAAAGAGAAATTAAGGAGTCGATCCCATTTACAATTGCACCCCAAACCATAAGATACCTAGGAATAAACCTAACCAAAGAGGCAAACAATCCATACTCAGAAATCTATAGAGTACTCGTGAAAGAAATCGAGGAAAACACAGAGAAATGGAAAAACATTCCATGCTCATGGTTTGGAAGAATAAATATTGTGAAATATATATAGTGTATATGCTACCTAAAGCAATTACACATTTAACACAATCCCTATTCAAAATACCATCAATGTTTTCCAAAGAAATGGAACAAATAATCCTAAAATTTATAGGGAACCAGAAAAGACCCCAAACAGCCAGAGGAATGTTGAAAAAGAAAACCAAAGTTGGCGGCATCACAATTCCAGACTTTAAGCTCTGTTACAAAGCTGTAATCATCAAGACAGTATGGCACTTTCACAAAAACAGACACAGATCAGTGGAAGAGAACAGAGAGCCTGAATTCTGTGGTCAACTAATCTTTGAAAAAGCAGGAAAGAATGTCTAATGGAAAAAAAACAGACTCTTCAACAAATGGTGTTGGGAAAATTGGACAGCTGCATGCAGAAGAATGAAACTGGACCATTTCCTTACACCACACATAAAAATAGACCCAAAACGGATTAAAGACATCAATGTGAGATAGGAATCCATCAAAATCCTTGAGGAAAACACAGGCAGCAATGTCTTCGGCCTCAGCTGCAGCAACTTCTTCCTAGAAACATCACCAAAGACAAGGGAAGCAAGGGCAAAAATGAACTACTGGGCCTTAAGATCAAAAGCTTTTTTTGCACAGCAAAGGAAACAGTCAACAACCCAAAAGACAACCAACAGAATGGGAGAAGATATTTGCAAATGATGTAGCAGATAAAGGGCTAGTATCCAAAATCTATAAAAAATTTATCAAACTCAACATCCAAAGAATAAATAAATAAGCAGAGGGGGGCGCCTGGGTGGCTCAGTGGGTTAGGCCTCTGCCTTCAGCTCGGGTCATGATCTCAGGGTCCTGGGATCGAGCCCCGCATCGGGCTCTCTGTTCAGCGGGGAGCCTGTTTCCCTCTCTCTCTCTGCCTGCCTCTCTGCCTACTTGTCATCTCTGTCAAATAAATAAATAAAATCTTAAAAAAAAAAAAAAAAAAGAAAGAAGCAGAGGAAGTGAAGAGATATTTTGCCACAGAAGACATCCAAATGGCCAACAAACACATGAAAAAGTGCTCAACATCACTCGGCATTAGAGAAATATAAATCAAAACCACAGTGAGATACCACCTCACACCAGTCAGAATGGCTAACATTGACAAGTCAGGAAACTACAGGTGTTGGCCTGGATGCAGAGAAATGGGAACCCTCCTACACTGGATAAAACATGTACCTCATTAGGTTGCTGAATAGCACCTCAATACAAGGTGCTTTGAACAGTGCCCAGCAAGCACCACCATGACTGCCATCTTTCAGCTTAAACACTGCCTCCTCAGAGAGACCCTGTTCTTTTCAGAACACCAATACTCATCACAATCTGTAAATATTTTGTTTATTCTTTGTGCTCCATGAAGACAGGGAATTTGTCTTGTTTACTATTGTATGCTCGGAACCTAGCACAGTGCCTGATGCAGAGTAGGTACTCTAGAAATATATGCTGAATGATTACGGAAGTAGTTATTACTATTACTATACTGGTGCGGTGCCAAGGCAGAAAAGAGGAGAGCTGGGATCTGTAACCATCTAGCTCAGCTAAAGGATGAACAGTTACAAGATGTTCTGTAAACAACAAATGGGTACAGCCCTGATACTATTCTCTTCTTCTAGACTTACACATCTCTCACCGGGTGCTGAGGTTGGATCTCCTGTTTGAAGTTTCCTCTGCTCATGCCCACCGTGACTTAGTGGCGCTCCCAGAGCACTTACTATATTCATTTCTTGGCTGAGTCCTGTTTTTAACATTTCTGTACTATTTCTTCCACATAACTTAGCTGATGATGCCCTGTTCTTTACATATTTACTCTTCCTCATTTTGTGCCTAGTTCACCCCAGATGAGTTCCTTGTGTACCCCTGGGCCTTCAGAATATGCTCAGCACAAGCCTGGAGACTGACAATTGCTGCTGCCTTTTCAGAAAGCTGGCCCAGGGCAGCTCTGCATTCTGCACATGCTTTCATGGAAGAGATGAGGATTCTAGGAGAGGGAAGTCAGCTGGCTGTTCTTACCTGATCTGTTGCGGCTGGTGGTGGCATAGCTGCAGAGAGTGAGAGCATCCGCATGGAGGCCTCCAACTGTTGGGGAGGCAAAAAGAAGTTGGGTACCACAATGGGCTCTGGCCTAGACGGTAGTTAAGGGACACAATTACCTAGAAATCTCCCCCCTTGCCAGACTAGCATCTCCCTTGGGCTTAGTCACCCCCACTCAGTTCCTCCAACTTATTCTTGTCCATGAAACCTCTGCTCCAGTGGTGCCTTCTGCCTGGAAGACCCTGCCTACCCCTAACAAATCAGTCTATACTTTCTGCAAGTGTTAGTTAAAATAATTCCTCCTCTTGGAAGCCTCTCCTAAAGTCAGCCCATTGTGATTCCTGCAGTCTGCAACACAAGATACTGCTTGTTTTTACTCTGCTAGGAGTCTTGATTTGTTTCAGTATTCCTTCCAGAAACTTCTCAAAGGCAAGGGCAGTTTCCATCAGTTACCTCACTACTTCCCTAGAGCCCTGAAAGGGTTGAGGCTGATAGGCAGCAACATTTCAATTTGTTTTTTCATTTTCATTCAACTTGCTGAGGACCTGCTGACCCAAAACTGACCTGTTAGAGTCCGACAGGGTCAGGGTGGAAAGGCGGCTTCAAGGGCAGCGTCCTGCCAGTTACAACACCCAGGAATGAGGACTCTATAGAAGGGGCTCTCTGTGGTACGGCTTGTCTACCCGGTCTGCATCTGAGCCCTAGAAGCAAGTACCACATCTTGTACTTCTCCATATCCTCTGACTTAATCCAGTACTGTGCAAGAACACCCGTGTTCCAATAACATCTGTTCACTCAAAGCAATGATTCCATTTGGGAGGGGACTATTTTGGTGTTCTAATTTTTTTGTTTCTGTTCAATAAGCCAAATATGGTTCTGGTTCGAATTGGTTTATCATGGTTCTTCCAGGCTAGACTTTGAACTCCCAAGAGGGTAGAGATAATTGATCTCTTTTTCACAGTCATATTCCTGTCACCTAGCATAGTACCTGGGATATAGTAAGTGCTCAGTAAGTGTCTACTGAATGAATGAAATGCATCCTTTCCTGCTTTGGCTCAAATCCCTCATTTTTCTATAAAGAGGTGGAGGTGGAGACCCTGAAGGAGAGGAGCCTTTTTACCCAAGCCTTTTTTAGAGGCCCAAGTGAAGCAGGATCTGGCTGCTCTGATTACTGGGGACTCTTCCAGTTAGTTGATGCTGTGGGGAAAGAAAAGCTTTGTTATGAGGGGTCACGTATGTATCTGAAGCTCCAAAGCTCCCCATCTCAGCCACTTTTTAGACAGTGACTTCGGGAAAATTCATTTTTTGCACCTATTTTTTCACCTGGTTATAGCAATGGTATCTTTTGAGGATTACATGACTTTATAGATACAAGTGTTCACTAAACATCAGCTATTCTTATTTTCCTGGTTCATGGGAAAAAGGTGCCTATTCTGTCTTTACCCCTCAGGTTCCCTGCCATTGAAGTCTGCCTTCTGTTCCCACCTCGGCACCATCCTCCTCAACGCTAATGCCACCATCAGTCCACATTCTACAGGACCTGCCTGAAGTGTCAGAGCACTGACCACTACTTCTCCCTGAAACTCTGCTCCCTCACGGCCTCTGTCCTGCTTTTCCATCTCCAACCAGCTCTTCTCCACCTCCTCTGTGGTGTGTCTTATTCCGTGCTTACAGCTGGGGGCTCCTCAGGGCCCCATCTTGTGTGTGTACTTCTCCGTTTCCACGCTCTCCCTGCTGCCCTCATCTGTTTTCAGAGGCACCTACCTTTATAGCTGGTGTCCTCCAGGATGTCTTACAGGCACACATGTCTGAAGTGGAAACGTGCCCCTCCCCCACAAACTATTTTTTTTTGTGCTGTTCCCTATCCAGTCAATCACCTCGCTTACCTAGCAACTTGTGACAGAACTCTCGAAGCCATCCTTTCTATTTCCTTCTTCCTCTTCCCTGCCCCTATCTAATTCTCCAATCTGTGCCCCTCCTCTTCACCATAAAGCAGACTATGCTTTAGGTCACACTTTATCTTTTGTTACTATTTCAAGTTTCCCACCTTGTCTCCTTGTTTCTGGCCTTCCCTTCATCTAACCCATCATCCACCCTCTAATTTTCTAATACGTAAACCTGACCAATCACACTCCTGCTTGCTTACCAGTTAATATTTACCGAACACTATGTACCAGGCATTTGCTAGGTAGTTTACACTGTTAATTGACTTTTCACAATAATCCCACAAGAGAAGTACTATTATTATCTCTGTTTTAAAGATAAGGACACTGAAGTTGAACTTGGTTACAGGATAGAGTCCAACCACCTTAGCCGGGCATAAAAGGTTCTCAGAGGTAGCCCTGCCTCACCTCTCACCATTCCACATACCTCTGGGCTCTACCCAGAGTGAACCGCTGCCCATAGGCCAGGCTCTTTCAACTGGCTATGCCTCTGGACACGCAGTTCACTGTGACTAGATCTTTCTCTCTCCTCTGCCTACAGAATGCCTATTCATCTTTAAGGTCCAGCTCTACTGTTTCTCTTACTGGAATGCCTCCAAACAGTATTACAAGAGCTTCTTCCTCTTGTTCCCTAGCATTCTGTCCATGTTTCATCACAGCACTTAGAATAAGAAACTGTATCACTGCCTGTCCCTACCTCATAAGGGGAACTTCTGGAGTAAGGTCTATTTCAAATCTGTTTTCAGTAGCAGCACACAGCCTGGCAACACCCATTTTTGATGAATTACTACTTGGGAAGGTCCAAATTAGAGCAGTATCCTTAGTACCTGGGCACAAGTGACTGCTCCAGCACAGACCATATGCGTTCTGAGCACAAGTAAGCTGGCTGTAAAGGTAGCAGCCTCAGAAGCCAGGAAGGAACTCCATTGGAGGTAGTCTCCTTTCAGTGTCAGACTCCAGCCATTTCATGGTTTCAGTCTTTTCTGAGTCCCCATTGCCTGCCTACCCTTTAGTTTCTCTCTGCTCTGCAACACGAATCACATTTATGTAGTGGGTACTCATTTAATTTCCTCAAGAATCAATCTGACTTGATTTTCTCAAGAATCCTGTGAAATTCAGTTCAATTCAGTCTATATTTACTGATCCCTCCTCTGTGCTGTGTCTGGTACAGGGGATACAGAAAAAGACAAGGTCCCTGACCTACCTGGGGAGTGTACAGTCTGATGTCTCCATTGTGTAGGGAAAGAAACTGAGGCTCAGAAAGGTTAAATTATAGGTCTGACTTCACAGGGTCTAGAAGGGTAAAAAACAGGCCCCCTGGCTTCTGGGAGAGAAAGATCTCTTCAGTAAAACAGCCTCCTTCACCAGCACCTGCACAGTAACCCCTGCTTACTATGGGATGCTGGCGGCACTGATTTGATAGGTGGGTTAGGCAACAAACTTGAGGGCTGCCAATGGTCCTAAGTGATTTCTTTTTCCCATAACATGCTCATCTGTGTTTCAAAGCAGGAATGGGGAACGTTAGATATCCCTTCCCCCACTCAACACTGCCATTCTGGAGGGGGAGGGAGAGTTGGGCAAGCACATTTCAACCGTGCCCTCTTCCTCTCTCCTTTTCCCTATCACTTGCATTTCTTATAAAAAAAAATTAATTAGGCAAGTTACTATAAATTTGAGCCTCAGTTTCCCTACATGCAAAATAGAAATGATGATACTGACCTTCTAGACTTATGAAGAGTGAGTGAAAAAGTTATGTAAAGTGCCTGGCACATAGTAAATACTTAATCAGTGCTGGTACTCTCCTTTCCCCTCTCACCCTCCACTTTGATTTCACCTGAGATTAATGGTCTCATTCCTTACATCCAGAACACTACCTTCAAATGCAAAATACCCAATAGACTGATCCAGTAAATCAGGCTGGGCTAGGCTAATGAATGTGCTACCAACACTTACACCCAATTCAAAGCATCATGCTTCAAGGGTGGATATTGATATAGCACCAAAGCACCTTAAAGCCTTGGTGAGTATTCTGAAGGAAGAGGCTTCCTGTACCTCCCAGTGCATTACATGAGGAAGGCCACCGCTCCTGCTCACACACACGCTAGGCTATCCAAGTGCCAGTGTCCAAAATGCCTACAAATGACTTAAGGGGCTACTTGAGGGAAATACCAAAGGATACAGGAGGCTCTGCCTTGTGGACACCTCTGTTCCAGACGTTGCCTGGTTCTGCCTGATCTCAGAGCAGTTGATAGGGAGCCCCCGATGGCTTTCCTTCCTGCTCCAGGAGGCTAGGTGGAGAGGGAATTTCTTGAAGCTATCAGCAGAGTCACTTAGTTCACTGGAGGCAGCTTCATTCTCAGTCTGCGCCTCTAGCCTGCCCTCCTGGTCCTGATTTGCTCTTGGCGAGCTCAATCCAACAGAAGTATTGCTCTGCTGGGCTTCTGAGACAGTCACTTGTGAGACGAGATGAGGGACTGCTGAAGCAGACTCTCCATCCCTAGAGTGAGAAGACTCACCCTCACAAGCAGTATGACTTTGGCTAGAAGAACCCTGCCCAAGCAGGTGGGGCTGAACCGCCCTTCCTGGACTGGACAGAGGGCTACTTTTGCCCTTGAGCTCATCTCTGGGGAAATGCTTTGAAGAAGAACAAGAAAGGCCTTCCCTATGCACCTCATTAACCTCACTTGTGTCTGACATGAAACTGGACCAAGGGCTAGTTTTGTCTGTCACGGTGGTGATATCATTGAGGGTCCTGGGCTCAATGATGTCTTCTTCATATTCCTCATCACTGTAGGCTTGGCCTGCCTCAGTTTCTTCACTGCTCTGCATCCTTGTAATGGGTACTGTGTGCCCCAGGGACTCATGGAGAATTCCTCTTCCACTTGAAGTCTCTTCAAGAGTAGGGCGAGTTAAGGGGCTTCTGTCCCCATCCGGAGCTCTTGCCAATGGCAGTTCTGGAGTTGTGCTTCGCTCCTCCATGACCACTGTCTCCTGACCATCTGGTAGGGTGGGAACCTCTCCGCTTCTACTCCTGGCTCGGTGAGAACTCAAAGATGCTTGAGTATTCTTGGTGATAGTCTGCAGATCTGAACAGCAACAGATATCTTACTACAAGGTAGGGCCACAGACCACTCAATTTTCCCATGCTAGGCTCTAGCTTCAGATGTATTCTTGCAATCAGACTTTGAACAAATCTTACATTAATCCACCCGAGTCAGTGAAACTATATTCAAGGCAGTATACAATTTCTAGCACTTTATTCTAACATCAGAGGACCAAAATCTAATCTGTTTATAGTTGTGGTTACATCTGTGGAAAGGCTTTCAGAGACTATCTGCTCAGGAATTCTTGGGAGCTAGGAGTCCTGGCGGGCATGTTCATGCTTCCATTTACTTCAGTAATTACCTATATTAAAAATCAAAATGAGATTTGATGACAGTTATTAGAACTATATATTTTACTTGGAAAATAAAACCAAGTCATCTGTTACACAAATGGTAAGGCAGGGGAGGTTTACAGAGAAAACAGAGGCAGCATGGTGTGTGGAAAGAGCAGAGGCTTTGGGGGCCAGTCAGTCTTGGATTTAAATCTCGACTGTCACTTAGCAACTTTTTGGTCATGAGCAAACTATCCTTTCTGACCCTGTTTATCTTTAAAATGTGATTAACAGGGGAGTGGGGGATGGGGTAGCCAGGTGTTGGGTATTTAGGAGGGCATGTGTGGTGATGAGCACTGGGTGTTATACGCAACTAATGAATTGTTGAACATAACACCAAAAACTAAAGATATACTATATATGCTGGCTAACTGAATAAAAATAAATAAAAATTTTTCAAAAAATGTGATTAACATCACCCTTTGCACAGAGTTATGGTAAAGAATACATGCAATAAATGGGCATAAGTGGTATGGCACATGTATAAGCAATAAATAGAAGCTACCAGTCATTTCAAATGGTTTTGCAATTAAATGGGAGGGAATAAATCAATAGGCTTAGTAAATGGTTTGTTTGCATGGTTATCTAAGAAGAAAAGGCAAATTTGACTCCTTGAGTATGGGGTCATAACTCCCTCACAGCACCAAATGGAAATCTTCAGCCTACCTGAGGTGTTGGCTGAATTTAATACATTAACAATTGTCATGTCTCAAAGGGGTATAGATGTATGAAAACGGAACATCCCTACCTACAAACAGGAAGAGGAACCAGGAAGCAGGTTAGTTAATCCTGATCCCCTTGCCTAAACTATCCTTTCTGTCTTGGAGCAGTTTTTCTGCTTTTTACAAACCAGCCCATCCTCCAAGGCCCTGCTCTACTGCACTTCCTCCAGGAAGCCTTCCTAGGTGTATCACCTGTGGGATGGCTAGACAGTGTTGTTCTATAAAGAAGCACTTAAGATGCTATTGTGTATATTTCCCTCATCAGATTGTGAGCTTCTCAAAGGCAGAGACCATGTGTCTGATTCATGTTGCATTTTTAGAGTCCAGCAAAGGACCTGGCACATAGATGTGCCATAAATGAGATCTCTACTCAGTTAACTCACTCTCAAGCTTCACTTGTATCTACTTGTCTAATGACGTCTTCAAAAGTGTACTGAGACATGATGGAGGCTGGAGGAGTTTATTCATTTATTTTTTATTTTTTATTTTTTTTTAAAGATTTATTTATTTATTTATTTGACAGAGAGAGAGAGAGATCACAAGTAGGCAGAGAGGCAGGCAGAGAGAGAGAGGAGGAAGCAGGCTCCCTGCTGAGCAGAGAGCCTGATGCGGGGCTCGATCCCAGGACCCTGGGATCATGACCTGAGCCGAAGGCAGAGGCTTAACCCACTGAGCCACCCAGGCGCCCTATTCATTTAAACTGTTTTCTTTGATCCAATCATCTCTCTCATTCACTCTCCTAATATACCCATTTAAGGGGTTCCCAATCTGCTTTCACCTTTACTCCAAACAAACCTCCCTCTGTTTTGCTTTTATGCTTTCTTTCTAGGAGGCAGTTTCTTCAGTTGACTATAGAATGTACTCCTGATGAAAGCAAAGACAATTCCTGTCTTGTCCACCATTTTATCCTCCTAGAACTTGTAACACATAGTGCCTGGCATAGTTGCTGCTCAGTAAATAGACGACTGAATATTTCCAAGCAAGTAGAAACCAAATACAGCATGTACCTCTGGGGCCCAGGCTACCAACAGGTCAGCTCTCTGGGCAAGAGGACAGGAAAGAGGTTTGTATCTATTATCAATCATGGTGGCTGCTCTCCCCTTTAAACAAAGAAAACTGAACTTATTCATCCCTGTGTACAATAAGCATCTCTTCCTTGAACAAAAATGACACCCAAGTGATGGCTAAAGATACTGATCTAATTGTTTTCTCACAACTCCCTAAACTGATATATAAGTTCCTAGGTCTTAACCCTGCATTCTGACTCAAGAGAAAGGAGTAAGACCCAGTGATTTTTTATATATTCAGGCAAGTTTGAGAAATACTTGTTCTGCAACAGGCTCTGGGCTGCACAGTGGAATTACGTGGGAGTTATGAACACTGATGCCTGGGTCCCATCTTCAGAGATCTGTTGCAACTAACCTATGGTGCAGCCTGGGCACCTGAATTTGAAAAGTTCCCTCAAGAACCCCAATATGCAGCCAAGGTGAGGAGCACCGCTTTACGGGGTTTTTCGATGGGTCGACTACGGACCACCAACATCTAGTCATACGAGGTACCTGCTAAATATGCAGACTTCTGCTTTCTGAGAATTACAATTTTAAATAAATCTGTAGTTGGTTTTTCCCTGAAAATAGGGTTGCACAAGCTTAAGAACTGCTACTGAAGAACTCACCTAATCCATGCTAGTCTTTTTTTTTTTTTGGCTGGGGAAACCTCAAGAAAGGAAAGGGGTCAGGGTAAACAGTGTCAAATAGTAAGCCTGTGCCAGCAAGCCACCAAAGACCTGACTCAAGTCTCCTGCCTCTCAGTGTGATGCTCTTTCCACTTCACATATTTCTGTGCCATGCTTCTACATCTCTCCTTCCAGAAGGAAGACAGTAAGTAAGTCAGATAGGGAAAGCTGTTGGTCTCGGTTTGTCATGGGGATTTGTCTGAGGGCAGACATTCAAATGCTTTTTGACTAGGCACCCAGGGAGTATAACTGCTCAACAAGAGGGGCCCTGAGCCATACCCGTGATTAAGGAGCTGACTTGCAACACCAGGTTATTGGATTTCTCCAGGATGCTCTGGCTCTCTGGGTCTAGGCTGCTGTCTCCAGGTCCACGATGATCCCTGTGGCTCTCCTGGCATTGCAAGATGCTATAACTCTGAGGACTGAGGGGCAGTAAAGGCTTGGAGAGCTTCTGACTGAAGTACTGCTGGATCTGATCTAGCTCATTCAGATTCCTCCTGTAAAAAAAGGGAGAAGACCAAAGGGTCATTCACTGGGATTACAAGCATCTTTGCATTTCCCTGACAGTCCACTGCTTCCCAGGAGCTTAGTACTTCTAGTACTTCACTTGGTCTATTAACACTAGGACTGACCCTGCCCTCCCTCTCCAATCCATCAACTCATCCTTTACCAGACTATGATCCTGCTGCTCAGGACAACTTTCCTTCCTTCTGTCTGGCTAATGAGATTCCTCTTCTGATGTCCAGTAAAACCCCCACCTCCTGTAGGGAAGGAACCATTCTTGACTACCATTCATGCCTAGTCTTCACATCCTCTTACTCCGACAGAGGAAGGCCTTACTCTGGACTAACACTGGCCTTTGCTACTCAATAACCATACCCAATCCTTCAAGTAAGTGACCTCTCCTAGCAAGTCTTCCCTGAACCTCTAAATTGGGTTAAGAGGTCCCCTTTTGTGCTCCACAATTCTGTACTCTCCAATCATATCTATTTCCCCTGATGTACTATGAGCTGTGTGCTGCTCCCTTTACATCTGCTGTACTCAGCGTAGGGCTTTCTCCATGATGATAGATGGGTTCTGTCCCAGCTGGGTTCATTTCGGCCTCATACCTCTGAATCCTGGAACCTGAGTTCAATCTATTCCCCTTGCTGTGTCCCTATGCTATTTAACTTTTAAAGTGCTCATATTTCTCCTTTCCAAAAGTCCATCAACCCAAATCCTTGGGCCACCTCTCCTCTGAACTCCTTCACTCTTGGCATCTCCATCAACCTTTTGTCTTAGATTTCCCTTTAGTTTTCTCATTACGTATCAGTTTCCCAAACTAGGCTGTGAGCACTTGGTGATAGAAGACAGTATTTCAAACTTCTCTCTTTCTCTGGTTCACTCACTGCCTGGTGCACTGGCAAAACACAGAAGCTAAGTACCTGTGAGGTAAACTGAAGGTCTCTCTATCCTTTGTTAGGAACTACAGTTTGCATGTCCTACAGTCAAATTCAAATTAAATGAGGGAGCACAATGCTGATCCTTAATCTGTCACTAGAGACCACAACTCTCAAAATATGGTGGACTTACTTAGGTGTAGACACTTAAGTGTCTACATCTGGGTGTACACCACATGCTACCTGTAGCAGGAACATGCAAACAACTGTGAACCTGGCGGAACTTGAGAAAATGTGCAAACCCAGCTGGCCTTGTCAGAGATTCTGGGTATAGAAACTATTAACACTAAGCTGCAATTTTCTCATCTGTAAAAAGGTTTATTAATATTTGCTCTGCAGGCCTCATAGTATTGCTGCGACTCAAATGAAGCAGTTTTAGGGCTCTGTGAACCCAAGGAAGTCACGTGAAATTGGTATCTTGTTTCATCTCCACTGGGTAGGGAATTCATCTACTAGCAGTTTTCAAAATGTGGTTCTAGGTCTAGCAGCATCACTATCATCTGAGAGCTTATTAGAAATGCTAATTCTCAGGCACTATCCTGGACCTACTGAATCAGGAACTGCATAGGTGGGTCCAGCAATCGCTGTTTTACCAAACTCTTAATGTGATTCTGAAAAGCACCCAATTTTGAGAACCACTCCTCTAGGGCAATGGTTTATAGCCTGGCAATTTGGCCCCAAGAAGTCTTTTGGCAACGTGTGGAGACATTTTTGGTTGTTACAGCCAGGGGAGGGGTGCTATTGGTATCTTGTGGAGAGAGGCCAAGGCTGCTGCTAAATATCCTACAATGCACAAGACAAGCCCTTGCAGCAAAGCATCTGGCCCAAAAGTCAGTGGTGCCGACACGGAGAGAAACTGCACTAGGGTGCAGGAGAGTTTCATTCTCTCTTTTCTCAGTGAATGACCCAATAAAATGTAGCCACACTCTTAATGGTTTTACTTAAATAGCCTACAGTCTCTGGCTGAGAATCTAAAATGAGAATCTGAGCATACCACTTTCTTGCGATATAAAAATCTGAACAGTTTCCCATAGTCTATAGTGTGAGTGTTCAATTCTTTTAACACATGTTCCACTAATCAAAAACATTTTGCCACTTCTTTTCTGAGTTTGCTTTAGGAAACCAAATAATAGGTTAGTTAGTTTTCCGAATACAAAATGTCAAATATTTCCCCCTCAACTTTACACATTCTCTTCCTCCCCTCCCCATCACTTTCCACTTGAGAATCATTCATTCTTGAAGTCCAAACTCCTAGCTAACATTTAAGGCCCTTCAAGATGGCCCCACAGAACTTGTCCTGCTTTTTACATCTTTTTTTTTTTTTTTTAAAGACTGATTGATTTGAGAGAGAGAGAGCGAGAGATAGCGCATGTGAGTGGGGTGAGGGGCAGTGGGAAAGAATCTCTAGCAGTCTCCCAACAATGCATGGAGCCCAAAGTGGGGCTTGATCCCACAACCCAAGAGGTCATGACCTGACTTGAAACCAAGAGTTGGACGCTCAACTGACTAGGCCTGTTGCTTTTTACATCCTATGCTCAGCTGTATCCTAACTGTACTGCTGGTATTCCTCCAAACTTGACTTGCTGTTTCATCCCTCTGGGTCTTAGCATGTTTTCTGCATAGAATGTCTTTCAAATTCATTGACCTGCTCCTTCAAAGACCAGTTCAAGTGTGACTTCTTTAAATCTTCCATTACCAACTTAGAATGTTACTTATTCCTCCATCTACCCTTGGCCAGAAAACCTGCAGCTCTTACCTCACATCATTATAATTATCTGGTAACAGGCTATCTCCCCCTCTGGGAATGGCAGAGCCAGGATCGGAAGCCAAGACTACTGGACTCTGAAGCCAAGACCTCACAGCACCACACTTCTTACTATATAACCCAGGGGCTGACTCAGATGATCTATAATGGCCCTTTCTTCTCTGGCTCAGATGCTGACTAAATTAAGAAAGAGATAGGGAAACATTAACAGGACAGATTCTGGTCTGGAAGAATTCAGTGGTTGTGAGAAGACAGTGGGCAGAAGGAGGCTCTGTAACTTTAAAGTAGATACGAAACTATAGAGAGTGGTTATTACGTCTGGTGAATAACCTCAAGTTCCTGTGTTACTAGGTGGACCAGTAATAGAGCCCGTGAAGGAACAGAAGGCCCCACGCTTGAGAAAGGTTGATCTATGCGGAATCCTGAGAGGTTCCAGGGTCCAATTCAGCATTAACCTAGACAAAAGTCCCTCCTAAGCATTCAGGGCCGTGGCAGCGGACAGAAAAGCAGTCCTGCCAGCTGCCACTGCCAGTTACCTTGTGCTTCACTATGGTTTCCTGTGTCTTTCCTCAGCACCGGGCCTTACCTGAGAGAAGTCAGAATGGAAGTACGGGAGGACAAAGGCAATGTGGTCAGTTTATCATCACGTGGCAAAACCGCCTCTCCCTGCTGCAGGGATTCATGAAATCGGCGGATATTCTGCACATGCTCTTCATGGCGTGATGCCTGACTTCTTGTGGTACTGCTTCTGTCAGGAATAAATGGGGCCAGAGTAAGAAATAAGAAAACTCCTAATGTGACAATCAACAAGTAACAAATAAAATGGCACTGCAGGGACGCCTGGGTGGCTCAGTTGGTTAAGCAGCTGCCTTCGGCTCAGGTCATGATCCCAGCGTCCTGGGATCGAGTCCCACATCGGGCTCCTTGCTCCGCAGGGAGCCTGGTTCTCCCTCTGCCTCTGCCTTCCACTCTGTCTGCCTGTGCTCGCTCTCACTCTCTCTCTCTCTCTCTCTGACAAATAAATAAATAAAATCTTTAAAAAAAAAAAAAAATAAAATGGCACTGCAAATCCATTCCCATTCCCATGATTCTGGCTTGGATTACAACTATCTTCCAAATAATCTTGCCTTCAGTCTTACCCCTTTATTTTTCTCTCTCTTCTTTAATTCTAGTGTAGTTAACATACAGTGTTGTATTAGTTTCAGGTGTAGAATAGAGTGATTTAACAATTCTGTACATTATTCAGTGCTCATCAGGATAAGTCTATTCTTAGTCCCCTTCAGGGTTTCACCCATCCCCCTACCCATCTCCCCTCTGGTAACAATACGTTCTTTACAATTAAGAGTCAGCTTCTTGGTTTATCTCTTTTCCCCTTTTGTTTGCTTTGTTTCTTACAATCCACACAGGAGTGAAATATGCTATTCATCTCTGACTTATTTTTTTTAAAAAGATTTTATTTATTTGAGAGAGAGAGATCACAAGGAGGCAGAGAGGCAGGCAGAGAGAGAGGAGGAAGCAGGCTCCTTGCTGAGCAGAGAACCTGACTGATGTGGGGCTCGATCCCAGAACCCTGAGATCATGACCTGAGCTGAACACAGAGGCTTAACACACTGAGCCCCTCACGCACCCCATCTCTAACTTATTTTGCTCGGCATTATACACTCTGGATCCATCCATGTTGTTCCAACTGGCAAGATTTCATTCTTTTTAATGTTTGAATAGTATTCCATTGTGTATGTGTGTGCATGCATGCACACCCCCCATCTTTATCCATTCATCTGTGAATGGACACTTGGGTTGCTTCCATAGTCTGTCTATTGCAAATAATGCTATTATAAAAAATAAACATGAGGCTTTTGCCCTTTGAATTCGTGTTTTTGTATTCTTTGGGTAAATATCCAGTAGTGTGATTCCTCAATCATAGGGCAGTTCTATTTTTAACTTTTTAAAAAAAAGATTTTATCTATTTACTTGACAAAGAGAGAGAGAGGACAAACAAGTGGGGGAGCAATAGGCAGAGGGAGACGAAGAAGCTGAGCCTGATATGGGGCTCAATCCCAGGACCCTGAGACAATGACCTGAGCTGAAGGCAGACTCAATGAACTGAGCCACCCAGGTGCCCCTATTTTTTTTTTTTTTCTTAAAAGATTTTATTTATTTATTTGTCAGAGAGAGAGAGAGCACAAGCAGGCTGAGTGGCAGGCAGAGGCAGAGAAGCAGGCTCCCCACTGAGCAAGGAGTCTGATGTGGGACTTGATCCCAGGACTCTGGGATCATGACCTGAGCTGAAGGCAGCCGCTTAACCGACTGAGCCACCCAGGTGTCCCCCTATTTTTAACTTTTGAGGAGACTCCATATTGTTTTCACCAGTGGCTGCACCAGTTTGCATTCCCACCAACAGTGCACAAGGGTTCTTTTTTTCTACAACCTTGCCAATATGTTTCTTTATTTTTTTTTTTTAAAGATTTTATTTATTTATTTGACAGACAGAGATCACAAGTAGGCAGAGCAGCAGGCAGAGAGAGGGGGAAGCAGGCTCCCTGCTGAGCAGAGAGCCTGATGTGGGGCTCGATCCCAGGACCCTGGGATCATGACCTGAGCTGAAGGCAGAGGCTTAACCCGCTGAGCCACCCAGGCGCCCACCAATATGTTTCTAGTACTGTTGATTTAGCCATTCTGAAGGTGAGAGGTAATACCTCATTATGGTTTTGATTTGCATTTCCCTGATGTTGAGTGATGCTAAGCATCTTTTCATGTCACTGTTGGCCATTTGTAGGTCTTCTGTGGAAAAATGTCTGTTCCTGTCTTCTGCCCATTTTTTAATCAGAGTATTTGTTTTTTGGGTGTTGAGTTGTATAAGTTCTTTATGTATTCTAGATAGTAGCCCCTTATTGGATACATCATTTGCAAATGTCTTCTCCCATTCAGTAGGCTGTCTTTTAATTTTGTGGTTGTTTCCTTTGCTGTGCAGAAACTTTTTATTTTGATGTGGTCCCAACAATTTTTACTTTTGTTTCCGTTGCTTAGGTGGACACTTATACGAAGATATTGCTATAGCTAATGTCAGAGAAATTACTGCTTATGTTCTCTTCAAGGATTTTTATGGTTTCAGGTCTCATAATTAGGTCCTTAATTCATTTTAAGCTTATTTTTGTGTATGGTGTTAGAAAGTGGTCCAGTTTCACTCTTTTGCATGTTACTGTCCAGTTTTCCCAACATCATTTGTTGAAAAGACTGCTTTTTTCCCATTGCATATTCTTGCCTCCTTTATTGAAAATTGACCATATAAATGTGAGCTTATGTCTGCATTTTCTATTCTATTCCACTAACCTGTGTGTCTATTTTTGTGCCAGTCCACACTGTATTGACCACTAGAGCTTTGTAATACAAACTGAGGGTTCAGATTTGTGATGCCTCTAGCTTTGCTTTTCTTTTTCAAGACTGTTTTGGCTATTTGGGTCTCTTCTGGTTCCAAACAAATTTTAGGATTGTTTGTTCTAGTTCTGTGAAAAATGCTATTGATGTTTCGATAGGGATTGCTTTAAATGTGTAGATTGCCATGGGTAGCATAAACATTTTAACAGTATTTGTTCTTCCAATCTATGAGCATGCATTGTCTTTCCATTTTTCTTTTCACCTTTTAAAGTAGGCTCCACACCCAGCGTGGAGCCCAATGTGAGGCTTGAACTCACAACCCTGAGCTCAAGACCTGAGCTAAGATTAAGTTTTGGACACTTAACCAACTGAGCCAACCAGGAGACCTTGTCTTCCCATTTCTTTGTGTCACTTTCTATTTCTTCCATCAGTATTTTATAGTTTTCAGAGTATAGGTCCTTCGAACTCTTTGGTTAGATTTATTCCTAACTACTTTACTATTTTTGGTACAATTGTAAATGTGATTGTCTTTTTGTTTTTCTTAATTTCTTTCTGCTACTTTAGGGAGGGGGAAAACATGGGCAAGGAGAGGGGCAAATGGAGAGGGAGAGAGAAAGTCCTAAGCAGACTATAAGCTAAGTGCAGCACCCAACATAGGACTTTATCCCACAAATGTGAGAACATGACTTGAGCCAAAATCAAGTCTCATATGCATAACCGACTGAGACACTCAGTTGCCCCTTACTCCTTTAAATGTTTGGTAGAATTCACCTGAAAGCTGTCTGGTCCTTGGCTTTTGTTTATTGGGAGTTTTTTGATCAGATTCAATTTCATAAGCAGTCTGTTCAAATTTTCTATTTCTTTCTGTGTCAGTTTGGTAGGTTATATGTTTCTAGGAATTCATCCATTTTCTTCGAGGTTGTCCAATGTGTTGGCATATAATTTTTCTTAGTATTTTCTTACAATTATTTGTATTTCTGTGTTATCGAATATCATTTCTCCTCTTTCATTTGTGATATTGTTTGAGTCCTTTCTCTCTCTCTTTTTTTCTGGATGAATCTGGCTAGAGGTTTATCAGTTTTGTTGATTTTTTTTTTTTTTTTTGAAGAAACAGTTCCTGGTTTCATTAATCTGTTCTATTCTTTTTTTTAGTTTTTCTATCATTTGCCTCTGCTCTAATCCTTATTAATTTCCTTTTGCTGGTTTTGGGTTTTTTTTGTTCTTTTTTGAGCTCCAAAGGTGTAAGGTTAGGTTGTTTATTTGAGATTTCTCTTGCTTTTTGTGGTAGGTCTGTATTGCTCTAAACTTGCCTCCTGGAACAGCTTTTGCTGCATCCCAAAGATTCTGGACCATTGTGTTTCAATTTCATTTCTCTCTGTATATATTTTGATTTCTTCTTTGATTTCTTGGTTGATCCATTCATTGTTTAGTAGCATGTTATTTAACCTCCATGTGTTTGTGATGTTTATAGTTTTTTTTCATATGGTTGATTTCTAGTTTCATAGTGTTGTGGTCAGAAAAGATGTACATGACTTCAATCTTTTTAAATTTGTTGACACTTGTTTTGTGGCTTGATATGTGATCTATTCTAGAGAACGTTCCATGTGCACTTGAAATGAATGTGTATTCTACTGTTTTAGGATGGAATGTCCTTAATATATCTGTTAAATCCATCTGGTTCAATATGTCATTCAAAGCCACTGTTTTCTTGTTGATTTTTTATGGAGTCCTTATTAATGAGCCAAGCACTGTTTAAGCATTTGTGTACTAATCTATTCCCTATTTAATCACCGTTGCTCCTTTCTAGCTTTGGTCGCTCTTTTTTTGCGGGCGGGGAGGGGTGGCACAAGGTGTCTGTGACCAAATTTATCCCTGAGGCCCAGCACAGTTAGGATCAAGGCCCATGGATCACAGTGTTTCTGTGGCAGCCTTTTGGGCCAGTGCCAGCCATGGCATGGGCGGGCACTGAATTTGACATAGCTGCGGTGTTTTGTTTTGTTAAATCTATAAAAAAATTTTCAAATTTCTTCGCAAGGTATTCATGAACTTGACTCCAGCAATAATTGTCTTCTCTTTAAATATTAGCTTCATCAATATATAATTCACATACAATTCACCCAGTGAAAGTGTACAACTCAATGGTTTTTAGTATATTCAGAGTTGTATAACCATCACCACGTATTTTCATCACCCAAAAAAGAAACTCTATACCTATCAGCAATCACTCCACATTTCCTCCACTCCCTCAAACCCTCAACCCAAACCTCCTAGCTCTAGGCTACTGCTAATCTACTTTCTGATTCTGTAGATTGGCCCAATCTGAATAATTCATATAAATGGAATAATAACCGTATAGAGTCATTCCATTTGGCATGTTTTTAAACTTCACCCGTGCTATAGTATATATCAGTAATTCATTCCTTCTTGTGGTTGAGTAATTCTCCATTATGTAGAGATAACACGTTATTTTTCTATACATCAGATGATGCACATTTTTGTTGTTTCCATTTTTTTTTTTAAAAGATTTTATTTATCTATTTGACAGAGACCACAAGTAGGCAGAGAGGCAGGCAGAGAGAGAGGAGGAAGCAGGCTCCCCGCTGAGCAGAGAGCCTAATGCGGGACTCGATCCCAAGACCCTGAGATCATGACCTGAGCTGAAGGCAGAGGCTTAACCTACTGAGCCACCCAGGTGCCCCTGGTTGTTTCCATTTTTAAGTCATAAGGAACAATGCTACTAACAAACACTCATGTACAGGTTTTGTGCAGACATATTATTTTACTGTTCTTGGGTATATACCTAGAAGCGGAATTATTGGATCAAATGATTTCTCTATGTTTAGCCTTTTAAAAGGAAGTGCCAGACTGTTTTACAAAGCAGCTGCACCATTTTAAAATCCCATCCCTGGATGGTTCAGTCATTGGGTGCCTGCCCTTGGCTCAGGTCATGATCCCAGGGTCCTGGGATTGAGCCCCACTTCGGGGTCCCTGCTCAGCGGGAAGCCTGTTTCTTCCTCTCCCACTCCCTCTGCTTGTGTTCCCTCTCTCACTGTCTCTCTCTCTGTCAAAAAAAGAAATAAAATCATTAAAAATAAATAAATAAATACATACATAAGTAAACAAATAAATTTAAAAAATCCCACTATGTATGAGGGTTCTGGTTTCTCCACATTCTCCCAACACTTGTGATATTTGTCTTTTTGATTAGTTATTGTAGTGGGTGTG
The DNA here is from genome assembly GCF_030435805.1 of Mustela lutreola. Classification (NCBI taxonomy): domain Eukaryota; kingdom Metazoa; phylum Chordata; class Mammalia; order Carnivora; family Mustelidae; genus Mustela; species Mustela lutreola. The sequence continues at coordinate 231,172,388 of NC_081290.1, read as the reverse complement.
AAGTGGTATCCCATTATGGCTTTCATTTACATTCTCCTGATGGTTAATGATTTTTAAAAAAATATTTTATTTATTTATTTTAGAGAGAGACAGTGAGGGAGAGTATGAGCGAGGAGAAGGTCAGAGAGAGAAGCACACTCCCCGTGGAGCTGGGAGCCCGTTGTGGGACTTGATCCTGGGACTCCAGGATCATGACCTGAGCTGAAAGCAGTTGCTTAACCAACTGAGCCACCCAGGCACCCTGGTTAATGATGTTAAATATCTTTTCATGTGCTTACTGATAATTTGTGTATCTTCTTTGGATGTTTTCAGATATTCTTTGGATGTCTATTCAGATCATTTGTCTTTTTTTTTAAGATTTTATTTTATTTATTTATTTATTTTAAAGATTTTATTTATTTATTTGACAGAGAGAGATCACAAGTAGGCAGAGAGGCAGGCAGAGAGAGAGAGGAGGAAGCAGGCTCCCTGCTGAGCAGAGAGCCTGATGTGGGACTCGATCCCAGGACCCTGAGATCATGACCTGAGCCGAAGGCAGCGGCTTAACCCACTGAGCCACCCAGGTGCCCAAGATTTTATTTATTTAAGGGACACAGAGCGAGAGTAAGCAAGCATGAGCACAGGGCGGTGGGGAGGAAAGGGAGAAGCAGGCTCCCTACTGAGCAGGGAGCCCAACTGGGGCTTGATCCCAGGACCCTGGGATCATGACCACAGCTGGAGGCAGAGGCTTAACCCACTGAGCCACCCAGGCGCCCCTTTTGGTCCATGCTTACTTGGGTTATTTGCTTTTTATTATTGAATTATAGGAATTATATATATATATATATATATATATATATATATATATATGAATTCTTTATATATTCTGGATATGTCTCGTCATATCTATAGGTTGTCTTTTTATTTTCTTAATTGTGGCATGAAAGTTTTTAATCTTATAATCCAATTTACTTTTTTTTTTTGTTGCTTCTGCTTTTTGTCTCTTATGTAAGGAATCATTTACATAATCTAAGGTCATGAAGATTTACTCCTATTTTCTTCCTTTGAGAGAATGGAATATGCTCTAGCTCTGTCATCCATATGCATGTCTATGGTTGACGAGGTGAAGCATCTGGATGGGCCAGTTGCTCTTCATAAAATATCCTGGTTCCTACGTTTGGAAAGGGAAAGATTTCAGATAGCTGATGATTGATTTCAAGGATAAACGTTAAACGTTAAAGGCCTCTAAGGAAAAGAGAACCGCATCCTTTCCACTGAAGCTACCCTTCAGATAGCAGTAAAAGATCAAGTTTCCATCTTATGAAAAAAAAATTTGCTTTCATAGGATCCCGGAGTTCCCAGCAGTTGTGACAGAACAAAGCTATTTCCCTGTCTCTATTTTCTTCCTCTAATAAAGTAAAGAGAGATGACAAACTAGTTAGCAGACTTTCAACTCTATTTCTTCCCATCAAAAATTCACTCACCTCTCAGGAGAGGAGAAATCAAGTTCCTTTGATGACGTGTGAGCAAATTGTTCTGGGGTCCATCTTGCAATGCTGCTGAGGAATGCAGAGGCAGGGAAGGAAAAGGGGCGATATACTGGGTTCTGTAGAAACAATGAGAAAAATGGTGTGCCTGTCACCACAAATCCTTTTGGAACAAAGAAGTACAAATAAGTTTGTAAATTTGTGTTTAAAAAATTTATTGTATGTAGATAAATATAATTTGCTGAGTACTTTCTATGTGTTGGATGATGTACTAAGCAATTTACATGCATTTTCTTATTTGAACTTCACAATAATATTACAAGATAGGTACTATTATTCCCATTTTATATACCATGCTATCAGATTACTTTTTAGTTGCTTTATTTGTATTTATGCTTGGCTCTTCCAGCTAGTTTGTAAATTCCTGACTGGATATCATTTTACCTTACATGTCAAGTGGTATTTCTTACCTCATGACTACAGGGCTAACGTGAAGAAAAGACCTTCTTATACAGTGACTGTTTAACTCTTTGTCACTTTCTCATGCAGTCATGCATGAGAGAGATGCCCACCCTGCTAGAACCTGGGCCAGGCATGCATGATAACAGAGATGAAAAAAAAAAAAAACAACACCCTAGAATCTTTGTCTTGATAGAGCTCCCTCATCTGGGACAGTCTGGAAAATTCTTTTATAGTTAACTCCCTGAGTGTTCTTACTATCACTGATTCCCCTTTTTCCATTCCCTCTCTTTTTATTTTTTCTATAAGACAGAACAGTGATTTTATTTGACAGTTAAAAAATATTTATTTTTAAAAGATTTTATTTATTTGCCAGAGAGAGAGCGCGATCACAAACAGGGAGAGCAACAGGCAGAAGGGGAAGGAGGCTTTCCACTGAGCAAGAAGCTTGATGCAGAATTTGATCCTAGGACTCCAGGATCATGACCTGAGCTGAAGGCAGATGCTTAACTGATGGAGCCACTCAGCCATCCCAAAACGTTTTACTTAAATTCAATTAATTTAACGTATAATGTATTACTGGTTTCAGAAGAAGAGGTCAGTGATTCATCAGTTTATATAATACCCAGTGCTCATTATATCACGTGCCCTCCTTAATGTCCATCCTCCATTTTCCCATCTCCCCACTCCCTTCCCCTCCAGCAACCCTCAATTTGTTTCCTATGATTATAGTTTGTCTCTTATAGTTTGTCTCCCTCTCTGGTTTCATCTTATATTTTTTTCCTCATTGTTTTGTTAGAACAATGATTTTAGGGACGCCTGGGTGGCTCAGTCAGTTAAGCATGATCTGCCTTCGGCTCAGATCACGATTCCAGGGTCCTGGGACTGAGTCCAGCATCAGGCTCCTTGCTCAGCAGGGAGCCTCCTTCTCTCTCTGCCTCCGCTGCTCCCCCTGCTTGTGTGCTTTCTCTCTCTCTCTCGGAAAAAGAAATAAAACCTTAAAAGAAAGAAAGAACAAGGATTTTAATGTAATAGAGTTTTTAAAGAGTTTAACCAATGTGGTTTCAAACTCCATGCTGCAATTAATCTTATTTTATTTAAAAATTAAGATACAGCCATTTGTGACAACACGGATGGACCCAGAGGGTATGATGCTATGTGAAGTAAGAGAGAAAGACAAATACCCTATGATTTCACTTTTATGTGGAGTCTAAAAAACAAAACAAATTAATTAAGAAAAAAGCAGAAACAGACCCATAGATACAGAGAACAGACTGATGGTTGCTAGAGGGGAGGGGGATGGGCAAAATCAGTGAAGTAGGTAGGAGATACAGGCTTCCAGTTATGGAATGAATAAGTCACGGGAATAAAAGGCACATCACAGAGAATGCAGGCAATGGTACTGTAATAGCACTGTATGATGACAGATGGTGGCTGCACTTGTGAGCATGACATATAAACTTGTCTAATCACTGTGTTGTACACCTGATACCAATGTAACCCTGTGTGTCAACTACACTCAAGTAGAAAATTTTTTTTCAATTGAGATACAGTCAGTGTATTATAAAGTTCATCTTTGAAATTGTTCAATTCAGTGGTTTTTAATATATTCAGAGTTGTGCGTCTGTCACCCTTGTATAATTCCACTTTGTCACCACTGTGTAATTTTTATCATCCTAAACAGGTCATGAGGTCATTATGAGACACAAATACATAATGTGTTTTGTAAGCTGGAGAGCACCAAACACATGTAAAGGATCTTCTTACAGATTTGGCTCAGCAGAATGCTTACTGGTTAAGACCGTGAATCAGCATACGTACCAGCAATCCTGGGGTCTCTACCCCACGTCTTGATTGTTTTTCTTCTTTGAAGTGCATCAAACTCTCCAGAGGGGAGACAGCAACTTTTATCTGCCCCTGACACTCTCCACTGAAGTCTGTGATGTTGTACCAGCCACAGACAAACTGGAAGCCAGAAAGAAGCGGGGAGAGGTCCACTGAGGCAAAGCCAATCACCCTCTCCTCATCTGTGGGGGAAAGACAAGAACTGGGTAGTGTGGCTGGGCAGGTCTTGCCACTGACATTAGAGGCTGCACACAGAGAAGCTGAAACAGGAGACTGTGGGGTGTGTGTGTAGGGGCTCAAATGATTCCAAAATCAACACTGAAGACAGATAATGAGAATGAGAGAGACAGCCTGCTTTCACTACCATGAATTCCCTTTTTGTATGGCAGGGAAAAGCTAGCAGATTTGAGTTTTATTCTCTTGATATAGGCAATTGGAAAACAACCTTAAACAGCAGTTATATCTTTTCCCTACATTATCATGTCTCAGTGATTTTCCTCAGGGCAGTGGGTCTTGAAAGAAATCATTTGCAAGACCCATCACCCTTGGAATTATGAGGGATTTGCATTTTCCCATTCACATTTGTCTGTATTTTTCAAGTTTTCTGTAACGTACATATGTATTATATTTAATTAAGAACAAAAGTGATACAAATCACAAAAGAAAGACAAAGAACCCTCTGGAAAACCAGTACATGGTGCAAAATAAGAGCTGGGACTCAGGTTTGTAATAGGACTGCCCTTAGTGAGTAAGAAGACCCCTTGTTGACTGGATAAGCAACCATGCAATGGCCTTTGTTCTCAGACTCATTGCTTCTTGTTCCTCACTTCTGATATGGAAGTAGCTGGAGAAGAACAGGCTCCTCTCCTTCCACAAGTTCTTTATTGTATGGGCTATAATCCCTATAATGAATATCAAAGGCTGACTACCAAACGTGGACACCATTCTCAGTTTTCAATTTGCTCAGTAAGTCAAGGAATGTAAATTTCTAAGAGGAGTGGTCATTAGTTTTCCCAGTTTCTTGTACATTCCGCTGGTGACACTGAACTCATTACACACTAACATTTGTTTGGACAGTTTTCTCTTCTTTAGCCTAGGACCTACCTAAAAGCTAAGACCAAATATCATTCGCTTTATGTTTCTTACACTCTTCATTCCGGCATAAATCTTCCCCCATCACGAGGAAGTTGATAAACAACCACTGAGAACACAAATGAACTGCCAATGTAGAGTGGGACAAGGAAGCAGTGCACCACAACAGCTAATCTGAGTGTGGCTTTGATTTGAAAACACATTACTTTAACACCCCAAACCTTGTCTCATATACACAATGAGAAGAACTGAACCACATTTAAGATCCTCTTCAACTTGGACAGTCTTTTTAAGAGTCTATGAACGTTTGACACTGTGTTCCTCAGAGTAGAGTCAAGTAATTCTTACCTAATGGGAGTGAAGAATGATGGCTAGAATCATTAATTTGCACTCCAAAGATTTTTTTTTTTATAGCTTTGCAAAGAAAAATAATCTTGTTTTATTTGGTTACCCACGCGTAACCTATTCTTGATAGACTGTAACTTTAGGTAACAGGTTGAGGGTTTTTCCTAACACTACATCTTAAACATACCTGAGGAGAAATCAGGCTAAGTTGATCACTGAGAAAAACAATAGCTTTGAAGAGCTCAGTTTAATATCATATTTAGTGGGACAACCCACCATTCTTTCTTTGCAGTTCTATGTTCTCATGATCTCAAACTTACTTCATACTTTCTTTACTTCAGACTCTTGTATTTGCTGTTGCCTCTGACTATACTCTGTCATGCCCCTTCATTTCTCAGCTGAAGTATGCTCCAGGAAGCCTTCTCTGACATCGTCAGTCTGAGTTAGATATTCCCTGCCTGTATTAGCCTAATCATACTGTCTTCTAATTGTTTATCTCCACAACACCCCCGACCCCACCAGCGGCCAGGGGACACAAGCTCCATGAGGGTAAAGACCATGTATGCCTTATTTTACCTTTGAATCCCTAGCACTTAAGCATAGTACCTATCACAGAGTAGGAACTCAAATATTTATTGAATATATTTATTGTTTGCATAGCTAAGGCTGTGTGGAAAGGCTGGAGTTAAGGGAAGAGTGGCATTTACCTCCACAGAGACAGAGTTAGGTAAGTATGGTCAATTGGGTCTAGGCATTTTCTCTATCTCCAATTACAACAGGGTTTTATAGGGTTCTCTAGTGGTCTTGGAAGATAGGGAATTTTGTTCTTCTCTATACCAAACAGCCCTAACACAGTACCTGACACATAGTAGGCATAATAAAAATAGCTCCATTTATTAAGCACCAATTATGTGCCAAACATAATCTCTAATCTTTATAAAAATCCTGAAGGGCAGGTACTATTGTCCCAATTTATTATTAAGGAAACAATGGCTCAAAGAGGTAAAGTGTTTTGGCTTAGGTCATATAAATTGTGAATGGCAAAACCAAAATTTGAATCCAGGTCTGTATTAAGACCAAAGTTACTCTTTTTTTTGCCTTGTTATAGTAAGAGCTGAACTGAGGCAAACCCTAGTCTGCCTGACAATCTGTGGGGAGTACTTTAGAGAAAGAGAAGAATAGAATGCCAGGCAGAAGGGTGAATCCTAGTTAAATACAGCAGGAATTCCTTAGGTTGATTCAGAGAAAATGGATTTATGATCAGTTCTGCCACATTTATGACATTAGGTGGGGGTGGGGGACATGATAAGTGAATCCAAGGCAGGGGCATGGGACGAATCATCGAAATTGGATTCACAGCATGATTTCCAAACAGAAGCACTAGAGGAGAGACAGGTAAGTCTATTTCCTTTACACATTGACTACTCTCAGATCTTTATTAGGTTCTGGGGTTAGCTGTGAAACTTACCACTGGCAAATAAAAACTGTAAGGCTATAGAATCAAAACAACTGAGGGTTTAGAAACTAGGCCCTAGTAAGAATGTTAAAGAAGCTAGGTTTATAGGAGGGATTTAACTAAGATAAAATTTTCTAATTACAGAAGCTGTGAGATAGCTGGATGTTCTCATTCACTCACTTTCCCCATCCAATGTTACCAGCATGGTGAAGGTGAAGGCTGTATAGCCAGTCAGAATTGGGTTCAAATCCTGGCTCCACTGATTAATAAGTATATGACCTTCTAATTTCTTTGGGCCTGAGCTGTTACATTTGTAACAATGAATGAATTAGGGGCACCTGGGTGGCTCAATGGGTTAAAGCCTCTGCCTTTGGTTCAGGTCATGATCTCAGGGTCCTGGGATCGAGCCCCATATCGGGCTCTCTGCTCAGTGGGGAGCCTGCTCCCCCCCCCCACCTACTTCTGCTCTCTCTCTCTCTCTGTCAAATAAATAAATAAAATCTTAAAAAAAGAATTAAAAAAATGAATGAATTATGTTTTTACACTGTAGGATTAGAAATGTTTGTAAAGCTCTCAGCACACTGTCATTCACTAATAAGAACAATAAAAACAGATGGTTTTATCAAGTATCAGACACTCATTTAATTCTCCCACTGAGGTAGGTACTATTATTCCTATTTTATAAATAAAGAAACTGAAGCAAAGAGAAATTGAGTCATTCACCCAAGGTCATATTACCTTGTATGGGGTAAGAACTGGTATCTGAATCCCAGAGTGTAGCTTTAGAGTCTGTGCTCTTGATGTTGGATTACGCCTATTAATAATGGTAGCTGAATAAAACTAGGTTCAAGGATCATGATACCAACACCTCTTAGAGGCTCTTGAAACAAGACTCTAGTTTTGTGTACAGCTTAAAAATGCTGGGGTCTTGGTTAATTAGCCAATAGAAGGTACAACATCATACAGGGGGTTGAAATCACTTATGTATAGTAGGGTGTACACTGTGACCGATGAGATATAATTGGAAAGGTGAAATGTACTTGGACTTCTGCACTAAGCAGAAAGTCAAACAAAATGACATGACTTCTAAGGATTTAAATTTCCTGGGAGACTAACGTGGCCTTTTGTGAGAATCCCTCTAACACATACATGCGTCCCTGCATCACAAGTGCCATGGTTATGGTTTCACTTGGTTAAAAAAGGAAAGGATTGGAAACTGTCAACAGGATGTGAGCTTATTTTCAGACAGATATTCACAGAATAGAGTTCATACCTCCTTTATGCCAAACTTTGAAGACCAGAGTTTGTTGAGGGTCCAAAAGAAGCTCTTTTGATAGCCTATTAAGAAAAACATCCACCATAAATTAATGGTGTAGGAAGCATCTGCCATATGAAACTTAAGATTTGAAGAGCATTTTGTAGTTTGCAAAGCACTTTCCTAACATTTTCATTTCAACTTCATGGTCATCTCCGAGGATATAGCTTTACTTTCACAGGTAAAATGAGGAATGGAAGCTCAGAGAGAAGTAACTTGCCAAGACTTGGAATCAGGCTCCCCTGATGTAGTACTTTCCCACCTGATGGTATCTGCCACATTTAAACTCTCTTTCTCAGGATGACAGGGAGTGTGGAGAGGGAGCTCCTCAAGATGTAAGGAACAGTTTTACTGAAGCAGAGCCGGGATTCTTTTTATTTAATGTGGAAAACAGAATGGTAAAAAGGGAGAAGAGGGGAAAAACAACATCCACTGAGTGCCTACTGTGGGACAGGCACAGTGCCTAATATTTCATATATGTGTAATCTGCACAGAAGCCTAGACATTGGCATTATTATCCCTGCTTTACAGATGATAGAAGTGGGCTCAGAGAGGTGAAGTGACTTGCTCAAGGTCACATGAGAATCAGTAAGTGGCAGGGCTGGACTTAAAACTTAGTTTGTTTAATTCTAAAAGCCACACTCTACAGAGGAAAGGCACCAAAATAAGAAAGTATCCATTTTCATATCAGAAAAGAAGTTGATATGCAGTTCAATAAACACCTCTAACACATTTTATTTAAAAAATGACTTATACCATTTTAAATTACAAAGATTTGGAAAGTTCCACACCAGGTGCCATTGCTTTAGGAGGAAATCCAAGGAAAACTAAGAGATTTAATTTCCTTCCCTAGATAACCCTGAGGAACTGAAGAGAACCCACTTCAAGACAACAGGAGGCACTGTGATAAAATGAAATAAGTACTGTGTCAAAAATCTGAATTCTATTTGGTGTTCAGAATACCCACCTCTGCATTCCAGCTCTGCTATGATTACATGAGTGACCCTGGAGACTCAAACATTTTGAGCCCTGGCTTTCTTACCTGTTAAATGGGTTATTTTCTACCTATGAGGTAGAAAATAGGAGCATCAAATGAAATAATTTTGTGATAAAGCAATTGTAAACAGAACCTTTACTCATTTTTCTTCTCTTCTTTCCTCTGCTACCAACAGACTATGTAACCTCCCTGGTCTATAGTCTTAAGTTTGAAGTGAGGGGATAAAATTAGAAGACCGTCAATGTCCCTTTGTCAAGTTCAAAATGTTACACTCTGAATGAATAAATCACCTTCAATTAGAAGCTTAGCCCTCTAGCCTCCTCCCTTTTAAGGCAGATTTGATATTTTAGATCAAGTACCTGGCCATAATGGTGAGAACTTCTATCATTTCCAGTAATTCACCATAGACAGTACTGAGTTGCCACTGTAGTTCTAGCTCCTGACTCAGGTTGGCCTCTCAAATTTCAAAACACTGGACGTGTGAACAACTGCTGGGCTCAACTAGGTATGGAAACACTGTGAGAAAGCAGCAGATCAGACACCATGTGGTATGGCTAGTGTTGGTGGACAAGTGAGAAACCTTATAAAAGGTGATGCAGGATAAAGATAATGGTAAGTTGTTATACTAGAACTCACACTTTCAGTGACGATGAAACAGATGTAATGAAAAAAGGGAGGACAAGCACTGGGCCTGAATGTCAGCCCCTGACCTCTGAACTGCACTGCAGCATGACCGACAGGGCTCCACCTCCAATTCTTTGAGTCTTTCAAAGGACATCTAACATTTGTGGAGCACCTTTGTACCATGAGGTCATTTTTCTAAATGTCACCTAATTTGGACCTCACAATAACCCTGTAAAAATTAACCCCACTTTGCAGATGAGGAATCTGAGGCTCAGAGATACAATTTCATTTGTTCACGCAGCTAGTAAATGAGATGGGATTGGAGGCCAGGTCTCTCTAAGAGCAAAGCCTAGGCTCTTTCCAATGCAGCAGAAATCTTTTTCAAGGAAGTACAATCCATAGCCTTTCCTGAAATTAGTTTGCTATTATCTTCTTCCCCCAAATAAATTGTATACATTCTTCAATACTCAGCTGAATTATCTTATTTAAAATAAAAAGCTTTCCCTGAACTTCTAGGTTAATCTAAATTATCTTTCTGAGGCACTAGAATCATTTTTTGCTACTTTTACAGCACTTGTCACATTCTAATGTATATTTTTCCAGGTAGACCATGAGTACTACAATTGTAGGGACTGTCTTAATCATCTTTAATTCCCAGTCTCTAGAACAGAGTGGGGTATCTAAGTGGTTTTCACTGAATAATTTTTGAGCTGTACTGAGCTCAAAAAGAGTTAAAAAAAAATACCGCAGTAAGATCTTTAAACCACTACTAACTGTGAATTCATAAGCACCAGGATTAAATGACTGCTTGATAAGAAAAGCATTTTCCAGGTCTGCTTAATATTGTTCCCTTTGTTATATCCCTTGATCTGAGTTTGTCTCCTGGAACAAAAAGGAGATTCTGGAAGGCTGATGCGATATCATATAATACAAACCTTGACTGCTGTTGAAAATTCCAGATGGGGGAATCTGTGTTTTCAACCACGTGGGTGTAGATAGGAGATGGATCATCAGCCGTTGCAAAAGATACACAACAACTGGGTATCAATACTTTCCGTTCTGTCAAGGGACTCCCTGAAATAGAACACAATGGAATGACTGACTTTAGGGTGTCAGAAAGAACATGCTAGAAGCCTCCCATTATAAAGGTATAATTTCTAGCCTTATCCTACCTTTAGGTCTTTGCTTGAGCTATTATTCTCTGTATCTGAAATGTTTCTAGTGTCCTTTCTGCTACTAAAACTGTCCTTTCAAGGCTCAGTTCATAAATATTCCCCAGTGAGGGATCACTCCTCTCATCTCTGTATACCTTGCGGGATGATGGAAAATACTGAACTGAGAAGAAAAAGTAGAACTGCAAAACGCCCTAGACTCAGGAGTCACACAATCAATGATCAGCTCTGCGGTGCATGTTTTGTGGGACTTCAGCAAGGCAGCTCTAGGCCACAGTAAGACAACCAGGTGATAGAGAGGTAAAGTGGCTTGCTCACTGCACATCTGGCTAACTAGTGTCTGTAAGACCCAGCCAGGTTTCCTGAGTTTCCAGGGTTTTTCCATTGCAATAGGCCTAATTAACTATTTGGTTAAGAGCTCCCCTCTGGCCTAGAATGAATCCATGGTAACTTTTCCCTCAAGTGATGCCCAAATTTGCGTATTAACAAAAACTTAGTCCAGTTCCATTAAAGGAACATTAACTGACACTTTTCTCTGTGATACACACACATGCCCAGAGGAGTCAGGTTTGATTCCTGATTGGAGACAGACACACACAATTAAAATAAGAGAAAGCACAAGGGAGATTTGGGAACCCAAAGGGGCTCCTAACCATGCCTGAGTAGGTAAAAGAGAACCTCTAAAGACTGATGATACCATAGATAATTTGGGTTTTTACTAAGTATAACTTAGATTAACCTAAATAATTTTACCTCTTTGTTCCTCAGTGCCTTATTCGTAAGACAGGGCTGGAGACACTTGTCATGTCTAGTGTAAGAATACAACTCTAACAAGTACTCAAGGTGACTCATAAAGAAAGGGTCTTCAGAACTTTCTCTAACAAAAATATTCAAGAAGCTTTTATTTTCAGAACCAGGACCACAATGGGGATCACAGAAAGTTCAAAACTCCTTCAGATTTAAGCTCTGCTGAGGGCAAAACTCATTAATTCAGGACTGTTTGGAGATTTTCTGCATGCAACCTTGTATGCAAAATGATTTTCCCAAGAGCTTGGCAAATTATGGCTGACTCAGACAGTGTGGCATGAGTTGCCCTCAGCTACATGTTCTCAGATGATAAGAGTCAAAGAGAATCTGAGAGATGACTTGTATGAGCATCACATTTTATAGTTGTGGAGAAGGGAAATGGGTTTGCTCAGTCATAAAGCAAGTTCATGGCTTAGCTAAGGTCAGAACCCAGTCCACTGACTCCCATTCCAGAACTACTACTATCATATCATCATTTGGAAGGCACATTTCAGAGAGATGACACGCAGGTCTGTATTCTCAGGACCAAACAAAGGGCCTGAAAGACTATATGGATCTATCACTGAGGGTGGGAATCAGGGAGACAACAGAGACCTCTGAAAGTCAGATATCTACCCTGATAAGTGTTCGGCCCTGGATAACAGAAAGAGGCCAAAGAAAAAGTGATTTATAGATTTGTGATTTAGAATTCATATTAGAGATTTTAGAGGTATTAAGTATCATATTCACAAACAAGAGGACATTATTTCCTGCATCAGGAAGATGAGGGTGTTGTGGCAGAGAAATAAACAGCACAGTTCCAAGAATACACAGCTAGTGGAGAGACACCTTTCTAGCCATTTTCAATGCAGACTAATATGTGATATGAAGGAGGAAAATTGTGTGGGAGTAGGGGTGGTGGTATGGGGGAGACTGGGGAACCTAGAATGAGGTTTTGTGCTGAGGTAGTCAGTGATGGTGACACCTTAGTGTCACCTTAGTCCATTCTCAAAAGATGAGTACGTTTGTTGAAAAGGAGAGAAAAAGGCATTCTAGGAAAAGAAAGGAGCAGATCAAAGGCTTAGTAAGAGAGAGAAAAGGGCTTTGGCAAAACGCAAATTGTGGAATTAAGATATGGTGAAAGATGAGGCTGAAAAGACTGATGAGGCCACATGGGAGGAACTCTGTGTGCTGTCACTGAGAGTGTAGGGGAAACAAAGCCAATAACAGTAAAGTATTTTCAGTTGAGAGAGATCGTTATTTGTGGACCAGAATATAACCTCAGGAGCAGAATTAAAAAGATATTGGAAGAGAATACTGGAAGCAGCAACCAATGAGAGGGCTATCCCATTTGTCCAAGTTTCTGAGGCTTGAGCAGGCAAGGTAGCACTAAGAATGGAGAAAAGGTGACAGAAATTTTGTGCAAGAGGCTGTGGTCCTATACCATGTATCTGGATACAGTGGAACTTGGTAAGTATTTGTTGAATAATCTATTAATCCCTGTGACTTATCCCCTGTTAAATTCTCCATAAGCAACTCTCCTACAGGAGAGACAAAGTAGGAAACGAGAGGAGGTATTAAGGAGAAGGCAGCACTGGGCTGAGGCCTCAGGGTCATCCACTTCCTCATTTAACAAATATTTCCGGCTTATTATGTGTCAGATACAGTTCTAGGTGTTAAGAATTTAGTGTTAATAAATAAAACAATAATCCCTGTTTCTGTAGGACTCCTATTCTTCTAGGAAGGGCAGAAAATAAACAAAACACATTATTAAAGGCTACAGACAAAAAGAAAGCAGGAAAGAGGGATAGAAAACGTTGGGGAGGAGCTAGAAATCTTAGATGGGTGGTCAGGGAAGGCCTTGTGAGACAAAGTCATTTCACTAAAGACATGCAAGATGTTAGGAATATTCCAAGCAGAGGAATATCAGATCCAAAGGTCCCAAGACAGGAGTCTGTTTGTATTTCAGAAAAAGCAAAGAGGAGCCAGCATGTTTGTAACAGGGTAAATGAGGGGAAGGGCAGGATGCCAGTTGGACCTTGGTAGCTGGGGAAAGGGAGAAAGGAATCCAGGCTAAGAAAGGTGTGTGAGCAAAGGCCCAGGGAATGGCTTGTCGTTTGTGGTGGTAGGAAAGCAAAGGAAGCCACGCAGTACTGGAGGAAATCACCATTTTGCCATTCTTAGCCACTCTAAAATCATGTCAGTTAGTCTCAGTTGAGCCCTTGGTCGAGCTCAGCAATCATCTTACCATGATTCTCACAGCTCTCTTGCAATGACCAGTCAAAGAGGATCAATTGCTATCGTGATCCCTGATGCCCTCTCTAAGCAAGCCCAGAACATACACTTTCCCACTTTAATACCTTTGTTTAAGTTGAAATATCCATCTGGAGTTTTATCTCCACCTTCCTGAAATCCTACTCATTCTAAAAGGTTCTCCTGATTTCTCAGACATCTCTCATCTCTCTGTTCTAAACTCTCCAAAGACTACATATTGTAGTGCCCTTTGGGCCTTCAGAACACTTTGCTTTATATATCCTTAACCGTGTGGCTGCTAACCTTCTCAATGGGGTAATCAGCTCTTGGAGGACAGAAGCCATGTGTCATTTGCTCCATCCTCTCTATATTTGGCATCGGCCCTGCAGAGATTTACCACTTGCAATGCAAGCCCAGGACTAGGTGTGCAATATATATACCCACCCTGGGCTAGAGTGACTGGTAAACACAGTGTAGACAGGATTAACTGGCAAACACAGCCATATTTCATACCTGAAAGGCAGAATGGTATACAGGAAAAGAGCACTGGCTTCAGATCCAGACATAGCTGGAATCAAATCCTGGCTTTCCAGAGCTTATTAACTGTGTAACTCATGTCACTTTACCTTTTTGAGCTTTATAAAATGGGCAGGTACTATAAACTAATCACACCATCATTGTACTTGTGGTAAGGATGAAATGAGATTTAATGCACAAAAATGAGAATAAAACTCGGTACAAGGAGATGCTCAATAAATTATTGTCGAATTACTTTGCCAAGTCATATTTTAAAAATATACTAAATGTTCTTCCCGTAAGAAGTCTGAAGAGAGCTCTGAAAATGGTTTGCTATATACTTGGCCCAGAAAAGCCTACGAAATCACATGAATTGGGAGGTTCAAATCTTCATGCTGACTTTAAAAACACAGGTGAAACTGCCCACGCCATCAAGGGTATGTATATCTGAAAAGCCACCAAGTATGTGAAGGATGTCACTGTGCAGAAGCAACACATGCCATCCTTCACTCCAATGGTGGAGTTGGTAGGTGTGCCCAGGCTAAACAGTGGGGTTGGACACAAGGTCAGTGGCCCAAGAAGAGTGCTGAAGTTTTACTGCATAGGCTTCAAAATGCAGAGTATTGCTGAACTTAAGAATTTAGATGTAGGGCACCTGGGTGGCTCAGTTGATTATGTGGCTGCCTTCAGCTTAGATCATAATCCCTGGGTCCTGGGATTGAGTCCCCCATCAGTCCCCCATTGCCAGCAGAGAGTCTGCTTCTCCTTCTCCCTTGCCCTTCCCTCTACCCCTACTTGTGCTCTCTCCCTCTCTGCCTCAAATAAATAACAAAATCTGACAAAAAAAAAAAAAAAAAAAAAAGAAGAAAGAAGAGAGCTTAGATGTAGACTCTCTGGTCATGGAGCACATCCAGTGAAAAAAGGCCCCAAGATGCCTCAGAGAACTGACAGGGCTCATGGCTGGATGAACCCACACATGACTCTCCCTGCCACACGGAGAAGATCTTTACTGAAAAGAGCTGGTTGATTATAAACTGAAGAGGAAGTTGCACAGAAAAAAACGATATCCAGAAGAAATGAAGAAAGAAAAACTTATGGCCTGGGAGTAAATTCTGCAAAAAGGAAATGCAATGCAAATAAAAGTAAAAACAGAAAAAAAAAAGTAACTTGCTGTCTAATGGAAAAGTTACAAGAATATTTGCACTTTTGCAATATGGGGATTCCCCCTAAAATGGAATGTAAACCCTATCTTTGCTATTTTAAATTCTATTTTATGAAACAGAACAATCCTTGCAAAAAATAAAACTTTTTCTTGCTTTCCTTAAATTCATTCATCTATTGATTTTTCTCTTTTAAAAAATTCGTTTTGGGCACCTGGGTGGCTCAGTGGGTTAAAGCCTCTGTCTTCAGCTCAGGTCATGATCCCAGGGTCCTGGGATCGAGTCCCACATCAGGCTCTCTGCTCAGCAGGGAGCCTGATTCCCTTCCTCTCTACCTACTTGTGATCTCTGTCTGTCAAATAAATAAATAAAATCTTTTAAAAAATTTCACTTTTTATATATTATAGTTGTCAAAAATAGCCTGCTTTCGTGGGTCAATAAAAAAAATTATTTCCCAGTTTTGTGACTCATATGGGATCTCATTATCTCTAATACAGTACAGCAAGGGCTGTACTTGGGGAAGACTTTGTCTTGAGATAAACCATTTCAAGGTTTCAAAGATAATGAGAAGGATAAGAGAACCTCAGGGGTCATTATAGCAGCTTATACTCATGGGAATAATGCCCATTGGTGGTGTGTACAGAGAGAAATGAAATGAAAGGTAAGCAACAGTTACCATGGCGTGAATTTTGTTTCTGTTCCAACATAGCACAGATTGAGAGAGGCCAACACAGAGATGATAGGAGCTAAGTACGGAGGCAAAACGAAAAGATGTATGTTGAAACCTGAGCTCACAGGGCTTTGATTATCTGGCTTACACAGCCATCACACATCTCAGAATTGTTAATTCCAACCATTTATAGATGAGAAATTCAAGACAGAGGGAGACAATAACTTACTCAAAGTCACACACATACAACTTACTGGCTGGGAATACATATTTGAGGGTATTTCTACTGGAATGTAAGCTCCACATGGGCACGATTTTTAGCTATTTTGTTCACTACTTTATGTCCAGCACTATACACTATGGTAAAGAGGGCAAAAAGTGCTGGGAGAGCAAACGGGAGAGGGGCCTTTATGTTAGGGAAACTGATAAACATCAAGTCTTAATAGAGGAGTTGGAATTAGCCAGGGAAAAGAGAAGTGTGATGGCAAAGAGAAAGTTTTAGGAGTGATTACAAGGCTGAATAAAGAGTAAGGTGGGTTCCTTGTGCCATGGACACATGGATACATGGCTGTCTGGTGAGGTCACTGGGCCTCTTCTTAATAGTGTGTGTATAATCAGTATGTGTGGGTTTTTCCCCTTTTCTTTTTTTTAATTTTTATTTTTTAAATTAAATTAAATTTTTTTATCTGACAGAGATCACAAGCAGGCAGAGAGGCAGGCAGAGACAGGAGAGAGGAGGAAGCAGGCTCCCCGCCAAGCAGATAGCCCGATGCGGGGCTCGATGCGGGGCTTGATGCGAGGCTCGATCCCAGGACCCTGGGACCATGACCCGAGCCGAAGGCAGAGGCCTTAACCCACTGAGCCACCCAGGTGTCCCCTTTTCTTTTTTTTTCTTTAGAGAGGGCGAAAAAGAGGGAGAGGGGCAGAGGTAGAGGAATCTTCAGTAGGCTCCACACCATGTGGAGCTTGACGTGGGTTTCAATCTCATGACCCTGCGATCATGAACTGAGCTGAAATCAAGAGTTGGATGCTTAACAGACTGAGCCACCCAGGCACCCCATCGTCTGTGTGTTTTAAAGATTTTATTTATTTATTTTGGAGGGGAGAGTGAGAGAGAGAGCATGAGTTGGGGGGGAGAGGCAGATGGAGAGGGAGAAGCAGGCTCCCCACTGAGCAGAAGAAAGCCCGATGTGGGCCTGGATCCAAGGACCCCAGGATCATGACCTGAGCCAAAGGCAGACATTTAACTGACTGAGCCATCCAGGTGCTGCTCTGTGTGTTTTTTAAAATGCATAATGTAAGATACACAGGATTACATAAAAATCAAATTACATTAGCATTATCAAAATGCTAAAAAAGCAGTGACCTACTAGTATATATGCTTTATTAATATGTAACAAGATCTAACTATAGGTTTTACAACTACTGTAATTTTGAAGTGATGATAGGTATAAAAAGATATTTGCAAGAACTACAGTGTGATAGGAAAATACCTGTGATTTCTATTGCTGACAACTCACAGACAGGTACTATTAATATTACTGGGGTCTAGTGTTTATGATCACAACTGTAGGAAATGTTTAATTTTAGTTAGAGGTTAATAGAATCCAGATGTGATTATTTTCCTATTCAAGTTCACCATCTTGACTTTTTATTCTTAGGTCCTTTGGGGTTTAGGGATGCAGTGTTAAGAACTCTTGGTCCCAGGTACATAATGAAGATGGTCGTGAGTTGGTAGCAATGGAAATGAGAAAAAGAGTCCTGAGAGAAATTTAAGAGATACAACAATTTAATGAAATTGATGATATGATGGTGGATAAGGAAAAGAGAAGTACCTAAGCTTGATATGATGGTAGATAAAGGAAAAGAGAAGTACCTAAGTTGATACTCAGGTTTCTGGACTGGGGAACTTATGATATGCGAAATTAATATATAACTGGCAATGTCCACTTAAGTTCAGAAAGGCTTTCATGTTGCTTCAACTTTTAGGCTTGAGAAATATAATTATCGGTTAAGATGTTGTTGCAGATTCTGTCATGATCTCCAAGATTTATGAAGCCAGGACCATAATCTAAGGAGTCAGATACATGCTCTTTTTAAGCTCATACCTTTTAAGCTCATACCTACCTTTTAAGCTCAAATGCATTGCTCTTTCTACCAGGATACTGACTGCAAAAGTTCCATCCAATGTGGCAGGGCTCTCCTCGGCTGGGCTGACATCCTTTGTGGTGTTGCAAGGGACATGGGTGGAGGCAGGAGACTTCTGGTGGGCAGGTGATGGAGAGAGCGGAATCTCATCATTCCTTCTGGGGAACTGCTCAGACTCACTGTGGCTGCTGCAGTCCACAGAATCCAGCTCAGGAGCAGGCCCAGGGTGTGGAGAAGGAGAGGAAAGAACCACATGAACTCGTAAGGCAGCTCCTGCGAGGTTGGAAGCATTTCGTCCAAATAGAGGATACACACCTACAAGAGGATGAAGGAGGATAAGCCCAAGCAAGCAGGAACCAACAACACTCTCTAACCTTGGAAATGATTCACTGAGAGTGCTTGTGGTCCTTTCTCCTTCAACAGGCCTATAGGTCCCAATATACCAATTTGTAAAAGAAACTGTGAAGTCAGTATACGGTGTGAAAATGTTTACTCTCTTCTCCCCAATATGCACATTATCTCCATCAATGGAAAGTAGTGCAAGTTCAGATTTGAAGCCAAAGCCAAATGACTACTAGGCAGAGCTGCTGTGGAAGAGATTCACGAGCTGGGGTGAGCAGACTTAGATGACTTCTCAAGCCTTCTGAAAGTAACATTATTATTAAAGCGGAAGTGGCCTGTCCTCTCAGTCACATATCCCTCTGGCTCTCGTCTATAGGCTTTCTCCTAAGGTCTTCTTCTTAGGAAGCTGTCCTGGTGCTCAACTTAGCCTGTTTCAGCAACTAAATATGTCTGGCAGTAGCCCTGAAGATCATCTGGAAATGAAGTAGGTGGCTTCAGCAAAGGAGGCAAGAAAGAAAAATAGGGGAATTCCTATTTGTTGACTGTTTCTCATGTGCCAGGATCTGAGGAGTTAGGTAACCTGCTAAGGTGAATTCTCCAAAGTGGCAGATTTAATCTCAGGGATATGAACTTATAAGCTTCCTGGATATTAAAATGACATTTCATTATATAGCAGAAGGCACTGAGAATTCTTTCAGAATCTCAAAGTTTGGTTCATTAGGCTCATCTCAATTCAGGAAAATGGAGTTAACTGATTCACAGGAAGTAGTAACATGCAACTTTCCCCGTCTTTGTCAATTTTTTAGGTAACCTCTTTTCTTGTGATGCAATGTGTGAATTATCATCATTATTACAAGGAGAAAGTAAGGCCAATAGGAGGCAAGACATCCATAAGCAACAGAGCTAAAGCCTTATCCTCAAGAAACTCAACAGCTACTTGGAAGGACAGTTGGGTGGATGACTGAATGGACTGCTTGGGTCATTCAATCAATACATCCAATACCACACCTTGTACAAAACCCATTTACAAGAAGATAAAAAGCGTAGACTGATGAGAGGTGGAGAAGTAGGAGAGAAATGGATAATCATAAAACTTAAGTATTTCCTTTGTATCAGTCAATAAAGAGAGATATTTCTTCTTGAGTTCTGATCTTTAAATCTTTATTTAGTGTTCCAAACCTACTTTCTTCAGCAGAGTGAAGTTAAAAGTCCGTCTTTATGAACTTTAGTTCAAGTGAGCTGTGCTTACTTCAAAGATGTTTTCTGCAGGCTCTCTGAAGTGATTCTAGGCTCGCCCAACAAAATAGGGCACATGGAATCTAATGAGGTGTTCAACGGAGACAGAATTACACCTGCTGGGTCCAGAGAGAACCAGAGAATCTGAGATGATCACCCAAATACTTAGTTCTTACTTAGCTTGGGCCATCTGTGCAACAGGGTCAGAACACAAGGCTAACAGAGCTACACAGGGTTGTGACTCAGTTTCTTTAGTTGTATAGTGGAGGAAATAACAACCAATCTTACAAGGACTATCCTAATGAATAAATATGTTTATAAAGAATCTAGTCTGGTTATCTTCAATTCATTCTGCATTATAGTTACTAGATGGAGTCTTCTAAAATACAAAACTATCACTCTTCTATTCAGACCCCATTAGAATAGCTTTCCATAGCTCTCAGATACAAGTCCGGTACTCTTGTCCACCTTTCTAACTTCATCTCCTTATCATCTTCCATCCTATATATCTTATGATCCAGCAGTACCAAATTACTTACAGTGCCTAAAAGGTATCAACCTGCCTCATGCCTCTGTACCTTCACAGGCTGTTCTCCTGTTTAGAATATAATTCTTTTCATGGCTTATTCCTAAATCCTCTGAAACTAAGGTCAAGGATCATTTCCACTGAGATGTCATCCTTGAACCAAAGAGATATTGCATTCCTGTGCTCCACAATACCACTGAGGATACCTTTTCATAGTTCTTATGGTTCACTGTAATTGTTTATTTACTACTCTATTCTCCCATTGACTATCTCTTACTCATTTCTGAATTCCTAGAGCCAATTATATGTATCAAGTACTGAACAAAAGTTTAAAAGAAAGCATCTAGCACATAATGCCGCTTGCAAAATGTTACCTTTTTCCTTTCTGCCTTGTGAGCCAATTTATTACTTTGTACATTTTCTTTTATGATTTCAAGATGTGCTGACCAGAGAGAGAGGATATCCTAGTCTCACCAGCAGCTATGTTTTTCAGTGTATTTTAAAAACTAGCATTCTAGATTATCATAGAGGCTCTGATACATGAGTTTAAAGATAGTGCTCCCCCCTGCCAATTCACCCATTTTTATTTTACACAAATTGAGTACAATATTCTAGGCACTACGTTAGTGCTAAATCTGCTAAATTTGACTGCATTCTAAAGCTACAAAGCTCAGAGCCACTTTTCAGATCTGTGGTGACCCTACCAAGATATACTGTCATGAGGCAATGCCCTCTTTTAAGCAGCCAGTGGTGCTCTTTCCTTTTGAAAATTCTTTAGTTATAGGAAGCATTACTAAATTATTACTAATCTTTCAGCATACAATATTAGAAGAAAACACTTGCTAGCTGTGAGCCTGGGTAGTAATCTAACCTCTTTGAGCCTCCATTTACATGACTGTAAGATAGGTCTGATATCTACCTCCCAACACTGCTAGGAGGATCAAATAAAATAATGTCTGAGGGAGCTTATCACATAGTGCTTGTCACAGAGCAGGTGATAAAACCACAAGAGCTGAGGCCAGTTCCTCACTTACCACTGACTGTTAATGTTCTTGCTGACCTCTCCCCAAGTCTGGCCAGGTCCACATAGGCTGAGCCAATCCAACTGTCCGTCTGGTGGGGCCTCTCCAAACTGTCATTGCCATAAGCCCGCCACACTTGGATCTCTAACCTCTCTTCCCTGAAATACCAAAGGAGTGATGGGCCCCTAGTGACTTCTGCTCTTCTGGATGCCTTGAAAGTAACCATGACCTGTTTTTTGTTTGTAGATTCCTTAGGCTTCTTGAGAGGGGTCCAGAAGGCCTCATGATCATACAGCTTATAGCGGAGGTAGCAGTATGTGTTCTTATGTATGTGGCTCTGGCCAGCAAGAAGCACACAATGGATGGGCAGCCAGAGCCTTGGGGTGGATATGGTGACAGTGGCTGGCTCATCTTCATTCATCTTGACAAGATTCTTCAGATTATTCTCAAAGTTCCAGCCCAATAGCTCAGCAGCTTCCAATACCCGCTCTCTATCACCAGGATGCGTGAAGGAAACTGAAAGCTCCAGGCCACCCACAATCTTCTGCATGAGCTCCAAACCATGAGGCAGGGCCCCATCCTCTGGCAAAATGATAGGATACCATCCTGTGATCCCTTATGGAAAAACAAGTAAGACTTTCAATTAGTAAAGAATAAAATGATTTACCCACTTCCTACTCCAGATCCACCATCACTCTGGCCCAAGACAGAACAGAAAACATATATCCGGGGTGCCTGTGTAGCTCAGTGGGTTAAACTTCTGCCTTCAGCTCGGTCATGGTCTCAGGGTCCTGGGATCGAGTCCTGCATCGGGCTCTCTGCTTGGCAGGGAGCGTGCTTCCCCTCTCTCTCTGCCTGCCTCTGCCTACTTGTGGTCTCTCTCTGTCAAATAAAGTCTTAAAATATATATATATATATATACCCACAGAACACAGGAGTTTGTTTTCCCTGACTACTCAAAGACTATGAGATCATGTGGAAGAACAAAACCTAGGAATTGGAAGACCTGAATTCTCTCCTAGGCTCAGCCACAAACCAGCAGTTCAGTCTAGGTAAGTCATTAATTTCATTCAACCTTGGTTTCCTTACCTAACAAATAGGAGAACTGGTGCTAATTTTGCCCACCAGACAAAATTGTTATAATCATCAAATGAGATAATGGTTTTGGAAGAGTTTGAAAAGAGAAGTGCTATAAAAAAATGTGAAATTGAGGGGTTGAAAGATGGAGGCCGAGTAGGAGGACCCTAGGCTCTACCTTGTCCCACAAATATTAACTAGATAACTAGTTAATCAAATCATTCCAAGAACCCCAGAAATTGATCTGAAAACTGGCAGAACAAACCCCACAACTAAAGGTTGAGATGAGGACTCATCAAAGAGAGTAGGTAGTGTGGAGACACAGTTTAGGAGAGAAATGGTTTGTGACTGTTGCAGTGGGGAGGGAGTCATGGCCACAGAGAAGGGCAAGAAATACACTAGCACACAGAGGAGCTCACGGGAAAACAAATTCCCATAGCAATTGGCTTGGAAAGTGAGAGGAACTGAATTTCATGAGTTTCTGCAACAAGTGGGGCTTAAAGCCTGGAATTTTAAATTAGTATGCTTGGCTCTGATAGAGCCTGGAGGGCATTAGGGCTGCTCTTGAGAGGAGGCAAACAGCCTGAGAAAATATAGTCTAGGAAGAACAATCTGAAGAGCACCTGGAACACATAATGGGGAGGTTATATGCTAACCTAATGGTAACCATAAATCAAAAACCACTAATAAATATGCAAGGTATAAAGAGAAAGAAATCCAAATATATCATTAAAGAAAATCAGCAGGCCATGAAAGGATCAGAGAAAATCTTCGGAAACAACCAAAAATAAGTAATAAAATGACAATAAATATTATCTATCATAAATAGACTAAATGCTCCAAACAAAAGACATCGAGTAAGAGAATGGGTAAAAAACAAGACTCATTTACATGCTGCTTATAAGAGACATATTTTAAACTTAAAGACACCTGCAGACTTAAAATGAGGGGATGGAGAAAAATCTATCATGCAAATGGATGCCGAAAGGAAGCCAGAGTAGCAATACTGATATTGGACAAAACAGACTTTAAAACAAACTGTAAAAAGAGACAAAGAAGGACAGTGTATATTAACAAAGGGGACAATCCAACAAGAAGATATAACAATTATAAATATTTATGTACCCAACATAGGAACACCCAAATACATAAACAGTTAAAAACAAACATAAAGGAACTAATCGATAACAATAAAATAACATTAGCAGACTTTAACATCCTACTTACATCAAGAGGTAGATCATCTAAACAGAAAATCAATAAGGAAACAATGGCTTTGAATGACCCACTGGAACAGATGGATTTAACAGATATATTCAGAACATTCCATCCTAAAACATCTGAATACACATTCTTTTCAAATACACATATAACATTCTTCAGGATAGATTATATAGTAGGCCAGAAAACAAGCCTCAACAAATTCAGGAAGATCAAAGTCATACCATGCATCTTTTCTGACCACAATGCTATGAAACTAGGAAGTCAACCACATGAAAAAATCTGGGAAGAACACAAATACACGGAGGTTAAATAATATGCTAATAAACAATTACTGGGTCAACCAGGAAATAAAAGAAACAAAAGTAGATGGAAACAAATGAAAATGAAAACACAATGATCCAAAATCTTTGGGATGCAGCAAAAGAAGTTCTAAGAGGGAAGTTTATAGCAACAGAAGTCCACCTCAAGAAGCAAGAAAAATCTCAAATAAACAACTTAACCTTACACCTAACCTAGAAAAAGAACAACAACAAAACCTAAAACTAGTAGAAGGAAGGAAATAATAAAGATTAGAGCAGAAATAAATGATAAAGAAACTAAAAATGTAATAGAACAGACCAATGAAACCAGGAGCTGGTTTCTTGGAAAAAAGTAAACAAAATTGGCAAGCATACAACAAAAGAAATAAAAGGCATCCAAATTGGTATGGAAGAAGTGAAATTTTCACTATTTGCAGATATGATACTGTATGTAGAAAACCCTAAAGATTCCACCAAAACTCTGGTAGAACTGATAAACAAATTGAGTAAAGTTGTAGGATACAAAATCAAGATATAGAAATCTGATGCATCTTTCTCCTCCCTCCCTCCCTGCTTGCTTGCTTTCTTTTCCTCCCTCCCTTCTTTCCTTCCTTCCCTTCTCTTCCTTTCAGTAGCCCAATGCAGGGCTTGAACTCACGACCCTAGGATCAAGACCTGGGCTGAGATCAAGACTGGATGCTTAACCAGCTGAACCACCCATTCGCCCTGTTGAATAAATACACCAATAATGAAGCAGCAAAAAGAGAAATTAAGGAGATAATCCTATTTGTAGCTGCATCAAAATAATAAGATACCTAGGAATAAACCGAACTAAAGAGTTAAAAGACTTATACTCTGAAAACTATAAAATATTGATGAAAGAAATTGAAGACAACACAAAGATATGGAAAGACATTCCATGCTCATGGGCTGAAAAAATAATGTTAAAATGTCTATACTACTCAAAGATCTAAACATTTAAAGCAATCCCTATCAAAACACCAATAGCCCTTTTTACAGAACTAGAATAAACAATCCTAAAATTTGTATGGAACCAAAAAAGACCCCAAATAGCCAAAGAAATCTTGAACAAGAAAGGCAAAGTTGGAGGCATAATTCTGGACCTCAAGTTATACTACAAAGCTGTAGTAATCAAAACAGTATGGTACTGGCACAAAAACAGTCACATTGGGCGCCTGGGTGGTTCAGTGGGTTAAAGCCTCTGCCTTCGGCTCAGGTCATGATCCCAGGGTCCTGGGATCGAGCTCCGCATTGGGCTCTCTGCTCAGTGGGAGCCTGCTTCCTTCTCTCTCTCTGCCTGCCTCTCTGCCTACTTGTGATCTCTGTCTGTCAAATAAATAAATAAAATCTTAAAAAAAAAAAAAAACAAAAACCAGTCACATAGGTCAATAGAACAAAATAGAAAACCCAGATATAAACTCACAATTATAACATCAATTAATCTTTGAAAAAGCAGGAAATAATATCCAATGGGAAAAAGACACCACTCAGCAAATGGTGTTGGGAATACTGGACAGTAACACGCAAAAGAATGAAACTAGACCACACTTTCTTAAACCATATACAACAATAAATTCAAAATGGACTAAAGACCTAAGTATGAGACCTGAAACCATAAAAATCCTAGAAGAGAACACAGGCAGTAACTTCTTTCACATCAGTTATAGCAACTTTTTTCTAGGTATATCCACTGAAGCAAGGGAAATAAAAGCAAAAATAACTACTGGAACTATATCAAAATAAAAAGCTTCAAAACAGTGAAAGAAACAACAAAACTAAAAGGCAACCTACTAAATGGAAGAAGACATCTGCAAAATGACATATCTGATAAAGGATCAGTATTCAAGGGGCACCTGGGTGGCTCAGAGGGTTAAAGCCTCTGCCTTTGGCTCAGGTCATGATCCCGGGGTCCTGGGATCGAGCCCTGCATCATCAGGGCGTCCTCTGATTCCCTTCCTCTCTCTCTGCCTGCCTTTCTGCCTACTTGTAATCTCTGTCAAATAACTAAATAAAATCTTAAAAAAAAAAAAAAGGTCAGTATTCAAAACATATACAGAACTTATACAACACAATACCCAAAAAACAAATACTCCAATTAAAAAATTGACAGAAGACATGAACACACATTTCTCCAAAGAAGACATGCAGATGGCCAACCCAGACATAAAAAGATGCTCATCATCACTTATCATCAGAGAACACAAATCAAAACTACAATGAAGTATCACCTCACACCTGTCAGAATGGCTAGTCAACAACACATGTAACAACAGGTGTTAGCGAGGATGTGGAGAAAGGGGAACCCTCTTACACTGTTGGTGGGAATATAAACTGGTGCAGCCATTGTGGAAAACAATATGCAGGTTCCTCAAAAGTTTAAAAAGAACTACCCTACGATTGAGGAATCGCATTACTGGCTACTTACCCAAAGAATACAAAATCACTAATTCAAAGGGATACCCACACCTCTGTTTACAGTAGCACTATTTACAATAGACAAGATACAGAAGCAGCCCACGCTGTGTACATTATCAACGAATGGATAAAGATGTGAGATACACACACACAGAGGAATATAATTCAGCTACAAAAAAGAATGAAATCTTGCCATTTGCAATGACATGGACAGACCTAGAAAGTATAAGGTTAAGTGAAATAAATCAGAGAAAGGCAAATATCAAAGAATTTCATTCCCGTGTGGAATTTAAGAAACAAAACAAATGAGCAAAGGGGGAAAAAGAGAGTGAGCAAGAGAGACAAACTAAGAAAGAGACTCTTAACTACACAGAACAAAGCGATGGTTACTAGAGGGGAAGGAGTGTTGGGTGGATGGGTTAAATAGGTGGTGGGGATTAAGGAGTGCACTTGTCATGATGAACAGAGGATAATGTATGGAATTGTTGAATTACTACAATTACTACATAGTATACCAGAAACTAATACTGTATTAGTTTAGTTTAGTTTAACTAAAGTAAAAACTTAAAAAAAATGTGGTATATATACACAATGGAATATTATTCAGCCATAAAAAGAATAAAATCTTCCCATCTGCAGTGACAGGGATAGAGCTAGAAAGTATACTGCTAAACAAAGACAGAGAAAGACAAATACCATATGATACCACTCATATGTGGAATTTAAAAAACTAAATGAGTAAAGGGGAAATAAAGAGAGAGAAGACAAATCAAGAAACAGATTTTTAATTAGAGAGAACAAACTGATGGTTTCCAGAGGGGAGACCAGTGGAGAGATGGGTGAATTAGGTGATGGGGACTAAGGAGTGCACTTGTGATGAGCATGGGGTGATGTACTAAGTGGCCGAATCACTACATTATACACCTGAAACTAATATAACACTGTATGTTAAAAAAAAACAAAACAAAACAACCAACTTGCCTCATATGATCCATGTACCAATTCATTTCTCCAACCCTCAGTTTTTCATCAGCAAAATGAGGAAATTAGGCTTCTACAGGCCTTCCTGAATTTAAGAATGTATAATTCAGAACTGTGTCTACATGAGGGATGGAGAAGAGGAGGAATACACTGAGAGGAATTAAAACGAAACTTGCCTACATCCTAAATCATTCCCCTTGAACCCATTAAAACACATACATATCACTTAGGGGGAAAAAAGTGAAATGTTATAAAAGTGCTATAAATACTGGGGAAAAGGCATGGGTCAGGAGATCTAGGGTCTAGTCCTAAGTCTCCCACTGAAGGAACTGCCACTTAGGACCAGGCACTAGATTTCAAAATAATAAAAGCTACTCTTTACTGAGTATCCACTGTGTGTCAGACATCCTCTTAGGGCTTCATATATAATAACTCACATATATATTACTTCTCCTGATAACTGGGATAATAATCCCTATTTTACAGATGAGAAAATGGAAGCTCAGAGACCTGCCTGGATAATTACAGCTACCACCTTGAACAAATAAGTGACATAAGAAACCCTCTATACTAAGTTGTACAGACTTTTCTCTGGTAGGCACACAGAGTACCCGTTAGACAGTACTGCTCAAATTTTAATTCACAATTAAATTTAGGAGATGTGTGATAGGATTCTAGATATTAGAATACACAGTCCTAGGGAGGATGATGGGCAAGAAAAGGAAAGCTGACATTTACCGAGTGCCTGCAATGTGTTGGGTACTTTATATATCTGATTTCATCAGCTCCATCAGATCTGTCAGGATTAACTGTCTCCATTCATGAGATAAGAAAACTGAGGCTCAGAAGGGTCAAGGTCACTGAGCTAGCAGTTAAGTAGGACAGGTCCATTATTTCCAGACTGCCTTGGTGGCTGTCCCTTTTTAGGTTGTTACCTCATTCTTTATTCCTTCTACAGTGAGAAGAAGAAGATACAGTGAAAAAGAATAGGTGAACCTGGACTTGATTTCCTGTACCACCACTCACTAGTTATGTGGTTTTGGCAAATCACTTAAATTCTGTGAGCCTAAGTTTCCTCATCTGTAAAATAAAAATAGTAAGACTCTGTATTCCCACCAAGCAGGGTTATAGTGAGGCTCACACAGTATCTGAGGAAATAGTTCACAGAATGTTATATAACACAATGGGTATCACCATATTTACTATTTGTAGTATCACCATCACCATCATCTTTCCTGGAGTAAGACGACAATACAAACAAAGCTTTGAGTTACTTTATTTTGTTAGAAAACTTTCGAAACTATTAGCAGAGGACTTAAAATACTTTTCAGTAAACTTCTAAGGTACCTGCAAGAATTCAAAGCATTTTTTAGGGGTCATGTTTTCTTCTGCATATCTTACAGGGAGCCATGCAAGATGATCTCTTGTAGGAAGGAAATGAGAAGGAGTAGAATTAGAAAGTGATTATCCAGCACCCTTACCAGATCTCTTGACCAGCAGCTCTTTTGTTGGAATCTTTACTACTCCAAGCAGATAATCTCTGAATGAATGAATACTGGTTATATCACTGGCTATCAAATCAAACAAAAAAGAGAAATTATTTAGTGCTTTACTGACCAAAGGCTAAATATTTCAGCATGTATTTTCTAGGAAGAGCTATAATATTCAAAACAGAGCCCCTTTTAATTCTGATTGTGGTTAGTCATTTGGTGCTCACCTGACTTGGTATCTTCATGATAAACAGCAAAAGTGACCTCTGCAAATTCCAACAGTTCTGCCAGGAAACAGGCCTCTCCACTGCAGTGCTGAGTCACCAAGTTGCATGGAAACTCAATGTGATGGGAAAACTCAGGGCAGAAGGAACAGGCTATGGGGCGGGTTCGGCGCTGTTCTCCCTTGGGCAGGAAGGAGAGATGTGTGGTGACAAAGGCATTGACCCCGACTGTGGCACTGAACTGTAGAGCGGGTTCCTGCTCGGCCAGAGCTCTGTAAAGAAATAAGGATGGGAATGAGATGGTAGTATCAAAAGTCAGCAGATTGCCTAGAAAACATCTGCACCATTTTCATGAGGCTACCAGGAACACTAACTGATCATGTATTTCCTATCTAGGCTTTGGGCAGAGCCATAACGTGCTTTCTTAGTCATCATTTAGATCATAGTGTATGTGTATGGGATGGGGGAAGACAACATTCACATGTTTACCAGAGTGATACTCCAAGAACACTCCTTTGTACTGTCAATGACCTTCAGCCAAAGACTACCAGGGAGCCATGGTAGTTGAACAAGCTGGTTCTATTGTTCATTACGATGAGAAAGAATATATACCAAGGGAAATTATGGGGAATTTTAGTAAAAAGCTATCAAAAAGGACTTCTAGAACACTCAACTCATTTGCGGATTTGGAGGTTGTTCAAGGAAGTGGGGCTTTGCTCTGTATTGCTATTCTAATGAATCTTACCTAGGAAGGAAGGAAGACTAGAATAAGGCTAAGGCTGTAATTGGTAAAACAGCAGCAATAACTCATTTTGGCCAAGATGGGGGGATGTTAGGTATTTTGTGACTCATAATGACCTTGTTTTGGTTTGTATCTAGGCAAGATTACAGAGTAACTTTTTTTCTTCATTGTGGTTGCAAAGCAGCCTTATCTGATGTTGCTGTTCTGTGACATTGCTTATGCTCAGCATGAAAACGCCAAGCCCAGCTACAAGCGTCACATCAGTTTCCAGATGTCTCTGGAGCTGTTTTTCTCAGTAGAGATGTACCACAACACACAGACAGAACCTATCCGCCTTTAGCTGATACTCGTAAAAAGTTGTCAAGTCTTTCATGTGTGGGTATAGTATGAGACAAACTCCCTCATCCCAACTTCCCCAAGGTTACAAAACTGACATTGAGGCAAAGGTCACCTCTTTTTATACATTTTTTTTTTTAAGGTAAGCTCCACGCCCAATGTGGGACTTGAACTCATGATCCTGTGATCAAGAGTCTCATGTTCTACCAACAAAGCCAACCAGGAATCCCAAAGAGGTCACCTCTTTTTGAAGCATTTCCTGATAACCACAAAGCATTCAGAGGGGTTCCTTCTTTATTGTTCTTGATATGCATTTTTAGAGGATAGTAATCTGGAGTTACATAGATCTGGGTTTTAATCTTGGCTCTATCATTTAATTAGATGTGTGACCTTGAACAAGTTATTCAAACTCTTCCAAGTTTCATGGTCTTCTCTACTAAAATGAGGATAGCATAAGGATACAACAAATACTAAAGGTTTATGCATAGTTATATATGTACTGCATTTTCATTTCTAATGAAATTAACCAAATGATCATTAAAGTAGACTGGTATATGTCTATAAAATAGCATACTCGGAAATGTATATTGTGAATAGGAAAAATGAGGGAAATAAGTCAAATGTTAGTAGTGGCTAAAAAAACAAGGATAAAATGTTCAAGTAGTGTCATAAAAATTATATAATATATACAAAGCAGAGTACCTGCCTATGGGTCATGAAAGGACTCTTAATATAGGAAACTCTCAGAGATGGCAGTGATAGCAAATAAAGTTTGGGCCCAAAGCCGGTCTGAATTTATTCATTCAGTAATTATTTCCCAAGCATCAGCTCTGTGTGTCATGCACTGGGCTCAGAGCTAGATACATATAGTAGTGAAATAACTATAATTTCTTACTCTTGTGGAACTTAGTAAGTATTGCAGGGCCTCTGCTGTCAAATAAATGACTATATCTAGACTGTGATTTCTCTTCCTTTGATCCAATTATCTTTTTGCTAGTACTTCACCAGCAAATCAGTGAACCCATGTATGTTCACGAATTTTCTACTCATTCTCAGGTAAAGACGAGGTTAGTTAAAAGACTCTCATGAATAAGAAAGAAGGGATCTGTTTACACAGACATCGAAAATGTAATTTCAGGAAGACCTCTGGCACTTAAGATGAGGGTTGGTGTCTCTCTCTTTTTAAAAGATTTATTTATTTATTTATTTGAGAGAGATGGAGAGTGTGTTCAGGCAGGGGATGGGGGAGGGGGAAAGAATCTCAAGCAAACTCACGCTGAGCAGGGAGCCAGATGCAGAGCTTGATCTCAAGACCCTTAGATCATGACCTGAGCTGAAATTAAGTCAGATGCTTAACTGACTGAGCCACCCAGGTGCCCTGAGGGCTGGTGTCTCTTGGTAAGAGAAGGCTGACTTCAGAGGACCTGCTATCTGGATACCAAGAATTCCTATCTTCAATAAGATGCAAAGTAAAACTTATTTCTGATTTTACTATATTTTGCTGGCTAAGAAGAGTAATGTTAATTATCTATACAAACGGAACTAATCACTTGTATAGTAATTATTTATTTTCAAAAATTTTTTTTAATTTTTATTTTTTTAAAATACTTTATTTATTTATTTGACAGAGAGATAGATCACAAATAGGCAGAGCAGCAGGCAGAGAGAAGGAGAAGCAGGCTCCCCACTGAGCAGAGAGCCCGATGCGGGGCTCGATCCCAGGACCCCGGGACCATGACCCGAGCCGAAGGCAGAGGCTTTAACCCTCTGAGCCACCCAGGCGCCCCTAGTAATAATTTATAAAATGACTTCATATTTATATTATATAAATATGTATATTTATATTACATGTATATATTTATATTATATAATATAAATATGTATATATATGCACATTATAATTCTTATATTGATCCTTATAAAATCAGGAGAGGTATTCATAATTTTCATTTTTTGGATGAAAAAACTTAGACACAGAGAAGTAAAGAAACTAGCCCGAGATCACATACAGCTAGTGGAAGATGGGACTAGAAGGAAAGGAGTCCAATTTCTAGTGCAGTTCTGTTTCCATTATACTCTGTCTGTGTATGTTTATACATAGTCTGTAAGACTGCCCCAAACTATAAAGAGAATATAGTGTTAGAACTGCTCTGGCTTCTTACCCTTCCTTCTTGAAATAGTAACACAGACCAAAAGGGTTTACAACAAACTGCCTGCCACCCGATTTGACTCTTTTTATGATGCCGAGACGGGGACTACTGAGCTTATCTAGGAGAGAGCTACTGAGTATCTAAGCTCCAAGTCCTTCTCTGCCAATTAAATTGTGGTTAATTTGCAAATTCTGACCCCTGCTGGGTCTTACACAGAACAGGTACTCCCTGGACACAAGTTTCATGCCTCCATACATTGCACATGTTCTTCCCTGTGAACAGAATAGTTTTCTCTTGGGCATTCTGGTAACTCCCACTCTTCTTTTAAGACTGAGATTAAAGAGGGCTCTGAATGCCAAGTTGAGTGTGTATAACCTAGGGAATTTATATATAAGATAAACTACTTGGGCATAGGAAAAAAACATTAAAAGGTCTATATTTGTTATCTCACATGTTTAAGTTTTGTATACGTTTGTGTATGTTATTTTGTTTTGTATATGTTACTGTATATTTTATAATGTATTTATACATGAAGTATATAAGTATATAATTTTTATATAAAAATACATTTTATAACGTATTTATATATGAAATATGTAAGTATATGAAGATTTATACACAAAAAGTATACAGTTATTCAGAGTGTATGCTAAACGTTTTTGTTAATAGGAATGGATGATTAAAATTAGACCACTGCTACTGACAATGGGAAAACCATCAAAAGTTTTAATGTGAGGGAATGACATGATTTAAAAACTGCCCTGGTACCACGTACACCAAAATGAATATTCCAGCAATGATTGCTTAACAGTCATTCCAGCAATCACCGGAAGTCCATTTGGAGATTTGATGATGAAAAATATTAACCAGGCTGAACATTTTTCCAACTGCTTCAGTGTCAGATCTCACATGGCAGTAATTCAATTCGTTTTTTACGGACTAAAGTTAAAGTGATCTATGATCTGACTCTAAAGTTATAACAAGGGAAAAAATTAGGGAACACTTACCTACTTTTTTCTTGAACTTGTCCAAAGTGAACTAGTCTATGGTAGAAGCTTGACTTAGTTCTCTTTCTTACTAGCACTTGTTATGTGCTAGAATTATGCTATGTGGTGGCAGGGGGCAGAGAGGAGTTCAGACAGTGACTAGAGGAACTTACAGCCTTGTGGGGGAAACTCATGTATACAAATCCCTGAAACTGAGTAATATGGACTTATAACCAAGGTGCTAAAAGACAGGACAGGGGCACCTGAGTGGCTCAGTTGGTCGGCTGTCTGCATTTGGTCCAGGTTATGATTCCAGGGTCCTGGGATTGAGCCCCATACTGGACTCCCTGCTCAGCAAGGAGCCTGCTTCTCTCTCTCCCTCTGCTACTCCCACTACTTGTGCTCTCTCTCAAATAAATAAATAAATACATAAATAAAATCCTTCAAAAGAAACAAAAGTCAAAGGACAAAGTGCCATGTCTGTCTACATGTAGGAAGAAATAAGGGAAGGCTGCAAAAAAGCTACTAAGTCAAAAGAAAACGGGTTTTTAGTGGACAAAAGGAAGAACATTCAAGATAGAGGGAAGTATGAACAAAGACCTAAAGGAGATAAAAGAGGGCCATGCTGTGACACCTGGGTGGCTTACTCCGTTAAGCATCTGCCTTCAGCTCAGGTCATGATCCCGGGGTCCTGGGATCAAGTCCTGCACTGGACTCCTTGCTCAGGGGGGACCCAGCTTCTCCCTTTGCCCCTGCCTGCAGCTGCCCCTGCTTGTGCTCTCTCTCTCTTTGACAAATAAATTTAAGTAAAAATCCTAAAAAAAAAAAAAAAAAAAAAAAGAGAGAGAGAGGGCCATTTTCTTCATATATAGCAACAGTGCTCAACAGAAAAGAACCAGCAAGACAGATTCCCTAAGGGGAAAATGAGCTTGGCGTGTTCAGAAGCAATAAGGCCAGGGGCTGGAGTACAGTAAGCAGAGTGGAGATGAGCAGAAGATAAAGTCATAAAGATAATAAGGAGCCAGGTCATGCGGGGTCTCATAGCCATTTTTAGTTGTCTTTTACTTTGAATGAGATGAAAAAGTCACTGATGGGCTTTAAGCAGAGGTGTGGTCAAGGTCTGACTTAAATTTTCATAGGGTCACTGGTTTCTGTGTTGAGAATAGACTGAAGGGGAACAAGCTAGAAAAATGGGAGGTGGTAATCACAGACTGAATATGGGATTACAGAAGAGCTGTGGTGATGGTCCTGGCTTGGTTTGAGGGTATAGGGTATGCCTGTGTAAACAAGTGTAAGCAGAATAGAGGATAAGATTAAGGTACAAAGTTGCTAATAACAGTTGAAATAATAAAGTTTATAAGTGGTTTACTCATGTATACTCTTACACGCTTTCTTAAGAGAAAAAGAAAAATAAAGCTGTGCTTAATAAACTGGAATTTGCATACAAGGGAAGTTCTGCATATCTGAGTCTCATATACTACAGGAGAAAAAGACGAGGACTGTTCTTCCAAGGTGGACTTACTTGGCTGCTGCTTGCAGGCCACAGGCTCTGATAACCTGGACTGAGATAGAGACAGCTCGGGCAGCAAGAACTCCCTCTGCTGTCCTGGGAGTACGCCTGTACCTTAGTCCCACATCCAGTAAACCTTATGAGGACAAAAGGAAAAAAGATAAAAAGGTTAGTTGGAAGAGTCTCTGTTCTATCAAACCCCAAGCCCTGGTCAGAAAGAAGAGGATAAACACCCTAATGAACAATAAGGGGCATTAGCAGTGAGACAAAATGTCCATGGCCAGAATTACTTTATATTATTGTGTAAGGGCCTATTCAGCCAGAGCGGCCCCACACCAGTTGAACTGCCATTTTGTTGTAAAACTTAAATTGACTCTGCCTACCAGCCCCCCCCCCCCCACCCCAGGGGAACTTACTTAAAAACAAGTCCTGGAAACCAGTCCCAGGTAACAAAGCCCAAATACAAGGGTGGGTCAGGCCAGGTGGCGACATCCGATCAGTGGTGGTGGTGGGGCATACTGTCTCCTTAGTTACCAAGGAGTAGGGGCCCCGCTCTTTGGGCACCTTTTGGGCGCCAATTCTGACCAAGGTGATAGGCTGGTTCAAATGTCTACTAGGGTAATTGTAATTCAATTGGTCACGTAGCATGACTGTGCAGCTTTCTCTATGTGTTACAATTTCATTGGCTACCTGTGCGTGGCCAGGCCCAACCACACGGCCTTTGCTCTATAAAAGCTAGTCTGTGAAACAGAGAGGGGTCGCCCTCTCTGTAAGGGGCGGCTCCGACCCGTCTGTTTGACCGTCGGTTTGATTCTTGATACTTGGCACAAAATAAAGCTTTGCTTGACCTTCGCTTTGTATCAGTCTTGCTCCTTTAATCACGAATCTATTATTGGGGGACCCAACATTGGGGACCCAACAATTGTATGCCAGGACTAATAAAAGCAGAAGAAAATTTACTATTTTTACTCTGTATCCAAGAAACTATGTCAGAGGCAGAACTCAATTTCAGATTTTTTAAAACTTCCAATTTTTTTTTTTAAAGATTTTTAAAATTTATTCATTTGAGAGAGACAGAGAGAGAATGAGCAAGGTGGGGAAAATGGTGAGGGAGAGGGAAAAACAAACTCCCCACTGAGCAGGGAGCTGGTGCGGGGCTCGATCCCAGGACCCCGGGATCATGACCTGAGCCGAAGGCAGATGCTTAATGCCTAAGCCACCCAGGCGCCCTTCTTTTTTAAACTTTTATTTTTTTAAAAGATTTTATTTATTTATTTGACAGAGATCACAAGTAGGCAGAGAGGCAGGTGGGGGTGGGGGGGGGGGAGCAGGTTTCCTGCTGAGCAGAGAGCCTGATGCAGGGCTTTATCCCACGACCCTGGCACCATGACCCGAGCCAAAGGCAGAGGCTTTTAACCCACTGAGCCACCCAGGCGCCCCCCTTTTTTAAACTTTTAAAAGGTTTTCACACTTACACTTTTAATACCCTTCTACTAACCACCACCTGAAACACCCTTTATATGCCATCCTTTTATAAAAATTCTACCTTCCTATTATCACATTTCAGAGAAAGTGTTAAGAAACAACAGAACAAGCTGATCAGTGACAGGAGGAACACCTCAATCTTTATCGTGGCAAAAAACCCCTTTTGCTTTGGCAGATACTCTCCAGCAAGTAAGCACATTAACTTGATTTAGGAGGCCAGTTCTAGTTATCTGATGACGTACCTGGAGGGAAGGTCAGCTTACCGAAACAATTAGGATATAATTCAAAACTCCAAATTCTAATGAATCCCTTTCAACTTTAAATCCTAACCTCTTCCTCCCTTACAGTGATTTCCCTGGTCATGCTAACTGTATCTCACCAATCCTGTATCTGCTCATGTTACCCTGGAATAATAATTCTCTGAGTACACCTACATAACACATAGGATTTATGCTGTGAGGCTTCTTAAATGCTTGCTGAAGTTAAAGGTGAAATGAGACAAGCAACATTTATGCAGACAGTCCATGGAAATATGAATTTTATAAAATTAGACAAAATTTACATGCAATAAACTCATATGTTCATTTTTCTAAGGTAGATCATAGTTTTCATGGGCCCAGCACGCTTCCGCCGCGCAACTCTGCTAGATCATAGTTTTCATGAGATTCTTAAAAGGGTAAGTCTCTCAAAATATGAAGAGTCACTGTTTACTGAGAAAAGGGATATTTACGTGTACTGATTTCGAAAGGGAGAGACAAAGCAGTCTTCAATTACCTGATGACTGGTTCCTCAATTCTTTCCTGTTCTCAAGCCTGGGGGTTAAAGGGAGATTAAAGGTCTGTATTCCCACATCCTCACGGTGCTGCATGGTTACCATGGCACAGATCCTTGATAATGGCAAGGTTCCTTTGGCAACCACCTGGTCTCTCACGTTAGGATAATAGTATCTGTAAGCCGCAAAAGCATAAGCTGTCAGTAGGAAGAATTACATGGATAAATGATTCAATTTGCTCAAGGGATCAGTTTTTGGTATCAAGTTATCTTTGGAGCCTGGCTGCTCTGTATTGGTAGCATACAGTTGTGGTCATGTCTGGCTGGATTTATTGCCTGTCATGTGGAGAAGGAACTCCATAAATTATACAAACAACAGAACAACTTTCTGTTCTACAGAAACTACAAACTTTGTTGGGTTATCTGCATCTGACTTGGACTTCTGGGAGTAGTCACTTTTGAGAGCATTCATCCTGTAGCAGCAAAAGTGGTTCTAAGTGGAGCAGCCTCAATTTTCTTCTGTGGCTTGAGGCCTAAGTCCCTCAAATTTAAAGGATCTCTTAGTACCTACTCTATTTCCTTCTCTTGTCAAAATATTTCATCCTTATATGTTTTACATTTTTAATTTAATTTTATTTTTTTTAAGATTTTATTTATTTAT
Source organism: Mustela lutreola (assembly GCF_030435805.1). Classification (NCBI taxonomy): domain Eukaryota; kingdom Metazoa; phylum Chordata; class Mammalia; order Carnivora; family Mustelidae; genus Mustela; species Mustela lutreola. Next base: position 231,134,586 of record NC_081290.1, on the reverse strand, counting down.
TTGACAGACAGAAATCACAAGTAGGCGGAGAGGCAGGCAGAGAGAGAGAGCAGGAAGCAGGCTCTCCACTGAGCAAAGAGCCTGATGTGGGGCTCGATCCCAGAACCCTGGAATCATGACCTGAGCTGAAGGCAGAGGCTTTAACCCACTGAGCCACCTAGGCGCCCCTCCTTAAGTTTGTTTTAAATCAAACCTAAATTCACCTGTTTTTGGGAAAAGTTTCTGGCAAATGAATCGAACTCTTCCTTACTTCTGCCCCAGATGCTCTGTCTTCTTTTATATCTACATACCCTTTGTCATTTTTGTTGGTTTCTTGGGAGTAGGGATGCAAAGGAGGGTGAGCATCTACATTCAGGTCAAGTCTGTGACACGAGTGGATTTATATTTTACGAAGGCTACTCTCTGGGTGGTGGGAAGAAAGGATTATAAGAAATAAGTTTAGAAGTGGGGAGACCAGTTAGGAGGCCATTAGCAATTTAGGCGTGATAGGATGAGGGACTGAACCAAAAAGGGAAGTAAACAGAAAATGGGTGACCGAATACTTAAGAGCAATAGGAGGTAAAACTGATAGAACTTCACTTCCAAATGTTACACATGGTTAAAAGCATGAGATATAACTGCTCCCAAGAGCCTAATAATTCAGATTTCAGTAAAATCTGGAGAAGAGTCACTCACTAACAAGTCAGATGATATAAAGTAGGGTAGAAGGGATTGCTTAGTTTCCTTACATTTCAGCCTAAGCTGTGAAGGGAAGCATGATCTATGACTGCGTACTTCCTTTCTAGATACAAAAAATGGTTTCACGTTATACCTGCACCAGATTTCAAACTGGACTCCACCACCAGGAACAAGCCCCTGTGCAGAGAAGGCACTCAGTAGAAGCCTTTGCACTGGAACTTCACTTGGCAAAAGGAGAGAGTGATGGTGTTCACTATTAAAGATGGGATCTGGAACACAGAGTGTGGTTGCAGATCTGAAAGGCTTCAAAGAGATTCCTTTGGAAAAGAAAAGCAATTCAGAATAATCCAACATAACATTTAGTGTTTTGCATGTAGTAAGACAATATGTTAATATCCAGTATTATTCCATTTTATCCTCACTATGTGAGGAAAACAAAACAACTATTACTTCTACTTAACAGACAGAATATGGACATATTGAGGTTCCATAGTGAATCCAAAGGCCTTAGAGGTAGTAGGTCATGGACCTGGAACCAAAACCTTTATCTTCTATGTTACTTCTACCAAGGTCCATTTCCCTAGTAGCTATGGTACCCAAAGGTTCCATGATAATACAGAAGAAAGAGATCGTTTTGTTGCTGGACAATATCTAAGGGTTGCAATTCCTACACTTTCTTGTCAATACCTGTTAGCCTATTCTTTGTTTTAGTTTTTTGGTTTTTAAATTATTGCCATCTTGGTGAAAAGAAGTGGTATCTTGTGTTGCTTTTGGTTTTCATTGTCAAATGGCTAATGATGCTGAGTATCTTTTCATGTGCTTATTGGCCCTTGTACATCTTAGGAGAAATGTCTATTCAGATCTTCTGAATACTTTTTAGTCAGATTATTTTTTATTATTATTTGTAAGGTTTTTTTTTTAAAAATATATTCTGGATCCAAGTCCCTTATTTCAACCCCCAAAATCAATACTGGCATCGCTTTTGCAGTTATTTGTGGATGTGCTGGGAATGGCAAAACATGTGAGTCACCTGACTTGATCATTCCCAGCTGAGCTTGAACAAAGTGACACTCTGACTTCTTGTTTCAGCTCTCAGGGATGATCAGATGATGGAGACGGCAGAGGCTAGTGTGGTGTAGTGCGAGAATATCTGGCTCTGGGGCCAGCTGAATGGGGTCTGAATGTGAACCTTGTTATTATCACTTAGGCAGCTTCAGTCACTTAACATTTCTGAACCTTTTCTCGCTTTCAAAAAATAAAGTAAAATCTACTAGAATAAGTTATTTTAGGACTTATAATTATGATCTATGTGCGATATATATGTACATATTTCCCCTAAGAGCAGTGGTTCGGTATTTTTAAATTCAGTACCCCTGATATTGCTATGTTATGCAGAATATAACTATTGTGAGTAATGAGAATCAATTGTATGTGTACAGGTTAAGAGTGAGTAGGCATGTAAATGAAATAAGATGGGGCAAAATATAAGTAATTTGTGGATCTAGGAGAAGGGTATATAGAAGTTCTTTGTACCATTTTTGTTAAATTTTCTGTAAATTTGAAATCATATCAAAATAAAAAGTTATAATAAATAACATAAGAAAAAAAAAACTTAGCCCATCTCCTGTACTATCCAGGTTAAGACTAGAAACATTCAGGAACACAGAATTCACTCAGGAAAAAACAAAATTCTAAGTATAGCCAAGGAAAGAACCACACAATGAGAAACTCTAACCTCCCAAACCTACCGTTTTCAGGGAACTCAGATCCTTTTAGCACACTGGATTGGGAGTCTTGAACTGGAAAGTAGTATTGGACATAACAATCTGCTTCTCCCCAGACTGTTGCCTGAAGAGGGGCTAACCCTTTAACTTTTTCTACATGGAGCTCAAAGTGATGCTCCATCAATCCACTTCTTTGGTCCTCCATCTATTAAATGAAACAGAGATACTGTTGTAAGCTTTAAAGAAAAACTTTTTTAGAATATTCCTTTTTCTCTATGAAACCTGAGTCTAGATGAATAGGTGTAATTAGCTGATACTAAAACAGATACTTAATTTTCACTGTGTATAAATCTCACAACTGCTCACTGTAATCAGATCAAGAAAGATTTACTCTAGACTATGAGACCAGGTCAATATTAAAAAATTCAAAAATGTAGTTCACTGCATTAATGGAACAAAGGAAAAAACATGACTGTCTCAATAAATGCTAAAAAGGTATTTAATAAAATTCAACACTGGCTCCTGATTATTAGTACCCTAAGAACAGAATACATTAAGAATATCCTGGGGTACCTGGGTGGCTTAGTGGGTAAAAGCCTCTGCCTTTGGCTCAGGTCATGATCTCAGGGTCCTGTAATCAGGCAGGCCCCACATTGGGCTCTCTGCTTGGCGGGGAGTCTGCCCTCCCCCGCCACGCCTGCCTCTCTGCCTACTTGTGATCTCTGTCTGTCAAATAAATAAATAAAATCTTAAAAAAAAAAACCCTAATAGGATAAAAAATATATACATGAAGCAAATATGTATTAACACACTAATTTTCTTTAAGTAGGCTCTACACCCAATGTAGGGCTCAAACTTACAACCCTGAGATCAAAAGTTGCGCACACCACTGACTGAGCTAGTCAGAACCCCCAATTTACTTACTATTTTTAATTAGGTTGAGAATAACACTGAGACTATTCATTAATGGTAAGGACTATTAGGGGAGGTTGTGAACATATCATTACTGAAGTACTGGTAATAATTTAAGGTTTTTATTATTTACTGTAGCCAGGCACTATACTAAGCCCTTCACCTGCAGTAGCTAATTTAACAAGCAGAGCTAACAACAGCAGAACCAGGGTTTGAATTCAGGTAGCCTGACTCTACAGCCAGGCTCTTTACTTCTACTCTAAACAGCTTCAACAGACACAACTGGTAATTGGGAATATTTATAGAGAGGGACTTCAGGATTTAGACAGGGGTCAAACTGTATGATCTGTATGTACTTAATATTCTAACTAATAATCCCATGAATTTGGAATAGAATTTGCATAAAGTCTTTGCTTTGTATTCTAAAAACATATCAGCAATACCTGCTCCAAAACCTTACATAGGGAAACAGAGAACTTTCAATTTGATTCCCCAGAGAAGAAAAATATGGGTTAAAAAAACCTCTCATGGGGACGCCTGGGTGGCTCAGTTGGTTAAGCAGCTGCCTTCGGCTCAGGTCATGATCCCAGAATCCTGGGATTGAGTCCCACATCGGCTCTTTGCTCAGCAGGAAGCCTGCTTCTCCCTCTGCCTCTGCCTGCCATTCTGTCTGTCTGTGCTTGCTCACTCTCCCTCTCTCTCTCTGACAAATAAATAAAATCTTTTATAAAAAACCAAAAAAACAAAAAAAAAAAACCTCTCATAATCTCAGCAGCTGCTTAATTTGGCCATACAGTATTACAGTAATTTATTAATTCAGTTCTGCAGATGCTGAAATGGATGAGTGACATGAATGTAGGAAGAAAAACAACTGTATTTATAGATATCTAATCTTTAAAATAGCTCTTTTATGCTCATAGTAACATTCTTTAATTTTTGGTATGGAATTTAATAAACTTTGATTCTAGGGTCGCCTGGGTGGCTCAGTGGGTTAAGCCTCTGCCTTCGGCTCAGGTCACGATCTCAGGGTTGTAAGATCAAGCCCCACATAGGGCGCCACAGCGGGAAGTCTGCTTAAGATTCTCCCCCTCCTTCGTTGCTCTTCCCCCCATCACGTATATGCTCAATCTCTCTCTTAATAATAATTAAAAAAAAAAAAAAAAAAAAGCCCGTGTCTGAACTCTGATTCTTCCATTCTTAGCCATGAGATCCTAGACAAATAACTTCTTTTGACTCTGTTTCATCACCTAAAAAGTGAGTGACAATGGTTCCCCTCATGTAGTATTAGGGAAATAAACATGCAAAAGTATATCAATGTGTTTTCTCAATTGTACAGCACTGTACAAATTACTTTTAAAAATTTACTGGTAGAAAAGCAAGGAACTTCACTATAACTTCCCAGTGTGGATTTGGTTAAGAAACAGAGTAAGATTTTGTGGGCCTACATTTGGGATCATTGTCAACCTCCCACCCCTATTCCCCACCCCCGGATTATCTTCTTTTTAATTAAGACCTTTTAAAATGCAGTCTTAGGTTCACCCCAACTTTCTAAAAGACAATTAATTAATTTAGTAAATTAGACGATTAGGATGTGGTTGACAATTAGAGTTTTTTTATAAATTCAAAATCTCAGAAGGACAGATTTTTCTCTACTGAAATAAGGATCTGGGACAATGGTTTCATTAAAACACACAAGATAAAATGAGATTATGAAATTTAAAATTTGCAAATAGATCTTAAGTGCTCTCAACTACACACATAAAAAGGTAAATAGATGAAGTGACTGATAATTTTAAATGGCTTCACTGTGGTTGGTAAACCTTTCACAATGTTACCTATATTAAAGCATCACGTTGTACACTTAAAATGAGATTATGGCTTTTGTAAACAATCAAGTGTTTAGTCACTACCACATTAACAGATGCTGTAGATGGCTGGTCCAAAAAATGGGCTGGCCTAGGACTGAAGGGAGGAAGTGTTCCTTCTTCATTCTTTAATCTCTGCAGTGCCATTATCTGATCTGAAGAACCCATGGCTAAAAAGACACGAAGACTCCCGTTTTGGTGGCCTGAGAACACATCAATCACAGGCATGTAGCTGTCAACAGCAACAACTGGGTATTGAGCATCAAGCAGCAGGCGAGAAATTTTGGGATCTCTAGAGGGAGAGAATATTGCAAATGAAAAAATAACAATCATCAATTATGTCACAGAGCTGCTACTGCATTTCCTACTTGGCTTATTTTCTCAGTTTGTTAAAAATGGGTCTACAAACTAGAAAATACTGGTTTGAAAAACACGACTTTACCATAGCTCATCAAAGAAAAATGATCAGGCAGTTAACTTCCAAATGTAGCAATTTGAAAGCAGAGAATGTCTGATTTATGTCTGTTATCATCATGACCCCAAACCCAGCATCTGGGCTTGTGCACTATCTCAGTACAGGCTTGCTGAATTGCATTACTTTACAGGGAGGAAGAGTGGTCAACATGAAATGGACTTTGGAATCTGGCAGATACGATGTAGATACTATTATCATTAATATTTGCCATCTATAATCCTACCACTGCAAAAGTTGGTATTATCCACCATTAATAGATGAGAAAAAGTCCAAATACTCTTCATTATACCATGCTGAGTCTTAGCTCTGTTACTTGCTGAATGACTCTCAGTAATCAATTTAACCTTTCTAACTCTGTTTCCTCTTCTGTAAAATGTAGGTAATAAAACTTCCATCAAAGGGCAGTTATTAGGATTAGATGAGATAACAAACCTAAAATACCAACTATAATACTTAGTAGGTAAAAGTACTCAGTAACTGAGTAGCTAATGTTTTATGCTCTTTCAGCAAAGAATGGGGTCTAATGAAGTGAGAAGGGAAGGGAAGTATGAGACCACATTAATCATAACTAAAAAAGTGGAAAAAGCCTACAGTTGACAGATGGCATGATTCCAGCAGCACTCCTTAGCCTGACCATGCTTTCTACTGTTACTATTATAAGTATTTCACTGTTCACAGAAGGCTTACCCACTTATTTTCTCACTGGACTGTCACAATTGTGCCATAAGGAAGACAGTGGTGTCTATCATTACCCTCATTTTATAGATGATGAAAAGTCAAAGAGGCTGACTTCTGCAAGTCAAAGGATAAATTTCCTAATTTGTAAAAAGGGGATAATGACAATAGTTTCCCAGGGTTACAGAAAGGCTCTCGTCAACTGCGCCCACAAAAGGGCTCTCCGTAAAATGTAAAACAGCATTTAAAACACAGAACCGTAAGCAGGCTGTTACAAAAGAAGTCAACACTAAAATAACTAAAAATCAGTACCATGAACCAAAAGAAAAAATGAACAGTCTGTAGTGAGGACAGAAATAACCTTCAGATAAATCAATACCCCACTGGGGTGTGGCACAGTGAAAAGTGAGGTACAGTGATCAAATGTGAAGGTCCAAAAGACAACACTCAGTATAGAAATCTTGCAAATAGGTGAAATAAACAGTACTAAAGGTTTTGTGAGAGAGAACTAAACCATTAGTTTTGTGAGGTTAGGATTAGGGTTGGCAGTAGAGCTTCTTGGTGAAGCAGCAGAACTTGCTGGGTTCTAACCCTGGTTCTACTACTTACAATATATATAACAAGTTATTTAAATCCTCTGCGCCTTTGATAACTCATCTGTAAAACGAGAAATAAAAATTACCTGCCTTAGAAAACTCTAATAGGATTAAAGGACTTGATATTTGTGAGGTTCTTAGCACAGGGCCTGAAACATGCTAAGCAGTATTGTAGAACTGTTTTAACACAGGAGAAAGTGAAGCAATTGTGGTAAAATTGAGAAAAGTCCTCTAAGGTTTTATCGGCTAGTTATTTTTGCAAACCAAAAGAATTCCTCTTCAGTCCATACAAAGCTAAAGATGAAAAGTAAAGAACACTCCAAAAGATCCTATTTACTTGAATGACATGTAAAACTGATGGAGGGGGAGTTTCACCAGCCCAAGCAACTTGTCCTGTCCAGGGCTCCGCAATTTGTTCCATGCTTCAATTACCATCACGTTGTTCTTCAGCCTTTCCAGGTATTTGGAAGACAGAGAGACAGGAATCACCTGGGGAGAGGACAATCAAAAAAACAAAAACCCTCACCTGAGACAAAGGATTAATCTATGCTTTTATTCAACAAGTACTAACTGAAAGCTCAATTTGAACTGAAAGCCAAGTATAGTGCTAGGAGCTGAAGACATTAAAATAAAACCTACTCTGTATCCTCAAGAGAAGTCAGTTTGGTGTAAGTGACCAACATATAAAGGCCAAATACAAAATGGTATGAGTTCTCTGATGACAAATCTCATACAGATGGGGCTCTGACGACACAGAGAAGGTTGTGAGACATGTCAATCACTGCCTGCCCACTTCGGCCAAGCCTAGTTCTAAGGCCAAATAACCCATTTGTAAACCCCAGCTGAGAGATACTTTTTTTTTTACTGCCCCCGCCCCATGTTTTTGAAAGAAAGCTGGCTACTGATTAGACAAGTGCTGAGCACCTAATCAAAGGGCAGCCAATCCACGGGTTAGGTGGTATGGCCTAGTGCAAAAAGCTCTGCCCAACAACGTCATGGTGAATAACAAGCTAACTGTTCATCAGTGTAAAATTATTCTAGAACTGGCCTATCAGCTAGCAGCTGAAAGAGAAAGGAAAAGTCACAAAGAGAAGCAGAGATCTGCAGCTAAGAGCGAGTCAGTTAAATTAATGGTAGAATCAAAGGTCCACCAATTTGAAGGGACCCACACTGTAGTATAACTGAATCAGCAGAGGAGATAAGCCCCAGGATAAAACCAACAGAAAATATGAAAGGCAAAAGGGTGAAACCAGAAATGATGTATGGCAAGATGAGAGAAAGCCAAGAGCAGAGAACCTGAGCAGACCTACTTTTGTATCCATCTAAGAAATTTTTTTTTTGAAGATTTTATTTATTTATTTGACAGAGATCACAAGTAGGCATAGAGGCAGGCAGAGAGAGAGAGAGAGAGAGAGAGAGAGGAGGAAGCAGGCTCCCTGCTGAGCAGAGAGCCCGATGCGGGACTCGATCCCAGGACCCTGAGATCATGACCTGAGCCGAAGGCAGCGGCTTAACCCACTGAGCCACCCAGGCGCCCCATCTAAGAAATTTTAATTACATAAGGTACTGAAAGACTCGCGGATCCCCTTACCCAAGAATCCAACACTGCCACTGGATGCAATCAGCAAGAGGTTCTTTATTGTTACGCAGGCGCCTGCGGGTGGTCAGCAGCTCCTGCTAGCTGAGCACACCCGGCTGGGGTGGTGCCGGGTTTTTAGAGACAGGTACAAACAAGTTTTGGGTGGGGCGCAACTGATTGGTTGACAGTTAGAACTTTTGAAAAAGGCATACGTGGAGTTTGCTGATTGGCTTTGGGGACCGGCGCGCGCGAAGAGAGAGGCGGGAAGGGGGAACAAGCTGATTGGTTCTGAGGGCCCGCGCGCGGGAGGAGAGAGGCAGGGAGGGGGAACAAGAAGGGGGAAGGTAGGAATGCCATCATGGCGTCTTCTATTATTTCTATAAGCCAAGCAGTTACAGAAGGGCAAAAGAGCAATTAATAAGCAATTAATAACCTAATTTACGCCTAAAAGCCAGCGGTTCACAGAAAAGCAAACAAGCGGTTAGTTATCCTATCTGTCTACTAAGGGAGGGGTCTTTCTAGGGGAGGGGTCTTTCAGTACCCTGAGTACATTTCTGTTCTGTGAAATAAAAAGAGTGAAACATAGCGACCTAACCTACATTTAGGGAGATTCCAGAGAAAGCTGCTGGCAGAAAGTAACCTTAAATTCTGAAGGATAAACAGAAGTTAATTAGTACAGGGGTGCCTGGGTGGTTCAGTGGATTAAGCCTCTGCCTCCAGCTCAGGTCATGTTTCCAGGGTTCTGGGATTGAAACCTGGCATCGATCTGCCCAGCTGGGAGCCTGCTGCGCCCCCTTTCTCTGACTCTGCCTACTTGTGATCTCTGTCAAATAAATAAATAAAATTTTAGGAAAAAAAAAAAAAAGCAGTTAGCTAGTACAAAAACCTTTAATAGGAGTCATGAAGGTAGAGTAGGAAATGCAAGGCAGAAGGAAAAGTACATGTAAAGACACGGCGGTGGGGCATCTGGGTGGCTCAGTGGGTTAAAGCCTCTGCCTTCGGCTTGGGTCATGGTTCTGGGGTCCTGGGATCGAGCTCCGCATTGGGCTCTCTGCTCGGCAGGGAGCCTGCTTCCTCCTCTCTCTCTGCCTACTTGAGATCTCTGTCTGTCAAATAAATAAATATATAAAAAAAAAAATAAAGACCCGGCAGTAGGGAAAGAGAACGTTTATGAAACCTCAAGTAGCTGAACATAACTGCCACTATCTAGTGTGGAGGGAAGAATTCAGAAGGGAAGACAGTTCTTAAAGGATTTTGCAGTCCACAGTAGACATCTGGATTCTATTCTGAAGGCTATGGGGAAATCACTGAAAAGTTTAAAGCAGGGGAGGAAAATATTCAGGTTAATGTTTTAGAAAGATCATCCTTACTGATACAAAAAGGAATGGATAGGGAAAGACCAGAAAGACTGAAGGCCATTTGTAATAAGAAAGGGGGTGTGAATGAAAGCACTGGCAATTGAGTTTAGGTAAGAAGATTTATTCTGGAGATAATTAAGTTTGCAGCATCTATTGGATTTGGTGAATAATTATGTAATAAAGAGTTGAGGATACCTCTCAGGTTCTGCTTGGGTTTCTGAGTACATTACAATATAAATTAGGGCAGATAGGAGGAGGTGGAACAGATCTGGAAGAAATAATAAAATCAGATTTTGACATATCTGAATTCCTTTTTTATTGAGAAATTAAAATTAAAACCTTTATTGAATATCACTGATTTGGCAGGCGGCACATTAGGTCTAAGCCAAGTGTACAGTGCTTTTGACACATCTGGGGATGATGACCAGCAGTTAGAGAGATCAGAAACCTGATCAGAAAAGCTGGCCTACATGGAAATATGGATTTGGAAGTTATTTTCATAAAAATAATAGCTGAAGCTATGGGAATAGACGTAGTGGCTGTGGGAAAAGAGGACTAGTTTGAAAGAGTACCAAGGAACAATGAACAGGAACAACAGTAATTAAAGGTAAGAGAAAGAAAGAAAGTAAGTGTTGGGGTCACCACTCTTTTCCTACTGGCCCATAGACTGAAAAAGAATACTTGTTGATTCAGGAAGAAAGTCAGAGAGTAGAGTTACAAAAATATCAAGAAAGGAAACAATTTAAGCAAAAGTATCAAATCCTACAGAGAAATCAAGCAAGATAAGTACTAAAATAAGCAGAGGAATAAAGGAGAGAAAAAATATATTAAAAAGTTGACTGAGTGAAGAGTTTGGAGATACAGAAAAGAATGGGGAAAGTTTAATTCTAGAGGAAGCCGAGAGGAATACAATTCAGAACTTGGGCAAAGAAACAGTGGGAAACCATATAAGCTGAGACAGAACACAAGGAAATGAAGACACAAGTTTTAAAATGATGACAATGTCCTTTCCTTTTCCAGTCCCACAGTGGCAATGGATCTACATACATAGATCTACAGACAATTACAAAGGTCTCTCCCAGTCTGAACATTCTAGGTTTCTTTCATAATGGAATTATGATTTGGGAAACACACACGTCTCTGCCCCCATACATCCCTAATGGATATGGAATGTACAAAGTTACCTGTAAAAAGTTAAAGACTGGTTGTGTTGTGCCCCATGCGATGACAGATCTGGTGACTTCCTCTGTGCTGAAAAGTTTGCAATTTAAATAAACATTGCACGGTGGTTGTTTGTCAGACTCTCCAGTAATGAAATCTTTCCCATCTGGAACCATCAACAGCACATGCAATAGCAAAGCAGTCTCTTTTGTTGACCCATTTGTCTGATTTGCTAAATTGTGAGAGGCTGGCACATTCATGAAGGTTGAAGGATTTGATATGACAGGACTTGGTGACTTTGGTTTGGGGAGCACCAAATTTTGCACTTTCTTTGCAGCTTCTTTGTGAATTTGATTGAGGTTCTCTGGATTTTTGGTACAGGTAACATATTGACCAGGTTCTGAAAGTGTCTTATCTGGACTTGTAAGAGCACAAGGTGGGTTATGTTGGGTGCTGCTACTTAATTTAGTATTCACACCAGTGAAATCCTTGTTATCTATAACAAGCTCTATAGTTACCTATAAAACACAAAAGGAAGAGAGTTAGCAAGTATGTCTTCTGAAATCAGAATCAGCATTTTGGAGCCAGAGGCAAATTGGATTGTTAGAAAATAATTAACTCATTCTCAAATACCATAATAGTAAGAACACTAATAGACTGTATATACATTACCTTATTAGGATTAAGAGAAGCTAGCCAGATGATTTATCAATAATACAAGATGAACGTGGAACATCATCTTGTGCTGGAAAATAAGGAAGTGCTCAGAAAAGGATGCAGGCATATTGAAAGGAGAAAGGATACAGAATTCAATCAAAGGAGCTCACATTGGCCAAATCTGGGACAATCTGAGCATCAAAATGAATAATAATAGTAATGGATTAGAACCTATTGAATAATGTAAAAGTCCATGAGTCTATCCCAACAAAAATAAATATGGGAGAAAGGACAACTCTTCTGTATAGTAGAACGCAACTAGTAAAAACATAAGGGAGGAGTTAGAAAATCATCACCTTACAATCATTATAGTGGTAAGTGATACAGATAAACCTCAATGGAGGACAGTCTACAAAATAACAGGCTTTATTTTTAAAAAATATCAAAGTACTCAAAGACAAAGAACGGTTGCAAAACTGTTACAGACTAAAGGAGATTAGAGGGTGCCTGGATGGCTCAGTGGGTTAAGCCTCTGCCTTTGGCTCTGCTCCGGTCATGATCTCAGGGTTCTGGAATAGAGTCCTGCATTGAGCGCTCTGCTCAGCAGGGAGCCTGCTTTCCCCCCTCCTCTGCCTGCTTGTGATCTCTCTCTGTGTGTCAAATAAATAAATAAAATCTTTTTTTTTTTTTTAAAGATTTTATTTATTTACTTGACAGAGAGAGAGATCACAAGGAGGCAGAGAGAGAGGAGGAAGGAGGATCCCTGCTGAGCAGAGAGCCCAATGTGGGGCTCGATCCCAGGACCCTGGGATCATGACCTGAGCTGAAGGCAGAGGCTTTAACCCACTGAGCCACCCAGGCGCCCCAAAATCTTTAAAAAAAAAATAAAGGAGATTAGAGAGAGATGACAAATGTGATAGGTAATCCTGGACTGGAAAAAAAATTCTATAAATGGATGTATTGGCACAACTGGTGAAATCTGCATATGGACTGTGGACATTATCAAGGTTAAGTTGATTTTTATAACTGTACAGTGTTGTGTCTGATCATGTCCTTGTTCTTAGGAAATACAAGAATTTGGGGGGAAAGATGCAAGATGTCTATAACATATTCTCAAATAGTTCAGAACAAAATTGTGTGTGGGTGTGTGTGGGGGGGGATGCAGAGGGAGACAAAGGAAAAAAGACAAGTGAGAAAGGGAGAGACAGGAGGTAGATGATTATAAAGCAAATGTGACAAATGTTAGTAATTGGTGAGTCTCCGTAAAGGGTATGTGAGTTCTTTGTACTATTTTTGCAATTTTTCTCTAAGTTTAAAGTCATTAGGAATAAAAGGGGACTTGCTGTTCCCTCTATTTAAAACCCACAGCAAACTTCTTTCTTGCTATTAATTATGGACAGCAATCTATCTAGAACAGTATTTCCCACAATATAGCCAGGACAAAAACAATTTCTAGTCCATCAGTTCCATTAATTCTTCTTTTCTGATTTTTAAACTTGCAGTCCAGAACTGAACTAGGCAAACAAAAAATAAAACTTTTGATTATGGAAGAGAAATGTAGTGTTAATTTTTCATAATGACAACCACACCAGTCTTTAAAACTAAATGTTATTTATTACTGAGAAGACCAAAAAGTAGGCAGAGAGGGCTTCCAAGAGGAGGCAGTAGGGTGAAAATCAAGATCAAAATCATGGAGGTAAAAACCAGCATGATACCTTATTGATTCTAGGGAAGCTGTAAGTGGATAGGCCAGGACCTTATGGGGAGCCCTGTATTTTTATCTTTTGGATAATGAAGAGCCATGGAAATGTCATAGGTATGGCTGTGATTATTATTATTTTTCTTTCTTTAATATTTTATTTATTCATTGGACAGACAGAGATTACAAGTAGGCAGAGAAGCAGGCAGAGAGAGGAGGAAGCAGGCTCCCCGCTGAGCAGAGAGCCCGACGTGGGGCTCAATCCTAGGACCCTGGGATCATGACCCGAGCCGAAGGCAGAGGCTTTAACCCACTGAGCCACCCAGGTGCCCCTGGCTGTGATTATTTTAAAAGCTCACAAGAACAATAAGACAATGCTATATTGAAGCCACACATTCAAATTGTGCCATCTAAGAAATCCTGTAGCTTCTGAATACAAGGAAAGAACCCTCTCTCCAAAGAATTATACATCAGAATTCATTCCACCAGACCATAAACTCAGTCACTTTTTTCCTTGTTTATATCCAATTAATCTACTCCAAGCCATCAGTTATCTCTTTTCTGGACTAATGTAAGTTTCTATTTTTCTTCTTGTCCCCTACAATGTATTTTCCACAGTTACCTTTTAAAAATGTAAATCAGGGTGCCTAGGTGATGCAGCTGGTTAAACATCTGACTCAGTGTTTTGGTTTACATTGTGATCTCAGGGTTGTGGGACTGAGCCCCACATTGAGCTCCATGCTCAGCATGAAGTCTGCTTCAGATTCCCTCTCCCTCTGCCCCTCCTGCTTGTGCTCGCTCTCTCAAAAAAAAAAAAAAAGGTAATTCAAATGTCACTGTCCCACTTCGATGTCCTTTCTTGGCTCTTATGATAAAATCTAAACCATTTACATAGATCTACAAAGCTCTGAATGATATGGCTTCCACATGCCAGTCCAATCTTATTTTTTACATTCTCCCTCCTGGCTCCCTATCCTATGGCAACGACACTGCTTTAGGGCCTCTGCATGTGTTATTCCCCTTCTTTGGTATGATTTTCCCTCTACTTTTTACTTGGTGCCTCTTCCTCTCCTTCAAATCTTACCTAAAATGTCACTTCTTTAGACCTTCTCTGACCAAAAGCCCCCTACTTTCTCCCACATATTCACTTTCACATTTTACTGTTTATTTCCTTCACAGCAACTCTGCTGCCCTATTTTAACAGAAGTTGCAAGAGGAGAGACTCTGATTTTTCTCATTCAGTGCCAGCCAGTAAGATATACTTCATAATACTTGACTACCTGAATGTGTATCTATGTACCTTAAGGGGGCCCAGTGGAGTCTGACCATTCTCTTGTTGCACTGGAAGCTGGTTACTGAAAGAAAGCAACTCAGACTGAATGACAGTTCGTAAAGGCAGTGATGCAGATCCAATGACTTCTGGCTGAGAGAAGAAGAAAAGAAAAACTTTAGGTTAAATTAAAGACAAGCCACAGGGTATTTTAACTGAAGTGATAACATAGTACAGCTTAGAAAGGAGCCCAGGCTTTATGAAGTAAATAGCTTAACTATTTGACTGAGGCATCTTTAAGTGGCAACCTACATTCTGCCATACTTTCGTCCCCATTCTGGGGGTCACTACTTCTCTCTAGAAGATTATAGAGGGTTTCATGAGTTACCAAGAGGTTGGAAGAAAATCTTTTCTCTATTTTAAGAGTTAGTTCTTTACAAAAAGGGTTCA
Organism: Mustela lutreola; assembly: GCF_030435805.1. NCBI lineage: Eukaryota > Metazoa > Chordata > Mammalia > Carnivora > Mustelidae > Mustela > Mustela lutreola. Next base: position 231,119,487 of record NC_081290.1, on the reverse strand, counting down.
ACTTCAAAACGTGTGAAATTGGGAATATAAACTGGCAACATACTTCTGAACAGCAAATTTGGCATTAAATATTAAATATTTAAATATTCACTCTTAAGCCCAGTAGTTCCACTTCTGGGAATTTATACTACAGAAGTAACAAATACATAAAAAGCTTATAGACAAATATGTATACTTCAAAAATTAACAATTAGAAATAACAAGAGGTCCAATAATCAGGAATTAAGTTAATTACAGCACATTGTTATAATGCAATAATATACAGTCAATAGTGTTTACAAAAAATCTGAAATAATATGAACAGTATGAACAGTATTTACCATGTTTGGTAAAAAGAGGGTGTTAAGTAATATACAGCAAATCTTCAAATATTTATAAACATAATGTTAAATTTTTTAAAAAGCAGGATAAAAAAAACTGTAAATAAAATTATCCCAATACTGTCAAAGATTTGCCAATGTATTGTAACCATTTGAAAAAAAAAACAGATGTGAAACAAACATATTAACAGTTATTTCTTGGTGATGGGATTATAGATAGTTTTTGCTTTTCAGAAATATTTTCTCAAGTTCTCTGCCAAAAACACGTACAACTCTTTTATTAGAAAGAAGCCATTAGCTAGGTGATTCAATGTAAATATACTGAAATATTTGCAGAGGCAGTCTTGAGGTTGTAGAATTATGTGTTTTTCCACCTCTTCTTATTTTAGTATATTCTTCAAAAAGAACTTGTATTAATTATATCCTCTGAAAAGACAAAAAAAAAAAAAAAATACCCTCAAGATACATTCCTCATGCTATCCATACCAAGAGGAGATCAAAGATTAGAAAGATTTCAGTAGTTTTACGAAAGTAAGTTAAAAACTACTCAGGACATAGTTTATCGATTTATGCTGTACCAATTGCAAGTGAATTTTATAAACTTGGAATAAGTTTATAAGATGATCAAAACTGCTATCCACATTGTATTATCTTGGACCTCTATATATTCTACCTGAAAATAAGAAATAGAGTCTCAAATTAAGGCTTATAACCTGTATCAGTTCAAATAGTCCCCTCTCTGTTGCAGGGAATACAGTGAAGAGGTTAAGAACTTAGGGTCTAAAGTCAGAACACGAGGTAGAGTCCTGCCTGGCTTTATCTTTTATTAGCTTGAGTGATCTTAAACGAGTTACTGAACTTCACCAAATCTCAGTTTCTTTGTCTATAAAATAAAGATAATAATGTACCTAATTCACAGAGTTGTAATGATTAAATTTGCTAGTGTGTTTGTGTAGGGTCTTTAGTATATCTTGCTTATAACAAATAGCAAACAGAGATTAGAAACAATAATAAGCAGTGGTTGAGCCTGGAGAAATTCCTAGTTTAGGTAGGAATATAATTTTAAGTATATTCTAATTCCCTAGTGTATTGATAAGGTGAAGGTCAAAATCACTTAAGTACCTTTTTCTGTGGGGTTTTCTTTGTGTAAATTTGGAAAGTGAGGTTGGAATTCCACCAGTGTTCTATCATTGGGCCACCAAAATGTACCGGAAACACAAATCGCTGCTGGAAATTCACCACTGTAAGGAGAACCAAACACATAAGCACATGTCAGTCCACCCAACTACAGCCATCATCAATCTAAGCTTTGACACAACCTGCTTCTCTTTTGATCTAACTAAAATCTCTTTCAGAAGTCTAGTCAGGCACCTGGGTGGGTTAGTCAGTTAAGGGTCTGACTTCTACTCAGGTCATGATCTCAGGGGTCCTGGTTTTGAGCCCTGAAGTCAGTTGGGGTCTGTGCTCATCAGGGAGTCTGCTTGTCCCTCTCCCTCTGCTCTTCCACCTGCTTATACATTCTCTCTCTCATATAAATAAATAAAATCTTAAAAATTAAAAAAAGAAATCTAGTCAGCATAATTTCACAAAAGTGTTAGGGTTGTAGGGATTGAAGGAGCAGAGACAAAGAGAAAACCCTGCATATAGTACAGAGAAGATAAGCAGTGCTCTGTTGCTCTAGTTTTGCTATGAGAAATGAATGTCAAACATAGGCGCTCAGGGGGCGCCTGGGTGGCTCAGTGGGTTAAAGCCTCTGCCTTCAGCTCAGATCATGATCTCAGGGTCCTGGGATCCAGCCCCGGACCAGGCTCTCTGCTCAGCAGGGAGCCTGCTTCCTCCTCTCTCTGCGGCCTCTTTGCCTACTTGTGATCTCTGTCAAATAAATAAATAAATAAACTCTTTATAAAAAAAGAGAGAGAGAAAAAAGGAAATAATGTCCATACAAATACTTGTACAAGAATGTTTATAACAGATTTATTGGTAATAGTTAAAAATTATAAACAACCCAAGTGCTCATCAACAGATGAATGGATAAACAAATTTTGCTATATCTACAGAATGGAACAACGGTCAGAATGGCTGAAATTAACAACACAGGAAAAAAAAAGATGTTGGCAAGGATATGGAGAAAGGGGAACCCTCTTACACTGTGGGAATGCAAATTGGTGCAACCACTCTTTTTTTTTTTTTTAATGTTTTTTTTAAAAAAAAAAAATTTATTTATTTTACAAGTAGGCAGAGAGACAGGCAGAGAGCGCGCGCGCGAGAGAGAGAGAAGGAAGCAGGCTACCTGCTGAGCAGAGAGCCCGATGTGGGACTCGATCCCAGGACCCTGAGATCATGACCTGAGCTGAAGGCAGAGGCTTTAACCCACTGAGCCACCCAGGCGCCCAATCACTCTTGAAGACAGAAAAGAGGTTCCTCAAAAAGTTAAAAATAGAGCTACCCTAAGACCCAGCAATTGTGCTACAAGGTATTTACCTAATGGATACAAATATAGTGATTCCAAGGGGCACATGCACCCCAATGTTTATAGCAGCTATGTCCACAATAGCCAAACTATGGAAAGAGCCCAGATGTCCATCGATAGATGAATGGATAAAATAGAAGATGTAGTATGTGTGTACACACACACACGCACACACACACATGCTGGGATATTATTCAGCCATTAAAAAGTATGAAATCTTGCCATTTGCAATAACTTGGGTAGAACTAGAGGGTATTATGCTAAATGATATATGTCAGTCAGAGAAAGACAAATATCACATGATTTCACTCATATGTGGAATTTAAGAAACAAAACAGATGAACATATGGGAAGGAAAAATTAAAAAAACAACTAAAAACACGGAAGGATACAAACTGTGAGAGACTTAACTCTAGGAAACAAACTGAGGGTTGCTGGAGGTGGGGTAACAGGGTGATGGGCATTAAGGAGGGCACTTGATGGAATGAGCACTGGGTGTTATATGCAACTGATGAATCACTAAATTCTACCTCTAAAAGTAATAATACAGTATATGTTGGTTAAACTGAATTTAAATTATTAAAAATGTAAAGGAAGAGTAAATAAGTATTTTTAATGTTTGTACTGGATATACTCTCATAAATGAGAAATGATGCATGTTCAAAATTTTTCTATTGAATCACCGTTTTTAACAGTAAGACTGAAAACAACCTAAACAGTAATATATTAATAAGAGGTGTTTAAGTTATGGCATAGTCATACAAGGGAATATTATGTGGCCAGAAAGGACTGGGAAGACTGAGTTCTTTATGTCCTGGTATGAAAAAAATTACTAAGATACACTGTTAAAGACAACGTACAGAACAGGGCATAAGGTACACTAATACTTGGATTAAAATGAGAGGGCGAAAAAGGATAAACATACTTGCTTAAATATGCATGAAATACCTTAGGAATAATAGAAAATTTACAACATTGCCTACAAAGATTTTGAACCAAGTGAATGGATTCTATCTAGTTAAAAAAACAAATAAAACAAAGCAAAATAAAAATTTAAAAATCCATCATTACCAGGCTGTACTGGAATGTTACTTGAATGTGTAGGAGAATTAGGACCATATCTTTTACTCTTTAAACTACCTCCCAGAGAAAAATAAATAAATAAATAAACTACCTCCCAGAGAAGGAATTCAATACTGATGAACTGTTCATGGATCAAACTGGATAACCAATGCAAAGAAACTCACAAAATCTGTTATAAAGTTATATAACTGGATAACAGGAACATAAATGTTTATTATATTACCCTTTTACTTTTTTGTATTAGAAACCCTTAAAATAGAAAAAAAAGATAGTATCAAAAGCACATGCAAAAAAAGAAAAAAATTGGGCAAGAGTAAAATTCAAAACATTTGTGCTATAAATGATAGTACTTAGAATCTGAAAGGACAGCCCACTAATGGGAGAAAATACTCAAATTCAAAGCTCTCGCAATAGTTTCATATCCAGAATATGTAACTCATAAGGGCCTTATGTAACTTATAAGGACCTTAGGATATATAAAGGATATATAAAGAATTCTTGTAATCCGGTAACAACTTAAAAATGGACAAAGAATTGCAACAGACATTTCTCTAAGATACACAGACAATAAGCACCGGGAAACACACTCAACACCATTAGTTATTGGGAAATGCAAATCAAAACCACAGTGAGATACTACTTCATAACCCCTAAGATGGCTACAATAAAAAATAATGAAAGATAACGAGGGTTGGTGAGTATGTGGAGTACTGGAAACCTCCACACACTGCCACTGAGAATGTAAAATAGTAGAGCAACTAATGAAAACTGCCTGGCAGTTCTTCAAAAAGTTAAAACATATAGTTGCCATATGACCCAGCAAGTCCACTCTTAGGTATACACTGAAGGGAAATGAAAACATTATATCCGCACAAAAACGTGTACACAAATACTCAGAAAAGCATTCTCCACAATAGCCAAAAAGCAGAAACAGCCCAAATGCCCATCAGCTGAGGAATGGATAACCAAATGTGATAAAGTCATATGATGAAATATTATACAGCCACAATAAAGAAAAAAGTACTGAAACATATCATAACATAGATCAAATTTGAAAATATTATGGTAAGTCAAAGAATCCAGTTACAAAAATCACATACTGTATGATTCCATTTACATGAAATGTTCAGAATGAGTAAAATGATAGACAGAAAATGGATTGGGGTTGTTTAGTGTGGGTGGGGGTAGAGACAGGAAAATGAAGAGTGAATGCTAATGAGTAAGAGATTTCTTTTGGGGGGATGAAAATGTTCTAAAATTAGATCATGATGGTTGTACAGCTCTTTGTATATACAAAAACCACTGAACTCTTCAATGGGTTCAATGAACACTCTAAATGGTTAAATTGTATAATATGTGAATTATATCTTTTTTTTTTTTTTTAAAGATTTTATTTATTTATTTGACAGAGAGAAATCACAAGTAGTTGGAGAGGCAGGCAGAGAGAGAGAGGGAAGCAGGCTCCCTGATGAGCAGAGAGCTCGATGCGGGACTTGATCCCAGGACCCTGAGATCATGACCTGAGCCGAAGGCAGCGGCTTAACCCACTGAGCCACCCAGGCGCCCTGTGAATTTTATCTTGATAAAGTTTTTTAAAAAAGGGAATAAAAGAAAAATGGTAAGAGTCCAGCAAATGTGCTCTAAGCATCAGGAGCTCTGCATTCTAGTCTCAGGTATGTTACTGACTTGCTGCCTTGCAACAGGATAGTCATAGGGCCTCTAGGGCAGTGTCCTCACTTATAAAATAAAAGAATGGCGGTAGATTCACTTCACAACTCTTTCTAACTCTGTGATTTTATGGTACTATAAAAGTCAGATGAATATTTAGGGATTGAAAAATTCTTCCACAGTAAAAATGTCTAAGGAAGAGAAAACTAGTCTTTCTCTTACTTCCATCTGTAATTTTACTGGAGGCAAGTCGAACGACCTCGGTGATCAAAGCTGTCTTTCCCAATCCATTTTTAGAAAAGCCCACAGGAAAGTGATATTCCACAAAGAAGGTGCTAAAAATCAAAACCAAAAAAAGTGATTTAAACATAAACCAACTAACAAATGAATATATTTATTATTTGATCAATCCTACATATCTTTCAATGTCCTATATTCAGCATCTCAGATCCTCAGAGGACCTATCTGGTCTCTTGAAAGCCTTCACCAATCCTATCAGGCAAGTTTTACCTTGTGCTCACATAGTTTACTTACTGTCTTTTACCTATCTATTATTGAGACATAACTGACATATAACATATTAGTTTCAGGCTATAACAATGATTTGATATTTGTAGAAGCTGGAAAATTATCACTGAATGTCTACAAATCTTCCAAAGTATTTTTTAATATAAAACACCTATTTTGCATCCTACAGCCTCTTAAATATGTCTGTATTGTGCTGACTGTAAAGTATATAACAACAGAGTCAGGGTCTCAATTTCCTTTTTTCTCACACTTACCTAGTATTGGTCTTGACACCTAGTGAGGAATTCATTTTTGAAAACATTTTTGTTGATGGATTCATATTAAAGTAACTTATAAATCATAAAATGTTATACAATTATTTATTTTATAATTTTATTTTTTATCATGTTATATATTTTTATATATTATATATATTATTTATTAATTACTATTACCATCACACACATTCCAGAAATATCAAATTTAGCTTTTCCATGTTAGAGACGTACCGCTTTTTTATTGCTGTCAGCTTAAGTGGTCTGCCAGAAAAGCTTTTCTTGCCAGGGGTCATCTGGAGACTATCTGGAGGAACGATCATTGTTTCGATGATGATTCTGACTGAATGTGTTCTACCCAAAAGGGCCAATCTATCCACACTTAGTGTCATCACTTGGGCATCTTCTGGAGTTTCTGATATCATCTGTTGTTCAACCAAATTTCTGAAAGGAGTTCACATAGACAGTAAAACAGACATTCCAAAGCCCAGCATGAAAGAGGAAAAAGAGGAAAGAGGAAGGGCAGTCAAGTATCTAATTCACAAGTTATCAAGGACTAAGAGATGACTTTAATCAATAGAATTCCGGTCCTAACCCAGAGTGAAAGAAATTTCAAAAAATGCAAAACCATTCTTCTAATATAAAGACTTATCTCCACACAAGTATAGAAACGGATGTTACAGAATTAGGTTTTCTTTTTTCTTTTTCCAAGATTTTATTTATTTATTTGGCAGAGAGACAGCCAGAGAGGAAACACAAGCAGGGGGAGCAGCAGGTAGAGGGAGAAGCAGGCTCCCTGGGAGCCTAATGTGGGGCTCGATCCCAGGACCCTGGGATCATGACCTGAGCCCAAGGCAGATGCTCCAACCCACTGAGCCACCCAGGCGCCCCTAGGAGATCTTGTAAAAATAATCTTCCTTTGCTTTTTCCTCAATCATAGCCTCACCTATTTTTCTTGCCCGCTGCCCTTTTCTTCAACTTAGGATCACTTGACTCCACAAGCTTAGGAGATTTGGCAAGAGCTTTTGACTGGTTCATTTTTTTAGAAGCGACAATATCATCTTCACTGAAGAAATCACTGATGCTGGTATCGGATTTCTATGGGGGGAAGAAACAAAAAGAGAGGCACTAAAAAAAAATTGTTTTAGGGAGAGTGGTAATGAAAACATTTCTCTAAAGGTAATCAAATTCTTCTCTGGGATTACTGATGCCAGGGAGATAATCCCACAATTCTCCTGGTATATAAAAATAACCTACAAATTCAGTTCAAAGAAAATAAATGAAAATAGACTCTTCTTTCAAATTTCAAATCATTACTTATATACTATCTATTATGTATCTAGTACCAAAGCCAGATACCAAAGCCTGTATTTCTATCACAGTTTGAGGCAAAATGGAACAATGTCACCTAATTAAGAATTTTAGGAACCAAACACAGTTTCATAATGCTAAATTTCTAAGCTCTGGATGTTATTCAATATTAAGAACATCAAACCCTGGAAAAGGACATGTACATTTTAACTCCCTAATCTTTCACTGCATCATGGTCTATTGGTTCACTCCTCATCAGCCAATCTTTTCTAAGATTATTTTGGTCAAATGGCATGGGGGATTATACAGTGCCATTCATAAACTCATTCCTTTATTCATTAAGTACTCACTGAGTACACTCAATATTCATCAGGCTTTGTTGTACTGGTAATACAAAGATAATGCAGACATGGTCTTGTTCTTGAGAAAGTGTATCATAAAACACTGCCTGAATGTCCCAGGATCCTGTGGAAATCTGGGCAATAAATTCTGCTTGGAGAAGTGTACAATGGTTTCTTCAGAGAGGTAATCAGCTGATTTTTAAAGAATAAAGAGTTTATCAGATGTATAAAAGCATTTCAATATTCGAAGTAGAAGAATCAGTATAAGCAAAAAATACAGAGATTAAAAAAAAGAACTACAATGTTTGTGGAGTGATGAGACAATCAGTATGACTGGAGGGTAAAGGACAAATGTGGGAGATAAGGTTAGGGAGGTAAGTCAAGATCAGATTCTAATGCATAACTAAGGCTTATGAGATGATGTCATTATTTATAAGTAATAAACACTCCTAAGCATTTATATCATGATGTATAAAAGAAAACATTATCATATTGGGCTAGATAGATAATTAAATGAAATAATGAATTTGAAACATTTGGCACAGTACTCAAAAATAATAGATAAGAAGCAAGATGGTGGAGGAGTATGAGACTGAAATATCATTAGGTCCCAGGAGTTAAGCTAGATAGTTATCAAATCATTCTGAACACCTACAAACCCAACAGGAGATAGAGAAGAAGAGCAGCAATTCTAGGAACAGAAAATAAACTACTTTCTGGAAGGTAGGATGTGTGGAGAAGTGAATCTGAAGCCAGGGGGGAGGGGCTGGCTCCCCACAAGTGGTAGAGCAGCAGAGCACAAAATCAAGAGATTTTAGAAGTCTGCTCTGCTGAGGGACGCTGCACCTGTGGCTAAGCGTGGAGTGAAATCCTTGCTGAGACCATGTGGTCTCAGGTCCCACAAGGTCACAGAAAGACTGGGGTGTCTGAATGTGGCAGAGCTCCCAGGTATTGGAGACGGGAAGCCGGTTTCAGAGATGGAGCTGAAGAGTATGTTCTCAGCTAGCGGTTACCTTAAATTGTGATCTGAGGAAGAGTCGGGCCACTGCTCTTTGAGCAGGGACCCACAAGTGGCAGACCCAGAGAGACCTCCTGCTTCCTCCTCAGGGAGGAGCAGCACAGGAGCACACAGCAGGAGTCTGCTGGGTTTGGAAACTCCAAACAGGGCTATGTGCCTGAGACAGAAATGCTTGGGTCACAAGCCAGGTGAGCATGGAGTATGGCCAGACACCAGGGAGACAGGAGGGATTCACTACTTTTCTCTGAGGGTACACTGAGGAGTGAGGCCCCCCGCTCTCGACTTGGACGGCTGGAGACTGGGTGGCTGCTATTTTTATTCCCGTTCTCCAAAGCTCTACAGAAAGCGTTCAGGGAACAAAAGCTACTAAGAGCGAACATGAGCAGATTACTTAGCCTGATCCCTGGCAAGGGTGGTGCAATTCCACCTCAGGCAAAGACATTTGAGAATCATTGTAACAGGCCCTTCCCTCAGAAGATCAGCAAGAACATGTAGCCAAGACCAAGTTAACTGATCAATGAGAACTGTGGAACTCCAGAGCTAGGGGAAAGCAACACATTAGAATTCATGGCTTTTTTCCTATGATCCTTTAGTCTTGCAAAGTTAAATTTTTTTTTTAAAAGTTAAATTTTTTTAATTTAATTTTTTTCTTACTCTATTTTTTAACTTTTCCTCTTTTAACATTTTTAAACTATTTTATCTTATCAATACTTTTAAAAAATCTTTTAAAATTTTCATAGTTATAGTCATATTTTATCCCTTCATTGTATTTACCCTTATGTTCTGTATACATACTTTTTTTTCTTTAAAATTTTGGGATACAATTTCTTCTAATCAAAATATACCTTAAATCTAGCACATGGCTTTGTTTTAGTCTCCAGCCTGATCACATTCTCTCCTCCTTTTTTTCTTTTTCCAACCAACTTATCTTATCAATTCCTTTTTAGAATCTTTTTATATTTTCATCTTTAGAGTCATATTCCATCTCTTCACCATATTTACCCTTATTTGTGTGTGTATGTGTATATATATATATATATTTTTTTCCTTTCCTTGAACTTTCAGAGGTAGTTTCTTCTAAGAGATCAGAATACACCCAAAATCAAATGGGTGGCTCTGTTCCATTCACCAGTCTAATATGTATGTATGTATGTATGAATGTATGTATATATTTTTCCCCCCTCCTTTTCCTCTCCCCCCATTTCGGGTCTCTTCTGATTTGGTTAGGGTATATTTTTCTGGAGTCTTTGAGACCCTTGCAGTATTTTGTTTCCACATTCATCTATTCTTATCTGGATAAAATGACAAGGCAGAAAAACTCACCACAAAAAAAAAAAATAACAAGAAGCAGTACTGACGACTAGGGACCTAATCAATACAGACATAATAATACATTAGAACTAGAGTTCAGAATGACGACTATCAAGGTACTAGCTGGGCTTGAAAAAAGCATGGAAGATATTAGAGAATCCCTTTCTTGAGAAATAAAAGAACTAAAGTCCAACCAAGTTGAAATAAAAAAAGCTTTTAATAAGGTGCAATAAAAAATGGAGGCTGTTATTCCTAGGATAAATGAGGCAAAAGAGAGAATTAGTGATATAGAAGACCAAATGATGGAGAATAAAGAAGCTGAACAAAAGAGAGACAACTACTGGACTATGAGGGGAGAATTCGAGAGACTAGTGACCCCATAAGATGAAGCAAAACTGGAATAACTTGGATCCCAGAAGATGAAGACAGACAGAGAGGGGCAGAAGGTATACTGGAGCAAATGAGAGAATCTCCCTAATATGGCAAAGGGAACAGGCTTCAAAATCCAGTAGGCACAGAAAGCCCCCTCAAAATCAACAAAAATAGGTCCACACACCCTCATCTAGTTGTAAAACTCACAAGTCTTAGTGACAAAGAAAATCTTGAAAGCGGCTTGGGACAAGAGGTCTGTAATATACAATGGTAGAAATATTAGATTGGCATCAGACTTATCCACAGAGACCTGGCAGGCCAGAAAGGACTGGCATGATATATTCAGAGCACTAAACGAGAAAAATATGCAGCCAAGAATACTATATCCAGCTAGGCTATCATTGAAAATAGAAGGAGAGGGGTGTCTGGGTGGCTCAGTGGGTTAAAGCCTCTGCCTTCAGCTCAGGTCATGATCCCAGGGTCCTGGGATCAAGCCCCACATCGGGCTCTCTGCTTACCAGGGAGCTTGCTTCCTCCCCTCTCTCTGCTTGCCTCTCTGCCTACTTGTGATCTGTCTGTCAAGTAAATGGATAAAATCTTAAAAAAAAAAAAAGAAAGAAAGAAAATAGAAGGAATGATAAAAAGCTCTCAGGACAAACAAACATTAAAAGAATTTGCAGGAATCTCTCTCTACCTGCCTCTCCGTCTACTTGTGATTTCTCTCTGTCAAATAAATAAATAAAAATCTTTAAAAAAAAAAAAAAAAAAAAAAAAAAAAGGGGCGCCTGGGTGGCTCAGTGGGTTGAGCCGCTGCCTTCGGCTCAGGTCATGATCTCAGGGTCATGGGATCGAGTCCCGCATCGGGCTCTCTGCTCAGCAGGGAGCCTGCTTCCCTTCCTCTCTCTCTACCTGCCTCTCCGTCTACTTGTGATTTCTCTCTGTCAAATAAATAAATAAAAATCTTTAAAAAAATAAATAAATAAATAAATAAATAAATAAATAAAAGAATTTGCAGGAAGAGATTATGCTGAGTGAAATAAGTCAAGCAGAGAGAGTCAATTATCATATGGTTTCACTTATTTGTGAAGCATAACAAATATCATGGAGGACAATAGGTGTTATAGAGGAGAAGGGAGTTGGGGGAAATTGGAAGGGGAGGTGAACCATGAGAGACTATGGACTCTGAAAAACAATCTGAGGGTTTTGAAGGGGCGGGGGTGGGACGTTGGGGGATCCAGGTGTGGGTATTGGAGAGGGCACGGATTGCTTGGAAAACTGGGTGTGGTGCAAAACTAATGAATACTGTTACGCTGAAAAAATAAAAAAGTAATTAAAAATAAATAAATAAATAAATAAATAAAATCTTAAAAAAAAAAAAAAAAAAAAAAAAGAATTTGCAAACACCAGGGGCACCTGGGTGGCTCAGCAGGTTAAAGCCTCTGCCTTGGCTCAGGTCATGAGCCCAGGGTCCTGGGATTGAGCCCCGCATCGGGCTCTCTGCTTAGCAGGGAGCCTGCTTCCTCCTCTCTCTCTCTGCCTACTTGTAACCTCTCTCTGTCAAATAAATAAATAAAATCTTAAAAAAAAAAAAAAAAAAAAAAAAGAATTTGCAAACACCAGACCAGCCCTACAGGACATATTGAAAGGGATCCTTTAAGCAAAGAGAGACCTTAAAAGTAATAGACCCGAAAGGAACAGAGACAATATACAGTAACAGTCACCTTACAGGCAATACAATGGCACTAAATTTATATCTTTCAATAGTTATCCTGAATGTAGAGGCTAAATGCCCTAATCAAAGTCACAGGGTATCAGAACGGATAAAAAAACAAGACCCATCGATATGCTGTCTACAAGAAACTCATTTTAGACCCAAAGACACCTCCAGATTTAAAGTGAGGGGGTGGAAAACAATTTACCATGCTAATGGACATCAAAAGAAAGTTGGGGTGGCAATCCTTATATCAGACAAATTAGATTTTAAGCCAAAGACTATAATAAGAGATGAGGAAGGATATTATATCATACTTAAATGGTCTGTCCAATAAGAAGTTCTAACAATTTTAAGTATCTATGCCCCTAACATGGGAGCAGCCAATTATATAAGACAATTAGTAACAAAAGCAAAGAATTTCATCAACAATAATACAATAATAGTAGGGGACTTTAACAACCCCCTCACTGAAATGGACAGATCATCTAAGAAAATACAACAAGGAAATAAACGCTTTAAATGACACACCGGACCAGATGGACACTACAGATATATTCAGAGTATTCCATCCCAAAGCAACAGAATACACATTCTTCTCTAGTGCACATGGAACATTCTCTAGAACAGATCACATCCTGGGTCACAAATCAGGGCTCAACCAGTACCAAAAGATTGGGATCATTCCCTGCATATTTTCAGACCACAATACTCTGAAAGTAGAATTCAATCACAAGAGGAAAGTTGGAAAGAACTCAAATATATGGAGGCTAAAGAGCATTCTACTAAAGAATGAATGGGTCAACCAGGAAATTAAAGAAAAATTTAAGAAATTCATGGGAACAAATGAAAATGAAAACACAACTGTTCAGAATCTTTGGGACACAGCAAAGGAGGTCCTGAGAGGAAAGTATAGTAATACAAGCCTTTGTCAAGAAACAATGTCTCAAGTATACAACCTAAACCTACACCTAAAGGAGCTGGAGAAAGAACAACAAAGAAAGCCTAAACCCGCAGGAGAAGAGAAATAATAAAGATGAGAGCAGAAATCAATGAAATAGAAACCAAAAGAACAGTAGAACAAATCAATGAAACTGGGAGCTGGTTCTTTGAAAGAATTAATAAGATTCATAAACCCCTGGCCAGACTTATCAAAAAGAAAAGAGAAAGGACCCAAATTATAAAATCATGAATGAAAGAGAAGAGATCACAACCAACACCAAAGAAATACAAACAATTTTAAGAACATATTATGAGCAACTATATGCCAGCAAATTGGACAATCTGGAAGAAATGGATGCACTCCTAGAGACATATAAACTACCAAAACTGAACCAGGAAGAAATAGAAAACCTGACCAGACCCATAACCAGTAAGAAATTGAAGCAGTCATCAAAAATCTCCCAACAAACGGGCCCAGGGCCAGACGGCTTCTGGACATTACAGATATACTGGGGAATATATCTATATATATATGTTTGGAATTCTACCAAACATTTAAAGAAGAATTAATACCTATTCTCCTGAAACTGTTCCAAAAAAATAGAAATGGATAGAAAACTTCCAAACTCATTTTATGAGGCAGCATTACCTTGATCCCCAAACCAGACAAAGACCCCATCAAAAAGGTGACTTACCACTATCCTTGAACACGGATGCAAAAATTCTCACCAAAAAACCAGCCAGTAGGATCCAACAGTATATTAAAAGGATGATTTACCATGACCACATGGGATTTATTCCTGGGCTGCAAGGCTGGTTCAACATCCAGATATCAATCAATGTGATATAATACATTAATAAAAGAAAGAATAAGGGCGCCTGGGTGGCTCAGTGGGTTAGGCCGCTGCCTTCGGCTCAGGTCATGATCCCAGGGTCCTGGGATCGAGTCCCGCATCGGGCTCTCTGCTCAGCGAGGAGCCTGCTTCCCTCTCTCTCTCTCTCTGCCTGCCTCTCTGTCTACTTGTAATCTCTGTCTGTCAAATAAACAAATAAAATCTTTAAAAAAAAAAAAAAAAAAAAGAAAGAATAAGAACTATATGATACTCTCAATAGATGCTGAAAAGCATTTGACAAAGTACAGCATTCATTCTTCATCAAAACTCTTCACAGTGTAGGGATAGAGGGTACATACCTCAGTATCATCAAAGCCATCTATGAAAAATCCACAGTGAATACCATTCTCAATGGGGAAAAATTGAGAGCTTTTCCCCTAAGGTCAGGAACATGGCAGGGATGTACATTATCACCACTGCTATTCAACATAGTATTAGAAGTCCACGCCTCGGCAATCAGACAATGAAAAGAAATAAAAGCCATTCAAATTGGCAAAGAAGTCGTCTCTCAGTTTTGCAGATGATATGATACTTTATGTGGGTTTTATGTGGAAAACCCAAAAGACTCCACTCCAAAACTCCACTCACACAGGAATTCAGTGAAGTGCCAGGATATAAAATAAACGCACAGAAATCAGTTGCATTTCTATACACCAACAGCAAGACAGAAGAAAGAGAAATTAAGGAGTCCATCCCATTTACAATTGCACCCAAAACCATAAGGTACCTAGGAATAAACCTAACAAAAGAGGCAAACAATCTGTACTCAGAAACTATAAAGTACTCATGAACAAAACTGAGGAAGACATGAAGAAATGGAAAAACGTTCCATGCTCATAGATTGGAAGAACAAATATTGTGAAAATGTCTATGCTACCTAAAGCAATCTATACATTTAATGCAATCCCTATCAAAATACTATCAATTTTTTCCAAAGAAATGGAACAAATTATCCTAAAATTCATAGGAAACCAGAAAAGACCCCAAATAGCCAGAGGAATGTTGAAAAAGAAAGCCAAAGTTGGTGGCATCACAATTCCAGATTTTAAGCTCTATTACAAAGCTGTAATCAAGACAGTATGGTACTGACAGAAAAAAGGACACAGATCAATGGAACAGAATAGAATTTGTTGTCTCTTCAACAAATGGTGTTGGGAAGATTGGATAGCCACATGCAGAAGAATGAAACTGGACCATTTCCTTATACCACACACAAAAATAGACTAAAAATGGATGAAAGACCTCCATGTGAGACAGGAATCCATCAAAATCCTTAAGGAGAATACAGGCAGTAACCTCTTTCATCTCAGCTGCAGCAACTTTTTCTTAGAAAAATCACCAAAGGCAAGGGAAGCAAGGGCAAAAATGAACTACTGGGACTTCATCAAGATCAAAAGCTTTTGCACAGCAAAAAGGAAAGTCAACAAAACCAAAAGACAACTGACAGAATGGGAGAAGATATTTGCTAGTGACATATCGATAAACGGCTAGTATCCAAAATCTGTAAAAAAATTTATCAAACTCGGGGGGTGGGGTTATGGACACTGGGGAGGGTATGTGCTTTGGTGAGTGCTGTGAAGTGTGTAAACCTGGCGATTCACAGACCTGTACCCCTGGGGATAAAAATATATGTTTATAAAAAATAAAAATTTAAAAAAAATGCTAAAAAATTATAAAAAAGCAAAAAAAATTTATCAAACTCAACACCTAAAGAACAAATAATCCCATCATGAAATGGGCAAAAGACATGAACAGATATTTCTGCAAAGAAGACATCAAGATGGCTAAGAGACACATGAAAAAGTGCTCTGCATCACTCAGCATCAGGGAAATATAAGTCAAAACCACAATGAGATACCACCTCACACCAGTCAGAATGGTAAAATTAACAGTCAGGAAACAACAGATATTGGAGAGGATGCTGAGAAGGGGGAGCTCTCCTACACTGTTGGTGGGAATGCAAACTGGTGCAGCCACTCTGGAAAACAACATGGAGATTCCTCAAAAAGTTGAAAATAGAGCTACCCTATGACCCAGCAATCACACTACTGGGTATCTACCTTAAAGATACAAATGTAGTGATCTGGGACACCTGGGTGGCTCAGTGGGTTAAGCCTCTGTCTTCGGCTCAGGTCATGGTCCCAGGGTTTTGGGATCGAGCCCTGCATGGGGCTCTCTGCTCAGCGGGAAGCCTGCTTCTCCCTCTCTCTCTGCCTACTTGTGATCTCTCTCTATGGCAAATAAATAAATAAATAATCTAAAAAAAAAAAAAAGTAGTGATCTGAAGGGCACAAGCACCTGAATGTTTATAGCAGCAAGGTGCACAATAGCCAAACTAAGGAAAGAACCTAGACGTCGATCAACAGATGAAAGGATAAAGAAGATGTGGTATATATGTACTATGGAATACTATGCAGCCATCAAAAGAAATTAAATCTTGCCATTTGCAATGATGTGGATAGAACTAGAAGGTGTTAAATTGAGCAAAATAAGTCTATCAGAGAAAGACAATTATATGATCTCTCTGATATGAAGAATTTGAGGGAGGGTGGGGAGTTGTCGGGAGAGGGAAGGGAAAAATGAAACAAGATGGGATCGGGAGGGAGACAAGCCATAAGAGACTCTTAATGTCACAAGACAAACTGATTGTTTGCTGGGGTTGCTGGGGGCTGGTGGTGGGTAGGGAAAGGGTGGCTGGGTTGTAGACATTGGGGAGAGTATGGTGAGTGTTGTGAAATGTGTAAGCCTGATGATCCACAAACCTGTACCCCCGGGGCAAATAATATATGTTAATAAAAACAACAAAAAAAATAAAAATAAAAATAAAAAATACAAATAAAATAATGTGTAATAAATTTAAATTCTCTCTTTATCCCACAAGTAACAGAGTATCAGTGATGATTTTTTTTTTAAAGATTTTATTTATTTATTTGGCAGAGAGAGAGATAGGAGAAAGCAGGCTCCCTGCTGAGCAGAGCACCCAACGCAGGGCTCGAACCTAGGACTCTGGGATCATGACCTGAGCCCAAGGCAGAGGCCTTAACTCACTGAGCCACCCAGGTGCCCCTCAGTGATGATTTTTAAAACAGAAAGTCATGAAATGCTAATAATTCATAATATCTTTTAAATTCATCTCTTCGTTTCCAACCGCATTGCTGTCACTCTCATACATACCTCAAATAACCCAGTAGCTTCCTATCTCCTTCCAGGTATTCTCCCCTAAATTAGCTTCCTAAATCATTGCTAGATTAACGTTCCTTAACCACCAGTTTGATCATGTCATTTCTCCTCACCTGATATTCAAAGGCTTTCTGCAATATGCCAGGCTGCCTTACTGATGATGACTTTCGCACATATCTTCTCGTCAGTTCAAATTAGATCCCTTGCTTCTCTAGACGGGTCATTCTTTCTTTTACCATTTCATATCCTCTATCTCTCTAAATGCTTTTTTTTTTTTTTTTTTTAAAGTAAGCTCTATATATACTTAATGTGAGGCTAGAACTCACAACCTTGAGATCAAGAGTCCCATGCTGTACCAACTGAGCCAGCCAGCCACCTCTAAAATTCTTAACCTTACTAGGCCTGTCTCCTCATCTATAAAATGACATGTACTCTTGATTTCAGGAAACAAACTGAGGGTTGCTAGAGGTTGGGGGGAGGGATAGGGTGACTGGGTTATGGACACTGTGGAGGGTATATATACTACGGTGAGTGCTGTGAATTGTGTAAGACTGATGATTCACAGACCTGTACCCCTGAAACAAATAGTATATTACATATTAATTTTTTAAAAAATTTTTAAAGGAAAAGAACAATGACATATATAAAATATCTGACAAGTCTTGTTCTCTAATTTTCAAAGCTGTAGATTCAATGACTTACAGGTGCCGTGTAAAATAAGCTCTCCAGGAGACTCTGGTCATACTGAGGATCATTCAGCTCACTGCTACAATCCACATCACTCCCAGGAGATAGGGAATCTGGAGGAGAGCCAAGCCCATTCCAGTACCGACCTTGGGATAATTCAGCACTGTAGAGGTAAGAAAAACAAAGTAAAAGAACATTAAAAGAAGTTTCAGTTGCACTACAGTTTTCTAATTGAAAACCTTCTAAAGTTCTAAACATTAAAGAAGATATGTTAAGCAAAAGACTCACATTAGGGAGAAGACTATCTGATAAATATTTTCATATTATATTCTCCTTCCTCTGGGATGCCAACAGCTAGTATTCAAAAATAAACTACTAACCCTGATTATGATCTCATTCATTTATTTAACAAACATTTTTCTTTTCTGGGCAGCTATTATGTGCCAGGCATGGTGTTAGGTCTTGAGTGATACAGAGATGGTTAAACTAACTTGCTCTACTCTTACACTGCTTATGGTCTAGCAGGGAGGAAAAGAAGGTAAAGAATTATCTATAATTCAATGAGTTAAAAGCTCATGCTGTTTTTGTGAAGAATTCATAAATATGCCTTCTTCCATTAAGCAAAAATATGTTATTTAGGGTTAATTATGGCAAGATTAATTCCATGTGTGATATAGAAATAAGAAAAACAGATACCCCACTTACAAAAAGTTTGTGAATTTTTTTAAAAATTATTTTTATTAACATATAATGGACTATTTGCCCCAGGGGAACAAGTCTATGAATCATCGGTTTACACATTTCACAGCCCTCACCATAGCACATACCCTCCCCAATGTCCATCACCCAGCCACTCCATCCCTATTCCCCCAACCCCCAGCAACCCTGTTTGTTTTTTGAGATTAAGAGTCCCCAAAAGTTTGTAAATTGATAAGAAAAGTAAGCATACAAATACATGTATACTTCATTTTTGTCCTCCTAAAATAACTGGTACTGAATAGATACCTGTAAAGGACTTACTAAAGTCTTAATGAACATGTTATTAAAAATAAAAGCAAAATTTATTAAATGTACCAGACATTGTGCTAAGTATTTGTTATTAATTCTTTCAACTTTGCTTCCCTTTCATGCTAGTTGCTATACTTTTTCCCCTTCTTTTTTTTAAGTTTATTTAAGCAGTCTCTATACCCAACGTGGGGCTCAAACTCAAGACCCTGGGTCAAGAGTCACATGCTCTTTTAACTGAGCCAGCCAGGTGTCCCATTTCTGTCTTTAATTTCTCAAGAGAATAGCATATAATTACTACCTTCACATTAGATCATGTTCCTACATTTCTTGGAAGAAACAGATACTCAATAAATGTTCCTTTTCTCACTTTTTAAAATCTAAAGCAGGGTTTCTCAAATTTAGCACTACTTCAACGGTCGGTCAGATAATTCTTGGTCATTGGGAGCTATCCTGTACATTTTGTACCCCTCTAGACATTATAAAATGTGCCATGGGGCTGGGAGTAGGAGAAAACTGCCCCTCAGTTGACAACTACTGATCTACAGAAATCTCTCTCTCAAAGGTAAGAATAGTTCTCTAACTGCTACAACCCAACTAACAACTTCCCAAACACAGGGCATCTCTAGCTCCAGAGCACTGTTCCTTTTTGAAGCTTTACTTCTTGGCATTTTACATAACAATCACTTGCTATTTATAGTTACCCCTCACTTGGTTACGTCTTTTTTCCCTCCACTGCACACCTTTGAAGTTACCAAGATCACCACTGTTCAGTATTCAGTCCTCCCCATTTAATTTTTTTTTCAGTTAAGTTCTTTGAACTTATTCTACTGTCTATAACACATTAAAAGGCCATGCTGAGTTAAAATGGTGAGAGCAAGCATCTTTTGTTTCTTTTTTTTTTTTTTTAAAGATTTTATTTATTTATTTGACAGATAGATCACAAGTAGGCAGAGGCAGGCAGAGAGAGAGAGAGGAGGAAGCAGGCTCCCCGCCAAGCAGAGAGCCTGATGCAGGGCTCGATCCCAGGACTCTGGGATCATGACCTGAGCCGAAGGCAGAGGCTTTAACCCACTGAGCCACCCAGGCGCCCTGCATCTTTTGTTTCTAATCTTATAGGAAAAGCTTTCAGTGTTTCATCATTAACTATGATGTTTGTTGTGGGCTAGTGATTTATGGCCTTTGTTATTACGTTGAGGTACACTGCCCCCGCCCTTTAAGATTTTATTTATTCTGGAAAGAGAGAATGAGAGATCATGGAGCCTGAGCCAGAGCTTGATCTCAGGACCCTGAGGCATGACCTGAGCCCAAACTAAGAGTCAGATGCTTAACTGACTGAGCCACCAGGCGCCCAAGGTACACTGGTTCTATACACAGTTTGTTGGGAGGTTTTACCGTGAATGGGTATTGAATTCTATCAAATGCTTTTTCTGCATTTATTGAGAGGATCATATGACATTTATGCTTCTTTTTGTTAATACAGTGTATCACACTTACTGATTTGTGGCTGTTGAACTGTTTCTGCATCCCTGGAACAAATTCTACTTGATCATGGTATATGATCATTTTAATGTACTGTTGAGCTTATTTGCTACTTTGCTTAAGACTTTTGCATCTATGTTCATCAGGGATACTAGCCCATAATTTTCTTTTCTTGTAGCATCTTTGTCTGGCTTTAGCAGCAAGGTAATGCTGGCCTTGTGAAATGAGTTTGGATGTGTTCCCTCCTCTTCTGTGTTTTGGAAGAGATTGAGAAGGATTGATACTAGTTCTTTACATGAAGAACTAGAACTCACTAGTGGAGCCATCTAGTTTCAGACTTCAATTTGCTAGGCGATTTTTGATTACTCATTTAATCTTCTTACTAGTAATCAGTCTGCTCAGGTGTCTATTTCTGCATAATGCAGTTTTGACAGCTGTATATTTCCAGGAATTTACCAATTTCTTCTCGGTTTTCCAATTTGTTGGCATATAATTTTTCAGGGTAGTTTCTTATGATTGTACTTCCCTGGTATCAGTTATAATATCTCCGATTTCATTTATAATTTTAAGTCCTCTCTTTTTGTCTTCATAAGTCTAATAGTTTATCTATTCAAAAAAACCCCAACTCTTAGTTTCATTGATCTTTTATATTCTTTGTAGTTTATTTCATTTATTTCCACTCTGATTTTTGTTCTTTCCTTCCACCAACTTTGGGCTTAGTCTGTTCTTTCTCTAAGTTCCCTGAGATATAAATTTAGTTATTTTACTTGAGATCTTTCTTATTTTTTAATAAACACACTTATGCTATTGATTTTCTTCATAGGTCTGCTTTTGCTGCATCCCGTAACTTTAGGTACATTGTGTTTCCAATTTCCTCTGTCTCAAGTTACTTTGATTTCCCTGTTGATTTCTTCTTTGACCCACTGGTTGTTCAGGAACATGTTGTTTAATTTCCATACACTTGTAAATTTTCTAGTTTTCTTTTTGTAATTGATTTTTAATTTCATACTACTGTGGTCAGAAAAAAATGCCTACTATTTTAATCTCCTTAAATGTATTAATAACTATTTTATGGCCCAGTTTATGATCACAGAGAATTTCTATGTGTGCGTGAGAAAAATATGTATTTTGCTGCTATTAGGTGGAAAGTTCTATATATGTATATCAGGTCCATCTGGTTTGCGTCTTTTAAGTCCAGGATTTTCTTACTGATATTCTGTCTGGATGATCTATCCATTGTGGGATGTGGGATTTAAAGTTCCCTACTTTATTGTGTTGTTGTCTCTCCATTCAGATCTACTAACATTTGCTTTATGTATTTGGCTGCATCAATATTTACATTTATATCCTCTTGAGGAATTGACCAACTATCATTATATCATGACTTTCTTTACCTCTTGTTATAGTTTTAGGCTTAAAGTCTATTTGTCTGACCTAAGAATAGCTACCCCATACTCTCCCTTGGTTTCCACTTGCATGAAATCCTTTCATTTTGAGCTTATAAATCCTTAAAGTCTCCTGCAGGCTGCATATAGTTGGGTCTTATTTTTTTACCCATTGAGTACTCTCTGTCTTTTGGTTGGAGACTTTCTATCTACATTTTAAACAATTATTGATAGGCATGAACTTACTAGTATCATTTTGTTAACTGCTTCCTGGTTGATTTGTAGTTCCTTTCTTGTTCTCTTCCTTTGTGTTTTGGTGATTCACTGGAGTGGCATGTTTTAATTCCTTTATATTTTAGATATTTTACTATACACTTTTGCTCTGTGGTTACCATGAGGCTTACATATTTATAAATAACAGCCTCTTTTAGGGTGATATACCAACACACACAAAAGTTCCCCTACCTCATTTTCAATTTTTGATGTCACAGTTTGTAGCTTTATATCATGTATCCATTAACCAGTTATTATAGTTAAATTTATTTTTAATATTTTGTCTTTTAACCTTCATATTAGATTTATAAGTGAATTAACCATCACCATTGTAGTATTACAGTATTCTCAGTTTAACTATATATTTACCTTTAGCCATGAGTTTTAGAATTTTGTATGTTTTCTTGTTACTGCTTAGCATCTTTTTATTTCAGCTTGAAGAATTTCCTTTAATGTTTTTTTGTAAGGTTAGTCTAATGGTCATTAAGTCCTTCAGTTTTTGTTTATCTGGAAAATTCCTTATCTTCCCTTCCATTCTGAAGGACAGCTTTGCCAGATACAGTATTCTTGGCTGGCAGTTTTTTTTCTTTCAGCACTTTCGAATATATAATCCCACTGCCTTCTGGTCTGCAGGTTTTTCTTCTGTTGTTCTTTCTAAAGACTTATCTATTTATTTGAGAGAGGCAGGGGAGGGGCAGAGGGAGAGAGAGAGAATCTCAAGCAGACTCCCCACTGTGTGTGGAGCCTGACACTGGGCTTGATCTCATGACTCTGAGATCATGACCTGAGCTGAAATCACGAGATGGACGTTTAACTGACTGAGCCACCCAGGCACCTCTAGTTTACAGGTTTTGCTGAGAAATCTGCTAAAAAGTCTTATGGGGTATCCCCTGCCAGGAACAAGTTGCTTTTTGCTCTCTACTTTTAAGATTCTCTCCTTTTAACCTTTGACAATTTAATTATCTTGTGCTGCAGTATGGGTCTCCTTTGATTCATCTAACTTAAAACTCTCTGGGATTCCTGATTCTGGATGTCTGTTTCTTTCCTCAGGCTAGGGAAATTTTCAGCCATTATTTCTTTGACTATTTTTGCTCTTTTCTCTCTCTCTCACCTTCTTCTTCTGGGACCCCTATAATGTGTATACTGGTCTCTTGATTTCTCGTAAGTCCCTTATGCGATCTAAACTCCTTTTCATTCTTTTTTCTTTTTGTATCTCTTGACTGAATTCCACTGCTTTGTTTTTGAGTTTGCTGATTCTTTCTTCCCACTGATCTAGTCTGCTGTTGAACCCCTCTCAAATTTTTCAGTGAGTTATTGTGTTCTTTAGCTCTATAATTAGTTTGGTACTTTTTCTTTTTAAAGATTTTATTTATTTGGGGCGCCTGGGTGGCTCAGTGGGTTAAGCCGCTGCCTTCGGCTCAGGTCATGATCTCAGGGTCCTGGGATCGAGTCCCGCATTGGGCTCTCTGCTCAGCAGGGAGCCTGCTTCCTCCTCTCTCTCTCTCTCTGCCTGCCTCTCTGCCTACTTGTGATCTCTGTCTGTCAAATAAATAAATAAAATCTTTAAAAAAAAAAAGATTTTATTTATTTGACAGACAGAGATCACAAGTAGGCAGAGAGGCAGGCAGGGGGTGGGGGGGAGAAGCAGTCTCCATGCTGAGCAGAGAGCCTGATGCAGGGCTCAATCTCAGGACCCCGAGATCATGACCTGAGCCGAAGGCAGAGGCTTTAGCTTTAACCCATTGAGCCACCCAGGCACCCCAGTTTGGTACTCCTTATGACTGTTATTTCTAATTCTCTGTCAGGTAACTCACTTATCTCTGCTTTCCTAAGGTCTATTTCTGGATATTTATTCTGTCCTTTTGTTTGGAACATATTCTTTTGTTTCTTCATTTTCTTTGACTTTCTCTGTTGAATTCTGCATATTAGACAAAACAGTTACCTGTCTCAGTCCTGTCATAATATCCTAACAGACAGTTCTGACCTGTTTCTATTCTTGACAGTAGGAGATAAACCTCAGCAATTAGTTTGGCTCCCAAGCCCCTACCTCCTCATAAATTTTTCTGATTTCCAAGCCTCCTCCATTGTCCTTAGTAGATCCCAGTAGTTGAGGCCATGCAAAGACCCATCAGTGTCCCAAACAGGAGGATCAAAGTCAGTGCCTAGATGCACTCTGATTGGAAGCTGAACCCCAAATAGCAGCTGGGAAAGTGTGTATTATTATGAGTCACACTGGCTTTCGAATTAAGTGTTTTGGGAGCCCATACCTCTAGTGGGAGGCTTAAAAGTTGAGGCTAAATGTGGGGTCCAAATCCTTCACTCTTTAAGAAGTCAGGATGTAGAGGTTCCCTCTTGACTATATAGTACTACACTGGGGGTTTTAAAAAAAGTTTCATTTAGACATAATTTACATAAGATACAATTCACTCACTTAAAGTGAGTAATTCAGTTAGTTTTTTTGTATATTTACAGATATGAACAACCATCACCAGAGTCACTTTAAAACCTTAAAAAGAAACTATCCATTAGCTATTATCACTTACCCTCCCATCATACTCAGGAATAAAGAACCCACTAATCTACTTTCTTTTCTCTAGATTTGTCTATTTTGTATGTTTCATATAAATGGACTCACAAAATATGTTCTCTTTTGTTTTTGTTTTTTTTTTAAAGTTTTTTTTTTTTTTTCAAGATTTTATTTATTTATTTGTAAGAGACAGAGAGAGAGTGAGAGCAAGCACAGGCAGACAGAGTGGAAGGCAGAGTCAGAGGGAGAAGCAGGCTCCCTGCGGAGCAAGGAGCCCGATGTGGGACTCGATCCCAGGACGCCGGGATCATGACCTGAGCCAAAGGCAGCTGCTTAACCAACTGAGCCACCCAGGCGTCCCATATGTTCTCTTTTGTGACTAGCTTCTTTCATTGACATATTTTCAATGTTCGTCCATGCTAGAGCATGTTATCAGTAATTTATTACATTTTCTGGCCAAATAATATTAGATTTTATGAATATATTACTTTTTTTTTCATTCATTCATCTCATGAACATTTTAACTATAATGAATGCTGCTGCTATGGAAATTCATGTACATGTTTTTGCATGGATGTAGCTTTTATTTCACTTTGGTGTATATCTAAGAGCTGAATTGCTAGGTCACATGTTAACTCTACATATGTTAGAGTTATATGTTATATGTTAACTCTACATATAACAGTTTGAGAAAGTGGTGAACTATTTTCCGAAGTAGTATACCATTTTACACTGCTGTAAGCACGGTATGAAGGTTCCAAATTGTCCACATCCTCACCAATTTTACTACCTGATTTTTTTTTTTTTTTTTTAAACTACCTGATTTTTTGATTCAAGCCATCCTGGTGCTTATGAAGTGGTATCTCACTGTGGTGATATGTGTTTCCCTGACAACTAATGGTGCTGACATCTTTTCATGCATATATTAGCCATTTCACTATCTTCTTGGGAAAAATCTCTATTTCGATCCTTTGCCCATATTTTTAATTGAATGACTGGTCCTTTAATTATTAAGTTGTATGAATTCTTTATATACTTTAGATATAAATCCTTTATGAGATTTGCAAATATTTTCTTCCATTCTATGGTCCTTTTACTTTCTTAACAATGTCCTTTGAAGCACAAACATTTTTTATTTTAATTAACTCTAATTTATCTGGGTTTTTTTGTTGCTTGTCCTGTTGGTGTCATTTTTTTTTTTTTAAAGATTTTATTTATTTGACAGATAGAGATCACAAGTAGGCAGAAAGGCAGGCAGAGTAGGGGGGAGGAGCAGGCTCACTGCTGAGCAGAGAGTGCTGAGCAGAGAGCCCGATGTGGGGCTTGATCCCAGGACATTGGGATCATGACCTGAGCCGAAGGCAGAGGCTTTAACCCATTGGTGTCATTTTAAAGAATCTTTTTCTGAATCCAAGGACATAAAAATTTACCTCTATATTTCTGCTAAGAGCTATACAGTTTTAGCTCTTCCATTTAGCCATTTCATCCATTTTGAGTTTTTTGTATACGGTTTAAGATAATAATCCAACTTCATTTTTTGGCATGTAGCTGGCCAGTTGTCCCAATAGTATTTGTTGAAAAGACTATTCCTCACAAATTGGTCTTGATATCCTTGTATTAGTCAACCACAGACATAGGTTCCTCCTTCTTTCCTTACTCCCTCCATTCCTCTTCCTTCCTTCCTTCCATTATGTTCAGTTAGCCACCATACAGTATACATCATTAGTTTTTGATGTAGTGTTCAATGATTCATTAGTTGCATATAGCACCCAGTACTCTTCACTATACATGCCCTCCTTAATACCCATCACCCGGCCACACCTACCCTCCACTCCCTTCCATTCTGTAACCCTCAGCTTGTTTCCCAGAGTCCAGAGTCTCTCGTGGTTTGTCTGACATAGGTTTATTTATAAGCTCATTTCTATTCCATTAATTTATATGTCTGACCTTATATCAGTACCAAATGGACCTGTTATTTCTTTGTACTAAGTTTTAAAATAAGGAAGTGTGAATGGCACCTGGGTGGTGCAGTCAGTTAAGCATTCGACTCTTGGTTTTGGCTCCGTTTGGGATCTCAGGGTAGTGAGATTAAGCCACACGTCTGGCTCCTTATTTAATGTGGAGTCTGCTTAAGACCATCTTATCTTCTGTACCTCCCCCCATAAATAAAAAAATCTTTAAAAATAAAGGAAGTGTGAATCCCCCTAATTTTCTCTTTTTTGAGACTGTTTGGGCTATTCTGGGTCCCTTGCAATTTCACAGGAATTTTAGAATCAGTTTATTAATTTCTACAAAGAAGTCAGCTACAATACTGATAGGGATTGCACTGAATCATGAACTTGGGATTTTTATACTTATTTAGATCTTTTAAAATTTCTTTTTTTTAAATTTTTTATTTTCAGCATTTAACAGTATTCATTATTTTTGTACCACACCCAGTGCTCCATGCAATCTGTGCCCTCTATAATACCCACCACCTGGTACCCCGACCTCCCACCCCCCACCCCTTCAAAACCCTTAGATTGTTTTTCAGAGTCCATAGTCTCTCATGGTTCACCTCCCCTTCCAATTTCTCCCAACTCCCTTCTCCTACCTCCCCATGTCCTCCATGCTATTTGTTATGTTCCACAAATAAGTGAAACCATACGATAATTGACTCTCTCTGCTTGACTTATTTCACTCAGCATAATCTCTTTTAATAATAATGTCTTGTAGTTGCAGAGTTTATGTTTTACACTTCTTTTGTTAAATTTTTCCTAAGTGTTCTTATTACTGCTATTATAAATGGAATTTTTTCTTAATTTCATTTTTGGATTGCTCATTGCAAGTATATAGAAATACAATTGGTTTTTGTGTATTGATCTCATATCCTGCAATCTTCCAGAATTTATTAGTTCTAACTTTTTTTAGTGGATTTTTTAGGATTTTCTACATACCAGATCATGTCATCTGTGAATATAGTTGTTCTTCCTTCCCAATTTGGATGCCTCTTATTTTTTTTTCTGCCTAATTACATAGGCAACATAGGCTATATAAGAGACATACTAAGACCCTGAATTAACTTGTGTTTGCTTAAAATCTGAGGTTTTTAAAAAATTTATTTATTTGAAAGAGAGAGCGTTGGAGGGAGAGCAGAGGGAGAGAGAGAGATAAAGAATCTCAAGCAGGCTCCCTGATGTGATGGAGCCCAACACGGGGCTCGATCTCAAAATCCTGAGATGGTTCCTTGAGCTGAAACCAAGAATTGGGCACTTAATCAATTAAGCCACCCAGAAGCCCCTAAAATCTGAGTTTTTAAAATTATACCCTAATAATGGTGATGAAGATAAAGTTGGGAGATAAGAATGGAAAGGTGGGCTGGAGACCATTCTGTAAGTGAAGCTAAGAATAAAAGGCTAAAGACTAGATTTTTACTTAGTAGGTAATAAATAGTGATTTTTATTTAGTATGCAATGAGTAACCAAGGGAATGACTTGGCTACTCCACGCAAGTATTGCTTTCAGAAGATAAATCTGTTAACCAATATACACAATGAATTGAAGGAAGAATTTAAAAAGGAGAAAGATAGTTAAAAGTCCTTACCTGCCCAATAGCAGCTGGATAGCTCTGGTATCATCTTTTGTGTCATGTTTCCAAAATGTATTCTCAGTTGGAGGGAGGAGGTGATCTGTTATGTGGTCTTTAAACTGGTCCCTAGACAGGGCTTTGATTCTGTGGTGTGGAAAAGTACTTTTCTGAGTGGCTAATATACAGGAAAAATCTAAATCAGAATTAACTGAACTAAGAGATAGTACATGGAGATGATTCAACATGGAACACTTAACATCCTTCAGACATAACAACCTTAAATATATACAAAAGTTCACAATTTACAAAACCCTTTTCTACCTTAGATTCTAATTTCATGTCTGTAAGAGAGTTAGGAAAGAATATCTCCATTATACGTATAAGCCTGCCAGTTCACAGGGAGCAAAGAATTTAATTATTTACACATTTAGCAAGTACCAGTACTATGTCTAGATTGTGAGTATATAAACTCCTAGTTTAGGCTTCCTTTTCACCACATTAAGAATTATTTGCTGAATAAGTCTATAACTTAACAAAAAATATACATTAGCAACAATTAAGAAATGAACTGTTAGGAATCATCTTTATTCTGTAACTTACTGTGTTGAGGCTTTAAGAAAATCTTCCTTCATAGGAGGATGAACTTCATCCAACAACATGCTAGTATCTGGGCTTGATTTCATTGTAGAGATCACCATGGCATTACGCAGTTTATCACCTTGTTCTAACAGTGCTGAAGAAGGCAAAAGCAGAACATGGAAAATCTAAAATCCAACAGCAATACCTCCAATATTCAGCACCTTTCTATCTCTGACAAGACTTAACATATTATAAGACTTAGCATATTGTAATGACCTACCTGTTTGCTTTTCCCACTAGTTTGAGAATTTCTTGAGGACACTCACTTTACAATAAACAGTTTACAGAACTTCTATGAGAGGACTGTTTTATTTTTATTTATTTATTTATTTATTCATTTATTTGAGAGGACTGTTTCAAATGCTGGCATTACAGCAGTGAATGGAGTTTGTTCTGGAGGGAGGTCAGTCTCTCCAGAGTTGTTATACAATGGGAATCATTACATGAATGCACTGACTTTTCCAATTGTTTTTTATACATATTAAAGTTAATAATGTCTACATAATTATTTTTATATCCAGAGATCATACTGTATTCTATTACTTGTAATAGTTAATGTCACTATTAATGTCACCAAAAAACACTAACAGCTATACCAGTTATAACTTTAAGAAGCTACAGTGTTTACCTATTCCAAATTCATACTTTTATAAAGAATGCCAAAAAATGTCCATGACTTGTCTAAGATGATACAGCAGGTTAATAGAGAAGCTAGGATGAAGTCTTCAGACTTTCTGATAAAATTTACCCATCCCTGAGTAAAAATAATAATAACAACAGCAATAATAATTTACTGAACTCTTAAACACATGCTGGGCACTACTCTGTGTATATTAAATTAAATATATTCACTCGTTTATTCCTCCTAACGATTCTCTGAGATGGATACTACTATTTCATCTTCTAGATTAAGAAAATTGAGGCAGAGAGGATATGTAACTTGCTCAAGTTATACACACTGTATAACCAGAACGATCACAGCCTATAATTTTATTTATTGTTATTATTTTTTAAGACTTTAGCTTTTTCAGTAATCTCCACACCCAGTGCAGGGCTCAAACTCACAACCCTGAAATCAAGAGTTTCATGCTCCACCAAAGTGTCCCAGCTCGGTGCTCCACATCCTATGATTTTAATCACTATACTACTACATATAACCCCACTTTAGTTCTTAGACATCTTTTAAAAAGCTTAGGGCCAGTGGCATTATTCCAAGGAACAGTGGGAAGTATTTTTCCCTTGAGGTTCTGCAGTTGCTTTGGAGGTAACTGAGACTAGACACCAACTGTCCATTCTCTTAGTCTAGAGTTTTATAGCTTCTAAAACGAAAGAAGATATAGGGACCCCTGGGCTCAGTCGGTTGGGTGGATGTCCAACTCTTGGTTTCTGCTCAGATCATGATCTCAGGGTTGTGGGATGGAGCCCCACCTCGAGCCTGTGTTGGGCATGGAGACCGCTTTGGATTCTCTCTCTGTTCCCCCACCCCTCAGCCCCCTGTCCTGCACACATATGCACACATGCACTCCCTCTCAAGAAAGAGGGAGGAAGAAGAGGAGGTACAGGAGGTGGAGGAGGAGGAGGAGGAGATGATGATGATGATACGGTGGTCAGGCCAAGAAAAAAAAAAAAAAGAAGCCAAGAAGATCCATAAACATCAACATTTGTTAGTACAAAGAATTCAAAATATAGCTTACAAAGTAAAAAAAAAAAAAAAAAAAAACAAAAAACCCTGAAATATCACATATTCAGTGACAATACAACTAAATTAAAAGAAAATAAAGATCAACCATTCAGAATTCTAAGATAGTTCTCCCCAAGATTCCCGACTCATATATCTTCTCTCTGATTAAAACACTCATCTAAAGGTACTGCTTTAAAGGGATTTTACAGATGTAAAATCAGTTCCAAATCAGTCAATCTTAAGATAGGGAGATCATTTTGGTAGTCCAAACCTTTTAGCAGAGTTTTCTCTGGCCATTTGCAGGTTATGACAAAAGAGATTTGAAGCACGAGAAAGATTTAATGTATCATCACTGTCTTGAAGATGGAAGGGACCACATGGAAAGAGATGCAGGTGGCCTTTAGGAAGCTAACAGTGGCTTGCAGCTGATAGCAAGGAAATGGGACCTTAGTCCTATAACTGCAAGGAACTGAATTTAGTCAACAAGAATGAAATTGGGACTGCATTTTCCCCCAGCACTTACAGATGAGAATTTAGCTTGGTTGATATCCGATACCTTAAGCAGAAAACCTAACCATACCTTGTTGGACTTCTGAGCCACAGAACTGTGAGCTAATAAATGGATGTTGTTTTAACCCATTAAATTTGTGGTAATTTGTCATGCAGCAACAGAAAACTAGTATGTCCATTAATGCTACTACTCTGGAATATTGTTATAGTTTTTAAAATCTATGCATAAATATACATGTATTTATATATAGATTTCCTCTTTTGCAAAAACATGTATACCGTTTTAAAATTGTTTTTCACTTAATATACATTAACTTATTTCTATGTAAATAATGGCTGCACAAATTCATTCAGAATTCATTGTATTTTTTATTTAAGATTTTATTTATTTATTTGACAGAGAGAGAGAGAGCACAAGCAGGTGAAGCAGCAGAGGAAGAGGGAGAAGCAGACTCCCCAATAAGTAGGAAGCCAGGGTCTGGGGATCAAAACCGAAGCCGAAGGCAGATGCTTAAACAACTGTGTCACCCAGGCACCCGTTTTTTTTTTTTTTTTTTTTTTCTTTTTAATCTCTGAGATTCAGCCAAAAAATGGCTATCTTGTTTACTCAATGAGAAAGGGTAAGGAAAACATGGTCTTGCTAGCATTAGAAATTTGGCTGAAGATTGCTATGTGACCAGAAACCTTCTTTTAGTTTCTAGTTGGCTCTTGGCTTTACTCAATATAAAGTTCCTCAAATGAGGTGGGCACATTCAAATGTTTTATGAGTAAAGTGGATAATAACAAGCTGTGTTGATAATAAACCTCACTTGACTTCAGAACCATGAGGAAAACTGGCTTTTCTATAAATACTCAAAATGTTTTTGGAGAGATAATATCCTTGGTACCTTAACCATACCCAACTATCTTCAACTCCTTAAACACAACACTTCCTTCGTATTCTCAAAGCTCTGGGTATTTAATTCTATCAAATAATTTATCACTCGGTATTATAATTGTCTATTTCATCCAATGAACTTTGAGACAAGGGATTGGTCCTTGTTGATTTTTGTATCATCAGTGTCTCATACAGTGCCTAGTATATATCAGGCATTTAATAAAATGTTCTTCCACTGTTGCTTATATCAGACATAATTGTACTGTATCTGCTTTAGAGTCAGTTTCCTTTACTAGACTGAATTCCTTAAGGTCAAAGACTATATTTTATTTATCACTGCAACCCCAATACTCAAAACAATGACTGATCTAAAAGACTAGTGTTTTGTTTTGACTCACTCAAAAGTTACTTCTTGAATTAAATTGGGCTTGAAGTTTTTATCTCATTTAAAAAAAAAATTCCTCTGGGAATGGTAATATTTCAAAAGGGACTTAAACAGTCATTTACATCTAAATGGTAAAAAGTACTTAAGATACTTTCCAAAAGCAGGTTTTAAAAAGGAAATAAACATTGAGGAAATCAAGTAGGACAAATTTGAGCACAGGTGGTCCATCCACTAGCCTCCAAGTGGTCTGGCTGTTGAAACAGCCATTCTTGGAAAAGCTTTTCTAAAGTTTGAGGCATGGTAACAAAAAAACTTCTGACCTTCCCTTCTCAAGGGAAGCTGGTACCTACACTCTAAGAGCTGTCATGGCATCAACCTGTACTTCAACTCAATAATCACTCCCTGAACACAAAGAAGGCACCCAGGTGGGTTTAGGACAAATGTTTCCCTTGTTTATTACGCACATGCCATGGGCACAGCTCCTGTTAAACACAAGAAGATGTGCAGCTTCTGGTTTTTGGTCCAACTCCTTGCTATCTATTCCAAACCCAATTCTCAAAAGCAGGATGTGTAGTTTGTTTCATCAATGCTAGCTGGTTCACTAATTCAGCCCTGTACCCCTTTTCTGGTGTCATGTCAGTCCAATAAAGACCAAGAAGATATTTAAGTATTTGTTAGATCCCTCTCACAATCTCAGCTCTAGACCTACTTACTAGTATGAGCGACTTAGTCTTCCACTGTTTTGTGGCTGGAAGGGATCTTAAAAGATCCTATCTGTCCATTTGATGATTCAATACAATCTGTAAAAGTCCTGACAGGATGATTAGCTAGCTCCTCTTTTCCAGCGATAGAGAATCCACTACCTCTTGAAGCTGTCCTTTCCCATTCTGCACAGGTGTTATTATTAACTCAGACGGAGTCATAATCTGTCTTGTTACATCTGTAAGCCAATTGATCCTCATAACTCTCAGGGAAGAGGCTGCACACTGGCAGTCCGTGGGCTGTACTTGTCATATTTTGTTTGGCCTCAACAGTTGGCCAGCAAAATCTTGATTTAAGGAAAAAAGAAAAAAAGAAAAAAAGAAAAAAAGAAAAAAAAAAAAAAAGGCTGGCTTAGGTAAACAATGAACTTACAGTAGGATAAAGTAGAGGACCTTACCTTAGAGTCTAACTGGAGCTGAAGAGCAGCTTCCACTTTGATAGGACAGGAGCTTCCTAATTCTGAGCTTGTGTTTTCATTTTAGAATGGTGGTAACAGGGCGCCTGGGTGGCTCAGTGGGTTAAGCCGCTGCCTTCAGCTCAGGTCATGATCTCAGGGTCCTGGGATCGAGTCCCGCATCGGGCTCTCTGCTCGGCAGGGAGCCTGCTTCCCTCTCTCTCTCTCTCTGCCTGCCTCTCTGCCTACTTGTGACCTCTGTCTGTCAAATAAACAAATAAAATCTTAAAAAAAAAAAAAAAAGAAAAAGAAAAAAAGAATGGTGGTAACAATCCCTACCTCACTTGGTTTTTGTAAGATTATGTGTATAAGGCACTTGGCATAGTAGTTAGCATACAATGAATGCTCACTAAATGGTAGCCTCTTGTGAAAATAAATATCTCTTAGTAGTCCTTTCATAAACGTAGTTATTTTCCTTAAAAGGAACTCATTTTCTTTAGATCTTTACTCTCATATTACCTTCTTAATGAGGTTTTCCTTTGCCAACCTATGTAAAACTAACATCCTCTTATGTGCCCTGCTTCATTTTTTTTTTTTTCCAACTGCCATTATCACCATCTAACACTACATAGTTACTTATTTATCCAGTTTATCATTGGTCTTCCCATCTAGGATATAAGATCCATAGGGCAGAAATTTTTGTTTTCATTTAAATTACTGTATTCCTGAAACCTAGAAGAATGCCAGACATTTGATAGGTACTAAATAAGTAACTGCTTAATGAGTGAACATATAATCTTTCTCAAAGTCTGGTACCTAAGCAAAATATTGCAGGTGTGAGCTTACAAGTACAAGCAGTATAGTAAAATGGAACAATTTGTTCTTGTTAATGTAGCCTAGGATTGCCCTGAAGGTTAAAATTAATACACTATCTAAGAGACTCTTAACTATAGGAAACAAATTAAAGGTTGCTGGAGGGGAGGTGGGGGGGGATGGGGTAACCTGGGTGATGGGCATTAGGGAGGGCACTTGATGTAATGAGCACCGGATGCTAAATGCAATTGATAAATCACTGAATTCTACCTATGAAACTAATAATACACTATATGTTAAATAACTGAATTTAAATAAAATTTAAAAAATAAAAAAGATTGTAATCAGAGTATATTTTCAAAAACAGAGGATCACAGACATTTCAGTTGAAAAAAAAAATGAACAGAATGTCTTTCTTTATGAAAAAAAAATCCTTACTAATGTAAATTTTGTACCCAAATAGTTATTTTAGAGAATTTTCTACTAATGCTGCAGATACTCTACTTCGGAAATTTACTAGTGAGGATGGAGACAAATCCCCATCATGCTCCTGATGTCACGGAGATAAATGGTTGAGCATTACACATAACATAAGGCATCTCAATTGCTTTTATAATATCACCTCTAAATAATCCTATTTGGATTTATTTCAGTTTAAGCCCTTATACAAGTAAACTGACACCTTTCTACTTCTGCTTAGCTGTAAGTCATATTTAATTCCCAGACTTAAGATCAGCAGTTGCTATGCAATGAAGGTTCCCACTGAGACCAAGAATTTTCAGGACATGAAGCAGATTTGGTACAAGCGTCTGCACAGGAGTGCAAGTGTATCTCCTGATGGGATAAAAACTATATTTGCCTTGAATTATTTGGGAAAAAAATAAAGAATAATATTTCTCTATGATAAACTTTCCCCCCATATCCAGGTTCATTTTAAATGGCTCCTTCCCTAAACATACAATTTTAAGTACCTAGTATTTATTTAGAAGTAACTTACTGGTTTAAAAGAGCTGCCTCTAAATGGTGAGCAATTCAGAACTTTAGTGAGATCACTCACTTTTATTTGGTTATTTATTTCAAACAGAAGTCTTGGTTCTCTTTGAAGACCGGCTGACAAGCAGAGTAATCCCAATAAATATAGCTTAGTCTTGTCACAAATACATACATACCTGAAAGAAGGTCCTTGGTAGGGGGGTTGTTTGAAGAAAGAATGCATGAGTCGCTGTGACTCTTGGCCACTGTCCTAATTTGAGGCTGGAATTCAGAACTGTTAAGAAGGGACATCTGCTTCCTTGGGGCCTTGCCTTTCAGAGTCATAGACTCTAAACTCCGTCCTGAATTAAGATGGTGGTGTAGTCCGAAGAAAGAGTCCTTTATTGTATCAGAGTTCTCTGTAAAATACAAGTGGTCCTTTCCCCTGTTATAAAATAAAGGAGAACTTTAGCAATATATTACCTACTGTGGTAACATTTCACTTTGTCAGAGACAGAAAGTGTATCAGTAGTTTATAGCAGTGTAAACTGCTTCGACTTTGTAAATCTGTTTTTCATCTCCCAAATGAAATAAATACATGTTTTATCTACAGTTGTATGGTTGTGGCTGAAGTGAGACAATGAAATAGAGAGCTCAGCTGGGGCACCTGGGTGGCTCAGTCAGTTAAGTGTCTGACTCTTGGTTTCGGCCCAGGTCATGATCTCAAGTCATAAGCTTGAACCCCATGTTGGGCTCTGTGCTCAGCAGGGAGTCTGCTTGAAGATTCTCTCCCTCTGCCCCTCCCCTCACTTGTGCACATGCAAGTGTGTGTCCTCTCTCTCTCAAATAAATAAATCTTGAAAAAAGAGAAAGAACTTAGTGCAGAGCCCAACACAAAGCAAATGCTTTGTAATTATTTAAAATAAAAATCTAGGGGTGCCTGGGTGGCTCAGTCAGTTAAGCATCCGCCTTTGGCTCAGGTTGTGATTCCAGAGTCCTGGAATCTAGCCCCGCATCTGGCTCCGCAGGGAGCCTGCTTCTCCCTCCCTTTGCCTCTCTCTTCTCCCTCCCTTTGCCGCTCTGCCTGCCTGTGTTCTCCTTCTGTCAAATAAATAAATAAAATCTTTAAAAAAACCAAACTAACTTATTGCTCTTACTCCAGCCTGTTTCATGAACTACTGCCCTTTCCCTCTTTTTCCCTCATGGGCATTTATCATGGCATCTGTATATGACTTAGTTATACTTATTTATCTGTACAATGGCCTCCCCACCAGATTGTGAGCAGTCCCCAAAGACAAGAATTGTGTCTTATTAATTTCTATGCCTAGTACTTGTTACTAGACCAGGCACACAGTGGGTACTTAATAGTTGTTTGCTGAATGAACGACTATTTTCAATATTTCATCCAAACACAAATAAAAAACAGAAATTATGAAGTGGGAGTTAGCTGAAAGACTGGTGACTGGTTACCTTGGAGTGGTTGATCTACTACTGTTAGCTGCTAACTCTTGTCCATCAATTTTGGTGGTAGGCATCCTATGGGGCCTTGATGGAACCAGAAACTGGCTACTGCTGGGTTCAGTATATTCTCTGAATTCCTGCTCAGATAAAAGCACATTTTCTTTCACATCGGTGGATGGAAGAGGGTTGTAGCTATCATAAGTTTCTGACAGAGGCTCCAGGGCAAGTGAGACCTGAAAGAGACATACATGTAATATACCATAAATTTGCTTCTGCATTGACTATTTTTTTAAGCTTTTATTTATTTATTTATTTATTTATTTACTTATTTATTTATCAGAGAGAGAGAGAGAGAGCGAGCGAGAGCACGAGCACACAGGCAGGCAGAGTGGCAGCAGAGGCAGAGGGAGAAGCAGGCTCCCCGCCGAGCAAGGAGCCTGATGTGGGACTTGATCCCAGGATGCTGGGATCATGACCTGAGCCGAAGACAGCTGCTTAACCAACTGAGCCACCCAGGCGTCCCTGCATTGACTAATTTTAAGACTCCCTGCTTAATATAAATGAATAGTCCCCATTCCTTGTAGGATCAAGTTCAAATTCCTGCAGAAGCCTCATCTCTTACTTTGCTCTCCTCCTCCATTCCTCTCTCCCAGATATACCAATCACTTAAGATTCTCTCAATGTACCTTACATTTCATTCCCTAAGGCCTTGTATATGCAATTTCTTCCAGTATTACTTTCTTTGTGAAAATTTGTTTTTAATTCTTTAAAGATTTTTATTTATTTGAGAAAGAGAAGACAAGTGGGGGGTAGGAGTAGGTAGACAGAGGGAGAAGCAGACTACCCATTGAGCAGAGAGCCAGACTTATGGCTTGATCCCTAAGCTGATGGCAGATGCTTAATCGAGTAAGTTACCAGGCGTCCCTGCGAAAACTTCTCTGTGCCCAGGTAGAGATGTCATGGCCACTACCTTCTTTACGTTTCCACTTCTTCTGTGTCTACCCAACAATATAACCCCCGTTTATTGAACTCTTTACTAAAGGCCATAAGGTATGCTAAGTTGCTCACATGGAGAAGCTCATGTGATGATATAACTCCATCAGGAAAGTATATTATTCTATTTGAAGATTTTTTAAGAAAGCTTATAGGAGTTATTTGTAACTTTAGTTTATTCACTACCCTGATTAGGTTAATTCCTTGAAGGCATGCACTTGTCTTTTTCATTTTTGTATGGGCTAATCAGCACAATAAACACTCGGCATACAAGCCTTTAATGCTTAATAATATCTAATTATTATGTCTGATGAATAAGAGAATAACACCACCTTCTACATCCTTATTGTTGGTTATTTAAGAAAAATAAGGTCCTAGTTCTATGCTGGATATAGACAGGGTAAAGAAGAAGAAACATTAATATGAAAAGAAATCACTTGAAGTTTATTTTATCATCTCATCTCCAGGTTCTCTATTAAATGGCTCTCCAGTCCTCTGAAAAGCCTAATGGAAGAACAAAGCCTAAAAAAATAGAGTCTAAAGCAAAACTTTAGGAAAGAAGTTGAAGAATATACTGCAAAAGAAAGAGTAATGGTGTTGAAAGTTCTATTACAATGAGGGAGAAATCAGAAGGCATTGTTCCAGCAGCCCAAGTCAAATAATGATGAAGGGGCTAAAACAAAGATGAAAGGTTGAAGTTAGATATTTCAAGATGTCTCTCGAAAGGTCAATGGGATAATTTGTGCAGAGAAACTGCCAAGGTCCAGACTCAATAAAATATACTTGGGTCTTGATGAGAATTTTGTTCTTGAACAGTTAACATAAAGTCCTTTAAATCTATTCACCACCAAGATTTTTTTACAAAGACAAATGACAGGAATGCAGTAGGATAAATATTCTGTGTAGTGATCACTATAATAGCATCACATAAAGTCCTGGCTGCCTAATATAAATGTCAGAAAGTATTCCCTTACCATTCATCATTTCCCAAAAAACTGCCTCTATATTTTATAAACAAAGAAGACACTGAGAATAAAGGCATATGTCCATGGCCTTAACAATGACTTGCTGTCTGGCTACTGAGTTTTGCTTTTTCTCTAAGCAGATCCAAACCAATCACAAAACAGATCATAGGCCTATACTACCAGTGACCTTAAAGAGATAAGTAAGTCCAGGTACCTGCCAGACCAATCTTACAATCAAAACATGTGCCAGCCTAACTCCTCTACTCAATTAACAAATATCTGTTGATACTAGCTTAGTGCCAGGCTCTGTGCTACCTGCCTGAGGCAAAGAGATGAATAAAACATGGAGCCTGACCCAGAGGATGGCGGTATCTTGTAGAGGACCTTAAAGAGACAAATTTTAATTTAAAATGGTTCACTCTGAGATAAGGGTGTGTATCAGGCAGTAAGAGAAAAAGGGGTCTGAAACTGGGGCAGAGGTGAGGAAGGAGTGCCACCGTTTCCAGAAGTGAAACATAAACATCTGGATTTGGAATCTTAAATATGAATGGTATAGGTAAGGCTGAGGGAGAGGAGACTGAGGTAAAACATACCAGGCAGAGGGAAGAGCTTGAGTCAAACTTTAAAGGTATAAAATACTGTTCCAGCAATTCCTACAAGTTCAAGGGATTGCCACTCCTAACCCCTCTGCTTTCACCCAAAATACTCCTATATTCATCTTCCAGACCATCATTCTTGTCCACCTCAGTCATGCTCCCCTCCCCCAATCATGTTCACTCTTGTGCTCACTCCTCTGCCAACCTCTTTATGGAGCCCTGTAGGATTTCTATTTATACAAACTACTTTACCACTTCAACTGAACATCTCTTTCTTAAAATGCCCCAATTTTTCCAAAGTCTTCTGTAATGGAAACTATTTCTTTTACTAGCCAGGATAAAGGAAGTGCCTTTCTGCTGCTTTCCTAGACCATCATTCTGTCACCTAAAGATTTCACATCTTTTCAGAAACCCATGCCATCCACAAATACCACAAATTTACCACAAGATTCTCACATCCATAATAGAGCAACCCTAGGGACATTTACCATTCTTCTCAAAAACTCAAGGCTCTCTTTAGCACTAAGCTGCCTACAATCACTGACTACAACATCTATCAGTAAGAATGATAGCACATTAGTATGCCTATTTTTCAGACTTATGCTGGCCAACATGGCATTTAAAAAAATTTAAAAGTTATTTAATTATTTAAATGGTATTATTTAAAATACCAGAGTTTACATAAAATTTTGGAATTCTGGTTCTCTTAAAAATTCAGAAACTCTAATGGAGCTAGATCTCCATTTCAATGTGGCAAAAATTAGCTGAAGCAGACTAGTGGCTTTGGTCAGGGCACATGTTCCGGTCTGAAAAGTCCCCAGCCAGGTCCCAATGAGGCAGAGTGATAACTATTATTTATCATCCCACTTGGTCTGCCAGGCTTTTAAAAATTTTACTATCTTACAAAAAAATGGATATTTTTGTGTTTATACATTTTTATAAATTTTAACCTATCAATAGATGCATGTAACCACCACCATAATCAAGATAGAGAATAACTCCATTAACCCAAAAAACTCCCTGGGACTATCCCTCTGTAGCCATACTCTCTCCTCACCTTTAATCCCTAGCAACAGCTGATCTATTCTCAACCATTATAGTTCTAGCTTTTTGAAAATGTCATACAAATGTAACTATATAGTATGTAACCTTTTGATATGGGCTTCTTTCACTCAGAATAAGGCCTCTCAATGTGGAGAAAGGAGAACCCTCTTACACTGTTGGTGGGAATGCAAGTTGGTGCAGCCAATTTGGAGAACAGTGTGGAGATTCCTTAAGAAATTAAAAATAGAGCTTCCCTATGACCTGCATTTGCACTACTGGGTATTTACCCCAAAGATACTGTACTCCAATGTTCATAGCAGCAATAGCCACGGTTGCCAAACTGTGAAAGGAACCAAAATGCCCTTCAACGGATGAATGGATAAGGAAGATGTGGTCCATATGGAGTATTATGGAGTATTATGCCTCCATCAGAAAGGATGAATACCCAACTTTTGTAGCAACATGGACCAGACTGGAAGAGATTATGCTGAGTGAAATAAGTCAAGCAGATAGAGTCAAGTATCATATGGTTTCACTTATTTGTGGAGCATAAGAAATAACACAGAGGACATGGGGAGATGGAGAGGAGAAGGGAGTTGAGGGAAATTGGAGGGGGAGATGAACCATGAGAGACTATGGACTCTGAAAAACAATCTGAGGGTTTTGAAGGGGTGGAGGGCAGGAGGTTGGGGGAGCCTGGTGGTGGGTATTATGGAGGGCATGTATTGCATGGAGCACTGGGTGTGGTGCACAAACAATGAATTCTGTTACACTGGAAAGAAATTAAATTTAAAAAAAAAGAATAAGGCCTCTCAGATTCATCAACATGGTGCATGTATCAGCAGTTCATGCCTTTTTACTGACTTGGTAGTATTCTATTGTTAACATGGCTTATCACATTGGTTGACTTTCAAAGACTGAGATAGCCTTGCATTGCTGGTACAGACCCCAGGTGGACA
The DNA here is from genome assembly GCF_030435805.1 of Mustela lutreola. NCBI lineage: Eukaryota > Metazoa > Chordata > Mammalia > Carnivora > Mustelidae > Mustela > Mustela lutreola. The sequence continues at coordinate 231,078,108 of NC_081290.1, read as the reverse complement.
TGGTCTCATTACTCTTTTTATATACTACTGGACTCAACTTGCTAATATTTTTTTGAGGATTTTTAGGTTTATTTTTAGGTCTAGATCTTAAATTGTCCTCTATTTTGCTATCAGGGTACTGTAAGCCTCATAAAATAAGTCAAAAAGTATTTTCTCCTGTTCTATTTTCTGGAAAAGTTTGTGGAAATCAGTGTTACCTCTTTTTTTTTTAAATGACTGCAAGAATTCACCAGTGAAATTATCTTGGCTTAGAGATTTAGAGATTTCTTAGAGCTTAGAGATTTCTTTTTTTGAAGGATTTAAACTGCAAAAGCAATTCTTTAATAGTTACAAGTCTAGTCAGGTTATATATTTTATCTTGAGTGATTTTTGGTAGTTTGTGGTTTTCGAAGAATCGATTGATTTCACCTAAATCAACAAATTTTTGTGTATAGAGTTTATACTATTCCCTATCTTTGGGATTTTGTGGGCTATGGTCTCTCTCACATTAGAATCAAGAGGAAAGTAAAATATTTCTTGCATCCAAGAAAGAACTAGAGCCCCATGATTTTCAAAAGAAATGTCAGAACGCGTATTTCTTTGTGGAAGAGAATATCCCTAATTGCTCATAAGGCAAAGAAAGTGTGACTGTCAAAGACAGCATTATGAAACAAAGTACAATAGGATTATAATTACTTAGTAGAAAAGATGCATGATAAAAATGGAATAAACAGAAAGATACCTATTTTAAATAGGGTTTGTTTTTTAAATGCAAGTAAAATAAGTGGTACTCTTGTGACATAAAATCAAATATATATATTTTAAGATTTATTTATTTATTTATTTGATAGAGATTACAAGTAGGCAGAGAAGCAGGCAGAGAGAGAGGTGGAAGCAGGCTCCCTACTGAGCAGAGAGCCCGATGTGGGCTTGATCCCAGGACCCTGGGATCATGACCTGAGCCGAAGGCAGAGGCTTTAACCCACTGAGCCACCCAGGTGCCCCATAAAATCAAATATTTAAGATAAAAAACTTTATAAAGTATCAAAGTCTCTTATAAATGGCAACATTTATTAAAGAATGCAACAGAATTTGTGAATCATAAACATTTGCATATGTAGGTCTAATTAAAAATTATAGTTGTTCCTAATGTTAGTGGTATGGCTACAAACTTACAAGGTGAGCTGAATAAAAATGTTAAACAATTTGTGATATTTTTCTCTGTAGCTGAGAAGAACACAAATAAAAACAACTCTTGACAGCTGTGTTTATTTAGAGCATCAGTGAAATTTTTATGTGAGTGAAAAACTTTTGGAGATGCTCATAGCAAACAAATCAAGGAAATGGTATTTCTTTTTCTTTTTTAAAGATTTTATTTATATATTTGTCAGACAGAGAAAGAGAGTGAGCACAAGCAGGGGAATAGGAGACAGAGGGAAAGGCAGGCAGAGGGAGAAGCAGGCTCTCTGCTGAGCAAGAAACTGATACAGGGCTCTGTCTCTGGACTCTGGGTTCATGACCTGAGCTGAAGGCAGATGTCTAAGTGACTCAGTCACTCAGGCATCCTGGGAAATGGTATTTCTCCAAACTGAGAAATGTTTTAAAAAGTTTATTAAAGACTGATAACAGGGGTGCCCGTGTGGCTCAGTTGGTTAAACATGTGTCTTCAGTTTGGGTCATGATCCCACAGTCCTGGGATCAAGCGTACTTCAGGCTCCCTGTTCAGCACGAGAGTCTGCTTCTCTCTCTTCTTCTGCCCCTGCTCCTGTGTTCTCACTCTCAAATAAATAAATAAAATCTTAAAAAAAAAAAAGACTGATAACAATGGATGATGTCTTTTTGTTGACAATAGACGTGTTTCAAAATTTAAATTCAAAGTGGCAACATTTTGCCAAGACAAAGAACCATAAACACACTGTCTTGGTTATTTCATCTAAAACGCTAAAAATCAAACAACACATATATATATAATTAACATATAAATTAATTAAACTCCTGTGGTCAATGTTTTGTTTGATCATGGATAAGCAGTATTGCAACCTGTTATTGCTACATGAATACTAGGGGGTATAAAACTGTGTGTGGTGTTAAACGTTTTTGCTTGAATTAAAAGAAGTCACCTGGTTTATGTTTTCGAAGGAGAAATCCCAGCCTCAGATCACCAGCAAGTGCTGATCAAATACAGGACTATTTTAGTTGACATTATAGACTACATAAAGCATTTAATTACTTATCTGCAAGTGCATTCACAAGGAATCATACAATATGAGATTCAATTTATTCATTCTTTTGATTATATCTTTGGAAAATTTATTTGGCAAAGAACCATCTATCCTACTTTTCTATATTTTTTATGCTGAAATAGGATTTCCAGACATCAAAGTGATGGCATGAAATACATTTCTAAAACTGTAGAGCTAAAGACCAACATCGCAAAAAGACTTTTTGGATTTCAAATGTTATGAAAACCAACACTGTTCATTTTGCTTTACTCAGTTTATACTGAAAGTATAATATGGAAGTTAATGCAGCGTTGTACAATATTTAAGCTTAAATACGCTTGAATATCTTAAATTTTAAGAATATCTTAGAAATAAAATCCAACTTCAAAAAATACTGTGCCAAGATTCTGTCTTTGTTTGGAAATAAAGGCAGCCATATTTGTGAACAGTTATTTTGTTATGAAACCGAATAAAAACTAAATTTTATTCTCAAATGGTTTTAAAAAATGAATGCTGTAATGCCCATCAAATATAAATCATCTGGTACTGATAACTTGGTAGAGAAGTACAAGTATCAAGATTTTAGCTAAATCAAAGGAATTGATTTCAAAGCCAAGAATTTATAATTAAGGTTTTTTTTTTCCAATTTCAATGTAAAATAATCACATATATGTATATAATGTTACATGCTCACATAATAAAGTTTGGTTTTTATTTTTTTTAGTAATCTCTACACCTATCATGGGGCTCAAACTCAGGACCCCGAGATCAAGCATTGCATGTTCTTCCAAATGAGCCAGCCAGGCATCCCAAGTTTAGTATTTTTTAAAAGTTTATTATATTTTTGGCTGTTGATTATTCTTATAGCCAGCCTGTTTGACTCATTCGTTATTGTCAATATCTGACCTATACCAATAATGGAATACACGAAAAGCTTCCTCTCTCCAACAGCTCAGTTCTAATGATCTTTATTGTCAAACTACTCTGAGCACCCTCCAGCCAGTTTGGCCTTCTTATTATTTTAAACTGTTCTAACTCCATAATCTCAGTTTCCCTTTAGTAACTATGCATCTGTCTTCTTGAGGTCTGACTAAACCTGATCATCAGAGCAACAATCTAAAACCACCTCTATTCATCTTCCAATCTATCAGCTGCCCATTGGCATCCCTTACCACTTGACAAGAAGGATTCCACATTTAGTCAATTCATGACTGCTTTGGGGGACAGCAAAGCAATGGTATGATAAATCCCATCACTCACTACATGCTCTTTTTTTAAAAGTTTTTTTATTTTTAAAAAAAGATGTATTTTAGAGAGAGAGAGAGAGAGAGAGAGAAAGCGAGCTCAGGGAAGGGCAGAGAGAGAGAAGCAGACTTTCCATTGAGTGTAGAGAGCGTAGAGCCTAATGCAGGGCTCAGTCCCACAACTCTGAGATCATTACCTACGCCAAAATCAAGAGTTTAATGCTTAACCTACCTGGGAGCTACCGAGGCTCCCCAAAAGTGATTTTTAAATTAACATTTCACATTCATAGAATTTAAAGAATTAGAGAGTTCTATTACAAAAATGAGTCCCTCACACAGACCCCCGTATTTTTCTTTTCCCAGAGGCAACTACTTTCAACTCCTGCCCTTGATTCTTATGGGATTACCTCTAGAGTTCCAAATAATGTGCTTATATTTCTCTCACATCTTGATCCCCTCCTCAGTTTTCAGGCATTATCTTTTGACTTTCTAATATGGAAGATAAAAATTTAGCTCAATCCCACATCCTTCTACCTCCTTATCTCCCAACCTGCCCATCTAGTTTTATTATAAACACAGATTATGGATTGAACTAAAATTATTATATGAGCATGTGTTCTATTTAAAGCTGAACCATTAGGTGCACTGATTACTTTTCCTTTCCAATGAAAGAGCTACAGAAATAATATTTTAGGCTTTGCATGCCATATAGTCTCTGTCATAATTATAGTGGTCCCCCTGCTTATCCACAGGGTTATGTTCCAAGACCCCCTGTGGATGCCTGAAACTGAAGATAGTACTAAATCCTATATATACACTATGTTTTTCCCTTTAAGTACATAACTATGACAAAGATTAATTTATAAATTAGGCACAGTAAGAGAATAACAACAACAATAATAAAATAAGCTATGTGAATGTGCTTTCTTAAAAATTACTATATTCACCCTTTTAGTGATAAAAATGACAAAAGATCTATGTGATGAGATTAAGAGCTGTGAAAGACATAGGCATCATGACATAGCCACAACTTTTTCTTATGAGGAAAAGTTAGAAGGAGCATCAGCTGCTTCCTGACTGCACTGAAACCACCAAAAGAGAAACCGAGGACAAGGGGGGACTACTGTAGTTCACTTTGCTCTTGCAGCATGAAAGCTGCCATAGATCTACAAATACAGGTGGTAAGCAAGTCAGATTTGCCTTGGGGGTTATAGCCTGTGATTCCCTGAAGAAAATAAAAGAACAGCGCAAAAGCATATGAACAAATACTCAACATACTCATCATCAGGATATGATAACTAAAACCTCAGTGAGATACCAGGACATACTCACTAGAAAAACAAAAACTGAAAAGACTACCCAAACCAACTGCTGGTAGATACGTGGAGAATGTTTATATACCACTGATGGGAATGTAAAGTTATACCATCACTATGAAAATGGTTTGGTGGTTTCTTTCTTTCTTTCTTTTTTTTTTTTTTAAAGATTTTATTTATTTATCAGAGAGAGAGAGGGGGAGAGAGCGAGCACAGGCAGACAGAATGGCAGGCAGAGGCAGAGGGAGAAGCAGGCTCCCTGCTGAGCAAGGAGCCCGATGTGGGACTCGATCCCAGGATGCTGGGATCATGACCTGAGCCGAAGGCAGCTGCTTAACCAACTGAGCCACCCAGGCGTCCCTGGTTGTTTCTTAAAAAGTTAAACATGACTCACCAATCCCATTCTATGTAGAACACATCTACATAGAGTTGCTTTACTCATAAGCAGCAAAAAAAAATTGTAAAAAAAACAAAACAAAACAAAAAACAAAAAAAGCCCCAAACAACCAAACGTCCACTAAGTAGCATACAGATAAAAAATCATGGAATATCCATACAGTGGAACACACCTCTGCAAAAGGGAACTACTGATACACAAAATAGTATGGATGAATCTCTAAAATTGGCTTTGTTCACTTACTCTCTTAACCTGGGTGAGGGGACAATTTGTGTTTACTATATGGTTATTTATATATCTTATATATAGAAGATACTGTTTTGCATATCACTGAAAATTTTTAAAAAGTTAAGTGAAATAAAATGTATAGTGTCTAACATATGGTAGATAGATATACAATAAATGTTGATAAGAGAATGATCAGAGCATCGCCTGGGTGGCTCAGTCGTTAAGTGTCTGCCTTCAGCTCAGGTCAGAGCAGGAAGCCCACTTCTCTCTCTCTCCTACTCCCCCTGCTCGTGTTCTCTCTCTCATTATGTCTCTCTCTGTCAAATAAATAAAATCTTTAAAAAATGTTTTAAAATAAACAGAATGAATGCTTTCAATTTTATCTCAAAATGCTCCTCCTCTTTTGCCTTCCTCCATCCCAATGTATGTGACCCTAGTAACTGTGTTTATGGTAGAAACCCATTCTTATTTAGTTCTCTTCATGATCTTATTGGCTCAATTATCCTCTTATTTTCAATTTCTTCACTTGCTTCTCTTTGGTCTAAAAACAAATCAGGTCTCTTATATTCTAAAGAGGAGTCACGCAAACTTAATCTGTCAAGGGGCAGAGAATAAATATTTTAGGCTTTCTTTATGGCATATTTTTCTTCTTTAAATAATCTCTTAAGGGGCACCTAAGGGCTCAGTCCGTTAAGTCTCTGCCTTTGGCTCAGGTCATGATCTTAGGGTCCTGGGATTGAGCCCTGAGTAGGGCTCCCTGCTCAGTGGGTAGTGCAGCCTTTTCTCTTCCTTTTGCCACCTCCCCCTCCCCACCCTGCTGGTGCACCACACACTCCCTGTTTCTCTCTCTCTCTCTCTCAAATAAATAAAATCTTAAAAAGACAATTTAATGACCTTTTCAAATTGTAAAAACCATGTTTAGTTAGAAGGCCACAAATGGAGCAACAGGCAAAGTGTGTCAACCCCTGTTCTAAAATAGTACCAAAAAACTTCTGAATTCTACTACCCACTATCAGTCGTGTTCTCTCAAATTCAAGTAAATTTGGCATGTTGCCATCACATGCCTAAACACGATGTTAAGTGTTTTCATATTTTTTCCATCTCATTTAATCCCTGCAACAACACTGTGAGGTAAACGTTTTAGTACTTTTTTTTTTTTACAAAATAAAATACGGAAGCTCAGAGTGGACAAGTGAACATCAGAACTGTTTTGTAACCCTTTTTGTTCTGGTTTCTCCACTGTTCATAACTGTTTGTCCATGTCCAAACTCTAGTGCTATTTCCATTAGATCACACCACCTCTCCCTCCTTTCACTGACACTTATTTGGGAAATAGAAATCTCTAATTACTACTTATTTCCTTATTCCATAATCTTTTAAAATCTGAATTTTGCCTCCAATGCTCTATACAATTTTCTAACAAGCCCAATAACATTTAAATAAAACACACACATTTTTTTATCAACTGATACTTAAATATGGAAAAAAAAAATGATCTAGCCACTTTAGAAAACAGTCTGACAATTCCTCAAAGTTAAACATACTTACCCTATGACTGCAAATCTACTCATAGGTATATATGAAGAGAAATGAAAATGTGTTCACGAAAAAACTTGTACATGAATGTTTACAGAACTACCATTATTCATAGCAGTCAAGTGGAAAAAATCCAAATGTCTATCAACTGAAGAATGGATCAATATGTGGTCTATCCATATAAGGGAATATTATCCAGCCATAAGAAGAATGAAGTACTGAGACATGCCACAGTGAAGATGAACCTTGAAAACATTGTGCTGTGTGAAAGAAGCCAGTTACAAAAAGCTACATAATATGCTATTTCACTTATATGAACTGTCCAGAATATGCAAATATAGAGAGACTGAAGTTAAACCAGTGGTTGCCAGGGACTAGGGTAGGGTGAAACGGGGAATGACTGCTAACAGCCACAGCACTCCTTTTTAGGGTAATAACAAGCTCTGGAATTAAATAGTAGTGATGGTTATAAAAACGAGTAAATTCTATACTTTATTTATTTTTATTTTTTTTTTTTTTAAAGATTTTATTTATTTATTTGACAGACAGAGATTACAGGCAGGTAGAGGCAGGCAGAGAGAGAGGAGGAAGCAGGCTCCCTGCTGAGCAGAGAGCCCCATGCGGGGCTCGATCCCAGGACGCTGAGATCATGACCCGAGCCGAAGGCAGCGGCTTAACCCACTAAGCCACCCAGGCGCCCCAAATTCTATACTTTAAAGGGTGAGTTTTATGACATATAAATTATGTCTCAATTTTAAAAATAGGAAAAAAACTACCTAGAAGCCTATACTCTCAACTGTTTTCAATTTTATTTTTTCCCAGTCATTGATTATGTAGTTAACTTTAATTTTCTTTAGTCATCAACCCAAAATCCATTTTATCCATGCAGCTACATAATCATAACTAGGTAATTTTGTTTTTATGGAAACAAAATACTCCACTACTAGACTATAATTTTAATATTACTAAAGGGTGCCTGGGTGGCTCAGTGGTTAATATTACTAAATAATTTATTTTCATTTTTTTCAATATTAAAAGTGTATTTCTGTAACTAGACCTAGGCAGAAAGTTTCCCTATTTTTACAGTATTTCCTTAAGATAAGTTCCTAAGAGTAGAATTACCAGTTCTTGAAACAGAATGCCAAACTGTTTTGTAGATCGCATGGGAATCTTTATCATTGTCAGAAAAGTAGGAGTAAACCAGACTCCACCATGAAGTTACGAACATAAGGAGTCACCTTTTAAATTTAATATATATAAAAATATGGTAAATACAATAAAAAAAATGTTGCTTCTTTCATTCAGATGAAATTATTTTTCAACTCTATTCTGTTCCACCAATGTGATTATGTGCTTGTAGTTTTTTTCTTCTTTTTAAATAATTTCTGCACCCAATGGTGGGACTCCAACTTAGGAACCTAAGGTCAAGAGTTACATGCTCTTCTGACTGAGTCAGCCATTCCTGTGCTTGTCATTTTATAAAAAGTTCTTATATCTGGTAATGCTGTATATGTTTTCTCATATTTTTAAAACTATTTTCTCATATACCTGTCTAAATTTCTGTATTTTAGAATACATCTGACAAAGCATAAAACTCATGAAATTTCTAAGTGATTTGAATACTTAGAGCTTTCTAAGAAGCACTCTCAAAGAGTGTCCCTCAAAAAGGATCCTTCAATGTTCTTCCCCACCATCCTGTACATACATGTTGCAATATGCACCTAGTATACACCTATCAGTCTGCGTTCTACCTGTTATTCTTCTATTTCCTCCTACATGACTTTGGAAAACTACATGAAAAAAATCATCTCTTATCTTTATCCTTAGTGGCACATAATAATGTATAAAAAAAAAGGAAGGCTGAATCAATGAATGAACACACCAAAGATACCACTTACATGAGTCAAACAAGCAATTAATGCTTGACACTATGTTAGGAGCTATAGAAGAAACACAGAAAGTAGAAAACACTGTCCTGCCTCCCAGGGAATCTAGATACTAGAAAGAAGGGAAGTTAAAGGGAGACTACTAAAACATAATTTTAGAGATTGTGTAGGATTATAACTGAACGATAATTATATAATCAATGTTATAAATTTAATAGAGTACAGAGAAGATGAATGCAGTAGGAGCTGTGAAAGACTTGGCACTTGAGATGGGCAGTAAAGCACTAAGAGGATTTGGATAAGTAAGATACATTATATTCTTTGGATAAAAACATGAACAAAGGCATGAAGTGGGAATTAGCATGATATATGGGAGTCATGTACCTATCTATTCTACAAACACACTCAACTACTGGTGCTGTAAAAGTTTTAGTCTACATAAAAAATAATTAAAATATTTTTACCTGGAGTTCTCCAAGTTTCTTGGACGTTGGTGAAACAATGGTAAAAAATCCACTGATGTGATGGGTTGGAGAAAGCTGGGCTAGTCCACTGATCTGAACTCTACCAATTGGAAGATGGTCAATTTTGGTGATTACTTCCAGCACCAGCACAGCCATATCTAATCAGAAACAATTACAAGATACACAGATATTTTTCATTTATTTTCTTTTCCTTTTTTTTTTTTTTTAAATGGGCAGAGGGGCATACATCAGAAAACTTGTTTACTTAAAAAAATATATTTTATTTTCAAATAAAACACTATCTACCACATATCAGTCTGGGGCTGGGCAAGAGTGAACCCATTATCAAAAGAATAAAGTTTTAGGGAAGAATGACAAATACCTTACAAAGAGAAAAAAAGATTACATTGATGTAATTAGCAATGATTACAGGGTGTGAGGAAGGCTTGTGTGTAGCTTGGCTGTTAAAGAGTGAGGTTCTCTCAACTTCCTTTTCAGTGTTTTGCTGTTTTTATATAAAAGAACCCAACTGTTTCCGCTTGCTGCAGCTTGCCTAGTCTACAGGGATGGGATGGGTTCATCACCTGAAGCCTGGTGATGGCTTACTTGGGACTGGGGCCCATTGTTGGCTTTGCCAGGCTGGCCACCAGGCTGCTTCCTCATGGCTTCCAGAACGATGCACTTATTTTCTTTCACATAAAACATGCATACAAAAGAGTACATAAAAGAATAATAAACCAAATACCTACCACATACCTTAAGAAATAGTTATATTTTCCCCAACTTTACAGTTAGAGCATACATCTTGTGAACTGATGTTTGATCTCTTGTGTCTTCATTTTCTCTTTCTTTTTTTTTTTTTATATTTATATGTCTTTATTATAAGTTGATATTCAGTTATATATGATGGGTTTTGTCATCTGACTTTTAAAAATTATGCATTTAATTTTTTTATTAGCAACTTTTTTTTTAAAAATTTTTTATTTTTTATAACATATATTTTTTATAAACATATATTTTTATCCCCAGGTCTGTGAATCACCAGGTTTACACACTTCACAGCACTCACCAAATCACATACCCTCCACAATGTCCATAATCCCACCCCCTTCTCCCCAACCCCCTCCCCCCGGCAACCCTCAGTTTGTTTTGTGAGATTAAGAGTCACTTATGGTTTGTCTCCCTCCCAATCCCATCTTGTTTCATTTATTCTTCTACCCACTTAGGCCTCCATGTTGCATCACCACTTCCTCATATCAGGGAGATCATATGATAGTTGTCTTTCTCTGCTTGACTTATTTCGCTAAGCATGATACGCTCTAGTTCCATCCACGTTGTTGCAAATGGCAAGATTTCATTTCTTTTGATGGCTGCATAGTATTCCATTGTGTATATATACCACATCTTCTTGATCCATTCATCTGTTGATGGACATCTAGGTTCTTTCCATAGTTTGGCTATTGTGGACATTGCTGCTATAAACATTCGGGTGCATGTGTCCCTTTGGATCACTACATTTGTATCTTTAGGGTAAATACCCAATAGTGCAATTGCTGGGTCATAGGGCAGTTCTATTTTCAACATTTTGAGGAACCTCCATGCTGTTTTCCAGAGTGGCTGCACCAGCTTGCATTCCCACCAACAGTGTAGGAGGGTTCCCCTTTCTCCGCATCCTCGCCAGCATCTGTCATTTCCTGACTTGTTGATTTTAGCCATTCTGACTGGTGTGAGGTGATATCTCATTGTGGTTTTGATTTGTATTTCCCTGATGCCGAGTGATATGGAGCACTTTTTCATGTGTCTGTTCGCCATCTGGATGTCTTCTTTGCAGAAATGTCTGTTCATGTCTTCTGCCCATTTCTTGATTGGATTATTTGTTCTTTGGGTGTTGAGTTTGCTAAGTTCTTTATAGATTCTGGACACTAGTCCTTTATCTGATATGTCGTTTGCAAATATCTTCTCCCATTCTGTCAGTTGTCTTTTGATTTTGTTAACTGTTTCCTTTGCTGTGCAAAAGCTTTTGATCTTGATGAAATCCCAGTAGTTCATTTTTTCCCTTGCTTCCCTTGCCTTTTGCGTTGTTCCTAGGAAGATGTTGCTGCGGCAGAGGTCGAAGAGGTTGCTGCCCGTGTTCTCCTCAAGGATTTTGATGGACTAAAGAGAGCTATAGACCGATATCCTTGATGAACACAGATGCGAAAATACTCAACAAAATACTACCCAATCGGATTCAACAGTACATTAAAAAGATTATTCACCACGACCAAGTGGGATTTATTCCAGGGCTGCAAGGTTGGTTCAACATCCGCAAATCAGTCAATGTGATACAACACATCAATAAAAGTAAGAACAAGAACCATATGATACTCTCAATAGATGCTGAAAAAGCATTTGACAAAGTACAACATCCCTTCCTGATCAAAACTCTTCAAAGTGTAGGGATAGAGGGCACATACCTCAATATCATCAAAGCCATCTATGAAAAACCCACCGCAAATATCATTCTCAATGGAGAAAAACTGAAAGCTTTTCCGCTAAGGTCAGGAACACGGCAGGGATGTCCATTATCACCACTGCTATTCAACATCGTACTAGAGGTCCTAGCCTCAGCAATCAGACAACAAAAGGAAATTAAAGGCATCCAAATCGGCAAAGAAGAAGTCAAATTATCACTCTTCGCAGATGATATGATACTATATGTGGAAAACCCAAAAGACTCCACTCCAAAACTGCTAGAACTTATACAGGAATTCAGTAAAGTGTCAGGATATAAAATCAATGCACAGAAATCAGTTGCATTTCTCTACACCAACAGCAAGACAGAAGAAAGAGATATTAAGGAGTCAATCCCATTTACAATTGCATCCAAAACCATAAGATACCTAGGAATAAACCTAACCAAAGAGACACAGAATCTATACTCAGAAAACTATAAAGTACTCATGAAAGAAATTGAGGAAGACACAAAGAAATGGACCAATCACTTCATACAACTTTTTTCATTAAATCTTCTCAACAATTCCTACCGCTAGTGTTATTATCCCCCATTTAACTAACAGGACACTGAGGTTCCAAGATCTTAAGGAACATCTCAGCAGCACACAGGCATCCAATTCTGAAGCCAGAGTTCCAATTCAAGACTGACTTCAAAGCCCATGTTCTTCCCATTCAACCAAGCTGCTTCTTCATGAAAATGCAAGGTGAAAGGGTAGCAATCTAATGCCATTTTACAGATGAGAAAAAAGGGGAGTCAGAAATGGGGAGGGACTTTCCCCAAATACTGCAACTGATAACATCAATCTCAAGTTCAAATACATTCTTTATTATACCACAAAATGCTCAAATAAATGTCTGATTTGTTGATCATATTAATAAATATCTTCTGTCTTACTGAAGAATTTTTATTTACTCTTCATTTGTTAAATTAGGTTTATAGTATCCAGAATATCTATGGGTATCCTATAATAGTAATTATCACTTTCTACTTAGTATTTTAACTAAACTTCTCTGTGAATTTAGTTAGAATTAGATACAATTCTGATTAAATTGGTTCATTTTTCTAATTCCCCACAGTGCCTACAACACAATGACTATGAAATGCTAAGTGCTCAGTATGTATCTTTTGAGAGACTGAATTTTTGGTTCTTTTTATCTTGAGGTTTTCAAAATTTCTTTGATAGAATATAACCTTCTTAAGGACAGTTTAACCTTTATTTCAACTCTGATTCTCTAATAGCTTTAGACCAACAAAGTTTACATGCTACTTAATTTTACTGACTTGAACTGGATTGATTTGATAAATAACCCCACCATCCAAAATGTGTTTATGCAAAAACCTGATCCAAAGAGAGAAATACAGTACATTTAGAATGCTTTCCTTGAACAGAAATGAAGAAATCTTGACTCCTGGTTATTCTGTAAAGGGATCCTTCCCTGCTCTGAAAACCAGTATTACTAATCCACTAACCCACTCATTTAGCATGTGTTATCTTGCACTATTAGTAAAGTTTATATACATATGTACTATATGTAATGTGTGTATATATATATATACACACATTATACAAAAATTATATATCATACATATTATATATGAATTCTAACACATATACTTTTACACATACTTTATTTCTATATATGTAAATATACATATTTACATACATAAATATTATATAACATATATATTATATAACATATATATATATTCTTTCTTTGAGCATAATATAAGTCCCAGAGCAGAGACTACAGTTATTTCTTAAAGCAACATGGTGTGGTGAAAGTGTGTGAGTTTCAGTGTCTGATAGAAATTGGTTCAAATCCAACTTTTGCCATTTCTCAACTATGTAACTTTAAAGAATATTCATTTCATCTCTGAACCTGTTTCATTGCCTATAAAACAGAAAATGTCTTTCTTGCAGGGTTATTAAGTATTAAAAATAATATGCATCAACTGCTGGTACATAGTATACTGTCAATAAAAGGGCTATTATAAAACTTCTTTCACTCAATAGATACTATGTACACAATAACACCCACTGCTAACGACATAATACATGTTTATTAGGCCTGAAGGTAAAATGATAAGACAGAAACATACCAGTTAGATAAGAGGTAAACTGCTTTGGACCACAGCGAACAGCATAACGGGTAGTTGTTCTCACAGATTTTGGTTCAGTCTGCAGTGCGTCCCTAGGACAAAATAGGGTTCCATCTGATGTTTCTCCCCACCATCTCACTCGGACAAGTACACAAGTGGGAGGCTTTGCGATCTTCCATATGACTTTATTGACTGTAAGTTTCAGAAAGCAGCGTAGCTGGCCTTCAACAAGAGGTGGTAGGCTTGTAGACGGAGAAATGTCACTCAAACCTGTGGAGAAATCCAAAAACACTAAGTCAAACTTTAAACTAAATATAGAAAAATAATCTGCTTTTTGAATGAGAATGCATTTTCGTCTCTACAGAGAGATGTTTTATCTTATGTATTCTAATATATGAGAAGCAAATAGCAAAGCGGACCATATAATAACCTACCTGGTCACTTAAGTGACCTTGGTAACTAATTAGTATTCAGGGTCTGATTCAGGTTTTTCTAAAACGTAATACCAACTTAAGATATGCTAAGACAAACTCCTCTTTAACTGAAAGATATAATTTCATGCACATTAAAACGATAAAACCTTACACTGTTGAAATGGCTAGAATTAAAAAGACAAGAAATAACAAGTGTTGGCAAGGATGTGGAGAAAAAAGAACCCTCATGCAGCTACTGTGAATGTAAACTGGTGCAGCTACTGTGAAAAACAGTAAGAATGTAAACTGGTGCAGCTACTGTGAAAAACAGTAAGAATGTTCCTTAAAAAATAAAAAATACGGAGATGCAACGTGGGAGGTTTGGGGGGTAGGAAAAGAATAAATGAAACAAGATGGGACCGGGAGAGAGACAAACCATAAGAGATTCTTTTTTTTTTTTTTTAAATTTTTAATTTTTTTAATATAATTTTTTATTTTTTATAAACATATATTTTTATCCCCAGGGGTACAGGTCTGTGAATCACCAGGTTTACACACTTCACAGCACTCACCAAAGCACATACCCTCCCCAATGTCCATAATCCCACCCGCTTCTTCCAACCCCCCTCCCCCCAGCAACCCTCAGTTTGTTTTGTGAGATTGAGTCACTTATGGTTTGTCTCCCTCCCAATTCCATCTTGTTTCATTTATTCTTCTACCCACGTAAGCCCCCATGTTGCATCACCATAAGAGATTCTTAATCTCACAAAACAAACTAAGGGTTGTCAGGGGGAGGTGGTTAGGGAGAGGGTGGTAGGTTTATGGACATTAGGGAGGGTATGTGCTATGGTGAGTGGTGTAAAGTGTATAAACCTGGCGATTCACAGGCCTGTACCCCTGGGGCTAATAATACATTATATATTAATTTTAAAATTAAAAAAATTAAAAATCACCCCTCTGATGAAAAATTAAGAATCACCCCATGATCCAATAATTTCCTCTACTGGGTATTTACCCAAAGAACAAAAAACACTAATTAGAAGAGATATATGCACTCCTATGCTTATTGCAGCATTATTTACAGTAGCCATGATGTGGAAGTAACCCATTGATAGATAAATGGATAAAAGAGATATGGTGTATGTACAAAATGGGATATTACTCAGCCATAAAAAAAGAAGGGGATCTTGCCTTTCAAACAACATGGATGGACCTAGAGGGTATTATGTTAAGTGAAGTAAGTCAGACTGAGAAAGACAAATATATGAGTTCACTTACATGTGGAACCTAAACAAAAAGTAGAAACAGACCCAAAAATATAAGGAAAAACTGATGGTTGCCAGAGGGGAGAGGAGCAGGAGGACGGGAAAAATAGATGAAGGGGAGTGGGAGATAAAGCCTTCCAGTTATGGAATGAATAAGTCATGGGAATAAAACGTACAATATAGGAATATAGTCAATGGTACTGTAATAGTGTTGTACGGGGACAGACAGTAGTTACACTTGTGGTGAGTGTAGTATAACATATAGATGTCTGGAATCACGATGTTGTACACCTGAAACTAACATAACATGCATGTCAACTATACTTCAATTTATAAAGATACCATTTCAAAAATATAAGCATAACAACAGAGTACATAGGTTTTTAAAACTCTCAGAAGTAGTTTAAATTTTACTTCCAAGTAGTGTTGTTTTTTATTATTGCAATGTCCAGGTTTGAAGATATGTTATCTTTATCTCCTACTTTAAAACCATCACCAAACATGAGACAGCAATGACTCCCTTCACTCAATGTTCAAATGATTTATAGCATATGACTCAGCATTCCAATAAAGACCACCTTAAATTGTGTATTTTCTTTCCTGCCAACATCATTCAGTCAATGAAAACAGACACCATTATCTTCAGATTCTGCCACCATTTTTTAGTACAGTACTGGGCTCAAAATATTTATTGGCTTTTATAATATTTATTGGATTTCAGACAGATAATACATGTAAACAAGGCATTTAATCATGACTTTCTTTCTTCCTTTTTTTGTTTTAAAGATTTTATTTATATATTTGACAGAGAGAGAGAAAGAGATCACAAGGAGGCAGAGAGGCAGGCAGAGGGGGAGGGGGAATCAGGCTCCACGCCTAGCAGAGAGCCCGATGTGGGGCTTGATCCCACGACCCTGGGATCATGACCCGAGCCGAAGGCAGAGGCCCAACCCACTGAGCCACCCAGGCGCCCCTAATCATGACTTTCTATAAAACTTTCCTTTAATGATCCAGACTATCTTCCACTTATAGTTATCTACTAATCATGACTTAGAGAGGATTTAAGAAATTATATATATGAATATGAATATTATTCACTCATATAAAAGAATGAAATCTTGCCATTTGCAACAACATGGCTGGAGCTAGAGCGTATAATGCTAAGTGAAATAAATCAGAGGACGACAAATACCATATGATTTCACTCATGTGGAATTTAAGAAACAAAACAAATGAACAAAGGAAAAAAAAAAGAAAGAGACAAACCAAGAAATAGACTCTTAACTATAGAGAACAAGCTGATGGTTACCAGGAGAGAGGCTGGGGGTTGGGTTGAGTGAAATAGGTGATGGGGATTAAAGTGCATACTTATGATGAGCACTGAGTAATGCATAGAATTGTTGAATCACTATACTGTACACCTAAAATTAATATAACACTATATGTTAGCTATACTGGAATAAAAAAAAAAAAAAGGAAACCATTCCTATATTACACACATCTTTCTATTACTTTTCCCTTGGAGAGTGATCATGCTCAACAGGAAGAAAATACATTGGAGTACATCAGATCAGGAGATCTATATACGTCAGTTTTTAGATTTGTAAAGCAAACACCTTCTCTGCTCTCTATAGTTCAAGATGACCCACCATAATCTTTATGGATAACTAGTTTTGATGTAAAAATAATACAGAGGTGTGTATATGAGCATTACAGCAAATATATATATATGTGTGTGTGTGTGTGTGTGTGTATCACACACACAGATATATACACACATGGTACAGCAAGAAGAATATTCTTACATTATTTCTATTTTTATTTTCCTCCTATATACCAAATATGCTTGACTGGTTTGGTATAGGAAGCACCAGCATCGAACATACCCATGCTTCCATTTCATATCCTCCCATCATTCCTGGCCAGAAAGGTACTGCCTCAAAACTGCCTTAATTATCTTTAAATGGCTTGGATAAGATTTACTTCCAGACTGTAGATTCTGTCTCAATCCAATGACCTAATGTACTATCACTATTCTTAATACCAATTTACCTGTAATGTAAAAAGGCAAAGTCACACAAAATTTGTTTGTTGTTTGGAGGCAGCCCTATAAAGATTCAATTTCCAGTTTTCTGATTTGTCCTGGGTTACCAGGGCAACTGTTCTCTTTGCAGCTAACATTTCCCTGCTCTTCTGGAGAGCATGTTTCTCCTTAAGCCTACTATTCTGATAAGGTCCTCTTGCTACACAATCTTTTATCCTCTCAAATCCTTCAGAGATCCTCATGCCTTCACCCCCACTCCAACACCACCACACCCTGTCACTCCCCACTCTTTCTTCCTCTCTCCTCCACAACTATCTTTTCCAACTCCTGCCTGTAGCCCTTCATTCGTCACGATTGTCTTATGTTTGACTCATTCAGTCACTTACCGACTCCTGCTTTATGCTAGCTCTTAGGGTTTCAGTAATGTATAAAATATGATCCTTGACTATTATAATTATTGATATACCACCTTTCCAACTTATGTCTTCCACATAAGCTGTGGAACTCCACAAACGTATACCTTCCCACACACAAACACACATTTGTTATCAAAAACACCTCAGGGACACCTTGGTGGCTCAGTGTGTTAAGCATGCCTTCAGCTAGGGTCATGATCCCAAGGTCTTGGGATGGACCCCGCATCAGTCTTCTTGCTCAGCCGGGAGCCTGCTTCTTCCTCTGCCTGCCATCCCAGCCCCCGGTACTCTCAGACTCTCTTTCTTCCTCTCTCTGGTAAATAAATAATCTTTAAAGCAAACAACCAGTCCTAAGTCATAGAGATGTAACGTACCACAGAATGACTATAGTTACTGATGTACTGTATATTTGAAAGCTGCTAAAAGAGAGCACCTGGGTGCCTCAGTTGGTTAAGGGACTGCCTTCAGCTCAGGTCTCAAGACTGAGTCCCATAACAGGCTCCCTACTCAGCAGGGAGTCTGCTTCTCCCTCTCACCCTCCTCCTCCCCTGGTCTCTCTTTTTGTCTCATAAATAGATAAAATCTTAAACAAAAATTGCTAGAAGAGTCTTAAAAATTTTCATGAGGGGCACCTGGGTGGCTCAGTTAAGCATCTGCCTTGAGCTCAGGTCACGATCTTGACAGTACTGGGACTGAGTCCCACAACGGGCTCCCTCCTCAGCGGAGAGCCTGCTTCTCCCTCCGCCTCGATCTCGCTGTCTCTGGTGAATAAATAAAAACTTTAAAAATTTTTTCATGACAAGAAAAAAAATTTTTAGTGATTGGTGATGGATGCTAACTAGACTTACTGTGGTGCTCATTTTGCAATATATAGGAATATTCAATGATGCTGTACAACCTAAAGCTAAGACAATGTTATATGTCGAGTATATCTCACTCCAAAAAGTTAAAAAATTCCTGGTAATTTTTTTTAATTCCCTTTCTTTACAAACGTTCTGCCTGCACCCTTTTAGCCCTTACCTTGCCCCATTTACTTGCCCGTTTTGTGACCCCACCTCAGCCCTTATTTCCTTTCCATCCGTTGGAGAGCCAATTGCCTTCTCTTCCAACCCTTTGATTCCCTGGTTGTTTCCCACTTTCTTCCATTCTCCCGGCTTATTTTACAGGCGCGTGTGGGAGTCTTCTAGAATTCCTTACACTTTGCTCCCTTAACTCTGCTCCTTACTCTTTCCTCGACCTTTGGTCGCTCAGTTTACCTCTTTTCTTGCGGCCTCGGACGCCCACAGGCCCCTGGCCTTTTCGTTGTTTCATGACGAGCCAGAGCTTTTCTTCACCAACTGAGTTCCCGCTCCAGCACCTAAGCTGTAGCCTCCCGCCATCCCTTCCCAAGGCGCCTGCGTTCCCCGGCAACCGGAGCCGCCGGGCAGCCTGGGAAGCAGGAAGAAGGGGCTTTTCCGGTAACAGTCTGCGAGAAGCGGTGAGAAGAAAAGGCGCCAAGACTTCTTCCCGCAAATAGACTACAACACCCAGCAAGCTCTGCTAAACTACCTCTGCGAGATTTGACGCTATCGCCTCCAGCTGCGCAAGCGCAAAGGGATACGCCCTTCGAGGACTTCATTGCCCAGGGTGCATTGCCTTTAGGAGCGCTTGTCTTTCCGGCGAGGGTCGATGAGGTCTCCGCTTGGGGTCCGAGAGATCCGTAAACTCCGTTACCCAGCTTCCTTTGTGGAGGGCTGTTGCGCACTTCCGGTGGAAGCGCTGAGGAGAGAAGGTGGAGTTTACGGAGCCGGTGGGCGGTGGGCGGTGCTGCCGGTAGCTGGGTGCTGTCCAAAGGCACTGGGCGTCGGTAGGGGAGCGAGCTGTGACCAGCTGGGCCGCACTTAGCGTGGGACGAAGCTTAGGCTACTGTTTGATTACCTGAGGCCTTCCCCTCATGTCGGCCCTCGAGAAGAGCATGCACCTCGGCCGTCTGCCCTCTCGCCCACCTCTCCCCGGCAGCGGGGGCAGTCAGAGCGGAGCCAAGATGCGAATGGGGTACGTGACCCATACCCCTTCCAGGGGCCGGCCATTGGAGAATGGTGTCTCTGGGCGTGTAGACCTGCACGTCAAGGGAAGCTAAGGATGGGAGAGAGTATTGGCGGCGGCCTGGAGACGTTTAGATGGTGTTGTAGGCGGATTTGGGAACTAGGGGAGGCGCCAAGTCCATGGAAATTGGAGGACAAATAGTATTGAAGGAAGGAGGGAATGAGGCAAAGACTGAGAAAGCTGAGAGGATTGTTTAAGAGAAGTAGGAGGCACCTTCAGAATAAGTGATGGAGAAGGTTTGAGGAAAGGTAGTAGAGGTAACAAAAATCGGGAATATCTGTCGGGGAGGATTGAGGGACATGGGGAATGACTGAGAAAAGTTGAGGGGAATTAGGGGAACAACTAGGGAAAGATTTGGGAGTAGAATAAAGACTAAAAGAACTAGATATTAGAAAAGCAGAGGGAGGGAGGCCTGCCTGGGTGGTTCAGTTGGTTAAGGGTCTTCCTTCGCTCAGGTCACGATCCCAGGATCTTGGGATGGAGCCCCACTTGGTGCTTTCTGCTCAGCCAGAGCCTGCTTCTCCCTCTCCCTGCTGCTCCCCCTGCTTGTACTCTCTGTCAAATAAATAAGATTAAAAAACAAAACAAAAACAAAAACCTCTTAAAAAAAGAAAAGAAAAGAAAGGCTGAGGGAATTGAGAACATCCGAGGCAGGGTTGAAGGAAAGAAAACTAGGGAGCAGAAGGTTCTAGAGAGAGAGTTCCTAGGGGTGTTAAGAGACAGATTCGGGGAGTGAGGGGATGATTAAGAGATTAGGTCTCTTAGGGGAGACCTGAGAAATTTTGAAAACAGGGCTGAGGAAGATGGAGAATATAGTTAAGTAGACTGTTAAGGGTAATTGGAACGTGCTAAGAAGTGAGGGTAGGGAGTAAGGGGAGGAGTGATGAGGTGGTTAGAGAGTGACTATGGGCTCTAGAGATGGAGAAAAGACTGAGAACAGGGTTTCGTGAATGAAAGTGCTGCAGAGGTAAGGTAGGGGAAGCTTAAAGAGGATATTTGGGCAGTTGATTTTGCCAGGTAAAGTCTGATGGAAGGTATATACTGGTTTAAGAAGACTCAGAATTAATGAAGCATTCAGAGTAGCCAGCTAAAATGTTTTAGGGAAAACCATTTACTAGGAAAGGAGGAATTGTGTTGAAGAGATAGGTTTGGGGAATTTTAGGTTGTTGAATGGCTTTTGCCAGATTAGGGGGTACTCAGGTATAGGAGAGAAGGGTATGAATTGATCATGGGAGAGGTAACTACTAGGAAGCAGAGGGAATTGAATAGGCAGGTTTTTTTGAGGGGTATTTTTAGTATCAAGTGGTATTCTGAAGACTAGTAACTGTAAAGAGAAAAGGGATAGGAAGAATACGTATGAGGTAGTTAAAAGGGTGTGTTTGGAATTCTGGAGATGGGTTGATATACTTGGAATAAAGACAAGAAGTTCTATGTACAAAACTGATAAAAAAGGAGATAAGGACAAGAGATGCAGTACTATGAAAGAAGGTCCTTGGAATAAAGAGAAAGAAGAATCCCATAAATTAAAACAGTAGGGTAGAAAGGTGGTGAGAATTGAGGGGGCTAGGTTTGAAAAAAACCATGGGAGGAAATTAAGGATTGGAGACCTATGATACACAGTAGAAAGGTGAGAAAATCTTAACAGAAGATAGGTGCTGGATGCACAACAAAAAGAAATAGTAGAAGGCCTCATACAAGGTGTAAAATGGAGATTGTTTTGGCTTTAGATGACAGAAAGGTAAGACTGTAACAGGAATAAGAAGGATCTGGAAACTGATCCATGATAGATTATTTGGGAAAATTAACCTGGAGTATAAAAATAAATGTACCATTTATTATTGGTATGTTTCTTAATTGCTGCCTTTCTTAAACTAAAATTTGGTCCTTTAGTATACCAGCACTCTTCTGTAAAAATATATAAATATAAAAATATTAACTTTTTAATAACTGTATATGCTACAGCTTAGTTTAGAGCTCAGCTTCCCGCTTTGTTGAAACAAGTTCTCTGACGATAAGAACTGAAAAGAAAAATACTAAGAGAAAATGAATCAAAAATCTGCTTATTAGAAGATTGTATGACTGTTGCTAACTTACCCTCTTAAACAGATGCTTTGGTCTTCTTTGTTAACTGCTTATCCTAGAAAATAAAGCTCCTCAGGGAAATCCTTCTTTATAATATTGTGAAGAGAAGAGCTATGTTGGTGAATTTTATTAAAGTGGCTTGTTTTCATAGATTTTTCTTTTCTGTTTCGTTATTGGAACATTGGCAGGCCTCAGCTGAATCTAAAGTTAGTGGTAATACAGACTCTCTCCCTGCCCTAGAAAGAGAGCTTTCATTTGAAATGATCTCATGGCACTATGGTAAGAAAACCATTCAGAGAATTCTGTATTCTCTAAGGTAAAAACTGAAAGGCAGGGGACAATATTTTTTGTTAATAAATAAGAAAACAAACTCAGGGTGCCTGGGTGGTGCAGTTGGTTAAGTGTCCAACTCTTGGTTTCAGCTCAGGTTGTGATTTCAGGGTCCTAGATGGAGCCCCAAGTTGGGCTCCACGCTCATTGTGGAGTCTACTTGAGATTCTCTTTCCCTCTACCCCTTTTGTTTGTTTGCACTCTCTCTCTAAAATAAATAACTAAGTCTTTAAAGAAAAAAAAGAAAGAAAGATCAAGTCTTCTTCATACTAAGGCAGTAGAGCATTAATGGTAGGGCTGCTAACAACTAAGACTTGAGTCTCTGAGACCCGTTATGTTTTTTGGATTCATAGTTGTTATCCTGGCCATACTTAATTTTGAGTCATGCATCTTATTTCTTTCCAAATACACTAACATTCAGCCTTTTGCTTTTGCTGAGTCTTGATTTATGAAGTCTCACTTTAACTAATTTTAAAGCATCCTTCTTTATTTCTTCTTCTGTTCATTCATTTCATTTTTCTTATCTATGTATCTTTTTCCATTCTCCCATCTATCTCTTACTTCAAGTTGGACCTGTTCCTTTCACAATCTCTTACATGACTTACTCTTTCAACTCTTTCAATTTATAATCTCTGGCCTTTTAATTTCACTAAGCCTTATTTAAATGTGTTTGCATATTCAGGGTGGTATTGAGTTTATGATTTTTCTTGAGTTTCCATAATTCAGTTTTTCAAATTAGACTTAAGTAATTCCAGAATATTTCTAGATAATGTAGTAATAACAATTACTTTCTTTTTCCAGGTAGGTTACTTTGTGCCAGTCATTGTGGTAATAGCTTTATTATGTATGTTACTTAATTTAATCTGCTCACAGCCTTGGAAGGTAGATATTTCTCTGCATTTATTAGTAAGGAAATTCAGACTTGAGATTAAAGGTCACCCAACTAATATGTGGCAGAACCAGGATTAAATTTATGTTTAGTCTCAAAACACTACACTTGTGTTTTGGGTAAGGCCTGAAATCCTGGTTTCACTATTCCTTGATAGAATCCAGTAGATGATGTCAAAAACAGTGATTTTGACCTTTTTTTATTATAGATTTTGGAGCTGCTTTGGTTTGTGATTCCTACTTGTAACTGGTATCTTAATCTGTTAGCGTTGCAGTAACAAAAACACCATAGATTGGGTGGCTTGTAAACAACAGAAATGTTATTTCTCACATTTCTGGAGGCTGGGAAATCCAAGATCAAGCTGCTGAAAGATTCCGTGTCCAGTGGGGACCACATGCTGGTTCATAGATGGCAGTCTTCTTGATCTGTCCTCACATGGCAGAAGGAGGAAGGAAGCTCTGTGGCATCTGTTTTCTAAGGGCACTCACTAATCCCAGTCTTGAAGGTTATACTCTCATGATCTCATCACCTCCCAAGGCCCCACTTCCAAATACCATGACATTAAACGTTAAGATTTATCAAGAATTTGGAGTTGGAGGGGTGGGATGGAGGATCACAACCATTTAGTCTACAGCACCTGAGTGTGCTTGAGAGGAGTATGTTTTGAAAATCACTGCTTTAGTACATGTTACCATTAGAGAGACTATAGAGATTTTTAAAACCTTTCATTTTCAACATGTTTTTGGTTTATCAATAGTACTACATTTTGTAATCCCTTAACATTTCTACAGTACTTTAACTGGAAGATATATTAGTGACTTTCTTTATTATTTTATGAGATATATTAAGGCAGGGATTAATATTTTCTCTTAATGAGAAAATGAAAATGTTCTTTGACTTGCCTAAAAACACAGAATCATCAAATGGCAGAAACAGGATTCAAACCCAGACTTCAGATTTTTAGTCCATGGTTGCTCTTGTAATATCTTGGTGTAGAAATTGTTGTTTAAAGTGATATAGATCTTTTAAAAAAATGATGATAAAGATCTGAGTTTGAAGTCCAGCTTGTGTATTTACTTTGGTCAAGTCATTTAACCTCACATAGTCTTTGTTTTCTTTTAATTTCTGCTTTCTTTAGAGTTCTGTGAGAATGAAATAATACATGCAAAGCACTTAATGCTTCCTGACACACAAGCTCTTAAGGAATGACAACTGATGAATTATTTTATATTGAGAATGGTGAAAAAGACTTATTCTTTATAAGGTAGAAGCTCTCCTTTCAATTTCTTAAAATGTCAGCTTTTTCCCTGTGTATATTACTCATATCTGATTAGATAGTCCTTCATTCAATGTCTTAAATTTATAATGGATATCAGGCCTCTTAGGAAGCCTTTAAGGAGCTATTCAACAAATGGAGAAATAAAGGACAAAGTGAAGTGACTTGCTCAAGCTCATATATTGAGTTACAAATCCTAGCATCTCTGTTTTTGTTGCTTATTATGTTTTTAAATATTAAAGCTGTTATTAAAATCAGTAAATTTATTGGTAAACTTATTAGGTTTTTAAAAATTAAATTTCACATACCATAGAATTTACCCTTTCAGAGTATATGGTTCAATGGTTTTTAGTACATTTATGGTTGTACAGTCATTATCACTAATTTTAGGATATTCTCATTATCTCATAAAGAAACTACTTACCTGCTAGCAGTTATTTCTCCCTCCCCCGTCCCCTGGGAACCACTAATCTATTTTCTGACTTCAAAGATTTGCCTGTTCTGGAGATTTCATGTAAATGAAATCATGCAGTAGGTGGCCTTTTGTGATTGGCTTCTTTCATTTAATACAATGTTTTCAGGATTCATCCATGTTGTATCATGTTATCAGTACATCATACCTTTTTATTACTGAATGACATTCCATTGTGTAGATATACCACATTTTAATTAACTTGTTTATCAGTTGCTGAACACTTGGGTTGTTTCCATTTTTTTGCTTTTATAAATAATGCTGCTATAAACATTCACATACAAATCTTTCTGTGGAAATATATTTGGATTTCCCTTGGGTAAATACCTAAGAATGGAATTGCTGGGTCATATGGTGAATTATATATAGTTTTTTAAGAAATTTGCCAAACTGTTTTCCAAAGTTGCTCTTTGAAGCTCTGTGTATTCAGGATATTTCTTCTTTATAAATCTTAAAAATATTTTTCCAACTTGATTTTCTACTTTGCTTACAATATATTTTGCTATGTAAAATGTTTTGTTTTTATTTATTCTTTTTTCTTTTTTTTAAGAGAGGGTTTTGGGGTGGGGCAGAGGGAGAGGGAGAGAGAATCCTAAGCAGGTTTTGTGCCCAGTGCAGGGCCCAACAAGGGACTTGATCTTAACGACCCTGAGATTATGATCTGAGCTGAAATCAAGAGTCAGATGCTTAACTGACTGAAATACCCAGGCACACCAAAAGTTTTGGTTTTAGATCTTAACGTACTCAAATTTAACGTATGTTGCTTCTGGATTTTGAATTGCAGAAAGACATTTACTTCTCCCAGGTTATAAAGGAATTCATGTATTTTTTTCCCCAGGAACTGTATGGTTCCTCTTTTTTTTTTTTTTTTTTTTTTTTTTTAAGATTTTATTTATTTATTTGACAGACAGAGATCACAAGTAGGGAGAGAGGCAGGCAGAGAGAGAAGGAAGAAGCAGGCTCTTCGAAGAGTAGAGAGCCCGATGCAGGGCTCGATCCCAGGACCCTGGGATCATGACCTGAGCCAAAGGCAGAGGCCTTAACCCACTGAGCCATCCAGGCGCCCCTATGGTTCCTTTTTTTAAACACCTGTTTTAAGTTTATCTTGATGTGCAAAGTGAGGAACCAATTCAGTTTTGCCTTTGCCCACAGATTATCCAATTGTTGTAACACCATTTATTAAAAAGTCTTTTTCCCATTATATGAGTTTTACCTCAATAAAAATTAGTCTTTTCCCCTGGATTAAAATGATCTCAGGGTCCTGGGATCAAGCCCCAAGTTGGGCCCTCTGCTCAACGGAGAGTCTGCTTTTTCCTCTCCCTCCACCTCTCCCCCCTGCTCCTGCACTCTCTCTCTCTCTCTCTCTCTCAAATAAATGAAATTGTTTTTAAAACATGATGCCTTGGGACACCTCAGTTAGTTAAGCATCTACCTTCAGCTCAGGTCGTGATCCCAAGGTCCTGGGATCAAGCCCTGCATTGGGCTCCCTGCGCAGTGGGGAGTCTTCTTCTCCTTCTCTGCCCCTCTCTCCATGCTTGTGCGCACTCACTCTCTCTCTCAAGTAAATAAGTAAAATCTTTTTTAAAAAATGATGCCTTTATCATGTACCAAATTTTCACATAGATTTGGATCTGTGAAGTTTCTTTTCCCATTGGCCTGCCTACTTACTGATGTGCCACTACTACACTTTAATTACAGAGGCATTTTATTTTATTTTTTAAGATTTTATTTATTTATTTGACAGAGAGAGATGGCAAGAGAGGGTACACAAGCAGGGGGAGTGGGAGAAACAGGCTCTCCACTGAGCAGGGAACCTGTTACGGGGCTAGATCCCTGGATCCTGGGATCATGACCTGAGCCAAAGGCAGACGCCTTACCGATTGATCCACCAAGGCGCCCCTACAGAGGCATTTTAAATATGTTTTAGTAGGTGGTAGAGTCTTTTTAAAGATTTTCCTGGTTATTTGTTTATTCTTACAAATAAACTTTTTTTTTTTTAAATATGTTTGACATACAATGTTATGTTTGTTTCAGGTGTAAAACATAGTGATTCCACAAGTCTATACTTTATCCTGTGCTAACTACAAGTGCAGCTACCATTAATCACCATCCAATGCTATTGCAATACCATTGCCTATATTCCCTATGCTATACCTCTTACTCCCTGTGACATATCCATTCTGTCAACTGGAAGCCTGTATCTCCCCATTCCTCACCCCCGTTTTTGCCCATTCCCCCTTTCCCCTCTTCCAGCAACCATCAGTTTGTTCTCTGTATTCATGAGTCTTTTTCTGCTTCTTGTTTGTTAATTCACTTGTTTTATTTTTTAGTTTCCACCTATAAGTGAAATCATGTGGTATTTGTCTCTCTGTCTTATTTATTTCACTTAGCATAATACGCTCTAGGTCCAATCATGTTGTTAGCAAATGGCAAGATCACATTCTTTTTATGGCTGAAAATACACAAATAAACTTTATAATCAAACTAGTACCAGAAAAAAAGTACTAACAGTATTTTTATTGGGATTACATTAAATATTTAAGTTAACTTAGAATAAACATTTTTATGATGTTGAGTCTTTTTTGAGGATGTGTATGAATCCTTTTTGAAGGAAAAATATTTCAGATGCCTAGTATTGGCCTAAGTTATATTTAATGTAGTATCACTTAATTATGTACACTATAAAACTAAGGGATAAATTTTATTTTTTTTAAGATTTATTTATTTATTTATTTGACAGACAGAGATCACAAGTAGGCAGAGAGGCAGGCAGAGAGAGAGGAGGAAGCAGGCTCCCTGCTGAGCAGAGAGCCCGATGTGGGACTCTTGATCCCAGGACCCTGAGATCATGACCTGAGCTGAAGGCAGCGGCTTAACCCACTGAGCCACCCAGGCGCCCCGGGATAAATTTTTTATGTATAAGTAAACATATTATTCTTATATAATTAAAAAACTCAATAGATATACTGTTTAAGTGCAGTTAGACCTACAAAACTCTCCAAATTCAAATTAGCAGTATTACATTAATGTGAAATAATTGTATTTGCTGTTAACAACTTACTGAGCTTTAAGATTTTATTTACTCATTTGACAGGCAGAGATCACAGGTAGGCAGAGAGGCAGGCAGAGAGAGAGGAAGGGAAGCAGGCTCCCCGCTGAGCAGAGAGCCCAATGTGGGGCTCGATCCCAGGACCCTGAGATCATGACCTGAGCCGAAGGCAGAAGCCCAACCCACTGAGCCACCCAGGCGCCCCCTTACTGTGCTTTAAACCAAAAGGAAATAGGAAATTCCAGAGTTGATTTAGTCATTCAACTATATTAAGGACCCTGTGCATCCTTAATTTTGCCATCCTTAGGAATGTTGGATTTTCCTTTTCTTGCTTATTACCTTTTGGTTGTGAGATGGCTGCTGCAACTTAACTTTCATCTTACCTTTATTCCATCTTTCCAAATAAAAAGGAAGGAACAGAAGAAAAGGCCTTTTGCTAGCTAAGCTTGTCTTTTTTTCATCCCCCCCCCCTTTTTTTTCTTTTCTTTGTTTTCTGGAAAGGTAAATTTCCCAGCCAGTTTTTCCCTTAATTTTCATTGTCCAGAACTGGTTTACATGTGCATCCTAAGACCAATCACTGGCAGTAGGGAATGAAATTACTATGACTAGTTTAGACCGATTCTCATTAATTCTCTTGGGGTGGAGGAAAGATAACCAAATATCTCTACTAGCTACTAAAACAATCTGGAATTCTGCTAGCAAATAGAGAGTGGTGAGAAATGAAGGTATGTCTAGAGTAGACAGTAAAGGACATGTATTCCAAGTCCTGATGTTAGCAAATGGGGGGGGGGGGAGACTTATCTTTTGACTACACATTCTCCACTGTTTTCACTGCAGCACAGATATAGAAAGTAATAGATCTCTTTCTCTACCCCTTTTCTCCCTTTCCACCTTGTGCCAGGTTTGAGCCCCTTGACCTGAGCACTTCTGAGTAAATATCCCTTTTTCCATGGTTGCTAGACTTATTACTAGCAAATCTGTTGTTTCTTAGTGTCTGCAAAATTGGATAATTGGTTTGTTTTTAAATGTAATGAGCCCTCCTTTATGTGTTGCTTGATGTCAGATTTGAGAAAACACTTCTGGTTGGCTAGGAAAAATTTATTCCTTAATGTCATAAATTAGTTTTTTTTTTCTTTTAGAGAAGAAAGTTAATTAGTAGTGCTATTTAAGGAGTGGTCCAACTATATGCCACACTTAGCTGTTCTTCAAAATATAGTTTTGCCAATCCGTCCCAAACACATACTACTAATAAATTTTGATAATTGAATGAGAGGGTATGCTGAGGGGTTGCCTGGATGGCACAGTTGATTAAGTGTCTGACTCTTGGTTTTGGCTCAGGTCCTGATCTCAGAATCGTGAGATCAAGCCCTACATTGGGCTCCATGCTCATTACAGAGTCTGCTTAAACACTCTCTCCCGCTCTCCTCTGCCCCACCACTCCACTCTTGCACACACATATGCCAAAAAAAAAAAAAAAAAAAAAAGAAAGAAAAGAAAAGAAGGAAGTTGTGTTGAAGAATCCAGTCATCCAAATCATAGGAGAGGGCTGAAGTTGTTTACTGTCACTCCTTTTCCACCATGCATCTATGTGTGTTCTTTGCTTTGGACTTTTTCTTGGTTTAAGTGGAAATCCTGTCTTTGTTGCTAATAAGCCTTGTGGCTCTGGTCAATTTATCTTTCCTTCTCTCGGGGACTCACTATGATGGTGTAATAGAAAGAGCACTTTGGAACCAGACATATACTTGAGTTTAATTCCAAGTTCCAGTGGTACTGAAAGTGGCTCTGGGCAAATCATTTTACATTTGAGTCTGTATCTCCTTGTCTTTAAAATGGGGAAACTTGGGCACATGGGTGGCTCAGTGGGTTAAGCCTCTGCCTTCGGCTCAGGTCATGATCCCAGGGGTCTGGGATCGAGTTCCGCATCGGGCTCTCTGCTCAGCGGGGAGCCTGCTTCTCCTCATCTCTCTCTGTCAAATAAATAAATTAAAAATAAATAAATAAATAGGAAAACGTTTCTTGCAGAACTGAAAAATCTGTTTGACACATAATAGGCAGCTAATTAATTGTCCCCTTCCATAACACAAGATTTAGGTTAGATGATCTCTAATAATCTGATCCAGTATGTAGTTTTTAGAATCTTCACTCTGCTGCTCTAATAGCATGCCCTTATCACTAGTAATAAACACTCTAAACTACCACAACCCAGACAGCCATCTGGTTGCCTTCTTTCCATTCCCTTCAAAGTGTTCCTAATGAGGACTTTCTTTCTTTTTTTCTTTTTCCTTTTTTTTTTTTTTTTAGCGCTGATGCCTTGATTTAAATAGCTCGCTGCAATTAAACTTCAGTATTTTGCCTCCACTGCAAGACTCCTAGACTAGAGAATTTGTGGCAACAGTGACTAGGACTGCTACTGTGCAGCTCATGACTCATTCATAACTCTCTTAACAGATTTAAGCAGCCTAGTCAATGTTGAGGTTATTATGCCTATTTAGACTTGAGACATTCACTTCAAAACATACAATTTTTCTTATTCCTTGTTCTCTAAATATGCAGGGAGAAATTTTCCTCCCTTCCTCCTCTTCTGCCCTACCCTTCCTTCTTCCCTGAGCAGTTAATGATATAATAATCCTGGTAGGTATCATCACATAGTAGGCAACAGCACAGCTATCCCCATAGCCTTCTGTAGTTTAACCCTTCTCTTTCTGACTTGTAATTTTTGCTTGACGGTCTACTCTTCAAGATGATGAACTTCATTTTAATTTCCCTGGTTTCAAGCATGCTGGCTACTAAGTGCTGACCTATCCTAGACATATTTGGCCTCATTTTGCAAGAACAATCTTTTTTCTTCACCAGTTCCATGAAGATGGCATAACTAAACTTGTATTCTCTTTCTTCTGAAAGCTGTTTCACTTCATGAAATAATGAAATCTATACTTTATTTCAACACTAGCACTTAGGCAAAGTGTGTTGTGAGTGCTTCCAAATACCTTGTCTTAATTTGAATTGAACATACTCATATGGTTGTAGCTCATGTCTACAATTAGTGTCTCTCTCTCTCTCTCTTTTTTTAAGATTTTATGCATTTATGCGTCAGAGAGAGAGAGCACAAGCAAGGAAAGCAGCAGGCAGAGGGAGAAACAGGCTCCTGCCGAGTAAGAAGCCCAATGTGGGACTGGATCCCAGGCCTCTGGGAGCCTGATCCGAAATGAAGGCAGACATCTAACTGACTGAGCCAGGCAGGCATCCCCAATTAGTCCGTTATATGTAAAGATTTATGCCTGGTTTTGATTTTATTTTATAGCAGTTTATCTCTTCTTTTGTGATTCCCCAAACCTCTTATTACTATAAGAGAACAAATGTCAATTAGCAATTATTTTTGGAAGGACCTGCATTTTATAGGATTGGGTTTTTCTGCCCTTGCTTGGTTTATCCCTTGTTCTCTAAGGGTGAAGACTATTTTCCAAGGAGATGATACCTATACATTGGTAACTCTAACAAGTGTAGGGATCAGAGCAGGCAGTCTACTGTTAAAAGCTCTCCATAAAAGCTCAACATTCATGTTCCAGGCAATGGCAGTTCCCTAAATGTTTCTTGGCACCTACTAGCTTATTAACTAACTTACTAACTGCCAAGTTTATTGTACTTGCAATGCCTCCCATTTCACTTTTCTACAAAACCCATGAAGCTCTTTCAGACTATTCTAGCTCATTCACTTGTTCTATCCCTCCTCTGAGCTCTATTACACTTTTTGTCATTTCCACTCACTTATCAATTATTGTGCATTACTACTTGGTATCGCATTTTTAAAAATGTTATATTAAATAAATCTATCAATTTTTATGGTACTTTGGCAATTACCATAATTATTCTAATTTATATTTTATGGAATTTTTTTAAGTTACCCCTAAAATGGAAGGTCTGGAGTGCAAGAGCCTCTGTTTTCATTTCTTTGCATTTCTATAGTAGCATAGTTCATGTTTTTGTCAATTTTCACTTAATGGACATATGGCACACAACATTCATTTAAAATGAGATCCTAAATCTTTTCCTGACCATTCATCCTGAAGTAGATCTTTCCATTTTCTGTCCTTTTGTAAGACCTATCATTTATACCAGAGGTTGGCAAACTTTCCTGTAAAGGGCCAGATAGTAACCATTTTATGGTTTGCAGTACAGTTTCTATAACAGCTCCTCAACTCTGCTGAGTATGGTGAAAGCAGCCATGGACAATATGTAATTGAATGTGATTGTGTTCTAACAATATTTTCTGTGGACACTGAAATTTGAATTTCATGTAATTTTCTCTTGTTATTATATATTATTCTTTTTTCTTTACTCCCAGCTTTTAAAAATGTAAAGACCATTCTCAGCTCCTGAGCCATACAAAACAGGCAATGGCTGGATTTGCCCATGGGCTATAGTTTGCCCACCCTGTATCAATACTATTTATTTCGTACTTCTTCTGTAGGAGAAAGAATATAGGTTTTAAATCAATAAACTAGGATTCCCTTTCTGGCATACTGCATACTACTAAAGTAGTATAAGCTTGACTTTTATTTTCTTAAAATGTGAGTAATACTAAATATAACATTGTATGTTAATTATACTTCAATAAAAACTTTTTTAAGATTTTAATATGGGTACTACTAACCTCATTTGTTTTTGAGAAGAGGTACTGTATATGTAGAATCATTATTTAAGTTATGAAACTGGGTAAAGGAAACCTATTTACTATAATTCATGGATTCTAAGATACATTTCTTTTTGTATTTAAAATGATAGTGTCTTAACAATTGCTGTTGGTTAAGTAACAGCCCTGTCTTGGTTCTCCCTGCTTGTTTGAGCAAACACCAAAACCAGCATCAAATCTTGCAAAGTAGGTGTTGGTAGCTTGGAAGAAATTCCTGGAGACAAAAGTGGAGCACCCTCTTAACCACTGAAAACTGAATGGTTTTGAGAAGTAGTGGGTATTCAATCAGATGAATTAAGCATTATTCCTAAAGTTAGAGTAAAAAAATAATATAGCTCTCCATATAATGGTAAAGTCAGCATATGAGCTGGTGTTTATAGTTTTAGGAAACATTCCATCACCAATGTTCTTGTGAGGCACAGAGGACTATATTAGTCAAAGTTACTCAAAAGAGAATAGAATTCTCGGTATGAAGACATTGATTAAAAATACTTTTATTTTGCTCTTATTTTCCTTTATTTATAGCCATAACTGATATATGTTGAATCAATATAAGTATTAAAGAGCTTTTTAAGAAATTCAAAATGAATTCCAAGTGATCAAGTGTGTCTTTAATTGGTAGCTTTTTTCTTAGTGGTATGTAAAATTATAGTTTATCTTTTTCTTTCATCTTATTTTTGACATTGCTGTATATATACAGTATTTTATCTGTTCTTCTAACAACTCCATTGTAATCTACTTGTTTAGTCTTCCCTAATTTAATTGTAAACTCCTGTGTTTTATTTACTTGTCCCAAAGTGGGTAGCATATAGGAGCTCAGTAAACATTTGATGAATGAATGAATGATGCTCTAATACAGTGGACAGATGGTGTTGTTTCCAGTAGTTTAAAATTGTCCACCCTGAACTGAGTAGGGAAGGAAGTCATAGATTTGTGGAATATAGAAATGAGATTCTTAAAATGTAATTATTCACAGTGTGCAAGAATAAACTTGTGGCCTCTTTTTATTCTTCTGTGGTTTCACATTTATATTCTTCTATTTTTATTCTATTAAGAAAATATAGCTCAGATTATTAGGAGGATTAAATTAGGTAATGCTTGTAAAGTGCCTAGCACAAATACATTAATGGTTTGTTTCGTTTAATCCTTCCCACCCCTTTTTAATTAGATCAGTTTTTCCTTAAGCATAAGAACCATGGTTCAAGTTACAGTAAAGTCACTTCAAATTCACTTTTCTGTGTTAATCACTGGAACTACATTGTTATTAGCTGAATTTCATCACAAATAGCATTTTATTATGTTGTATGGCTAAGTAGTCTTGGGGGTGGAACTACCCAGAGAATTTACTAATGTTTCAGAATTACTAATATTTCATAATATTTACTAATATTTCAGAATTTACTAATATTTCAGGGAAAATGTGCTTCATTTTTCCCAACCACTACTTTACAGACCTTTGGAGTAGAAACCCATTTTTAAGTTGTAGAATCTTTTTTTTTTTTTTAAAGATTTTATTTATTTATTTGACAGACAGATATCACAAGTAGGCAGAGAGGCAGGCAGAGAGAGATAGGAGGAAGCAGGCTCCCTACAGAGCAGAAAGCCCGACGTGGGGCTCGATCCCAGGACCCTAGGATTATGACCTGAGCTGAAGGCAGAGGCTTTAATCCACTGAGCCACCCAGGCGCCCCTAAGTTGTAGAATCTTTATACTAACATTTTTCTCACAGAGTTTCGGGAAGTTTTATTTGGTAATTAGAGAAATTACTTTCCCAATCTAGGTCGATATTTAATAAGGATAGTACTTCAGATTTGTATAACATTTAAGAAAATCTTCCACACTAGACATCATCACTGTGAATCCTTCCCTGACCTGATTCCGTTCTCATCAGTGTTCCAAACAAGATTGTATGTGCAATCTATGAGTTTTCGTGGCATGCTAGGCGTATTTCTGCCCTAGCTTTA
The DNA here is from genome assembly GCF_030435805.1 of Mustela lutreola. Classification (NCBI taxonomy): domain Eukaryota; kingdom Metazoa; phylum Chordata; class Mammalia; order Carnivora; family Mustelidae; genus Mustela; species Mustela lutreola. The sequence goes on along the minus strand of NC_081290.1, from coordinate 231,043,264 downwards.
GTATACAGTGACTGTTTACTTACCTATTTTTTTCCCAGGCATGAGCATTTTGAGGGCAAGAACCAAGTTTTGTTCATCAGTAGGAACTTTCGGCCTGCTGATTTCCCAAATGCCCAGGAAGTATATCAGGGCCCATCATAAAGGGCATACTCAAAAATTGAGTTGGAATTAACTTTGTTGATTATACAAGCAAATCATAACTGGAAAGAGGCTCTAGAATAATTGCCCTAAACATATTTGAAATGAAATATATTATGAAATATGTCTTATAGTCTACATTATTATGACATTCAGGTGAGTCTGAGAAGGGAATTATATGGTGGTTGGCTCTGAACTATATACTTATTAGAGGCTTCTATATGGACTTTATTGGCTTGGAAACTCTGACTCCAGACCTGCTTGCTTTCTTCCTGTTGTGGTACTGTCCACAGAATAGTAGCTTACATAATTCTGATCCCTGAGTACAGATACAAACATTGATTATAAGAGTAAGCAGCTATAATTAGCCCTTGTAAAGCATCAAAAAAAGCCTTGTACTCTTTCTTGCTTTCATTACTGATATCTCAGTGATTTTGTTTTATTTGAGGCCAGATCACTGTACTAAATTTTTAATATCTTTTTTCTCTTTACTTTTAGGGTTTTGGAAAAATAAGTTATTAATTAGGTTAGCTAAGTGGCAGAAATAAAATAGAGACATTTTTCTAAACCTAAATAAAGCAGAATTCTTTTATTATTGGAGGTATAAGATTACAGTAGTTCTTCCAGTGCTGCAGCAGTCTGTCTTCATCCATCCATTTTAAATGTATAGTTTTGCATGATCTGACTAAGCAGGTTGGAAGTTCCCATGGATTAAGTACCCTATTTGAAAGTGGTCTTACGTGAGATAAGCTTTCATTCATTTGCTTGAAACCACATCATATATGGAGCCACAAGTATCCTGTCCTGTCTAATGCAGGCTGTTGTGGTAAATGGTACTATTTTCATTTTTGGATTCCATGATGCCCAATTAACAACATTTACCAATGGCTAACAAAGAAAACTAATAGGAATAGAATCTAGTATTTCAATCCCATGGTAAATCAGTATTTGTTAACCCAGAGTTCTTTAAAATGGCCTCTTATGCTCTCTCTTTGTGAATGGCATCACAGAAACTTGAGAGTTTTTGATTCTTCCTTCTCGCTCCACCTTCCTGCTCTGTCCCATGGCCTCTACATTTATAACCTTGACTTTTTCTTTAGTCTCCCTGGTACTCAGGCTTGCTACGAAGGTCCTCTGCCAGTCACTATCCCTACAGCAAGAACTAATCCTCTATCACCTCTTCCTAGGGATTTATTTGTGCATGCTTATTGCTAGCTTGGGTGATTTCAAGAATAGAGAACCTAGTATTATTTTGAAGGTAGTATTGAAAACTGATATAGAAGTAACCCTGAGATTTTAGCTTAGCTGCTTTCTGTGTCTTGGATGAGTTACGTAACCTCCCCTGGCTTTAGTTTTCTCATTTGCAAAATAGGAATAGCTACCCCAGAGAGGAGTTGTGGAAATTAATCCATTCATTCTCTTATCAAACCCTATTAATTTATGTTAGAGTGATTTGGAAAAAGGAATAATACCACAGGACAAAATAGAGGAGAGAATATAGATAGGCTACCAAGATTTAGGAAGATAGCAAGTTGACTGTTAGCAGAGAAGAGCAAACTGAAAACTACCCACAGAAGGAAAATGAAAGTACAGGCTAATCCATATCATAACCCCATACAGGCTCAGGAATTGTAGGAGCTAAGTATCTTTGAAAGGGGGCTAAAACAGGAATATTGATTGAAAATCTGTATAAAGCACCTTTAAAGTCCCAGATCTCCTTTCCCTCAGTGTGATGGTTAACTTCTAGAGAAACTGGACCAGAGTGTCTCTGGACTCAGAGACAATATGGCAACAAAGGTAAAGCAATAGGATGAGAGCAGGGATTAAGTAAAGGTATACCTTCTGTCTTCTAGACACGCTCAGGCTTGCTCCCTTACCTTCAGGTCTTTGCTTAAAGGTGCCTTTCCTAACCCCTTGATTTAAAACTATAGCCCTTCCTAACCTGACATTCATTGTCCCCCGCCCCACCTTTATTTTTTTATCCATGACACCACTACCTGACAAATTTTTACTTAAGTCTCCTTCTGTTGAAGTGCAAACACCAGAATAGTAGGAGGTTTTGTCTGTTTTGTTCAGACAAAAGGTATCCCCAGTCCCTAAAATAGTATCTTATACGTGCTCAGTGAATGTTGGTTGAATGAATAAACAAATGAGACTATTCAGATCTTTTCCCAGAAGGCTAACAGTTAGTCTTATGTCCCCAGGCAGGAGATTGGAGGATTTCTTTCCGGACAAATGACTGGCCTGAGAAAAGACATGCAGACTCTGATGTTTGGGGAAGAGTCCCCCATTTAAAAGGTTAGATCTCTACTTATTAACTGTATGTCATATTTAGTAGTCAGCAAGCTCTATTCTCTCATAGAATCACCAGATATCCAGGGAAAGCCTCCAACACAAAAGACAGGTGCAAAGACAAAATGAGAAAAAGAAATAATAATGCATAGAACAAAATAAAATCCTAAAAAAATCTAGTATCTCTTGTCAGAGAGACAAGAGACAATATGGCATCTATGAAACAAGAATAGAGTGCTCTTTAAAAAAGAGGGGAGGGGACCTCTTTTCAGAGAACAAGAAATAGCTCTTGGGAATGAAAATATGTATAGTAGATATAAATTCAATAGAAGAGAAAATTTAAGGAATCTTCTAGACAGTCGCATGTTCTAGTTTAACATCAAAATTCAGAAATATAGGAGTTAAGAAGGTTTTTAGTAAAAAAAAAAAAAAAATCTCGGGGCACCTGGATGGCTCAGTGGGTAAAAACCTGACAGAGAAAGAGAAACAGCGTCTCGGCTCAGGTCATGATCTCTCTGGGTCCTGGGATCGAGCCCCGCGTCGGGCTTCTGCTCAGCAAGGGGCCTGCTTCCTCCCTCTCTCTCTGCCTGCATCTCTGCCTACTTGTGATCTCTGTCTGTCAATTAAATAAAATCTTAAAAAAAATCTCAACAATAGTACCTTTCTTAGATAATGATAGAAAAATCCCTTGAATTTTGAGAAAGAATATTTAGCCTTAAATTATTGTGGCTAGTATCTGGCTACAATGTCTTTGTCTCTCTTACTTTGGAACATTTGTCTCAGGGGCACCTAGGTGGCTCAGTCGTTCAGTGTCTGCCTTCGGCTTGGGTCATGATCCCAGGATTCTGGAATTGAGCCTCATGCCGGGCTCCCTGCTCAGCAGAAAGCCTGCTTCTCCCTCTCCCACTCCCCCTGCTTGTGTTCCTGCTCTTGCTGTCTCTCTTTCTCTGTCAGGTAAATAAATAAAATCTTTTTTAAAAAAGAAAATAAAATAGTATACAGCTGGAATAAAAAAAAAAATCTCCTCTGAGGATATTTGTTTCAGATCAGCTTCATTTTTTTGCATGGATTATCCTAGAGAATATTCTAGTGAGTTTAATCTATCCTTGATATATTTGGATTTATTTCTATGATCTTATTTTATATTTTGTTCCATCTGACCTGGGTTCTTCTCATTCTATTGTTTTTTTTTTTTAAATTGTGTACTAGTGTTATAATCTATTGAGTATCAAGTTCATGTGCCATACAACTGACCCATTTAGAGTATACACTTTTTTTTTAGCATAGTAACATAGTTCCACAGTGAATTTTACAACAGGTTCAGCACCCTAGGAAAGATCCTCATGCCCATTAGCATTTAGCCCTCATGTTCCCTCAAACCTCCCAGCCCTAGGCATCCACTAATCTGTTTTCTATCTATAGACTTACCTAATCTTGACATTTACAATAATGGAATTATATAGTGTATGTGATCTTTTGTGATTGGCCTCTTTCACTCAACATAGTATTTTCAAGGTTCGGACATGTTATAGCAGGTTGTAAAACTTCATTCCTTTTATTGACGAATGATTATTCCATTGTTTGGATACCAGAGTTAATTTGTCCATTCAATGGTTGATGGACATTTGAGATTTTTCTCCATTTTAGTTATTACAAACAATGCTGCTGTGAACATTCCTATACATATTTTAAAGTGGACATTTGTTTCCATTTCCCTTGGGTATACCTAAGAGTGAAATTTCTGAATCATATGGTATTTCTCAGTGTTTAATTTTTTGAGGAACTGACAAAACTAGTTTCCAAAGCAGCTGCTCCATTTTATATTCTCATCAGCAATATATGTGGGTTTTAATTTTCCATATCCTCAGCAACACTTGTCTTTATTGATCTTTTTGTTTATAGCCATCCTGGTTGTGTAAAGTGGTTCTTCATTGTGGTTTTGATTTGAATTTCTCTAGTAACTAATGATGCTGAGTATTTTTTTATGTGCTTGTTGGTCATTTGAGCTGTTCTATGGAGAAATGTGTATTCTAATTGTTTGCTCATTTAAAAAAAACAGGTCATTTGTCTTTATACTGAGTTGTGAGTTCTTTATATACTCTAGATACAAGCTCCTTATCAGATCTATGATTTGCAAATATTTTCTTCCACCCATGGAATCATGCCTGTAAATTACTTGGCAAAATGATTCACTGTTGTGGCACAGTAAATGTTAAGATACTATTACTGTGATGATATCCTAGGTCCAGACATCAAAAATTCATCCATAGATACTTAGAATCCATTATGATGTGTTTGACATGTTATGTGTGGTTGTTATACTCAAATTAGTATATGCATAGGTGGATTTGTGAGTGACTGATGAATCCGTAGAATTAAGAATTCTACTTTTAGCTTTCCAGTAGGAACTCAGGTGCAACCAGCAAACCAGAAAAAATTTGTCTATTTTGAAATTGCAGTTTACTTCTGTATAGGCAGTTTTTCTATCAGAAGATCGGATTTTACCCATTTACTGAGCAACTACTAAATGCCAGATGTATTATTAGTAAAAGGTGAAAGATTTATATGATATGAAGAGAAACCAGATTGTGAAATGCCAGATGTATTAGAATCCTTTAAAATGTATGTTATTTGGGGCACCTGGATAGCTCAGTTGGTTAAGCCTCCGAATCTTGGTTTCAGCTGAGGTCATGAGATCGGCCCCACTGTCAAGCCCCCCACAGAGAGTGGAGCCTGCTTAAAATTCTCTCCCTGTCCCTCTCCCATCTACTCTCTTCCCACACACATGTGCTCTCTCTCTCTCTCAAAAAAAAAAAAAAGAAAAGAAAAGAAAAAGAAAAAACATACTTTATTCACTTGCTATAATCCAAGGCAGAAAGAATTTAAATAATTTGAATTTGCCCAAATCCATACTGTAACTGTTAGGGATTTATAGGGAATTATAGGGAAATGGTAGGAACTGTGAGGAATTTGAACTCTTCTCTCATTCCAAATCACTTACCTTTGTATTCCTAGCACCTCTCTTTCAACTTGGGGAACTTTAAAAATTATCAGTGCCTGTGCCACACTTCAAGCCATTTAAAGCAATTTCTAGAAGTGAAACCTAAGCATCAGTATTTTTAAAACTCCTTAGGTGATTATTGTTACATGGATTGAGAACTATTGATCTGTTCAATGCCAGAAGAGAATAGATTACTGTTCAATAAATATTTAGCTGTTGAAAGAATACCTAATGGTGCAGTTACTTCATTGTAATTCCCATATTATAGTCAACCTAGAGTGCTTTTGTATTAACTTAAGTCTTTAAAAGGGGCTCTGTATTATAACTTCGTGTATATTCTCCATTTGCCTCCACGGCATGTATAGGAAGATATCTGGCAGGAGGTAACATTTTGTTGCTGACAGAATTCTGAATTCTCTCCATTACTGAGGAGAATAGATATGGAAATAAGGTAAGTGTCAGGCTTCCTTTCTTGTATTTCATCCAAAGTTGAAGACAGAAGTTGTAAACAGACATTTACTGGTTATTTTTGTTTTAGAGTAATTTTTAAAAAATAATTTATGGTTCAAAAATCAAAAGATAGAAAGGGATGTACATTGGAAATTGTCCCTCCCATCTCCCAGTCATCGTTCCCCTTCCAGGATATATCAAATGTTATATTATAATTCTTTCAGAGATATTCTAACCATATATAAGCAATTATATTTACACATACTTCCTGTTTTTACCCAAATAGTAGTATGGTGCATTGTTTGTTTACTTAACAGTGTATCTTATCCATATACGAAGAATATTATCAGCATATAATTGCTTCCATCTTCTTGTAACTAAATATTATTTCTCTGTGTACCACAACTTATTTTCATCTATTACCTGTTGCTGTATATTTAAGTTGTTTCTAATCTTTCTCTATTACAAACAGTGCTACATTAAATAGATAAGTCATTTCATTTCTGCATGAGCATATCTTTGGATAAATTCCTAGAAGGTCAAGGCATTGCCAGTTTGCCTTTTATGAAGCTTGTATATTGATGGGTTGGAAATAATGAAAAAGCATGAAATAATGTGCGAGATTAAAAGTATAAAGAAGGAATAGTGAACAAAGATGATTATTGCAGGAATGATATTAAAATGGCTTGAGAGGATAGGAATGAGCCGATAGCCAAGAACAAGAAGAGAGAACTAGCAGGTTCTGTGGTGTGTATACATGAGATATATTTGTGATTAAAATATACTAATGAGTTTTCTAAAATCCTGACATTTTTACTCTTATATCTTGAACTTTTAAAAACACATCTTTACGTGATGGTTTCTGTATGAGAACTCCTCACTCTTAAAGAGAAAATACCCTTCCAATTTTCATTTCATATTTACATTTAGCATTTGTTGATCAAGATTTTATCTTTTCATGCGTAACTATTTTTTACTTGAACTCTCTTTCCCCCTCTCTCTCTTTTTTTCCCCCTTAGCCCTGGAAGAAAGCGAGACTTCTCCCCTGTTTCTTGGAGTCAGTACTTTGAGTCCATGGAAGATGTAGAAGTAGAGAATGAAACTGGCAAGGATATATCCTTTGCAAAATGGCTTATTCTTTAGCAAGCTTATAATGCTGTCTAAGAAGACACGTTAATAGTTTCTAAAGTGTTCTTTAGTCCTGTTGCTTATTTCATTTTGATTCCCCACCTGTAATTGTACAGCATGGAATTTAACCTGTAAGTCTATGCCAGTATCATATTGGGACATAATTGTCTAATGCATGGGGAAAGGATTAAGAATTAAGTTCCTGACACTGATATATATCTTAAGGGCCCAGGGGAAGGTTTCATGAATCAGATGAGTTGAATCAGTTTAGCATATAGAAACCAGGAACTGTAGGTCTTTGTTAGGGCAAAGGGATTTTTTTTTTTTTGTCCCCATTGAAAAAGTGGTCATACTGGCTCCATGCTTCAAAACGGGTTTGGTGTTTCAGAAACTTCTATTTAAGTATCTCTTAAGTTTGGAAGTCTGCAGCTCTATATAGAGTCTGGTACTGCCTGAGTTTTCTAATCAGTATTATTACAATTAAATAATAAATCAAAACCTTCAGTGAGCAAAAGCTTAGATACATTATCTTTAACTATTCATACACTTTCCGAGTTTATAAGAGTGGCTCAGAGGGTCCCGTCCTCCTACTTCTGCATGGAGGAGGCCATTCTGCCCTATCCTGGGCTGTGTTCACGGTAAGTAAGTAAGTAAGTAAGTAGCTGATAAAAGAAGTTGATGTTAGCACAATCTGACTAACCTAACTCTTCCTTCTGTGTTCACTCGTATAGCTTGATATAAGAAAGTTAGAGGTGTGAGTTGATTGTGAATATTTTTCATGGTAGGCCCAAGATCACCTGTTCTTTACTCTAGGGTAAGCTTTAATCCATTAGTTCTTCAAACATTTTATAAAATGTTCTATATATATTGCATTGGGATGAGGGAGATGGGATTTGCTCCTGGTCAAATGTGGGGGTCTGTATCTAAGTAATCTAAGTAATAGGTAAGCAGAAATATTCTATTCAGGTGCTTTAGGTAGAGATAATATCTATCCTTTATTTCCCTCATAGACCCTAGCATAGTACTTTATACATGGAGATGCTCCATAAATATTTGGAATTTTTTTTTCTTTTTTAAAATAATGCTTTATGTATATATGTATATCTATTTTTTAAATTTATTTTTTATTTCTATTTTTTAAGATTTTTATTTATTTATTTGACAGAGAGAGACACAGCAAGAGAGGTAACACAAGCAGAGGGAGTAAGAGAGGGAGAAGCAGGCTTCCTGCCAAGCAGGGGGCCCAATGCAGGGCTTGATCCCAGGACCCTGGGATCATGAGCTGAGGTGAAGAGAGACATTTAATGACTGAGCCACCCAAGTGCCCCAATAATGCTTTATATTTTAATTATATTAAAATAGATCATTAAAGCTACTGGGAAGTAAACGATATTTGGTTGAAGATACCCTTGTCTAGAATAGAGGATGTATGTCTCTGTGAATGCTACCAGTTCTAGATCTTCCTGATTTTCTTGACTCTGTACAAGGAGAGGTGCTGCTAAGGAACATAGTAGCATTATTCCTATTTTTCTTCTGGTTCTATCAGGGAGATGTACATACTTCCTCTATTTACCAGTAGGGAGTCTAAGGGACAGAAAAATGGGAGCAAGGGGGAATGCAGTTCTGGGTAACGAGAGCTAGATGGCTATGAAATTGAGGAGGGCCCTGAATATACCATTATGTTCCTGGCAGCAGGATTATTGGGAATAGTTCTCGACACATAAGCACTTAATCATCTGTTATTAAATTACTAAATGATTTGATGCCTATCTTGTTTGCTACTTCCTTTCTCTTATTTTTTTTTTTAAAGATTTTATTTATTTATTTGACAGACAGAGATCACAAGCAGGCAGAGAGACAGGCAGAGAGAGAGGAGGAAGCAGGCTCCCTGCTGAGCAGAGAGCCCGATATGGGACTCGATCCCAAGACCCTGAGATCATGACCTGAGCCGAAGGCAGTGGCTTAACCCACTGAGCCACCCAGGCGCCCTTCCTTTCTCTTATTTTAGAACGTAGTTGTTTGATTTGGCTCTAAGTGCCAGGCTCTTTAATCTCCCTACACCTGTGTCATCCAACAGAAATATAACGCAAACCATGTATGTAAATTTTTGCCGCATATGTGATTTTTAAATCTAGTAGAGACATAAAATAGGTTAAAAAAAAGTGAAATTGTTTTTAATAGTATATATCTTATTTAACCTATTGTACCTGTGGTATTATCATTTTAATAAGTAATCAGTATAAAAATTAGTACTGAGATATTTTACCTTATTTTTTATACTGTCTTTGAAATTCAGTAAGGCAGTAAGGCACTTATAACATGTCTCATTTTGGACTAGCCACATTTCACATTTTAGTAGCATTGCTTTGATAATTTACATTCCTCAACTAGGTAACTAGATTGTGAGGTGAAGACCATGGCTTAGTTATGCCTGGCACTTAATTGTATGCTCAAGGAATGTTTCTTGAATGAATGAGTAATAGCATCACATGCCTGTTCCTAATGTAGGAGCTGGAGTAGTAACTGTATTCCAGTTCCCCTGAACCAATAGAACAAGACATGTAAGCCTTTACTCTCCAAATAAAGTCTTCTTATACTTCAAGATTTCTTTGAAAATTATGTAAAATAGTGGAATATGAAAACTGTCAATTTTAAAATCATGTACAAATATTATAAGTGATTTGTTAACATATATTGATATTAAATTTTTTTCTTAAAAAGATAAAATAACATGGAAAGTGAAAGGCATAGAGGAGGTGATTGATAAATAGCTGCTGACATTATATGTGTTAGTGCAGAGGAAATCTCTAGTTCTTTTTTTACCAAAGTATAGTCTACAAATTACAAGTTCCATGAGATATTAATGAAATAAGGTTTTTATGATTAAATGAGTTTAAGAAATATAACATATAATATCTTCCTCTGATTTCTGTCAGAATTTCACTATATATCAGTATGTTATTAAGGTCTTTAGGATGTTCTTCTAAATAAATCTATTTCATTTCACTTGTGTCTTCCAAATGTATTTGACCACCCAATTCCCTTTTTCTAAAACATCTATTAGCATCCCATTCTTTGTGAAAGTCTTTTATACATAAGTCATTATGTCCCAATTGTTATCTGGTTTACTTGTATAATCAAGGAAATTCCTTACCACTGAGCTTAATATTAATAGCTTGGACTTTTGCTGGTTAAATTTACCTGCCCTTTTTTGTTGTTGTTACTCCTGACAGTATACCAGCCCACTAAATGAGTTTATATGTGACAGTACTTTGGAAATAAAAATGGTTATGTAAAAATTAGTGCTCTGGCAATTGACTTGACTCCAGAGCTCATATTTTTGTAAACACTAGAACATGATTGAGAAGGCAGCCATGGCAAACAGCAGGAATAAGCCCAAGCACCTAATGATCCTGAGAGGCAGAATTATTCTCAGACATCCACCCACATGTTAACTGGTAAAATACTATAGTAAATTAGAAACAAAAAGGTACTAGTGTAGCCAGAGGACAAGTATACTGACAGCAAAAGGAAGAGATGAACAACTGTGGTTGATATTTATGTTGCTAGATCGTGAGATTCCCTGACAGCAGAAACTGTGCTTATTCACTCTTAATATGACAACACACCGGGCCTGTCCTGGAGTTGGTGCTCAATAGTTATTCCTTGAAGAAGTTAAAACAATTAAGAAAAGGATAAATTTGGGGTGCCTGGGTGGCTCAGTGGGTTAAGCCGCTGCCTTCGGCTCAGGTCATGATCTCTCAGGGTCCTGGGATCGAGTCCCGCATCGGCTCTCTGCTCAGCAGGGAGCCTGCTTCCCTCTCTCTCTCTCTGCCTGCCTCTCCGACTACTTGTGATTTCTCTCTGTCAAATAAATAAATAAAATCTTTAAAAAAAAAAAAAAGAAAAGAAAAAGAAAAGGATAAATTTTATTCATTGTGTCCTATTTGAGAAAGTAAATCATTCTAAAGTTTTGATCAAATGTCAGTAAGTCATTTTTACATATGGCTGATACCAAAAGATAGAACATGGTTAGAAAAATCCCAGACACAGTATATGCAAGACCAAAGGACATGAAGACACAGTTCATGGAGAACGTACAGACATGAGAAAGTTCATCCTCACTAGTAATCAGATATGATTCACATAGGAGGTATCATTTTTTTAGATATCAAATTAATATTTTCCAAAAACTATTCTTAGTGTTGGCAAAGGCATTAGAAAACAAATATTTTCAAACATTGGGACTAGAAATCACATCTTCCAACTCCTACTTCACTGTTCTTTTCTTTAGTGTCAGATAGAGCTCTCTTGGGAAGTAATTTAGCACTTTGAATTATCAGTATTTATATCATTTGAAATAGAGGTTGTACTTCTAGGAATCTATCTGTTCTAAGGAAATAATACCAAATTGTGAAAAGCTATTTGTCTAAAATTAGCAATCCTAGTGTCCAACTGGATAACCTAGAAGAAAGGGTTAAATTCCTAGAAACATACAGTCTTCCAAAAGTGAAACAGGGGAAATAGAAAATCTGAATAAACTAATCACAAGAAACAAATTTGAATCAGTAATCAAAAAACTACGAAAAAAATGGGGTGGCTAGGGGTTATGCCTGGGTGGCTCAGTCATTAAGCATCTGCCTTCAGCTCAGGTCAAGATCCCAGGGTCCTGGGATGGAGCCCTGCATCGGGCTCCCTGCTCAGTGGGAAGCCTGCTTCTCCCTCTCTGACTCCCCCTGCTTTTGTTCTCTCTCTTGCTGTGTCTCTCTCTGTCAAATAAAAAAATAAAATCTTTAAAAAAAAACCAGGGTGGCTGGATGGATCACTCACTTGAGCATCTGACTCTTGGTTTCCGCTCAGGTCATGATCTCATGTATCATGAAATCAAGCCCCACAATGGGCTTCACTCTCAGTGGGGAAACTGCTTGAAGATTCTCTCCCTCTTCCCCTCCCTGTGCACACACTCGCTCTCTCCCTTTCTCTCATTAAAATAAATAAATCTTGGCGAGGGAAACAAAAGCAAAAATGAACTATTGAGACTTCATCAAGATAAAAAGCTTTTGTACAGCAAAGGAAACAGTCAACACAACTAAAAAGCCTACAGAATGAGAAAAGATACTTGCAAATGATGTATCAGATTAGGGGCTGGTATCCAAAATCTATAAAGAACTCATCAAAATCAACACCCCCCCCCAAAAAAAATCTAGTCAAGAAATGAACAGAAGACAGGAACTTCTCCAAAGAAGACATACAAGTGACTAACAGACACATGAAAAAATGCTCAGCATCATTCAGCATCTGGGAAATACAAATCAGAACTACAATGAGAGTCACTAAGATTAACAACTCAGGAAATAACAGATGTGGAGGATGCAGAGAAAGGGGAACCCTCTCCCGAGTGACTGGTGTAGCTACTCTAGAAAACAGGATGGAGGTTTCTCAAGACATTAAAAATAGAGCTACGCTATGGCCCAGCAATTGCACTACTAGGTCTTAATCCAAAGGATACAAACAGTGATTCAGAGGGGCACATGCACCCCAATTTTAATAGCAGCAGTGTACACAATAGCCAAACTATCGAAAGAACCCAGATGTCCATCAATAGATGAATTGATAAAGAAGATGCGTGTGTGCGTACACACACACACACACACACGAATATTACTCAGCCAGCAAAAAGAATGAAATCTTGTTTTGTAAGTCTGTTTCTACTTCTATTACTCTAATGAATACATTTAAAGAGAATAATTATTATGGACATGCTCTAACACTTTTTCGTTATTTATAGAACATGTTACACTCTGAATTTACTTTGTTCTTTCATTGTTTTCTAATTTTTGTTTGCCACACTAGGATGTAAACATTATGAGAGCAAGGACATTGCCCATCTTTTTCATACTGTAACCACATGATTAATTGGTGCCAGATTTTTAAAAGATGTAGTATAGAAAGATTTATTAAATAAGTGAATGGAAAATCTGTTTTTAGCATTATTGTCTTGTTTAATGACAGGCAGATCATAAATTACTGCTTTCAAGATAAAGTTGGGATTGACAATTACTCCTTTCAAAAAACTCCCTTTTTAAAATGTAGAGTAATAAAGCAAATTTGACAATATCTTTGCCACTTAATTTTTTAAAAGATTTTTTATTTTATTTATTAGAGCGTGAGGAGGGGGATGGGCAGAGGCAGAGGGACAAACAGACTTCCCATTGAGCAGGGAGCCCAGTGTGGGGCTCGATCCCAGGACCCTGAGATCATGACTTGAGCCAAAGGCAGACTCTTTACAGACTGAACCACACAGGTGCACTTAATTGTATTTCCAGAGTATAGATTTGTTTTTGGCCTTGAAGGCTCTACCACCATTGTAATGTGTTAAATAACCCTTGTAAATTAGCTTTCAGGAACAAATAGCAAAGTGTAGTAGGATTTCAGTCTGCTATTCTCTTTAAAGGTATTCATTGGAGTAATAGAAATAGAAAAGACTTGCTTTTCTAGCTGATTCCTAAAATTTTTATTTACTTATTTTAAGTAATATCTACCTACTGTAGGGTTTGAACTCACAATCCCAAGATCAAGAGTTGCATGTTCCTCCAACTGAGCCAACCAGGGCACCTCTAGCTGATTTTTAAAATGTGATTTAGGGGCGCCTGGGTGGCTCAGTGGGTTAAGCCGCTGCCTTCGGCTCAGGTCATGATCTCGGGGTCCCGGGATCGAGTCCCGCATCGGGCTCTCTGCTCAGCGGGGAGCCTGCTTCCTCCTCTCTCTCTCTGCCTGCCTCTCTGCCTACTTGTAATCTCTCTCTGTTAAATAAATAAATAAAATATTTTTTTTAAATGTGATTTAATACACTGACACTGAACTATTGGAAAAATAATTAAAACAATCCCATCTACAATAGCAAATAAATAAAACACTTAGGAATAAATTTAAGCAAAGAGGTGAGAGATCTGTACAGTGAAAATTATAAGACAATGATGAAAGAAATTCAAGACACAAATGGAAAGGTACCCCATGTTCATGGATCAGAAGAATTAATATTATTAAAATGTTCATACTACCCAAAGCCATCTACAGATTCAATGTAATACCTATCAAAATCCCAAAGATATTTTCCACAGAAATAGAAGAAAAATTTTCTAAAAGTTGTGTGGAACAGGAAAAAATACTGAATAGCCAAAACAATCAAGAAAGAAGAGGCCAAGCATTATAATTCCTGATGTCATATTTGCATCCAAAGCTATAGTAATTAAAACAGTATGGGACTAGCTTAAAAATAGACACATAGGCCAATGGGACAGAACCAAGACCTCAGGAATAAAGACATGCATACTTGATTAACTAGTATTTGACAGGGGAGCCAAGAAGACTCAATGGAGGAAGGATAGTCTCCTCAATAAGTGGTGTTGGGAAAGCTGGATAACCACATGCAGAATAAAATTGGACTCCTATCTTACATTACTCACAAAAATTTAACTTGAAATGGATTAAAGATTTAAATATAAGACCTGAACCTCTAAAACTACTAGAAGAAAACATGGGGAGACAGCCCTTTGACGTTGGTCTTGGCAATGATTTTTTGGGTATGACACCAAAAGAACAAGCAACAAAGGCAAAAAGGAACAAGTGGGAGTACATCAAACCCAAAGCTTCCGCATAGCCAAAAGGAAAAAAAAAAAAACAAACCAACCCAAACCTATCAGCAAAATGAAAAGGCAACCTATAGAAAGCGAGAAAATATTTGCAAACCATCTATCTGATAAATGGTTAATATCCAAAATATGTAAGGAATTCGTACAACTCAATAAGAACAAAAAAATCAATTAAAAATGAACAATAGAGGCTCCTGGGTGGCCCAGTTAATTAAGCATCTGCCTTCAGCTCAGGTCATGATCCCAGGGTCCTGGGATTGAGCCCCACATTGGGCTCCTTGCTCAGCAGGGAGCCTGCTTCTCCCTCTGCCTGCCTGCCACTTCCCCTGCTTGTGCTCTGTCTCTCACTATCTCTCTCTGTGTGTCAAATAAATAAAATCTTTTAAAAATTAAGTAAAAATGGACAATAGACTTGAATAGACATTTTTCCAAAGAAGACATATAAATGGCCAACAGGTACATGAAAAGATATTCAGCATCACTAATCAGGAAAATGCGAATCAAAACCACACTGAGTTATCCCCTCTCAGCTGTTGGAATGGCTGTTATCAAAAAGATAGGAGACAAGCATTGGAAAGGCTGTAGACAAAAGGTAACCCTTGTGCACTGTTGGTGGGAATATAAATTGTGGCAAGTATTTCCAGTACTCTGTTGAACAAAAGTAACAAGAGTGAGCATCTTTATCTTGTTCCTGGTCTTAGAGGAAAAGCTCTCAGTTTTTTACCATGGAGTGTGATGTTAGCTGTAGGTTTTTTGTATTTGTATTGAGGTATGTTCTTCTAAGTCTACTCTCCTGAGAGGTTTTGTCATGAATGGATGTTGAATTTTGTCAAGCGCTTTTTCTTCATCTATTGTACACTCTTGGTGGGAATGTAAATTGGTATAACTACCGTGGAAAACACTATGGAGGTTCCTCAAAAAATTAAGAGTAGAAATATCATATATCCAATAGTATCTCTATTGGGTATTTACCCAAAGAAAATGAAAACACTAATTTGAAAACATATGTGCACCTTTATGTTTATTGTAGCATTACTTACAATAGCCAATATATAGAAGCAACCTAAGTGTCTATCACTAGACAAATGAATAAGAAAGATGTGATATGTACACATAATGGAATATTACACTACCTTAAAAAAGAATGAGATCATGCCATTTATGACAACATGGTTAGACCTAGAGAATATTATGCTAAGGGAAATAAATGAGACTGAGAAAAACAAATACCGAATGATTCCATTCATATGTGGAATCTAAAACAACAAGAAATAGAATCAGAGCTATAAATATGGAGAACAAACTAGAACAAACTAATGGTTGCTAGAGGGTTGGGAATGGAGAAATGGGCAAAATGGGTGAAGGGGTGTGGGAGATACAGGCTTCCAGTTACGGAATGAGTAAGTCACAGGAATAAAAGGCTCAGCGTATAGTTGGTGATAATGTAATAGTGTTGGATGTGGTGAGCATAAAATAATGTATAAGCTTGTCAAATGACTGTGTTATACACGTGTAACTAATCTAACAATGTATGTCAGCTGTACCTAAATAAGAAAAAAAAAGTGAAATGTCTTTCTTTGATTATTCTGAGATTCTTGAATTCTGATGGCCGTTCATTCAACAAAGTTATCATTATTGATGGGGAAAGATTTGCTAACTCAGATTTTCCTTATCTTCCTAGGCGGCGATCATTAGTAGGGTTCAGTGTAGGATTGTGGCTTTAGATCTGCGAGGTCATGGTAAGTGATGTTCTTAATTAGTCGCTGACTCAATGATATATTTGCCAACTCCTTTGAATAGTGTTAAGTATTACAGTAAATTTCAGTGTGACCACAAAATAACTTGGCCTGTTCCATTTGGGCTCTTTGAGCAAAGTCTTAGTTTCTATAAAAGATATTTTATAAATACACATATATATGTTGTTGTTTAGCTAAAAAATAAAAAAGTCCTTTAATGTAACCAAATTCTGATGCTGGTGATGTATAAGGAATGTGGATAAATCTTTAGTAGGCCACTAGAATTATATCTTAGGATGGCCAACTATAAAGATACATCTGTAACAGAAAACCCTTGCTAAGCCCATCATACACAATAATAAAATCTGCATTTCATTCCCCAAAGTGAGATTTTTGAAAGCGAATACTCTTGCTTTTATAATTCCTATCATTGGGAATTTTATTTTTTAAATATTTTCTTTTTAGGTGAAACAAAAGTCAAGAATTCTGAAGACCTGTCTGCAGAAACAATGGCAAAGTAAGTAATGTAATATTGTTTATACATCACCTGGCTTCCATTACTATTATAAATAGTGTATAACTATTACTCTCCTGGTGAGATTGTTGGACAATAATTAGCATAGAGAAAATTTTACTTCTGTTCTCTTTCCTCTGTATTTAGTGTTTCCTTAGTATTTAATCTTGAAAGAAACATCCATCTTTCTTGATACATTCATGTTCTAGTCATCAAATAAAGCACTTGAAAAATTCTTTGAGTTTGTGTTGCCTTTTACAAAGTTTTCTTCTATTAACAGAGTTGAATAGAATCTGGATACTATTGGGAACTTATGCTTGAAAAGTGGTTATATATAAAAGGCTGAAAGATGTTCTTAAGGTAACCTGCCCACCTTCTTTGTCCAACTTCCTAGTAAGACAAGAACAAAGTATTGAAGAATAAATAATTACCTGGGCCTCAAAGTACAAGATGGTGGTAGTATATACAATAGTCTCACATCTGGTCACTCATTAGAATCACTGAAGGAATGATTAAAATACAGATGGTTGGCCTTATCCCAGACCTGCTGAATTAGGGCTTCTACCAGGGGGATCTGAACATTTATTTATATTTTTGATAAAGCTATATAAAGAAATCTTATGCAGCCAGTCCTGTGACTGGTGTTTGGGAACAACTAACCTATATTTTAAACAGGATTCTTCTAACCACCCTGCTATAATACATGGTCTTTGAAGTATTTCACCAACTTTGGCCAAAAATTATCTTGTCTCTTCTTACTTTAGCAGCTTTAATCCAAGAGTAAACCATGTTTCCTTCAGAACTCAAACTCATGTGGCCATAGGTTTATTGTTATAGTTCATGCTCTTTGTGTGCTTTCTGTCTGCCAGGCTTTATTAAGTGTAAATTATGCATTTGTTAAGAAAAATATTTACTGGGATGCTTGGGTGTCACATTTGTTGAAGCATCCGACTCTTGGTTTTGACTCAGGTTGTGATCTGAAGAGTCGTGAGATTGAATACCATATCAGGTTCCACACTTAATAGGGAGTCTACTTGAGATTCTCTCTCTCCTTGCTGCACTCTCTGTCTAAAATAAATAAATCTTTTTTTAAAAAAGAATAAATAGTTTATTTAAGGTGTTTATTTTAATTATCCATATTATTAATTCTGTAGTACAGATGTTATCTTTTTTTTTAAACCAATGAGGAAACTTAGATTGACTGACTGTATGAGGTCACATAGTTAAGAGAGCAGAATTGTGATCATTCAACTACAGTGCTTGGCAGAGAGAGAGAGAGAAATAACACTGTATGACACCATTCCATTCAGTGAACATATTTCTGAGAAACCATGAAAAGGGAGCTAAGAATCTGTTTTCTGAGTTGTTCATACTATCCTTTGTAATGTGAGAACAGTAAAGCCCAAAATGATCAGGTGTTTAGTGATACCTAGAGAAAGATTTGTGAACAATTTTTAAGGATTTAAAGGGTTTCCTGACTGTTGACAAAAAGTGAGATACATCATCTAAGTGCCAGGCTGCCAAAGAGTTATGACAGCTTGAATGATGTTCTCCAGGAATTTGAAGAATTAATTGAGGATCTTAAGTATACATTGCCTAATAATATATCAGTCTGGGACAATCAGGGAAAAAAAAAAAAAAACACATAGGAATTTGAACAGGGCAAGTTTAATATAAAGATTTATTAAATATAGTAAGGCATTGGAGTAATGAAGAATTGCTAGTAAGAAGTAGAACATTAAAGAATATATATTTAATTAACTTGATTGTGGGGGTCATTTCATGTATCTATATACCCAATCATCATATTATATACTTTAAATATATTATAATTTTATTTACCAGTTATACCTCAATAAAGCTAGAAAACTTTTCAAAAAAGAAAGAAAGAATATAGGAATAGCAGGTGTAAGTAGCTGCCACAATCCCCTTGGGCAGAGGTGGAACACCAATGGAAGAGGTTGAGATTTAGACCTTGCTGTAGAGGGCATGACTGTGGTTTACTGAGGGCAGAGAAGTCATTTGGATGCCATGTTGGCAGACCTTCGCCAGATATCTGCCCTCTAGGGTACAGGGAAAACTGTTCACAGAGAGGTGTCTCACTAGAGGCACTCTGCAACAGAAATATTGAGGGTGGTTCCAGAGATCTGCTGCTATACAACATAGTACCTGTACTTAACAATGAGTTAAAAGTTTGTTAGGGGAGTAGATCTCATGTTACACCCACACTCACACAAAAAGAAACTTTTGGAAGTGATGGTAAGACAAGCGTATACATTAATTATTTACTATTTTTTGTATACCAATTTTACCTCAATAAGGCTAGGAAAAAAATTGGGTATGGGGGGGATGATATGCTAGAGAAGCCACCTGTGCTGCAGGATTTGGGCACTAGGGAAGCTGTGTGCTGGAAGGCTTCCCATGCTGCAGGTCCTGGGTGCTAGAGGCACATAGGCTTCAGGAGCTTGTGGAGAAATGCACTTGAACTAGCTGCAAAACCTTTTCTTTCTCTAATGTCTCTCTTGTGCCCTCTACTGATAAAGCTTAGCATCATGCCCGCTGGAAAGGTGAAAATATTTAAAGGCCAGTTTTGGAGAACATACAATGAAGGGTGTGAGAATTAGAGCTGAGAGACAATAAGTTGAAAACTTCTAACAAAAGTTAAAAAGAAAATAGATAATTAAGACTATCTAGAATGATGAAGATGGTTACCAAGAATCAGAAGAGCCAATAATTTGGATTCTTGTGAAATAGTCAAAGCAATAAAACATTTATATGATTTCTGAGTTCAGTCACTCTGAAGCAAAAATCTCAAAATAGCATATTTAATGGATGATTAATCGGATTTTCAAGTAGTACTGACAGCACAATTTTTGCCTTGTGTATCAACTTCAGAACCTCAACCCTACATAAAATGCAATTCCACTGAAAGTAGAAGAAACAAGATTTGAGCTCAGATTGCTCTGATACTCTTTTTCTGTTATGTCCATGATATGCTATATTGCTTCTCAGAAAATGAACCCAGTATTAATAAGCATGATAGAATCTCCTTACAAAGCCTTCGCCAAAACTGTGATGTATCCACTTTTAGTCTAGTTTTCTAGATAACACTTGCTACTTCATCTTTATTTTATTTTTCTGTAACTTCAGAACATGTGTCAAGGCACTAATCTTGGCAGTTTGGCTAATCTTAATAAGAACAAATTTCTCCTGGTGGTAAATGATCAAGTGATTGGTCATAACCACTTTTTACCTGGATGGACTATACCTTTCCTAAGCTTAGATACATTTTGGAGTTCGTTTGTTTCAGACCCTGTCCACCTTCAGGCACACATGAAGCAGATATCACAGAACCAGTCCAACTTAGTTACTTAGTGTTTTATGGAGACCTGTATTTAGATAACCTTCTGTAGCAACTTTTTACTTTATTATACTGTTAGTAACCAAAACTTTTAGCTTTAAGTTTAACTCCAAAGGAATATTAAACTGTTACTTTTTTCACTTAAAAAATTAGGTGGGCCTCCTTATCTCCCAGATTGACTGCAGATGCTACAGCTACCCCATTCATATCTGTATTTGTTTTATGAGATTTTTAAGATTAATTCCTTCTGAAAACATTTGTCTTTGCCACTCTGAATGCTCTGGAGGTCATATTCAAAAGGCTGTGTTCCTACATCCACAACTGCTATATTTGGATAACACTGTGTGGATGCTTGAGGTATATAATAACATACAGCAAGAAAAAACTGTTTTTTTTTTTTAAGTTAACTAACTCAGCCACTCCCAAAAGAAGACGGTAGAGCCAGTAGTCTCTAAAAACATACCACATCTACCTATTGCTGTAGTGAAGAGGGCCTCTAGACAAATCAAACCCAAGTTCCTACTTCACTTCTCATTTTCAAAACTTTAAGGTTTGACTTTGTTAAATAGATCCACTCAGAATTAAAGACTAGGACAGAAGCCAATAAAAATTAGCTCTGAACATCTTGTTTCTCAGAACATTGTACTTACATTTATTTATGTTACTACTTCAAATAACTTTATATGACAAATTTTAAGGAGTAAGTAACATTTGCATAGATAGCATTTACACTTTTCAAAGTAATTTTCATTCACTGTTTTTTTTTTAAGATTTTATTTATTTATTTGTCAGAGAGAGAGAGCGCACAAGCAGGCAGAGTAGCAGGCAGAGGCAGAGAGAGAAGCAGGCTCCCTGCTGAGCAAGGAGCCCAATGTGGGACTCGATCCCAGGACCCTGGGATCACAACCCGAGCCAAAGGCAGTGACTTAACCAACTGAGCCACCCAGGCATCCCTCATTCACTGTTTTAGTTACTCTTCAAGGCAGTCTGAAATAGTAGATCATTTTCTTTTTTTCTGATAAATCACATTCTTATCTTCATTTTATAGATATTGAAACTGAGAGATTAAATAATTCAATTCCACATAATAAAAATTAAAATTGGGCTGCAGTTCATCTTGTGACTCTAAATTTTACTACATTATAATGCTTAATAAAATTGTTTTCCTGTTTTATCGTTAGGGAAACTGTGGCGCAGAGAGCTTACATTATTTGTCCAGTTTCAAGCTTAGGTTTAAAATAAAGATAATATATGGGGCCCCTGGGTGGCTCAGTGGGTTAAGCCTCTGCCTTTGGCTTAGGTCATGATCTCAGGGTCCTGGGATCGAGTCCGGCATCGGGCTCTCTGCTCGGCAGGGAGCCTGCTTCCTCCTCTCTCTCTCTGCCTGCCTCTCTGGCTACTTGTGATCTCTATCTGTCAAATAAATAAACAAAATCTTTTTTAAAAGATAAAGAGAATATGTAATTGTACTAAATGTGTGGAATAGTGAAAGTGTGATGTAAAAGAAAATTTAAAAATTGGGGTTCTTGGGCACCTGTGAAGCTCAGTTGGTTAAGCATCCAACTCTTGATTTTGGCTCAGGTGATGATCTCAGGGTCATGGGATTGCGCTCCCTCTCAGGCTCTGCACACGTCATGGAGTCTGCTTGAGGTTCTCTGCCTCTCCCTCTGCACCCCTCTGCACATGCTCTCTTTAAATAAATAAATCTTTAAAAAAAAAGGAAAAAAAGAAAATTTGGGTTCTTAGTCCCATTTATCAGAAAGAGCTAGATGTGAGGCTACATGTATAGATACTGGGGGGCATAATAAGAGATTTACATAGGTATATTTGCAAGATGGTCCAGTAGACCTTTACAGTCTTAGGACCCAAAGTTACTTACTAACCTATAGTAACAGACCAAAGGAAGGAGTTAGAAAAGAAAATGACTTTTACAATCTTCTCTTTGTAGGGATGTTGGCAATGTGATTGAAGCCATGTATGGGGACCTCCCTCCTCCAATTATGCTGATTGGACATAGTATGGGTGGTGCTATTGCAGTCCACACAACATCATCGAACCTGGTGCCAAGCCTCTTGGGTCTCTGTATGATTGATGTTGTGGAAGGTAAGTTTTCTTAGTACTGACTAAATCAGAATCTTTGATTTATAAGAGACATCCATGATAGATTATTATTATCCTATTTTAATTTATTGTTGATTTCTACTCATCTTGAACTATGTCCCTCTGTCTTTATATCTTTTTTTATGTTATTTTATAGCAGAGACACTCTCAGATATATTTTTTAATTGGCATATAACCTTTTATTGGTTTTAGGTATATAACATAATGATTCAATGTATATATTGTGAAATGATAACCACATTATGTGTAGATAACATACAGATTTTTTTCTTATGACGAGTGTTTTTAAGCTCAACTCTGTTAACAGCCTTCAAATATACAATAAAGGGGTACCTGGATGGCTCAGTTAGTAAACAGCTGACTCATTGTTTTGGCTCAGGTCATGATCTCAGGGTCATGAGATCGAGCTCCATGTAGGGCTCCATACTAGGTGCAGAGTCTGCTTAAGATTCTCTGCCTCGGGGCGCCTGGGTGGCTCAGTGGGTTAAGCCGCTGCCTTCGGCTCAGGTCATGATCTCAGGGTCCTGGGATCGAGTCCCGCATTGGGCTCTGCTCAGTGGGGAGCCTGCTTCCCTCTCTCTCTGCCTGCCTCTCTGCCTACTTGTGATCTCTCTCCATCAAATAAATAAATAAAATCTTTAAAAAAAAAAAAAGATTCTCTGCCTCTCCCTCTGCCCCTCCTACTGCTCGCATTCATGCATGCTGTCTCTCAAATAAATAAATAAATAAAATCTTAAAAAAACACAACAGGTATAAAATACAGTATTTTAAACTATGGTCACCATGCTGTACATTACATTCTCAATACTTAATTATTTTATAACTGGAAGTTTGTACCTTTTGACACTTTCCCCCATTTCACCCACACCCCACATTATATAGTCATTTTCCATGTCATCAAAAACTCTTTGTAAATATCTTTTGTGGCTGTGTAATTTTTTAATTGTATGTGTGTCCCATTATTTTATTTAACATTTAAAAAGAAGCTGCCATGTCTTTTATGACCCATCCTCAGAAGTTACACTATTGTTTATATAAGTCAGCCTCTATTCAGTGTGGGAAGACTACACAAGGGAGTGAATACCAAGAGGCAAAAATCACTGGAGGCCATCTTGGAAGCTGGCTTTTACATCAGTCTTCTGAATTTTCTTAAGCTATATCTTTTTTCCCCAAAGCATCACTGAATTCTGCTATCATTAAGGGCAAATGTACACAGTTATCCCAGCAAGTGTAAATGCTTAGAATATGTTAAGTGCTATAGTTAAAATATTTGTTTAACATCTAGGTACAGCCATGGATGCACTTAATAGCATGCAGAATTTCTTACGTGGTCGACCTAAAACCTTCAAGTCTCTAGAGAATGCCATTGAATGGAGGTAACCAACAAATCTATATTGTCTGTATTCTAAATGTTAGATTGTAGCTGCCCTTTTTCATCAATTCAGGCACCAAGTTCAAAGGAGTAGTTCAGTTTCCAAGCCTTAGCTTTATCATGTGCAGAAACAGTTACGTAAAGAGCAGAATTTTTTTTTAAATATTTAAATGTTTCATGCTTGGCCCAGTTATCTAAAATCCATCCTTTTTCTAATACACTATAGTGCCTCCTAGAATTTTAATAATTATGGATCATCTGCTGTCTAGCTATTTCCATCTCTGAGGTAAGAGTCTGGACTAAATTAGGCTCTAAGGCCTTTTTCACTTCTGATGCTTCATGGTACTAGATTCACTTTCTGTGTTCCAGAGAAAACAGTGGAGAAACAGAAAGAATGGACATAGGTTCCTTTCTTAGTTTTTATTTGGGTTTTGGTTAAATAGTTTTCATAAAAATTATGGACAGAATTGGCTATGACTTCCACTTAAGGCTGTTTTGTTGTTAATTTATTCATTAATTCAATCAATTATTTGATTAAATATTTATTAAAAACTTTGTGTTAAAGGGTGAAATTTCAGAAATGAGTAATATACTGTCTCCCCCACAAGGAAATCAGTTTTAGGATAAAATATCTTTAGTATCCTGTCTTCCTGCGTATTCTTTAAAATCATGTCCAGTTCCTTTTTTTAGACCCTTTTTCTAACTCCTCCATTCATTTGATTAAATAACTAGAGGCCTCTGTCTGTATTATATTGTACTGTTTACCTCTTTAGTCTTCTAATACTCCCCTAAAAGATACGCTTTTATTGCCAATTTTTATGTTTCTCTTAATGCTTTTCCTACATCATAAGGGCAGAAGCTATCCTCTATTTCTTTTGTATTTTCATATTGCATACAGCATACTGCTGACTGCATTAGCAGGCAGAACGTATCTGTTCTTTGAATCAAGTGGAAATGAAGGACTTGGTAAATAAAGCCTAGGTAGTTTATCTAAGACAGAGTATCTCATGCCAAATATGGCTTACCAAAATGAAGTTTGTGTTTGATAAGTTGCTTCTGTCTCCCCTTGTTCACACTACTGAGATGTAGGGTTCCTTTTCTCTTAGAGACACCAAAGATCTCTCCCTCTTCAGCAGCTACAGTGTTTGTATGGAGCCGTTGCCAGTTTAGCATGTACCTCAGGCACCCTGCCTTCTTCCCCAATAACAACCAGTGAGAAGATGATTCCAAATAACTTTTTCCTTTTTTATTTTTTTAATTTTTTTTAAGTACCTAAGATGTGTTGTACCTGATTTAAGAACTGGTGATGAATCAGGCTTAGTACTTGTCATCAAAAAAAACTGGGAATACAAACAAGTAAATGTGTAAACACAATGATTGAAGCACAGAAGTTACAGAAGATAGGAACTTAATCCAGCATGGCAGTCATAGTGGACCTGCTCCTAAAACAGACAGAGTCTTGATTCTAGTGGCAGATGTGGGATAGGATGAAGGTTCTCTCTGTTGTATGTTTAAATGTTTTGGGTTCTCTGATTTTTAGAACCCAGTTCCTGAGCCTGAGACTCAGAAAGAATATAATGAAGTATTTCATAACTTTGTTTTGTACTCTGCTGGATATCTGATTCAAGTTCATGACCCATGGATATTGTGGCTATTCCATATGGGAGCGGAAAAAAGATGTTGAAATACAAGGTCAACCTATTTAATTCAGTAAGGATTTAAAGCAAAGTGAATTCCACTTCTACTTTCTCTGGTCATCCTAATAAGAAGCAGTAGGTTAATTGTCATTAGAAGCCTAGGCTTTGGGGCGCCTGGGTGGCTCAGTGGGTTAAGCTGCTTCCTTCGGCTCAGGTCATGATCTCAGGGTCCTGGGATCGAGTCCCACATCGGGCTCTCTGCTCAGCAGGGGGCCTGCTTCCCTTCCTCTCTCTGTGATCTCTTCCCTTCCTCTCTCCTACTGTGATCTCTCTCTGTCAAATAAATAAATTCTTTTAAAAAAAAAAAGAAGCCTAGGCTTTGAAGTTGGACATTTTGGTTTCCCCACTCTGGCTGCTCTGAGGAAAACACTGGGGGAAAGAATAGGGAGTGGTATGTTAATGGAAGTGGGAAATTGGTTAAGAGACAATTGTAGTAGTATAGGGGAATAATGATGGTAAGCATAGACCAGGATGGCAACAGAGGAAGTAGTATGTCATATCTGGAATGTATTTTGAAGGAAGAACTGACAGGACTGCCTTGTGGGTTGGATATCAGCAGAGAAATGGGGTTGGAGGCAGGAGGAGGCACAGCATCCAAGGATGAGTTCTAGGTTTTTAGCCAAAGCAATTGGGTGAATGGTAGAGACAAGGAGAAGTAGATTTGGGAGCAGGTAAAAGGTCAGGGAATAAGGATTTTTATATGGATAAGCCGAAATGCTTATTATACATCTAAATGGAAATGTTAAATAAATACTTATATGTACTTGTTAGAAGAAGTTGAGCTAGAGATAATTGGAGGACCATTATTTTTTGGCGGGGGAGGACCATTATTATGTAGATAAAATATTTAAGAAAAATGATTCCTTTAAGGTAACTTTTTTTTATGACACCTTTTTTGAGACGTTTTGTTATATGGGGAGCAGAGAAGTGGGGGAGTATCTAGTAGTGAATGTGAAGTTGAGAATATTTTCAAAAGCTGTCTTATAATATTCACTAAAGAAAAAAATAATCCACAGGGTAACCATAGGTAGCAAAGTCCTCACAGGCAAGAGGAGATGGGAACTGTGCCCAAGGTTGACCTTGAATAGAACAAAGATGTTTCATATATTAAAAACTCATCAAGGCAGGGTATATGATTATAAATACTGGTATATTTGTAGATCTGTAGATTCAGTTGATAGTAGAAAAATGAAATAATCATTCTGATTGCATCTGTTTATCATTAAAATAAGAAACAAGGTCATTATTTAAGGGGGTTGCCCTTTAAAATTTTGCATGATTTTCTTAAACTAAAAAGTTGCATTTCAAGAAATGTGTTCTGGGGCACTTAGGTGGCTCAGTCAGTTAAGCATCTGCCTTTAACTCAGGTCATGATCCAGGAGTCCCAGGATTAAGCCCTAGATCAGTCTCCCTACTCAGCGGGGAGTCTGCTTCTCCCTCTCATCTTCCCCACTCTTATACTCTGTCACTCTCTTTCTCAAATAAAGGGATTAAATCTTAAAAAAAAAAAAAAAGTGGGGGAGAGAGAGAGAGAAAGAAGAGAAGAAAAAAAAAGTGTTCTGGTGGCTTGTTTCACATATTGTTTCCAGTTCCCCCGGGACATGCAGCTATTTTGCTTGGCCCTTAGGCATACATGGGCAGTTCTCTGAGAGAACTAATCTATTAAAATAGCATCTTAGCTCCTGAACTCTGTATCATGACATGCAAGGTCCTCTAGGAGCTTGTCCTTACCCACCTATCCCTTTCTCCCACTCACACTCCCATTTTGCTTTCCCCTGCTTCTCTTTGCACTCTGTCCTCTAAAATCCTCATCATGTTGACTTGTCCACATCACAGTACCTTTGTTCGCAATGTGCCCTCTGCCTATATTGCCCTGACCACCTTCTTTTATCTTCTGCCTAATTTCTTTTCTCCTTGGTTTAGGCAGGACATTTAGGGAACTTTGTTTAACCTCTTTATTCAGAATAAAGTGATTCCTTTGAACCTTGCATTTATTATATTAAAACTATCTGTTTCTTTCTCCCTGTTTGAATTGGGTGTTTCTTAAGCACAGGCCTGACACATAGTACCCTCCTGGTAAATGTTTGCAGAATGGAAATTGCTTGAATGTCTTTACTTAATTTTTACTCGTTGGCTTATAGCCATAATAACCAGGTAGGAAGTAGTGGTAATCTCTATATAAGCTGTATTGGTAAACACAACTTTATAGAGGTTCCACAGAATCTGCAAAATTATTCATTTGACCCTATAACATGATAAGGTGGATACTGAGTAACTTTCTTTCTCCCTTCTCACTTTTCTAGCGTGAAGAGTGGTCAGATTCGAAATTTGGAGTCAGCCCGTGTCTCAATGGTTGGCCAAGTCAAACAGTAGGTCTTATTTTTCCCTGTTGGGCTGGTTAGAGACTGAAACATGGTGAGGGAATTACAGATTGCTTTTTGTTATACACCTGTCCTACCATCCTGAATGCCTTTGCAGTCAAATGCTCTACCCTTGAGCTATACCCCCAATTCTAGATAATTTTTGCAAATGAGTTCAATTGAACTAGCCTCATAGCTTTTCTTTTCTATTTCTTTCTTTCTTTTTTTTTTTTAAAGAAATCCCAAAGCCTATATGATACAGGATTACCTCTTTATTGCAACTCTGGGTCTTAAAAGGTGAAGAATCCCAGAGAATGGAGATTAAAAATTAAGTGTCTTCTCTAGTGTTGGAAGCTATGGCTTTATTCTGGTAACAGTCTCCTTCTTAGCCAAACCTGATTGTAAGGAAATCACACTATAAAAGTTTTAGTGTAGCCTAAGTGAAAGCCAGATTCTAAGGCTAAGCTAAGATTACTTTAGCCTTTGGGGCACCTGGGTGGCTCAGTGAGTTAAAAGCCTCTGCCTTCAGCTCAGGTCATGATCCCAGGGTCCTGGGATCTAGCCCTGCATCGGGCTCTCTGCTCAGCAAGGAGCCTGCTTCCTACCCCCCACCCCTGCCTGCCTCTCTTGTGACCTCTGTCTGTCAAATAAATAAAATCTTAAAAAAAAAAAAGATTACTTTAGCCCAGCTGATCTTCTTGGATAGGGTTACATGAGTCTTGAGTATTGCTATGTGGTTACAAAATAAACTTTAGATGAATTGAGAAAATGTTGCCCAGCAGAACAAGAGCATGAGAGTTGATGAAAATGATAATGGCATTACTGAATGCCTGCTATTTGCCAGGCACGGCACTGTACCAGCTATTTTATACTGTATATATATTTTATACTGTACCAGGTATTTTATATACATGCTCTCATTTTAAAAATCTTATATTATGGAAATTTTTAAACATGTATAAGTAGAATAACACAATGAACCCCAATATACACATTGCCTGTTTTCAACAGTTACTGACTCATGGCCAGTCTTGTTTCATCTGTGCTCCTTTATTGTCCCCTAATTACAAAATATTTTGAAATAAATTCCAAGATTTGAGGATACCCTAAATGGTAAGGACACTTTAAAACCAATCACAATACCATTATTACACGTAAAAAATTTAATAGTTCCTTAATATCATCAAGTGTCCATTCAGTATTCACATTTCTAATTGTCTCACTGATTATATTTTTTAGATCAAATCAGAATTACAGTAAGGTAGATATATACTAATTGGAGGGAGAATATATCTCTTAAGTATCTTTTATCTTTTATAGTTTCTACTTTTGTCTCATTTTTTTTTTTCCCTTGTAATTTATTGTTGAAGAGACCTGGTTCTTTGCCCCGTAGAATTTCCCACAATCTGGATTTTCTGATTGATTCCTGAAGGTGTAATTTAATATGTTCCTCTCTTCACTGTATTGTCTATAAATTATTAGTTAGATTCAGAAATTTGATCAAGTTCAGATTTGTTTGTTGTTATTTTGGCTTTTTATTTGTTTGTAAGAATAGGTACTGCCATTAGGAAGCATGTAATTTATGGTTGTCTCTTTTCTGCAGCGTTGGTAGCCATTAATGATCATTACATAGATTCATTGATTCATTTGCACCATCTCATTTAATCTTTACGATACCTCTTTAAGACAAATATTATTTTGTAGGTGAGAAAATGGAAGTTCAGAAAGGTAAAGTGGCTTCCCCAGGATCACACAGCTAGTGAGTCACAGAGCTCAGATTCTGTCTCCTGTGTATTTGACTTCAAGGCCTGTTTAATAGACTTTAGGCCTGAAAGTACAATTCAAGTAGCAATACCTAGTAGACACAATGCAGTCTTTAAATAAGCTGTGGGATGCCCACTTTTTAATGCCTGAATATTTTGAAATTAGATTTGTTTAAGTAGTGGGAAAGCATTTTGTGAGGAAGTTATATGACTTATATTCAGGTAGTTCAGCGATTTTAAAATTTTACCTAATATGTAAATTTAAGTGGTGTCTTCTCTTAATATGTAAACTTGTGTATATAGTGTGTGCTTTAGTTGTCATATACATACCAGATAGAACCTTCCTGCCCTTTTTGATCTCTTGAAGATCAAGAGATCTCGAAATCTCTTGAACCTCCTAATCCATAGCTGTGGAAATCCAAAGCACATGTTCTTTGTTATATTACCTTAACCCTAGTTATGAAACTTCATAACCCTAGTTATGAAACTTGACATCTCAAGTCCCATAGAACACATTTTGACACTTTACTGAGATCGATAGAGGAGACAAGGAAGGAGAAGTTACCACTGTTAAAAATCCACCACTGAAGTTTCAGTGACCCTTCAATTTATCCCAGTCCCTTTTTATCCTGCTTGTTCTCTCTCCTCTCCTCCCTTCTCTCTCCCTTTCAAGGGCAAAATAGCAAATTCTTCTTTATCGTGGAGAACAGACCTTAGTACTGGCTGCTACCTAGGCGCTTGGGATTTTTGCCTTTAATATTGTCAGTGTATTTTTTCCAACAAGTTCTTTCTAAAAGGAATTATAGTATCAGCTGTTCATATAATACTGATTTTTCTACCTAACTATATAATAAAGAAAGATTGTTTTTTAGAGGAGAAACAATAATAGCAATTGGTTGGATCAGATATTCTAAGCCTCAAGGTTCAGCTGGCGATGGTTATTTAATTGTCAGTTTCTATCAGCTAATTGAAAGTTGGGGCCTTTTACTGTGCTTAAATAGCATAGCCTTGCTCTACTGTAAACAGGGTACATGCTTTGAAGTTAGTTCAGCTTGGATTTGCCTTCCAGCCTCATCTACTAATGAGCCAGGGAATCTTGGACAATTTTTTTTTTTTTTATTTTTCAAGGCGACTTCGTAGAATCGTTAAGAAATTTTTTTACAAGATAATGTCAATAAAACTCTGGTCACCATGCCACAGGAAATGATTACTCCCTTCTATGGGTTAGTATTGGTGTAAGAATGGAAAACTAGCTCTTGGAATATAGTCATACCTTCCGTGGCCATGACTTTCCACAGCCCTGGTCTATTTTCACACACTTTAAAATGCACATTGTTTACATCCTCCTTCTCCCCAAAGCATTAAGTTTTAACTGACATTTGATTATAAAAGCCTATAAGAACCTGTATCTCTGAGATAATTTGTGTATAAAAGAAAGATGTATGATAGCACTTAAAAACAAACAAACAAACCACCTAGGTGTGAAGGAATTACAAGTCCAGAAGGCTCAAAATCTATAGTGGAAGGAATCATAGAGGAAGAGGAAGAAGACGAAGAAGGAAGTGAGTCCGTAAACAAGAGGAAAAAGGAAGATGACATGGAGGTGAGTAAAAGCTGGCATTCTTGGAAGGTTGGGGCAATGAAGGTTTAGAGTGTGTGGGGGTGGGAAAGGGGGGGTGACATATTCTTTTTGTTCACCCCTAGATATTTTAGGTGGTGAAGAAGTTATCATAATAGCTATTTAGGTTAACAATAAGATATAAGGCACTTGTAGATAACTTTAACAAATTGGAACATAAAATTTATATACCTTACACTCAAAAAGACTGCTCTCTCATCAGATTCTTTCTCACCTTAATATTTCTGTTCCTGGGACGCCTGGGTGGCTCAGTGGGTTAAGCCGCTGCCTTCGGCTCAGGTCATGATCCCAGCATCCTGGGATTGAGTCCCACATCGGGCTCCTTGCTTGGCAGGGAGCCTGCTTCTCCCTCTGCCTCTGTCTGCTATTCTGTCCGCCTGTGCTCGCTCTCTCTCCCTCTCTCTCTGACAAATAAATAAAATATTAAAAATATATATATATTTCTGTTCCTATGGTTTATCTCTTGAGAAAATCTGATTTCCCACTAGTCTATGCTAAGTCCATCAGATCTTACTCATCTTTCAAAGTGTATTTCTTTGGGGAAGTTTTCTGACCTCATTTTCTATCAGTCCTTCTCCAATATACCACTGAAGATCTGTATGACATAACTTAGTACTTTTTGGGTTGTTTATTTGTTTAAATAAGTTTAAGTAATCTGTATACCTGATGTGGGGCTCAAACTCATGATCCTGAGATCAGGAGTTGGGTGCTCTACCAACTGAGCCAGCCAGGGTCCCTGACATAACTTAGCACTTTCTGTTTTAAAGTTGTGGCTAAGGGTGCCTGGGTGGCTTAGTGGGTTAGGCTACTGCCTTCAGCTCAGGTCATGATCTCGGGGTCCTGGAATCGAGCCCCGCATCGGGTTTTCTGATCAGCGGGGAGACTGCTTCCCTCTCTCTCTCTCTACTTGCCTCTCTGCCTACTTGTGATCTCTGCCTGTCAAATAAATTAAAAATTTAATCTTTTTTTTTAAATAAATAAAGTTGTGGCTAAGTCATAGAATTATTTTTCATAAACCCCATTCAGAGATACTATGGTCTCCTGTAGTCATCCCTAGAATGCAGATTCAGTGTCCTCTAATGTGCAAGTGTTGTCTCCCAACAAAGTAACCTCTGTATTTTGAGCACAGGAACTAATGTTCTATATGAATTCCCCTCAGCATTTAGCTTGGGTGTGTGTGTGTAGCAAGTGTTGTGTGACTTCTTATTGAACACTTGATTTGAGGATAGTAGTGGGAAAGGATTTTTTTTTCTTGAAATGGTTAGTGAGCCTGAGGAGCAGACTTTTGGGGATGGATTATAAATACCTTACTAATGGCAAGTAATGGATTCAGTGTATACCCCAGAGTCCCTTATGTTTGGAGATGCTACTATTAGCAAGGAGGAGAGGACAATTGAGTCCTGAACAATATGGGGGGTAGGGTCACTGATCCCCCAACACCGTCAAAAATCCAACTATAACTTTTGGGGTGCCTGGGTGGCTCAGATAGGTAAACATCTGACTCTTGATTTCACCTCAGGTCACAATCTTAGGGTCATGAAATTGAGCCACTGGTGGGGCCTCACACTGGTCATGAGTCTGCCTAAAATGGTTTCTATCCTTCTCCTTCTGCCCCTCTATGCACACCCCCACCCCACACATGTGCTCTCTCTCTGTCAAGAAAAAAAACCAAACAACTATAACTTTTGGCTCCCTAAAAACATAATCACTAATAGCCTACTGTTGACCAGAAGCCTTGCCAATAATATAAATAGTGATTAATATATAATTTGTTTATTTATATTTATTAAATACTGTACTCTTTAAAGTAGCTAGACAAAAAGAAATGTTCTTGAGAAAATCATGAAGAGGAGAAAATAAATTTGTAGTACTGTACTGTTTCCAAATCCACATATAAGTGGACCTGCACAGTCCAAACCTATATTGTTTAAGCATCAACTGTACATTTTTTAAAAACAGATTTTTTCATTTAACGATGATCTTTTGTCATCCTTAAGATCAATAAATAATTGTTTGTACCTCTTTGGAATTTACAAAAATATAAACAGTGCATGATTAATTTCCTACACTCGGTGAGGTGAGATCTCTCCCATGATAACAGTGTAGAAACTGAGACACAGAGATAGAGAGAAGAGACGTTTCCAAAGTAATCAAGTAATTAATATTTAGTAGATCTGAGACTCTGATACAAACTGCTAATTTCTTTTTGCCTTTTATGTGCTGGGAGCTATACTAAGTAAATCACATTTATCATCCCTAGTTCTCATTTTAACTGTATTGTAGATATTATCACTGTTTTACAACTGAGGTACAGATTCTTGCCTATGAACACCTTATAAATGTTGGTGCTAAAACACATCCAGATCCTTTGGTTTTTAATTCCAGCTCATTTTTCCTTTGTAATTATTTTATACGCCCAGTTATATGGAGTTTAGTAAACTCCAGCAGTTTTGTTAGAAGGTCAGACTGAAACACATGAGGCAATAAGGCGTACAGCTAAAACAGTCTGCCCTTGAGGAAGGACATAAACCCCAAACAACACAAACTACTTCTTATAACTAGTAGATAAACAGATCCTGGAGATCTAATGCACAGCATAATAATTATAGGCAACAATACCGTATTATAAACTTCAATGTTGCTAAGAGACTAGGTCTTAATTATTCTAGTACAAAAGAATTTATAATTCTGTGGTATGATAGAGGTGTTAGCAATCACTATGGTGTTGCATATCGCAGTATATAAATGTGTCAAGTCAACACATTGTACACCTTAAACCAACACAGTGTTATATGGTGATTATATCTCAGTAAAAAAAAATAACTAAAATGACAGAAAATATTAATAATATAAATTAAACTTAACAACTACAACAACAAGAACAGTCACAGCTTCTAAAGCATGGTAGCCAGGAGCCACGTAGAGCCCATTAGCCCTTAGGGGATTTCTGTGTTTTAACTAATATGAAAAGTGGTATTTGAAATGATCCTGAGACATACACAAGAGTTCTGTTGCATCCATTTCGCCGTGTAAAAAAAGACAAGATAAAAAAAAAAAAAAAAAGACAAGATACACATTGGCAGTGAGGGGTGATATCTAATACAATATGATTAAAATACAGAAGAGGGAAACTTTAATCTTTGGTCCTTAAGGGAATAAACTTCAGTTGTCCAGGAGGTATTCCTTTATGCATAAATATCCTTTTTTAAAACTGCTTTATTGAAAGGTAACTCATCCAAAGTATACAATTCACTGGTTGTTAGTAGATTCACAGACTTGTGTAACCATCATAACAATCTTATTTTAGAACATATACATCGGGGCTCCTGGGTGGCTCAGTCGGTTAAGTGGCTGCTTTCAGCTCAGGTCATCATCCCAAGGTCCTGGGATTGAGCCCTGCATCGAGCTTCCTGCTTGGTGGAGAGAGCCTGCTTCTCCCTCTCGCTCTGCCTGCCCCTCTTCCTACTTGTGCCTTCTATCTCTCTGTCAAATAAATAAAACTTTAAAAAAAAAAAAAAAAGGACATTTACATCACTTTTTTTAAAAAAATGCTGTACCTGGGGATGCCTGGGTGGCTCAGTTGGTTGGACAACTGCCTTCAGCTCAGGTCATGATCCTGGAGTCCTGGGATCGAGTCCCGCATTGGGCTCCCCGCTCCACAGGGAGTCTGCTACTCTCTCTCTCTGACCTTCTCCTCGCTCATGCTCTCTCTCACTGCCTCTCTCTCAAATAAATAAATAAAATCTTAAAAAAAAAAAATGCTGTACCTGTTTGCAGTCACTCCCATTTCTCCCCAACGTCAGCCCTAGGCATCCACTAATCTTTCCGTCTCTGTAGAATTGCCTAATCTGGACATTTAATATAAATGAATATACAGTCCTGTGGCTGGTTTCTTTTACCTTACCATAATGTTTTCAAGATTCATCCTTATTATACCATGTATCAGTGCTTTATTCCTATTTGTGGCTGAGTAATATTCCTTTGTATGGATAAACCACTTTTTTTTTATCCATTAATCAGTCATTGGACATTTGGATTGTTTTCACTTTTTGTCTGTTATGAATATTGCTTGTCCAAACATTTGTGTACAAGTTTCTGTGTGGGCATAGGTTTTTATTTTTCTTGGGTATGCACCAACCAGTGGATTGCTGGATGCTATTTCTGTGTTTAATCATTTGAGAAATAGCCAGACTATTTTCCAAAGTGCCTGTAACATTTTATATTCCCACTACCAGTGTCTTTTTTTTTTTTTTTTTTAAGATTTTTATTTATTTATTTGACAGAGAGAGATCACAAGTAGGCAGAGAGGCAGGCAGAGAGAGAGAGGAGGAAGCAGGCTCACTGCTGAGCAGAGAGCCCGATGTGGGACTCGATCCCAGGACCCTGAGATCATGACCTGAGCCGAAGGCAGCGGCTTAACCCACTGAGCCACCCAGGCGCCCACCCCACTACCAGTGTCTTGAGTGTTCCATTTTTCTGCAACTTTGTTAGCATTTGTAATATTGTCTCTCTTTTTTATTATATCCTAATGATTTGATTTGATTATATCCTAATGGGTATGAAGTGGTATCTCATTGTGGTTTTGATTTACATTTTCCTGATGACTGTTAACGTTGAACATCTTTTCATGGGCTTCTTGCCCATTTCTTCTCTGGAGAAATATATATTCAGATACTGTGCCCATTTTGCAAGAGGGTGTTTTGTCTTTTTATTTCTGAATTATAAGAATTCTTGTATATTCTAGATACAAGTCCCTCATTGCAAATATTTTCTAGTTTTAGCTCTTATATTTAGGTTTCTAGTTTTAGTTTCTAGTTTTAGCTCTTATATTTAGGTCTATGATCCATTTTGAGTTAATTTTTGTGTATAGTACGAGGGTAGGAGATGTAACTTCATTCTTTTGCATGTGGATGTCCAGCTGTCCCAAGACCATTTGTTGCTAAAACCCCACTTTCCCATGTAATTATCTTGTATTCCTTTTTGGAAATCAAATGACCATAAATGCCAGAGTTTATCTCTGGACTTTCAATTCTGTTTTGCCAAAATATGTCTTATCATTATGCAAGTGCCACTGTCTACATTATTGTTGCTTCATAGCAAGTTTTGAAATCAGGAAGTGTAAGTCCTCCAGCTTTGCTCTTCTTTTTCAAGATTATAGAAATCGTGTATTCTTAAGATTTTTATTTTGGCAGGCAGCTGGGTGGCTCAGTCGTTAAACATCTGCCTTCGGCTCAGGACATGATACCAAGGTCCTGGGATTGGGCCCCACATCAGGCTTCCTGCTCAGCTGGAAGCCTGTTTCTCCCTCTCCTGCTCCTCCGCTTCTATTCCTCTCTCAATGTCTCTCTCTCTGTCAAATAAATAAAATCTTTAAAAAAAAAGATTTTTATTTTGGTTCTTACTTTTATGTGCCAGACCATGTTCCTGTTGTTTTACGTATGTGAATATCTTTAGTTCATCCTTACAATAATCCTTTGAGATTTTATGTTGTGCTCCTTATAACTAAGAAAACAGGCTTAAAGAAGTTAGGTAACTTTCCCAAGGGATCCACAGTTTATTAGCTGACGATGGAGCTGGAATTTGCATTAAATCAAGTCTGACTAACACAAAAACCTGTGTTTTTATTTTTTATCTTATTTCATTTTCCTATTAACATAGAATGTATGATTTGTTTCAGGGGTACAGGTCTGTGAATCATCAGTCTTACACAATTCACAGCACTCACCATAGCACAGACCCTCCCCAGTGTCCATTACCCAGCCACCCCATCCCTCCCATACCCTCCACTCCAGCAACCCTCAGTTTGTTTCCTGAGACCGAGAGTTTCTTAAGGTTTGTCTCCCTCTCTGGACGAAACCTATCTTTTTAAATGTTTTTCAAGTGAGGTGTTGGGAATAGTGCAAAGACTGTGGTTGATGCCCTTGTGTGGAGAACCATATCCTACCCACATGAACATCTCAGGATGATTGGTAGCTAGCTTTCTGCTTCTCCTATCCAACAGTTAGATCTCATTACCTTGATCTGTTGTTGTTGTTTAGTTTTCTTTTTTCAAGTTTTTATCTAAATTTCAGTTAACATACAGTGTAATACTAGTTCCAGGGGTAGAATTTAGTGATTTGTCACTTATAAACAATACCCCATGCTCATCACAGGTGTCCTCCTTAATCTCTTTCATCCATTTGACCCATCCCTCCAGCAACCCTGTTTGTTCTCTATAGTTAAGAGTATTTTATGGTTTGCCTCTCTTTCTTTCCCCCATATTCATCTGTTTTGTTTCTTACATTGTTCTGTTTTATTACCATTTGTCAGAGGAAGGGATCTAAACTAAATTAACTTCATGATCCAGCTCTCCAGAGAAAGGATATAGTATTATCACCGTAAATACAGGAGCAACTCTAATTCTATCCAGGCTTTTTTTTCTTCGTTTTTACATTTTTTAAGACTTGAACTCCTCTTTTAAAATTTCTTTTTGTAATATTATTATCCTTGGAAGTTCCCTTACCTTAAATTAGTCATTTGCTTATCAAGTACAGTGTACATTTAGGAGGGTCTTCCTGTCTCTGATAGTGGAATCTACTAGAAGTGGCTTGTTAATTGTGTTGCACATGCATTGTTTATTGAGACTGGGAAGATGCAAGTTTCCTGAATATCCGTCCAGTGATCTTTTTCTTTCTTTTTCTTTTTTTTTTTATTTTGGTAAAAAACACATAACAAAATTTACCACCTTACTCATTTTTAAGTGTACAGTTAAGTATCGTTTGTATTGTGGTAAAACATCTCCAGAGCTTTTTCATTTCAATCTAAAACTCTGTACTCATTAAACAATTTCCCTTTCCTCCCATTCCTGCCATTTTACTTTCTATGAATTCCACTACATTAGATACCTCATAGAAGTAGAACCAGTGTTTGTCTTTTTGTGACTGGTTTATTTTAGTTAACACAATGTCTCAAGTTTCCTCTCTGTTGTAGCATGTGACAGGATTTCCTTCTTTAAGGCTAAATAATATGTATATAGCACATTTTGTTTATCCATTCATCCATCGATAGATACTGCTTACTTCTCTTGACTGTTGTGAATAATGATGCTCATGAACATGGGTCTGCAAATATCTCCTCCTCAAGACCCTGCTTTCACTTCTGGCTGTATACCCAGAAATAAGATTGCTGGATCATATGATAGTTTTACTTTTAATTTTTGAATAACTGCCATGCTGTCTTCATAGTGATTATATCATTGTGTAATCCCACCTACAGTGCCCCAAATGTTCTAATTTCTCCACATCTTTGCCAATGCTTGTTATTTTGTCTTTTTTGAAAATAGCCATCCTAATGGGTATAAAGTGATATCTCATTGTGGTTTTGATTTGCATTTCCCTAATAGTGTTGTTGAGTTTCTTTTCATGTACTTATTGGCCATTTGTATATCCTCTTTGGAGAAATGTCTCCTCAAGTCCATTGCCCATTTTTTAATCAGGTCGTTTCATTTTTTTGTTACTGAATAGTAGGAATTCTTTATATATTCTGAATATT
This sequence comes from Mustela lutreola, assembly GCF_030435805.1. Taxonomy (NCBI): domain Eukaryota; kingdom Metazoa; phylum Chordata; class Mammalia; order Carnivora; family Mustelidae; genus Mustela; species Mustela lutreola. Next base: position 231,004,510 of record NC_081290.1, on the reverse strand, counting down.
AACCCCTTATCATAGATATGATTTGCAGATATTTTCTCCCATTCTGTACAACGTCTTGTCACTCTGTTGATTGTGTTCTTTGAGGCACAGAAGTTTTTATGTTTAGTGTAGTCCATTTATCTATTTTTGCTTTTGTTGCCTTTTCTTTTGGTGTCATAGCCAAAAAAATCATTGTCAAATTCAATGTCATGAAAAGCTATATGATGCTTTCCTCTGTTATCTTCTAGAAGTTTTACAGTTTTGGGTCTTAATATAATTAGGTCTTTAACCCATTTGAGTTAAATTTGTGTATTGTCCAGCTTCATTCTTTGCATGTGGATATCCAGTTTTTCCAACACCATTTGCTGAAAAGACTGTTCTTTCTCCATTGAGTCATCTTGGACCCTTGTTGTTTATTTCTGGGTTCTCTTGTGTATTCCATTGGTCTCTGTCTTTATAACAGTACCATACTGTTTTGATTACTGTAGCTTTATAATATGTTTTGAAATTAGAAGCATGTGTCTTCCAATTTTATTCTTTTAAAAAAAATTGTTTTGCTATTTGGTGTCCCTTGAGATTCTATATGAATTTTTTATGAATTTTTCTATTTTGCAAGAATGTCATTTGGATTTTGATAAGGATTGTTATGATAAGGATCTGTAGATCACTTGGGCTAGTATGGACATCCATCCAGTGCTCTCTAACACAATATGTTGCTATCTCATGTTCACTTCCAGATTTTCATATTGTGGCTACTGCAGGATCCCAATTATTTATTTCAGTTATAATATTTAAAATTTTCAGTGATGCAGAAAACTATAGAGAATCATTTATTTGTTCATCTTGTATTTGATGAGTACATACTCTGTGCCTGTCTAGTATATATAGGGATTTAACAAATACATTTTGTAATATTTGTGCCAGATTTCCTTTTTCAGATTACTATTGCAGGAACATACCATTATCAGAACATAAGAAAAAATGCTCTGCCAACAAATCAACGTATTTTCAGTTTTCCCTTCCAGTTCTTTCCCTATGTGTACCACATTTATCCAGTAGTAATCCTTGCGTGGATGGCATGTTATACTCTTCTTTCTTTTAATATTATTCTTTCTTTTAATATTATATCATAAGTATGTATATTTTTTTATACTGTACTGTGCTTTTTGTAATTATCCTTTTGATGGATATATTCTTTTTGTCAAATGGATATAAGAGAAACTAAGTCTCTTACGATTTACTGGCTTTGTGATCTTAAGAAAGTTCAAAGTTCACTGAAATTAATAAGATTTACTGGCTTTGTGATCTTAAGAAAGTTCAAAGTTCACTGAAATTAATAGAAGTAAAAAGTAAACTTCTAGTTATCTAAACATGGAAATTACAACAATAACCTGTATCACAAAGTTGTTTCAATGATTAAGTGAATATGAAAATGTCTGGGACCTAGTAGCACCTTAGTAAGTGCTAGTTTCCTTCCCTTTCCTTTTCCTAGGGACCTAGTTTTTGTCCTATTCCTCCAAGGGTTGCCCTCAGAGACTCAGAACTTGCTCTTTTCCTCCAGACCAAGAAAGACCATCCATATACTTGGAGGATTGAACTGGCAAAAACAGAAAAATACTGGGATGGCTGGTTCCGAGGCTTATCCAATCTCTTCCTTAGTTGTCCTATTCCTAAATTGCTGCTCTTGGCTGGTAAGTGTGCATGTGTGTGTATTAGCCAGGCTGCCATAACAAAATATTATAAATTGGGTGCTTAAACAACAAATTCATTTTCTCACAGTTCTGGAGGCTGGACGTCTGAGAGCAGGGTATCGGCACAGTCAAGTTCTGGTGGGAGCTTTCTTACTGGCTTGCAGACAACTGCCCTCTCACTGTGTCCTTACGTGGCAGCAGAGAGAGTGAAAGCAAACTCTCTGGTGTTTATTCTTAAAAGGACACTAATCCTGTCATATGAAGACCCTACACATATGACCCCATTTAATCTTAATTATTTCCATATCTGCAAATGTGGTCACATTGTGGAATAGGCCTTCAGCATATGAATGACGGGAAGGATATAGTTCAGTCCATAGCAGTGTAGGTATATTATCTTCTGAGTAGGTCCTTGTTAAAACTACTCACCACATGGGGCACCTGGGTGGCTCATTCAGTTAAGCGTCTGCCCTTAGCTCCAATCATGATATCGGGGAGTCCTGGGATTAAACACCATAGGGAGTCTGCTTCTTCCTCTGCCTCTGCCCGTCCTCCTCCCCTATGGTCACTTGCTCACTCTCTCTCAAATAAATAAATAAAATCTGAAAAACAAAAAAACAAAACTACTCATACATGGGTAGTAGCTTCCAAATAAAGTACCATGCTCACTCATTTGTATTCCTCTCCTCTCCACACCAAATCCCTAAACTTAACTAAGCAAAAGCATCCATCTGGAGTAACTTAATTCTGGCCTGCCATCAATCCCTGGTTAAGTTCAAGTTCTCCAGAGTGGTGTAAAGATATTCCGAGTATAATGGAAATTTTAAAAAGTAAAACCTTATTTTCATTAATCAGTTTAAGTGACCAAAAAGATTGCAGGGGACTCTCATTCTGGAAAGTTTCATGTGGTGACTATATACCCTTAAGGAGTTAGGATTGGGATTAATGTGAATTGAGAGTGTCATCATGTTTACAACTTTGTAACAATTGTTACTTCATACTTGAACAGCAAAACCTGTTTCCTACAAACTTTTCTAGTAAACTACTTCTGGATTCTCCTGTTTTGTTCTAGGTGTTGATAGATTGGATAAGGATCTGACTATTGGCCAAATGCAAGGTAAGTAATCAAGAAATTATGTCCAGGGATGCCTGGATGACTCAGTCAATTAAGCGTCCCACTTGTGATTTCAGTTCAGTTCGTGATCTCAGGGTCGTGAGGTTGAGCTCCATGTTGGGCTCCATGCTTAATGGGGAATCAGCTTGGGCTCTCTGTCTCTCACTCTGCTCTTCCTCCCACTCATGCTTATGTGTGCACATGCACACTCTCTCTGTCTCTCTAGTAAGTAAATAAATCTTAAAAAAAGAAAGAAAGAAAGAAAAGAAATTACGTTCCTAGGTCCTTCTCTGAGGACAGAGTCATGTGGAAATTAATGTTCTGAGATGGTGAAGTGCAATGGAAAGAGCATGAGCTTTAGAGTTAACCCCATACTTGATGACATCAATATCCAGTCCTGACCCAAATATTTCCATTTTCTGAGCTTCAGTTTTTTTCCTCCATCTAAAAATGGGACTTAACTCCCATCTACATCTCAGGGTTGTAAGGACTAAAATGAGGCTCTGTCTTGGCAGAGTTCATTATAAACCATAAAGTACCCTATAAATATAAATTATTGTGTAGGAGATATTCTGAATACTGATCAGTATTTTTATCATTGTTGGAATTCTTAGGAAGGAGAAATGTCCAGGATGATTGGAATGCAAAAAGATGTAAACTATGTTTAGAAGACAGCATGGTGAGGTGGCAAAAGCAAAGACTCTGAGGTTGGGAGTAGTACTTCTTTCTTACTTATTTTATGACCCCAGGCAAGTTATTTGACCTGCCTTAGCTTTAGTTTTCTCAGTCTATAAAAGGAGAAAGTTGATGGCAACTTCACAGGGATCATGAATTATAATGAGTAGAAAAGTAACATATTGTGCACAGATCCAGGTGTGTTGTCCGGATGGAAGTGGAGGCTGTGGGACCAATTTTGTGGAGGCTCTTGCTTTGGTATGGATGAAAGGTGTGGTAAAGATGAAATCAATAGGCATTGGTATCTTTTAGGTTATGGGAAGAAGAAGTGCTAACTCCCAAGTCAAGGTTTCAGGCTTAAACAGATTCTGTTCTTGACCTCCCTTTTTTTCCCCTGCTTACTCTCTCTGGGCAATCTCATGGCTTTTATTTATACCCTTATAATTCCCAAAGCTAAATGTCCAACTCATACCTCTCTCCTGAGCTCCAGACCTGGCCCATATGTAAAACCTACTGGACATATCTACTTGGGTGTTTATGGTCTCAAACTGTTCTTTGAGCTGTCCTCAGGCTCCCCACAGAAAAGGGGGGGCTATATTTCTAAACAACAGTTGTTCAAAGGCTCCTGAATGATTTATTACATTCTGGACCCAGGCACTCCTACCCTATTCCTCCAACTACATAGTATCTGAAGCCTGGAGGAAGATTTTGAACTGGGGCAGTGAGAGTTTTATGGCACTTATGTTGGTAATTCTGAGTTTAGACATCTTTCCTTACATTCAGTTCAAGCAAACCTTTCCTAAGCAGTTTTTCTATATAAGATCTATGCTTGATGCTAGACAGGCAGAATAGATATGGCCCCTGAGACTATCTGAAAGCAGTTGAGCTGGACTGGAATAGCATTTGAAACCATTGTTGGTCACCAGCCTTGGAATCAAACAGTCCTGGCTTTGAGTCACAGTTACTAGAATTGTGGCCTGAGTGAACTTCTTTAATCCTGAGTTTCTTCATCTGTAAAAGAGAAATAATGCTGTATCTGAATACATTTGCATGGTGGTTAAATGCGAAAATACATGTGAAGTAAGAGTCTGACAAATGATGGCTTCATTATATCCAGGAAGTACTCATGATTCCTCATGAGATGCCCTGCCATTTCCCCAGTAAGGTTTATGCCAAGACTACCTTTTCTTCCAGAGCATCCCATGAATATAGAAAGTAAATGGCTGGAATGAGGGACATCCCATAAGACAAAGGGAAATGGCCAAATTGTCATAGATTCCAAACCACAGTCTTTCCAACACTGTTTAAACCTGCTGAATTAGTTAATGGATTCCTAGAAACCTAGCACTCATTCATGATGCAACTTGGGTAAATAATTTAGGCTGTCTGAACCTAATGTTCTGTAAGATGAGAGGGAAGGGTTTGGAAATATGCCCACTTCATAGAATAATTGTGAGGATTACCCATAATCATTATTTTATGTGTACAAGGCACGTTATTAGTGTTAGTGTGTGTGCATTCTCTCTGATTCTTTATATCCACTCTTCCAAAGAGAAACAAAAAATTCATCCCTAGACATCAAGCCCAGGGTGGTTGGAATTGTAAGTGTTATCAGGTCATTCACTCAATTATCCATTTAAGACTTAACTAACACTTGGGGCGCCTGGGTGGCTCAGTGGGTTAAAGCCTCTGCCTTCGGCTCAGGTCGTGGTCCCAGGGTCCTGGGATCGAGCCCCACATCGGGCTCTCTGCTCTGCAGGGAGCCTGCTTCCTCCTCTCTCTCTGCCTGCCTGCCTCTCTGCCTACCTGTGATCTCTGTGTGTCAAATAAATAAATAAAATCTTTAAAAAAAAAAAAAAAAAAAAGACTTACTAACACTTACTCAGTGTCTAGTCCTGTGCTGGTCCCTGTTGATATTAGGCTCTGTTCTTACAGAAGTGTTGTCATGCTCCTGGGAAGGCAAGCACCAGTGGCATAAAATACAAGCTTACAAAACAAGCAGGGCACAAGCTGCTCTGTGTTTCAATCCAAATATATTAGCCGTAGTACATTAAGAGATAAAAGAGAGGGCACCTATGTGGTTCAGTTGGTTAAGCCACTGCCTTTGGCTCAGGTCATGATCCTGGAGTCCTGGGATCAAGTCCCACATCGGGCTCCCAACTCTGCGGAGAGTCTACTTCTCCCTCTGATCTTCTTTCCTCTCATGCTCTCTCTCACTCTCTTGCTCAAATAAATAAAACCTTTTAAAAAAGAGAGAGAGGGATCAGAGAAGAGACTAGGATGGAATAGGCCGGAGCCCCCGGGGCACACTACTGCAAGAGGAAGGGCATGAGCTGGGCCTCACTGAATAGAATAGTCGTAGTTCCTCTACTAATTAAATAAGCAGGGGGATGCCTGGGTGGTTCAGTGGTTTAAACCGCTGCTTTCAGCTCAGGTCATGATCCCAGGGTCCTGGGATCCAGTCCTGCATTGGGCTCCTTGCTTGGCAGGGAGCCTGCTTCTCTCTTTGCCTCTACCTGCCACTCTGCCTGCTTGTGTGCTAGCTCGCTCTCTCTCTCTCTCTGAGACAAATAAATAAACACTTTAAAAAAATAAATAAATAAGCAGCCTTGGGCAAATTACTTCACTAACCATGATATTAATCTCATCATCTCAGAAAAGAAATTCAGTATTTATCCTGTTCAATTTTATGGGGTAGATTTGAGAATCAACTTAAAAAATGGATAGAAGAGTATTTTGAGAAAATCTTAAAGCACTGTGTAACTGGGTTAGGAATCCTGGAACGTGATGACCCAAAGGACTTCCAGAGCATTCTGCCTTGTTTTGTAAATGGAGCCTTTCAGGCTCTGAGAGTCTGCTCTTAGGGGAAGCTGTGGGTCCCATTTCCTTTAGTCTGCTGCTTAGAGATCTGTCATCTCTTTTTACTCTCAATAGCTATCACATTCATGGTGAGCCACAGTGTTCTACAAGGCAGTGGGAGAAAGTGGTTAGTACTGTCTGGCATTTGGTTGAGCACTTAAATGGTAACTTACTATTGTAATAATAAATTTCAAAATCCTTAACGTAGCTTACAAAACCCTTGATGGCCCCTGCTTTCCTCTCCAGCCTCATTGTTAACTCTCAAGAGTTCTGTGCCAGACTTTTTATTTCCAGGAACAAAAATCATTTCATCCTCCTTTCCTTTGTGTAGACTATTTTTTTTTTTTCTGTGTGGGAAGTTTTCCTGTGTCTTTATTGGATTGCAAAGCCTTCTTTCCTATGTTATTCCAGTTCCATGTGCTCGGTTTTATCATAAGAACTACATGCTTCATTAAAATGTTGTCTTTTGGGATGTCTGGATGGCTCGGTTGTTAAGTGTCTGCCTTCAGCTCAGGTCAAGATCCCAGGGTCCTGGGATCGAGCCCTGCATCAGGCTCCCTGCCTGGTGGGAAGGCTGCTTCTCCCTCTCCCACTTCCCCACTTGTGTTCCCTCTCTTGCTATGTCTCTCTGTCAAATAAATAAATAAAATCTTTTAAAAAATAAATAATAAAATTTTAAAAATAAAATAAAAAAATAAATAATAAAAAATCTTTAAAAATAATAAAAATTTAAAAAATAAAAATAATAAATAAATAAAATGTTGTCTTTTGTGTTCCCCTTCTAGACTATAAATCCCCTGAAAACGGGAACCTTCCTGTGGCTGGCTCAAAGTAAATGCATGCTAAATAGTTGCCAAAGTTAAAAATGAAGGGAAAGTCATTTGCACAAGGTTGTAACTGCAAATATTACCATCTCCCTCAAACCTTGGTAACAGGGTTCAGACTATTAAGGACGGGAGTAGATAGGAAGGTACTGGACTCCTGAAGTGGCCTCTGAGACCACAGAGGTGGTAAGGAGAGGGCCGTTTTAGTCCCTGAGGTCACCTAGATTTGTTTCCTTTCCAGGAAAGTTCCAGATGCAGGTCCTACCCCAGTGTGGCCATGCTGTCCATGAGGATGCCCCAGACAAGGTGAGTCTGGTGCTCTGTGACTATAAAGGGACAGCTGTGAGAGTCACCTTTTGTCTCACAGAAAATAGTACAAGCCTCTGAGTCAGGCTGAGTTGCCTGTAGCAGCTACTGTGGTGCCTATTCAGATATAACTCCACCATCTCCCCAGACCTCTTCCTGGCAGCTGCTATGGTCTTGGGTTTCTTTGTATGGACTGAGGAACCACTGGCATCCCATAGTTTCACCCCAGGGTGCTATGGTTAAGATCTGAAGCTCTACCCCTCTCCTTAGCCCAAAAGCCATGTGGAAGAAGGAAAAATTGGGATAGAAACTGCTCCTGAAACTACGGTCACAGTTGGAAGTTAATATGCACTCCTATAGAATAAGATGCTTTGTAAGTGTCAGGGGATAAATAAGCCCTCACAGCATTCCTCTTGACTTCTCTGGAGCTGTATTTGGCAAGGATGGTGGGGGAGTCTTCTAGCCCTGCCAGGACTCAGGTCTTTCAGCTTCTCAGACCTCTAAGATCCATGAGTCCACTATACAGCCTAACCTTCCAGTAGAAGCCCGCAGGACCTCCAAAGCTGATCCCCATTGCTAAACATCATATAGCCTGGAATCTCTCTCCCTTTTCCAGGTAGCCGAAGCTGTTGCCACTTTCCTGATCCGGCACAGGTTTGCAGAGCCCATCGGTGGATTCCAATGGTAAGGAAGTAACAGAGGTTTAAGGAGCCCAGCAGTGCTGACCAACTCCAACAAAAAGATATTTGCAGCATTGTAAATATCTCTTCCTTACCCCTGCCTGGTTTGGGTCACCATGCCTTTCTTCTTCCTCCTCAACACAGAGCCCAGCACATGTGTTTCTATAAACCCATGGTTGGTTGTTTCTGTGTACTTTGGTCCAATGGGTTGTTGCTGAACTGAGATTAAATTGTGCCTAGTCCCCACTCCACCCCACTTCTTAAAGAAGTCCTCCCACTTCCTGAGGTGCCTCCTTCTCTGAGGAGGCTAGGATGGGACTCAATCTTCTTCCAGACTCTTAGGGTTCTGTTTGCCTTCTCCTCTGCTGCCGAGGAAGGCTGGGCAGGCCATGGATACTGTGTAGAGATCCAGAACAGGGTTTTCAACCTTAGCACTGTTGACATATGGGGGCCTGTCCTGTGTATTGTAGGTTGTTTGACAGCGTCCCTAGCCTCTATGCACTAGAAACCAGTAGCACTCCCACATACACACACACAAGTTGTGATAAGAATATCTTCAGATGTTACCAAATGCTTAAAGGGAGACAAAATCACTCACAGTTGAGAAACACTAGTGTGAAGGAAAAATACCTCTCATCCTAGAAAGCTCTTCTGAGTAGGGAGACACAGACTCTTTGTTGAGGAGGAGGAAGAGACAAGATTACCCAAACCACACCGTCCTGGCCCCATTTTAGGGAACTTATGGTCTGTGCCACAGTATGCCTGACCCCAGAGCGCCCATGAGCCTACTGAGTCATAAACCTGCTAGGGGGATAGTTCTCCTGTCTGATTTTGGTGAGAGTCCAGGGGAACTGGTTCCCTACCCTCAGGAATTCAAAGAAGAAATGTTGGAGAAAAGAAATTGCTCCTGCGTTAGAGGACTCTGAATGCCAGGACCTGGGAGGTGAAGGTGGCAGGGCAGAATAGGCATTGGCAATGATGACAGGAGCCTGGTACAGTGAGCCACACAAGTGATTCCCTCATGCCAAACCACCCCTCAAGCAACTAATTATTGATGGACCCCAGAAAACAAAAGGAAAGACTGAAGTTTTTCTTGTTAGTAGTGTTTGAAGCCCCTGGACCATTTGGTCACATCACCAGCTCACAGAGAACAGAGCCCGTGTCTAGACCTGGATGGGGCTATGGAGAGGTTGGACAGATCTGCAAGGGCCTTGGTGGTCATGAGGGTCCTGGGCTTCCTGGAGGAGAAGGGGCGAGGAGGGGAAAGCTAGTAATGGTCACATTTGTTTTCCCATCTCTTCCCACTCTTCACAGTGTGTTTCCTGGCTGTTAGTAACCTGCTGTCCGTCCCTCCCCAACATTGAGCTCTGTTGTAAATACATCGCACCAGAGGCCACTGTGATGCCGCTGTCTCCTCCTCACCATCCTGCCCGACCATGTGACACCGGCTCCCTATCGACGGGCTTCCCCAGATGTACAAACCCTTTTGTGTATTCCTGCCGAAAGCATTGTTATCCAGGGCCTTTGACCAACCTCGACCTCCTTAGTCCAAGGCTCCCCAACTCCCATCCCTTCCCTGTTCAGGGGTAGCCCCTACCTATTCTCCCTGCCTTGCCTAGGGTGAAGCCTCCATCAGAACTGCCACCCTGGGCCCCTATTCCTGGTATTAGGCAGTGCACCTGGGTCCAAATGTCTCTCCAGGCTCAGGGACCTCCATTCCTTGAGATTGTTCTTGGCGTGGTCCTGCCCTACCTCATGGGATGGACCATGCACAGGGTGGTCCTTTTTTTCCCCCTTTCAAATAAAATGCCAGTCAGGTACCTTTTTATCCCAGTCTTACTCTTCCAGGCTTGGAAGACCCAGAGAGGCCAGGATGCCATCCTTAGGAATAGGGAGGGGTGGTGGATAGCATCACAAGAAACCAGCCTGAAAATCAGGTCCAGTCAGTCCAAGCACATGGCCTCCCATCTGCGGAGAGCCCACTGTCCCTCTCCCACATGTCTGGGCACCTGCCCTGGGCTGAGGCCAGGCTGCTCCAAGGGCCTCTTGAGCCCTCACCTGCCACAGAGCAACCCAGGTTTAATACAGCCCTTGCACAAAGCCATAGGCTAAAGCCTGTGGAGTTGTTTTTAAGAATCAAATTTAACCATTTCCATAATTGGTCCCTGGAGGTGTGCAGAGTGCCCACTTGCCTCTTCTAGACCCACAGCTTATCTTCACCATTTGTGGTTTCCATGTCACTCTTCAGAGAAACAGTACAGCATCCTCAATCTGTGCCCTCTTCCAGCTGCCTCATCACAGCCGTGCGGCCTCCCCCTGCTGCCCAGGCACGCCATTTCCAAGGGCAGGAAGGGGCAGTCTCCTGCAGCCCATCTTTTCTGTGACTGTCTTAGGTGATGCGTAGCCCCTCCACCTTTCCACCCAACAACTTCCTATCCCTGTCCTGCTGCACGGTCCAGAGTCTGGGACCTACTTTGTTTCTTTGTTATTTATGACCTTGTTTAAAAAGAATAAATATCTCCCAACCTTTATTGATCTTGTCTTTCTCCGTGGAGTTGTCCTTATTTTTACTGATCTGGGAACAGTGGACAGTTTCTTGGATTTAGTCACCATAGGTGTCCAGAAACCCCTTTCCTGAGCCCATCAGCATCTTGGGCTCTGCCTGCTCCTCACATCCAGAATGGCCAGTGGAATGGGCAGAGTCAGCCTCTGCTACAGCCAGGGAGACCTGGATTCCCATCCCATTCTTCCAGTGATGTGCTCTGTCGACTTTGGCCCAGAACAGGACAGTCTATGCACTGTTTATGTGAGGTCCGACACTCACGGCTTCACATCTGCCAACACCCCAACTTTGCCCACAATCCAGATCATCTCCTGAGCTCTAGATGCTTAAGTCCATCTACCTCCTATCTCTCCCAGATGACCAAAAGCCACTCATACTGGCCACTCCCAAAACTAAACTCACCTTCTCCTTAAAACTTGTTCTTCCTCCCATGTTTCCTTGCTCAGCAGGTGGTTAGGTACCATCTCTCTATTGTCCAAACCAGACAAGCTGAGCTCTCTAGATGGCGCCCTCTCTCACACCTGTATCCAGCTTACCGCCAAACCCCTACCATGCTCTTTTTTAGGTCCCATTTCTCATCCCACAGCCCCTGCCATAGCTTAGGAAGTTTAGGCCTCATCTGCCAGCTAGATCACTCAGTACCCCTGCTGGTTTCCTGCCCTAGCCCCTCACTTGGTTATGCTCTGCACATTGTTGAAGTCTTCTTTCTTTTAGGCTGTGGAGCCAGGCTGCCTAAATGGAACCCAAGGCTCACCCCTTACAGGCTGTATGAGATAGCCATGTACTTTCTCTTTGTGCTGCAGTTTCCTCTGAAAAATGATCAACAGTTCCTCTTTCACCCCATCTTGAGGACTATGTAAGTTAATCGAGGTTAACTGGCTTTCTCAGTAACCAGCATAGGATAAAGCACTTAATAAATAGCTCATGTCATGTCACTGCTGTATTGTACTTAAGACCTTTACTCAGAGTGGTCTGCAGACCAGTAGCATCAGTATCATCTGGAAGCTTGTTGAGGATTTTGTCTCCACCCCAGACCTATTGAGTCAGAACTGGTCTGCATTCTGACAAGCACATTAATTCTGAGTTCTGGATTAGATGTTCCCTAAGTATTTCAGGGTAAAGCGTGAGCTCCCTAGCAGAGAAGTGCCTCTCGTGTGATGTGATTTCTCCCACCAAGTTCTTGGGGTTGGGGCAGTGGGGGGCGGAGGGGCGGTGGTCCCTTTACTGGGCTGTGTGCTCTGTGTCCACAGAAGGGCAGCATAATCACATGCATGGTTTTCAGAAACTCCTCAGCACTTCTGTTCACCAGGCCAGTCATAGTAGTCATCAAATTTTGAGTGCCATCTAATTTACTTTATACTCATCTCATTGAATCCTCACAGCATCTCTATGAGGTAAGTGATGTTCCTTCTACAAGTAGGCAGGCAGGTCCAAATTCATATAGCCCAGAAGTGGTGGTGTCAGAATTAAAAACTAGGTTGTTTCCTCTCCACACTGCCTCCTGGACAATAGAGGGGACCCTGAGCAGAGGTCATTTTGGTCTAGATACTGTTCTTAAAATAGCAAGATGACCAAAGACTTGAGGCTTCTTCAGACTTGATGGATGCAGACTGAGAATGAGTATGTTGAGTTTTGGGTTAGGTTCTGTGCTCGTCATTTACCTCCTTTAGCTTTGTATTTTTGCCAAGTATAGGCATTATTATTCCAACTTTAAAGGTAAGGAAACTGAAGCTCAGAGATGTGAAATGACAAGCCCACAGCCATGGTGAGGAAGTGGCAGCACCTTTGTCTACTGAGTGTTCCATTGTACCCCAGCAGGTGAAGCAGGAGAGCTAGGTTCTTGTCTCAGCCAGTCGCAGAATGAATTTGCGGACAAAGAAGAGTGAGTAATGCAATAGAGCTTCTATTAAGCAAGGGTACAGGAAAGAAGCTCTCCAGAGTGAGTTGGGTCTTTTATTGAAGGCTAACTTAAATCCTTTTAACATTTCTATTGATAGCACTTTAATGGCTTACTTTCTTTTTCAGTGTGCAATAATTCTTTGTTGATCATAAGTAGCTATTATAACAAAACCCCCACCTCTGGGGCGCCTGGGTGGCTCAGTGGGTTAAAGCCTATGCCTTCGGCTCATGTCATGATCCCAGAGTCCTGGGATCAAGCCCCGCATCAGGCTCTCTGCTCTGCAGGGAGCCTGCTTCCCCCTCTCTCTCTGCCTGCCTCTCTGCCTACTTATGATCTCTGTCTGTCAAATAAATAAAATTTAAAACAAAACAAAACAAAAACATCTCTGACACTTAAGGCAGGGTGGTCTTGTTCCCTGATCTCTAGTTTCCCTACACTTATGTACTTTTGTGATTTTTGTAAGCATGATCCCATAGCCCCTACCTGTTTCTCCCTACCTAGCCCTGCCTGCCCTTTTTCACAGAGCATATCTTCAGTGAGCACCTACTGTGTGCTGTCCATCACATCCTTGAGAAGCCTACAGATCAGCACTGTAAACTCCGCAAGGGAATAGAGGAGATCCCAGACCCTTAAATGAGGGATTTGCTATAGAGCCAGAAGGAGTATGTTTGGGTTAAACCAAAGGCCATTCTGTCACACATGAGCACTAAAGAATGTCCAAGGAGAAGATCCTGAAAAAAGAAAGTGGGCTGATTTTGGGATAGCCATAGATCTGTTGGTGGGGGGAGAATCTCAAGATTGAGAGTACTCAAAAGCATGAAAGGAGCTGTGTATGAATGACTTCTTGGTCTTACCTTCTTCTAAACCTGCTTTTAGAGCATTTATTTGCTCGTTAAGCAAACCTGAGCACCTATTCTGTACGAGTCTGGACTTTGGAGACAGAGATAAATAATGAGGCCCTTCAAATGGGCTTGTAGTCTAGACAGACTGTTATAGAAACAGTGACCACTTTGTGTTAAGAGGAAGGGGACAACTAAACCTCTTTGAAAACAAGTTGGGGAAGGCTACATAAAAGAGGTATCATTTGAAATGAGCTTTGAAGCATCATCATAAGCTGGAGGTAGAGAAGGAAGGGAAGGAAAATACATTGCAGGTAGAGGGGACAGCATAAATAAGTTCAGCATACTCGAAAGTCAGTCTGAGAATTGGTAGATTAGTTTGATGAGTAAGGCTGGAGTAGAGGCTGACAGGAGAGTCCGCAGGAGGCAGGACATAAAGGCCTTGAGTGGCAAGAATGGGGAGTTCTCAGGAGCACTTGGGTTCTTCCATAGGTTAAGCATCTGCATTTGGCTCAGGTCATGATCCCAGGGCCCTTGGATGGAGCCCACCCAGCCTGAGGCCTCCTGATCAGTGGGGTGTCTGGTAGACTCCCGGCTCAGTGGGATGTCTGCTTCTCCCTCTGTCCCTCTCCCCTGCTTATGTGTGTGCATACGTGCCTGAAGTTAAGGAACTCCAGTATCCTGCGCAGATGGATTGGTAGGCACCAGACTCCAGGCAGGAAGACAGTAAAGAGGCAGTGGAGCAGTCAAGTAAAAGGCAAAGGTATACTTAACGAGGACAGTGGCTGCAGGGATGAGAGAAGTGGAAAGGCTCATTATCCTGGAGGTGAAATGAACAAGACAGAAACTCATTTGGACAGTGAGATGCCAAGGACTCTTCAGTTGAATTCAGGGGTATGTCATCAGAACTGGAGGTAGGGAGTTAGAAGTTCAGGACTTGAACAAGGGAAGAACAAAGAGAGAATCTACAACAGGAGTAGAGAAAGCAAAAGACAGTCACACTCTCCTCTGCAGGAATGGAGTTTTTGAGCCAACTCTTCTGCCTCAGCTGGCTGCCCCACAAGTGGCCAGAATCAACACATTCTCAGCCTGGATACAGGGCTCAGAAAGTTATGTAAACTCAAGAGACTGCCTTATTCCCAGAGCTGGTTTTCCTCTCGCAGCAGTTTGCTAGAAAACTCTAGCCTGTAGCCAGGCGAAACCTTGGAAACAGAGACTAGCCAAATGGCTGGCCTCTTCCATATGGGGGAAGTAACTGCTGCCCTCCTGCCCCATAAGGTGATAGGCGGATGAACAAGAGGTATAATGGTCGTTACTTTATGCACCATCTGAAAAGTGGCAAACATTATCTATGGGGCTCTCAATCTGAGCCATGCCCTCAAACCCTTAGAACTTCATTCCTTTGAAATCACTGATTTCATCAGGGGTGACTCACTTCTTATGCAAATATGCCCCTGGCAAGGACAGAGGGACCCTCTGCTATTCAGACCTTAGAGGGAATAGGCCAATCAAGCACTTTCTGGAAATGATCAAGTGACCAAGGGAAGGAATAGAAGTGGCAGATGCGACAGCTCTCTTTCCAAAAGGGGAGAAAACTGTGGAGATCCCAAGGTGAGGAAGAAAGAAAAGTTCAGAGAGAAAGTTGGTTAGAAGCAGCTGGTGGGGGGAAACTACACGCTGCAGACCCCAGCTCTTCTTCTAGCTGTGTGAATTTACAGAAGTCTTTTTCTGAGCCTCCTTTTTCTCCTTTGCCAAAAGGGATAATTGTTGTAAGACAAGGGAGATAAAAGAGCTGGCACAGAGGACTACAAATGTTTGTCTCCTCCCCCTAGCTTTGAACTGATTTCAGTGTTTTGCTAAGTGTACAGTAGTCTGCCTGCAAATGTCCCTTCTCCCCACTGGAACCCCTTTTGCCTTCTCCCAGCTTAAGCAGCCAAGTGCCCCTGACAGGAGATTCTTTGAATCGTTCCATGAAAGGGCAGTTTGTGCTGACTGCCCTTGGCACTGCTGTACAAGGACCCCACAGGATTAACGCCCTCTCACTTCCTTCTCCCAGATAGCTCTCCCTGCCCCCTCATGTGTAAAAGTGAAGTGATAGCTGCTTCCTGCCCTCCATCAGCACACATCCTCTTTCCATTGTGTTCCTGGGGGCCCAGTGTGGAAGCCTCTCTGCCCAGGCTAGCCATAGGGTCCTGCCCTTTCTGCCAGCTCCCATGATGCTTAGGGTAACACCACACAGCTTTCCACTTGATTATATCCAATTAGCTATTCTTACATTTGCTTGTATGCTAACTTTGCCTCAAGTGCAGCAAACAGGCCTCCTCATTGTCTTGGATTCTCCTGGAACACATAGTATGGAGTTCTTCACGCAATAGGTGTTCACTGTAGCTCTGTGGAATTGAGGTGATTCATTTCTGGAGTCAACAAATACCTGTATCTGATAGGACTCCTAACCATTAAGCATTAGAGGCAGAAAGGATAGACCTCTCAACACCTGGGAAGGTGTTGGAGACTCCTCAAAAATTACTGACTCCAAAGATATTACTGCCAATAGAAGCAAACAAGAGCAAAGTAACATTAGTGCAGGCAACAGAGGGCTAGTTCAGATCTTTGGAGACAGACCTGGATTTGAATTCTGCTTCCGCCACTTTATAGCTGTGTAACCTCAGGCACGTTCTCTGCCTCAGCTTCTTCTCTTCTGCAGAAGGAGATACTTGTCCCTATCTCACTGTAAGCACTGAAGGAGACAAGTACACCTAAGTTCTTAGCCCAGCGCCTGGCCTACAGTGCATGGCCAGATTGTGGTCACTAGTGATAATGATAATAGTCGTTTACTTTAAAGTATATTCTCTGGAGTGAGACTTGTTGGAGTGATACAACAGCCCACTTGGACAAGGCTATTAGAAAAAAGACTGAAGAAAAGTGCAAGAAAGAAAGAAAATTACAAACAAGCAGTGTTCCAGACCACAGTCAGTCTTATCCTGAATTAGCTACCTACCCACTAAGCACTGTTGGGGCCCAAAAGCATACAGCTTTCTAGCAGGACTAGTCAGAGGGCACGGAGGCTGATGCAAATATAAAAGAATAAGGCCTTTCCACTCTGCAGTTGTGGTACAATGGAGGGACGTACTGTTGATAACCACTGAATGAAAAGAGCATTGGTGAAGGAGATAGACCAGGCCTCAGGCCAGGCTCTCCTATGTAACCCCTGGCAAGGCACTAACCATTCCAGACCTTGCTTTCCATAATGCCTGCTCTTCTTTAAAGTCTTAAAGATTTTATTTATTTGACAGACGGAGATCACAAGTAGGCAGAGAGGCAGGCAGAGAGAGAGGAAGGGAAGCAGGCTCGACACGGGGCTCGATCTCAGGACCCTGGGATCATGACCCGAGCCGAAGGCAGAGGCTTTAATCCACTGAGCCACCCAGGCACCCCATAAATAAAATCTTTAAAAAAAAAAAAGAAAACTGACAGACTGACCAGAATTAAGGTGGTACTATTCATAGCTCTAGGGACAGGCATTCCCCCTGTTTGCACAGCTCTGCCCTTCCTCCCAAGCTTCTCCACACCCTCAGCATCTTTAAGACTTGGTCAGTCTCTCCTTCCCATAAAGCCTCTGAGGAGCTTCTCAGTGCTATGTCCCTGTTTCCACCTGTGACTACACTGTCTTATGATGATTTGAGGATCTGGGCAGGGTCAACATCTAATTCTCTCCATCCCTGGTGCCTGCAAGGGCTTGGCCCTGAGTCAGCACCTTGGCTATGTGTTTTGGATAAACAAATGAGGCTATCCCAAGCCACAGCGATCCCTTTAGCTCTGGACTGCAGCATTCAATAATTCCTCTCTTACTGCATGCAATTTTTTCACATTGTGCTTAACTTCCATTTAACACTGGATGCATTTGCCTCATCTCCCTACTGACCATCAGCTCCCAGGAACTGCATCCTACACCTCTCAGCACCTCTATAGCAATGCCTCGGCCTAAGCCTGCCCCTAGGAAATGCTCAGTAAGCACTTATTGGCGACAGTTCTTGGGCCTCAGTCACCTGATCAGGATGTGTGATAATGGCCACATGTCAGACAATGCAGAAGTAGTGGTTCAAAGCACAAGGATCGGACAGAGCCAGACTGTGGGACTTGAGCAAGCTACTTAACTGCTCCTCTGCCTCCATATCTATAAAATGGGCATAAGACTGTATCAACCTCATAGGGTTGGGATGAACATTAAATCATTAATACATATAAGCCCTTAGAAGAGTGCCCCTAGAATGGTAAACTTCGCAAGTTTACTGTTGCTGCTATTAGCTGAGACCGACCCTGCAATTTGGAGAAGGCCCAGCTCTGATGTCTGCAGCAGTAAAGAAGGGGAGCTGTGTTGCTCAGACAGTAGCTTTTTGTTTCAGACCCAGTCCTCTGGAGCCTCAGTATGTGACTGAGGGTAGCAGACCATGCCACTCTGGCACATTCATTATTTTGGGCTGTAGGCACTTGAAAAACAGCAAATGCAGGGAGTGGCTTTCTCTGAACTCCCCTTATCTGCCTAAAGACAGATCCTCCAAAAGGAAGCCAGTTGTCATAAATTTCCTCCCTGGAGATTTGCGGATTTCTGCAACTGAGAAAGATGAACTCTTATCACAGAACTCTTATCACAGAAGACTCAAAGTAGACACCACACCTAGACAGACTTCATCACAAACTATCATACTTCTCACCTATGTTCATAAACTTGTTTTTCTCTTGTTAATCTTTTATTACAGAGGCCTCAGCTAAGAATACAGAACGGTAGGGGTAAAATTCCCTCCCCTGCATGACAAAATTGCATCATTTAGTGAGAGGATTCCCAGAATCTTGACACACTCAGCAGAAATACTGAAGATGTGACCAGGTGCTCATTGAGGCCCTGGAGGAAGCTGGATATCGGCACATCAGAACCCTTTCCTTAGGGGCCACAAGCTCTGGGAGGCAGAAATGCTGAAATGCATGGTGCAGGGACAGGGCAGAGACAACACAGCATCCAACCACCCAGTCCTTTAACTGTGTGCCTTTGTGAGTGAGACACATACTCCGCCCCTGTTGGGGAATCTGAGCCAAGTTGCCTGGAATGTGCTCAAGTGCACAAGTGCTCAAACATTACAGTCACTTATCAATACAGCCTTAGCTCATGCAAGTCCTGCCGGGAAATGCTTCTCCTCATTAGACTCTACCTGTAAAAATTCTACCAGTCCTCCAAAGTGTAGCTCAAAAGATGCCTTTTTATTCATTTATCCAAAAATATTTGCTGAATGCCTACTTATTTGAACCAGACCTCCTTCTGGGGATACCAAGAGGAAGAAGGAGTACAGAATCTAATGCAGGCAGCCAGGCAAAGAAACAAATACTGAAATTCAGTGCAATGGGGCTATTATAGAAGCATGGACAAAGTATAGTGGGTCCTTAAAGCACTCACCCTGCAGGAAGGACAACTGTCCACAAATGACTAGAGTAATTTCAACTTGAGAAATGTGTAATGAAGAAAATAAAATCAGGGGCGCCTGGGTGGCTCAGTGGGTTAAGCCGCTGCCTTCGGCTCAGGTCATGATCTCAGGGTCCTGGGATCGAGTCCCGCATCGGGCTCTCTGCTCAGCAGGGAGCCTGCTTCCCTCTCTCTCTGCCTGCCTCTCCGTCTACTTGTGATTTCTCTCTGTCAAATAAATAAATAAAATCTTAAAAAAAAAAAAAAAAGAAAAGAAAAAATCAGGTAACATGAAAGAATATGGCTGGCGGGTTGGATGATCAGGGAAGAGAGGTCTGAAGCAACATTGAGCCCAGAGTGGGATAATGAAAAGAGCTTGGGCATGGGGGGAATATAAGGGAGCAGCAAATGCAAAGACCTGAAAGGTGGGAATGATGCTGATGGCGATGAGCACAGTGGCTGTAGGAATAGAAAGAATGTCATGTGTCTGGAATATAATGAGAGGGGAATGGTGAGAGGTGAGCCAAGTTGAAATTATAACATAAATTTAGAAAAATACAGTTTCACATATATATACATATTACTCAATGTTATCCTCTAAGAATACTCTTGGTTGTGAAAAATGATTTATAAATGTTTTTAATGGCTGTAATTAAAAATCATCATATAAAAAAAGAAAGTTTCATTCTGCTTGAAAAAAAATCCTATGAGGTACACCTACAGAGAAAGTCAGTCCCAGCTCAGTCTTCAAGAGAAGTCAGTGGGGAGGGCAGAAAGCCATGGGAGTTAGGTTAGCCCCCTCCTGCAGGTGTCCTCATTGCCACTTCTGTAGGGCTGCTGTAGTCAAGGCTCAAAGTGGCAAAAACTCCATTGATCAAACCCCAGGGACCGTTGCTATATTCCGTTTCCATCATAGAGTGTCTGAGTCCCCAAAACTTCTCCCTCTGGCCTCAACCCCTTCTTTGTATTGCCCATCTACTCTGACTGATGGTTTGAGAAGAATTCTCAGATATTCCCTGGTACAGACCACCTCCTTTTGTAAGAAACAAGCAATGCTGACAAGGTCCTCTTCCAGAAGGTAGCTCTCCTTTCTCCTCTCCTAGGCATGCCTTTGGCTTCTGGCTTTTCTGGAAAGTCACAGGACTCCACCAGCTTCTCTCTGCCAACATTTTAGTCTTTAGGGCTTGAGCTGCAAGGTCTGCGGAATTCCTGTCCATACTCATGTATCCACTTGTTGGCCACTGGGAGAGAATGGGGAAGAAGAAGAGAACAGGCTCAACAGAGCAGACAACAAGCAGCAATGCTCACTCACAGGGTCAGGGGAAAGGGTCACTTACATTTGACACCCTGGGCAACTCACTTGCCTCACGCTAGTCCCAGCCCTACAACAGTTTACAAGATGGTGCTTCTAGCACAGAGAAATAGCAAAGGGGATATTGTCCCCTAGAAAAAGTCTCTGACAGGTCCTGTCTCCTACAGACTAATTTTCAAAACTTGGGTACTAAGGTCTCTCACTCTTCATACTACATATGTAGCTTCTAAAAGTCTACCCTCCCCCTGGTGCAATGAGAAAAAAGCAGTGGCTTCTGTTGGCAATATTCATCTCAGCATGAGAGTCTGTGATCAGCTTCTTTTTCTGTCTTAACTAAGTGCTTTTGGACACATATATGACATAAATACATCTGCTGGTTATTTATTTCTCCTCTTTGTTTGACCATCTCCTCAAGGGGAGGCACTAAATGGGACACATAGTGGCTTGATAGTTCTCTCCCTGGGTTAGAGGACTGGAGCGCAGGTCCATTTTCCTCCTCAGCTGTGCTCAGAAATCAAGGCCTATCTGATCAGGTCAATAAACTTTCATTGACACCTGCTCTGTTAGAGCTTCCCATTCTGTGGGGGGCAACTAAGCCAAATTTGATCATCTCAATATTAAGTAGCACGTAATGAAGTTTCTGGAATGACAGGGCTATACTATTTTCCATCCATCTCCTATTTGACTTTACTCTGAACCCCTCCCCCATTCTCATGCCCAGAAAGGCAGGCCTTACCCCACTTATCTCCCACCAGGACAGGACAACCAGCATGAAGTGTGTCACCATCCCCTTCACCACTCCTATGCAGATTCCACCAAAACAGTGCTGCATTCTGAAAACAAAAGAGCCCACCCCAGAGAGGGTCAGCCCAGAATTTTAATCCTTCAGAAGTACATGACTATGACTAAAGACAAATGCATGCATTTCATTAAATGAGAAAGCTATCCATGCAGATTGGGGACAAAGCATGCATAACATGGCACAAAATGGCATAAGTTGCCATTCTCCCATGAATACATCATTTATTGAGGGCCTACTCTCCTCTAGGCCCTAAGGATACAAAGACAAATCATATCCACTTCTGTTCTCAGGGGCCCACAGTCTTCTAGGAAGATAGACATAAAAACAGAGCAGGACAGGACAGTGTGGCAAGTGGCAGGAGAGAGGTGAACACATGATGTCATTGGATCCCAGAGGAGAGGCCCTCAGCAAAAATCGCAAAGTGGAATAAACTATTCCTTATACAAATAAGAACTTAATTCACATGCTTAAGCATCCTCAGGCACTTACTAATAACACCCCCAGGAAGCAGGCTTTATCATACTCCCAACTTTACCAGCAAGGAAGTTGAGGCTTCAGGGCTTTAAGTAATGCAGCTAAGAAGGCGCAAAGTCAAAACTCAAACCCAGGTGTTTTGACAAATCCTGTATGTCCTTTTTCCCCCCTATGCACGGCTTCCCCCGCCGCCACCCCCACAACTACTACAGACTTAGTTTAACCTTGGCCATTAGAAGCAGTCAAAGCCCAAGGTAAGGAAGAGCCTTCCAGGAGGCACTGACAGCTTCTGCATTCCCAAGTTTAAATTCCCTGAGAATTCCTAGATCCCTGCATTTACTTAGGCAATGTTTATGATGTGCCCGGCCCTGTGCTAAGTGCTTCATAGGCACAGTTTCATTTCTATATCTTCATTTCATTCCTGAATTAGGTATAAAGGCTTTGAGAGAGCTTGATGGGTCTCAAACTGGGGGAAAATGAAACCTCTTTATCACACAGCCCTCCTCTGTGCCTCACATGACCTCACAGCTCTTTCTGCAAGGAAAGAATGTTGTTACTGCCTGTTAACTTCTCTGTGAGCCCCTGGAGGACAAGAACCATGAGTCTTCCTCTCCCTCAGTGTTTTCAGACCTCAGTGTTTACTGAATGAATGCCTGAGGGGACCAGTTGTTCTAGAGGATCCAAGGGTCACTAAAAGAGAGTTCTTACCTTTGAGGAGTTCTATCGTAATAGAGAAGGCAGACATGTAATCATCTCCTTGTAATATAAATAGTGATAAAATTTTAAAAATAGAAGCACAAGTAAAGTGTGGTCATCTAAACTGAGGAATTATCTTTGATTTTGAGAATCAGGTGGAAAATATCCTTGTATTCTTCCTCCCAGGAAGAAGCTTGCAAGCACAAACAGCACGGGAGCTCAGGTGTTAGTTCTGCACTCTTACAACCACCATATGCAGGGACCAGACCCCCACTCACCTTGACCACAGGCACGCTAAAGTTGGCATAGATGAAGGCAGTGGCTCCTCCAGCTTCCACGGAGCTCAGCTACAATGCCAAAGATCCAGCATTGAAATAGCCCCTGACTATCCAACCCTGCCTAATTTGACATCTGATCTCATTTCTGCATTGAATCCTACCTGTGTTCCCCTATCTAGTTCCAGGAGAAATACTTGTTGAAAGATGATCACTCCAATTTAGGAATTAAGGGAGCCTACTCCATGGCATCAATGTTTGCCTATAGGGCCACAAGAGGACAGCCTTTAGGAACTATTCCTTTCTTTATCCTTCTAGCTAATATCCTTATTGAGGGCTACAGTAGGTCAATTGAGACCTACAGTAGGTCAAATTGAGTAGGTCAATTTGAGACCCTCAGAAAGAAATCCAGTTTATATCACAACCCAAGACACACACACCCCCCAAGTACAAGTTTCATAAGACATTCTTACTACACAAGATACCCTTCATTATTTTCCATATTATTTTATTCTATTCTAGTTCAAATTTCTTAAATGCAGGCCACATCCACTAAATTAATTTCACAGCCCACTAATGGATCATGTCTGTGGCTTACAGAGCACTGTTTATATTACAATTAGTTTTCAAAGTTGGCCTTGTAGGAACCACGGATTGTAGCTTTGGCATGTTTCCCAGACCAGTCATTCCACTCTAGGTAACCTCAGCTAAGGAGTTTCACCACTGGTACATTCTAGAATTTTAGATATGTTCTCTTAATATGAAGGGTTTTTTTCTGATTTTCAAAGAAATATATTTAAAAAAATATGGGAAAATACAAATATTGTTCATCATATCGAGAAAAAAGGCATTGTTGTAATTTATATACTAATAAAGGGCATTTATTCAGCACTGCCTATATGCTAGACATTCTACTAAGTCCTTAGAGGTATATTATCTTACTTATTCATCACAACAGTCCTTTAAGTTAGAATCGTCACTGTTACAGTTCACATTTTACAGAGAGGAAACTGAGTCTTAGGAGAGATTAAGTACTTAACAAAACGTCACATCACTCTTCTGTGACTGAGCCCGATTTGAACCGAGCCAATGCTAACTAGACTCCCTGCTCACAATCTTTATGCTGTACCCTTGAACATTCAGGTTATTTCCAAATGCTTGCTATTATTAGTAACTCTTAGTGAGTAAAATCTTTTTTTTTTCCTTCATTTTACACTGTTCTCATAAGAAAGAGTCTGGACGATCAGTATTACTGAGTCAAGAGTGTATGCATACATTAAATACTTTTGATACATAATGCTAAGTTATTTTTTCACCAGCAGTGCAGCATGACAGAGCCAGTCTTATCTCACCCTGTCTATCAGAACGTTTGTGGATCCCACCACATTCACGTGGTAGGAGTTAGGAGGTTGGCACTTGGTAGAGGAAGCGGAACTGACATGGTGATTCAGAACCTGGAAGTAGCAGTGGTGATTTTTTGCATTTCATGGCTTCCCCTGTAGTCCCTTGGGAAGGTTGATGACAGCAACAGTTTGCTCCTTGTGTTCAGGTAACTAACAGGGACGATTCCATTCTAACCACTGTTGTCAGCAACTATGGGTGTAAGCAAGATCCACAGGGGGAGCCTGCACTTTCCTGCATTCCTTTACCTGTGGTTTTGCAGTGTGGTAGGAAGGAATGACTTATGAAACAAATTAAAAAGAGAATCGGACCTGTGTGCTATGAAGCCCCTGGGCAGGATTGTGAGATCAGTGGAGTAGAAGTAAACCTTTCACTCTTTTGTACTGGCGCTGATCTTATCTCCAATTTGAACAAAAAATTACTAACTTGATTTCAGCTCAGTCCTCTGCCCATCTTATAGATTATTTTCTCCCTACAGTATTACTCTTAGATTCTCCAAAAACCTTAATGTTTGCCATTAGAAATGTTTGTAACGGTCTTTACCTCAATCTGAAGATGAAAGAACTGGGATAAACTAGAACTTCCTAGGCCTCTCGATGCCAATGGCCCTTTAAGGAGTCCTATACCTGCTGGTGGGATGCAATGATCAAAACCTAGTGGATAAAACTTTACAGGGTGATGTCCCTTTAAATTATCTCATCAGATTCTCATAACAACCCAATGAGGAGGTGCAGGACAAGAAAACAAGCTCAAAGAAATTGAAGTGTTTTGTGCTGGAGCCGCATATTAAGTGGCAGAACCAGAATTAGGCCAACTAACCCTAAGTATATTCCATTCCACTATCACAAATGCTTATCCTCAAATGTACACACACACACACACACACGTGTGTATACTCACCTCCGTCCACATACACACACTTGCATTTTGCCATTTAAAATTGCAGGGCTCTTGTCCATGCTACCCTTACCATAGTAACTGGGCCTTGGTAACCAGGGAACCAGTGGTAGGAGATATTAGGGAGGTAAAGAAAAGAAAGATACTGGCCCCTACATGTCCTTTTCTTTGCTTGATACCAATATTCTTCACTGCCTGTGACTTCTTCCCATGCTGTCTTGAGTCATCAGACAGAGATGCAACCAGCTGCTGATATAGGACATGCCCCCTACCTGGAGAGCTGACGTCCCTCTATGCCTGATCAGAACATCCAGAATGACCACCTGAGGCCAGATACCACTGGAAGTGGCAGCCTTCTGGTTCGGCAGGAAGTATAAAACCAAGTCACAGGAAGAACTACAATGGAATCACCAGCATTATAGACCATAAAGCATGGCCTCTGGTTGTCCTTTCTTGGCTGCACTGTGGAGACAACACAGCACTGAGGAAGGAAGGAATGCTATTCCCATACTGAGAAAAGAGATTAGGGGTATGCTATTCTAATAAGCCTGAAAGCAGGACTTCTGGTGTTACGTAGAGCCCGTCTATTAACATGTTTATCCCTTCAGTTAACAGTCACACATACACCTCTTATAATTTAAGTGACAGATGACTGAAATTATGACTGGCCCATAAAGAATGAAGTAAACCTATGTGATCTGCAAGGAAGTGAGTAGGTGAGATAACAGCAACTAGGTTCAATTCCTAGGATCAGGTCAGAAATTAGGAGAGGAAGCCAGTTTATTTGTTAAGGGGGGTATAATGCAAATTTTATGGGGAAATAGGAAAGAGAATTTTAACTACACTAAAACAGCAACACTTACTGAATTTCTCCGTAGACATCCCTGTTTTCCCTCCTGCAATCTTAGCTCTCTGCTTTGTGTGACCTCAAAGAGAGAGAGACTCACATCCCCTTCCTGTGTTGGTCAGGCCCTAAGAACTCCAGGCCTCAGTGTAACTCTACTTCCCATCCTAATCACTGCCTATGACAAGTTCATATTTAAGTCTATGCACTGTAAGCTCTTAGAGAGCAGGATATCTGACTTCTATTTATCTCCTATAGGGCCTAATAAAAATGCTGTATGAAAGTCACAAATCTCAGAGATTTTTGTGGTGTATCAGGTAAAATCAGTGTCTGCTATTGCTTTGAAAACCGTAAAATAAAAGCAGTATAGTCATTAAATAAGAAACTCTAATCATCCAAAGCAAGACTCACATAGATCATAAATGTTGCAACTCGGTTCCCAGACTTCATTCTGTACAGGGGGCTGGTTGGCGACTGAGACAAAAGTAGAACATATCATTATTTTATGCAGATGGCACCACAGTGACAGTCAGGATTCCAACATAATACAGGGAGAAAAATGGGGAGGTCACAGATGGGAGATAGCCTTGAGCCATACCCTTGCTGGCAGGTGTTCACTTACCTTTTATTCTTTTACTAATTTATTAGATACTCATTTAAGTGAATTGTATACAGTTGCTCCTTGATTAAGATGGGTTTAAACTGTGCAGGTCCATTTGTATGCAGGTTTTTTTCCAATGAGTACTGTAAATGTGTTCTCCTTGTGATTTTCTTAGTAACATTTTCTTTTATCTAGCTTACCTTATTGTAAGATTACCATATACTAAACATACACAAAATATGTTAATCAATACATGTTTATGTTATTGATAAGGCTTTTAGTCAACAGTAGGCTATGAGTAGTTAAATTTTGGGGAGTCAAAAGTTATATATTAAATTCTTGACTGTGCAAGGGGTTGGCTCATGTTGTTCAAGGGTCAACTATACCAATCAAACAGAATGGTTTGTCAGGGCCGCCTGGGTGGCTCACAGGGTTAAGCCTCTGCCTTCGGCTCAGGTCATGATATCAGGGTCCTGGGATGGAGCCCCACATCAGGCTCTCGGCTTGCCGGGGAATCCGCTTCCCCCTCTCTGCCTGCCTACTTGTGATCTCTCACTCTCTCTCTGTGAAATAAATAAAATCTTTAGGAAAAAAAAGAATTGTTTGTCAGTTGTGAAATACTATATAAGGTTAACTTCATGTTCAGTGAAATAAAGGAATTAGTAGATACAGTATTACAGATAATTATTCTATAGGAACATTAAGTTGTAATACTAGAGTTCCCAATTATTTGCTAGAGACACACTCTTCTGTCATAGAACAGTTTAACTGAGATATAATTTACATATAAAATTCACCCACTGTAAGAGTATTTTTTAGCGAGCTTTAGTAAATTTCTTTTTTTTTTTTTTAAAGATTTTATTTATTTATTTGACAGAGAGAGATCACAAGTAGGTAGAGAGGCAGGCAGAGAGAGAGAGGAGGAGGAAACAGGCTCCCTGCCGAGCAGAGAGCCCGATGCGGGACTCGATCCCAGGACCCTGAGATCATGACCTGAGCCGAAGGCAGCGGCTTAACCCACTGAGCCACCCAGGCGCCCTAGTAAATTTCAATAGTTGTGCAGCCTTCCCACAATCCAATTTTAGAACACTTGCCTCAGCTTAAAAAGTTCCCCCATGTCAGTTTGTAGTCAGTCTTCATCCTACCCTCAACCCCACGCAATCACTGATGTCCTTTCTGTGTCTTGCCTTTTCTAGAAATTTCATATAAACAGAATCATAAAATATGTAGTCTTTTTTTGTTTGGCTTCTTTCCCTTAGCATAAAGTTTTTATGGTTCATCTGTATCATTGGATGTATCAACAGTAGTTTATTCCTTTTTATTGCTAAGTAGTATTCCATTCTGTAGATATAGAAAAATTTGTTTATCCATCTGTTGATGAGCACTTGGATTGTTTATAATTCTTAACTATTACCAATAAATCTGTTATAAACATTCTTGTACAAGTGTTTGTGTGGACATATATTTCCTTTTCTTTCTCTCTCTTTTTTTTTTTTATAAAGAGTTTATTTACTTATTTGACAGACAAAGATCACAAGTAGACAGAAAGGCAGGCAGAGAGTGAGAGGGAAGCAGGCTACCCACTGAGCAGAGAGCCCAATGCAGAGAGCTCGATCCCAGGACCCTGAGATCATGACCTGAGCCAAGGGCAGAGGCTTAACCCACTGAGCCACCCAGGTGCCCCTATTTCCTTTTCCCTTGGGTAAAATACTTAGGAGTGGAATGACTGCATTATATGTAGGTGTATGTTAACTTTTTAAGAAACTGCCAAACTGGGGCACCTGGGTGGCTCAGTTGCTTACACATCTACCTTCAGCTCAGATCATGATCCCAGGTCCTGAGATGGAGCCCTGTTTTGTCAGGCTCCCTGCTCAGCAGGGAGTCTGCTTCTCCCTCTCCTTCTGGCCCTCCATCCTGCTCATGGTCTCTATCTCTCAAATAAATAAAATCTTAAAAAAAAAAAAACCTGTCAAACTATTTTTCAGAGTACCTGTACCATCTCAGATTCCCATCAGCAATGTATGATGTATGATGTACGATGTATCAGCAATGTATGAAAGTTCAAGTTCCTCCACATCTCCACCAACACTTGATATGATCTTTATTTTAGCCACTGTAATATAAATGTGGTTTCTATCTCATTGTGGTTTTAATTTCTATTTCCCTAATGAGCATGGAGCTCACCTGCTGAGCATGGAGCTTGACAAAGCAGAGCTCCATCCCAGGACCCTGAGATCATAACCTGAGCCAAAGGCAGACACTTAACCTGCTGAGCCACCCAGGCATCCCTGAATTGTCTTATTATTAAATTATAAGTTCTTTATATATTTTGGATACAAGTCCCTTATCAGATACAGGATTTGTAAATGTTTTCTTCTAGTTAGTGGCTTCTTTTTTCATTTCTTAATGGTGTTTTTGAAAGGCAACTAATTTTAGGGACACCTGGGTGACTCAGTTGGTTAATGGCTGCCTTCTTCTCAGGTCATGATCCCAGGGTTCTGGGATCAAGTCCTGCATCAGACTCCTTGTTTAGCTTCTCCCTCTGCCTGCTGCTCCCCATGCTTGTGTGCGCTCGCTCGCTCGCTCGCTCTCTGAAAAATAAATAAAATCTTTTTTAAAAAAAGATTTTATTTATTTATTTGACACAGAGAAAGAGATAGTGAGAGAGGGAACACAAGCAGGGGGAGTAGGAGAGGGAGAAGCAGGCTTCCCACCGAGCAGGGAGTCCAATATAGGGCTCAATCCCAGGACCTTGGGACCATGACCTAGGTCGAAGGCAGATGCTTAACGACTGAGGCACCCAGGCGCCCCAAATAAATAAAATCTTTTTAAAAAGAAAAGAAAAGAATTTTAATTTTGATGAGGTCCAAGTTAGCACTTTTTGTTTTTCTTTTGTGGATCATGCTTTGTTAACTTTTGCATATGGTATGAGGTAAAGGTCTAAGGTTGTTATTGTTATTTTGCAAGTAGGTATCCAATTGTCCCAGCACCATTTGTTGAAAAGGTTATCTTTTCCTCACTGAATTTCCTCGGCACCTTTGTCAAAAATCAATCAACCATAAATGTGTGAGTTTATTTCTGGACTTTGTGTTTTATTTCTGGACCTATGTATCTATCCTTATAGCAATACCACATGGCCCTGATTACTGTAGATCTATATTACATTTTGAAATCAAGTAGTGTGTGTCCTCCAACTTTGTTGTTTTTCAAAATTTTGGCTGTCCTGGGTCCTCTGCATTTCCATATACATTTTAGGATCAGCTTATTAATTTCTATAAAAATAAGACTCCAGTAATTTTGATAAAGTTTGGGTTGAATCTACAGATCAATTTTGGGGAGATCTTTAAATCCTCAAAAATTATTTGCTAAGCACACATCAGCAATGATGAGCAGTTGAGATGATGAGAAAAAGAAAGTGACTGGAAGAAGGACAAGCTTCACTGGGAAGTCCCTGGGTGAAGTGAGACAGAAGACTCCATGACAGGCCACATTGTTCTTCGCACTAGCAAATTTTAGAAAGGGGGGCTGGTGACCCAAAAGGAAATGAGTCAGCAGCAATCAACTTGAAACCAAGGTTTTCAGACCTTCCTGGAACAAGAGCCTTTGTTCTAAGATTTCACTTGCTATTCCCTGAGAGCATTATGAGGGCTCTGCCTTAGAGATATAAATAATACCCTGGCTCCCGACCACAGGAGATTGATCACTGACCCCATAGTTACCGTAGCATGGTCAAAGTGAGGTTCATAGTGACCACCAATTCCATAATTCACCACCTGGAGATACTCTGCATAGGGAGGCTGGACATCAAGTCCCGTGAGGGCACCAA
Source organism: Mustela lutreola (assembly GCF_030435805.1). Taxonomy (NCBI): domain Eukaryota; kingdom Metazoa; phylum Chordata; class Mammalia; order Carnivora; family Mustelidae; genus Mustela; species Mustela lutreola. The sequence continues at coordinate 230,974,500 of NC_081290.1, read as the reverse complement.
TGCGATGGTCAAGGTTCACCAGCAGGGGGTCAACGGTGTCCTTCAGCCAGGCACTAAAACACACCATGGGTTGTAGCATCAATGATTTGATGCCAGAAAGGACTATGTCTGTGAATGAATGAGTTGTATCAACTGCCGGAAAGAAGGATGGAAGGAAGGAAGAAAGGAAGGCAGGCAGGCTGAAGAAAGAGCATAAGCACAGACATGGAGGTATAACAATATTCAGTCTGTACAAGTGTGGGAGCATTTTGTCTATGAAAGAAGTAAAAGGAGACAAGGCTGGAAAAGTACGTTCAGGACATAATGTAAAAAGCTGAGGATGCCGTGGTCATAAAACTGGTCTTTGTGGGTGGTAGATAGTAAGTGAAGGTTCATGGGCAGGAAAGTGATTTGGTGACAAGTTCACTGATGACCTCTGAAGACCAGTTCCAGTGAAGTTGTGAAGACAGAACCAAAATTCAAAGGGATACGATGACAGGGAAAAAAGAGGAGGCAGTGGGGGTCTAGGGTTCTTCACCTGAAAAGTAAAGAAAATAATACCACCTACTCCGTTAAAAGCAATGAATCTAGGGGCGCATGGGTGGCTCAGTGGGTTAAAGCCTCTGCCTTCGGCTCAGGTCATGATCCCAGGGTCCTGGGATCGAGCCCCACATCAGGCTCTCTGCTGAGTGAAGAGCCTGCTTCCCCTCCTCTCTCTCTGCCTGTCTCTCTGCTTAATTGTGATCTGTCTGTCAAATAAATAAATAAATAATCTTTAAAAAATAAAAAAGAAAGAAAAGAAAAGAAAAAGAACGAATCTAAGCAGAAGGTCAGATTTTCTCTGGACCTTCCTATATCTCCTAGTATACAAGGTCACTAAATGTACCAGACCAAAGAAGTTTAAGGTTAAGCCAAATGATTCTGAATCAAAGCTTTCATTATTCACTTCACCTCCCAGAAAACAAAACTATCCACTCATCCTCAGGTCTGGCCTCTCCCCAAGGATGCTGTTGTCACTGTCTCCCATGGCTCTGATGGGGACTCATCCTCTTACTGATCATAAGTCCTGTCTTTACAATACAAATCAAGGACTGTAGGGGGGTGGGAGCAGGAGCTGAGCGGAGAGAATAAAGCTGGGCTCTCACAGCTGAATCTGCCTCTAGAAACCATCAGGTCCAGAGATTCCAGCCTCCCTTCTTGCCTGAATGTTGGCAAGTCATGCTTTGAATATGAGTCAGGAGGCGGGAATGGAACCTTATAAAGTCAAATTCCAAATAGGAATAGAACTGAATTCTCTGGAAAAGCAATCCTGGTGAGGAGTACATCTACACACCTAATTCTGGATGCCAGCATAGAAGCTTTGTCAAGTCTTTCCCTAAGGGCCTCCTTATTAAGTCCGCAGACCCTATAACAACCTGTGAAATAGCCTTGGGTGAAGGGAGTGGAAATTTCTTCCTCTCAACGAGAATGTGCAGACATAAACATGAACTATGGGTTCTCTAGCAGCATCTCTGAATGGCTGTTGCTGACCTTCAGTCAGCTGTGCCACAGGCCCAAGGGCAGGCAGCAAGTATGACCAGAGTCCCTGTCAAGGAAGGAGCCCTCTTACCTTTTGCTGATGCGGTACTCCACTGGCAACTGCTTTTCCCCTGACGCCACCACAGATCTCTGTAGCTGAAACAGAGGCCATAAGAGAAAGTATAAGTTATGATGTGAAGGGAAGGGCTCCATTATTTCCACAGACATGCCCCTCTCTTCAAAGTAAATCTAACAATTGCCAGTTCCTCCCTAATTTAAAATGTTTTGCACATGCTACTAATTTAGTGATAGCTATTGATCTCAAAAACAAAAGCTAGTAAGTGACCAAAAAATCTGACTTGAAAATAACCTTGCTTGCTGAACTAAAATAAAGTGGTATTTGAATCCCTTCTGCATCTGAGACTGAGTTCTGTCAGAACAGGGACTGCTTCTCACTCATCTTTGTATCCTAGTGGCACAGGGCCTGGCCTAGAGTAAGCACTTAGTGTTTGTCATGTTAACTGAACACCTCCAATGAGGAAAAACTCTCCACCCTCAGGTGTAGCCCACTCCCCTGAACAATTCCGACAAAACCCTTCCTTACAAAGAATCAAAATCTGTTTTGCTGCAACCTCCCTGATTATGTGGGGGAAAAAATCCCGAACAGGTTCAATGTAACCAATATCGCTAAATGTTTCAATTTTATTCTGAATGTCTAGATATGAATTTTAAATTCTTTTTAAATGCAGTGGCTCCTAACTGCAAAGGTGCTGTACCAGATACAGAAAGAGAAAGATTTACATAAGGATGTGTCTGCTTCTGCATCTGTCATCAAAATGTCAGCTCCAAGAGAGCAAGTCTTTTGTCAGTGCTATGTCCCTAGAAGCCTAGCAGGGGGTAGGAGCTCAATATTGGTGAATGGAGCAAATGAATGAATGATTGAACCAGAGTCCTGTGCTTAATGACCCAGCCCTGGAGCTTCACATGCTGTCAGAGCAGAGCACGAGGCAACGAACTGCACAAGACACACACCCTTTCCCTTCTTGGAAGCATCTATCCATGTTACTATTCCTGCTGCTAAACCAGGTAGACAAATTTGGAAAAGTCTCTTTGTTTCCTTGAACCTGTTTCCCCAGCTATAAAATGCAGCATGTGAACACCACCTTCTCGGGAGTTCCTTTCAGCCTATCCTCCTATACTATCAGGATGCAGGGAATCATTAGGCGACTGATAATGCCTCTGTCTAGTCCTTCACTCAGCATCCTCCCCTGAACCCCTCGCAGAGGAGAGAGGAGAGGTTCTTAGAGGAATTGCTACCTTACCTTCTGCTAGGGTAACATCAGTGGTTTAAAGAAAAATCTTAGGGAATCTCCATTCCATCCTTGTCCCCATTAAGACTTAACTCCTTTAAAATGAAACAAGATGGGATTGGGAGGGAGACAAACCATAAGTGACTCTTAATCTCACAAAACAAACTGAGGGTTGCTGGGGGGAGGGGGGTTGGGAGAAGGGGGGTGGGGTTATGGACATTGGGGAGGGTATGTGCTTTGGTGAGTGCTGTGAAGTGTGTAAACCTGGCAATTCACAGACCTGTACCCCTGGGGATAAAAATATATGTATATAAAAAATAAAAAATTAAAAAAAAATAAGTTCAAATAATCAAAATAAAAAAATAAAGACTTAACTCCTTTAACCCTTATTTATTGTACACCAGCAAGTCATTCACTTCCAGGGACAAATATCTACTGGTTGTTCTCTGTGCTGAGTACCATGCTGGGCACTGGAAACACAACATATGGAGCAGACATAAGTCATGTAATGGAGCCATAATGGACAAGTCCAGGCCACTAAGAGAATATTAAGAAGGAACATCTCGTCCCTTATGAGGGACAGGAAGGTTTCCCAGGATACCCTAAAGACAAATGGAATCAAACAGGTGAAAAGAGGCCAAGGGGAGAGTTATTTAGGCAGAGAGAAGAGTGTGCACAGAGGTTGAGGGAAGTATGCCCCGTTCATTGAGATCCAAGTTGTTCAATGTGTCTGGGGCATCAAGTGCACAAGTGTGGAGGGGCCAACAGCAGCAGGTCAAGAAGCTTTATAACATTCAAGGATTTAAAGCAAGGGCTTGATGTTGTCAGATGCAACCTTTTAAACAGTACTCTGGCTGCAATGGGCGTAATACAGGGTGAGGCATTTCAAGGACGGCCTATGATCCCTCCTAGATTATAATCTAGTTGAGGAGACAGGATGCTAACTCTTGAAATAGCTAGTGATACAAGACAACACAAAAATGGTAGAATAAATAAAAAAATTAAATACCAGACAACTTGTGACAAAAGCTTTGAGTTCAAAAAAGAGAGAGGTTATCATATGTGGCCCCAAGAAGCGCTCTGAAAAAACATGTTCCTACTGAAAGAACCCACGAAAGTGGAGAGTGACAGGGCTAGTGGGCAAAGACAGGCATGAGGCTGCCCTTGAGTCTTTAAGAATGGGTGGGATGTGGATAGAGGGAGAAGTGACAAGAGAGCAGTGTTTGGGATGGGAAGCAGATGGAATAAATTCAAGCCTCAGGAGAGGAGGCTTCAGTGGCTTGGGTTGAATTTAGTTTCCATGCGGCAACCCCACCCTTGGAGCCGAGGCTTATTCCCGGCAAAGCCCAAGACCAGACAGAGATCAACGTCTCCACATCAGCTTCTGGGCAGAGGGAGAGTGACAAAGTCTTTGCCTGCCAAATAGACGACCTGGCCCCGATGGACTGCGGGGTGGGCTGCCTGTCCTGCTACCAAGACAACAGAGTTGTTCTAAGGAAAAAAGTAGCTGCTGGCCAAATACTACCACTGGCTCACTGAGATGCCAAAGCTGTTGAAGATATTTTGTTCCAATTGACCAGTGGAACTTAATGCTCTCAAAAATTGCACAAGGATTCCAGACCTCACTGGAGGGGCTCCTGGATGAGATGACTATTGCTACTCTTGTCCCTCCAATCCATGTCTGCTGTCAGAATCTTCCTTAAAATCAACAGGCCTGATCATGCCAATCTCCTGTTTTAACTGCCCAAGAGCTCCCTGCTGCCTCCGGGATAAAATCCAAGCTCCCCAGCACAGTATTTATGACACTTCCTGACTGTGTCTCCCCATTTATCCTCATCTCCAATCACCTCCCGCCCCAGCCCTTGCACGCTTGCGCCAGCAACCTGCACCCTGTTCTCTGAACACACCGCATGTGGGGTCTTTGCATGTATTGTTTCGTCTTCCTCCCATACCCTTTGCCACCCTGTTACTCTGATGAATTTCACATCCACCGGGAAGCCTTCTCTGTTTTTCCCTCCTTCCCATCTGCTCTTTACCCATCTGCCTTTCCCTCACAGGAAGGCTCACTTTTTGTTGCCGCCATAGCACGCATGGCTCCCTGCATACATCTCTGCTAGGGCGCCTAGCACCGCGGACTGTAAATATCTGTTTTCCCCCATTATGCTGTGAGCTCCTACAGGAAAAGGGCCAGTAGTATATCTCTGCGAATGTCCCGCACTTGGTACAGTGTCTGGCACACAGCAGGCTCAGTTCTGTTGACAAGTGACCAAACGACCACTTGGATAAACAGGGCACCCTCAAGGGCATGATGACATAAGGAATTCTGAAACAGCCATCTAAAGAGGCAGCATGCTTATACTGATGAGGTCGGTGTGATATTTTTCTAAATATCTGCCATCCTTCCTGGGCAAGGATTAAATGTCCTCTTCCCCTTGGCATCAAGGTTGGCACCGCAGCTCGAGGAGCCTTTCCTGTAGGAGCATTAGACACACTCTCCCTGTTGACTGCAGTGGTGGTCCCAAGCTTTGTCTCAACCAATGAGATAGGGCAGAGGCAGAAGCTTTAGGAGACAGCTGGTAGTTTGCCATCTCTCTCTTTGTCTCTTGTCAGACTGGAGATGTCCCAAATACAGGCGGCTCTGTCAGGCTGGGTCTCCAAGTGAAGACCGTTCTGCCTGCCCCCCCCCCAACTGCAGCCAGCCCAAGACAGACACATAGTGTAAGTAAGCAGCAAAACTTTGTTGTTGTTGTGTCTGAGATGTGGGGGCTATTTGTTACTGACCATAACTTAGCCTAAGGCGATACGAGAAGGCAGAATAACAGAGCAGCCATCAATGTACTAAGTTCCAGGTTTGGCTCCAGCTACCTGCCTGACCTTCATCAGGTCCCTTTCCCTCTCTGGGCCTCAGTTTCCTCTTAACAAAATAATCTAGCTAAACTAGATAATCTTTCCTCTCTGAAATTCTGTAAATTTGCACTAGGATATCACTCCTTGTCCACCACTTCCCCCATTAAAAAAAAAATTTTTTTTTCTACCCATTATGTGGAATGATTGACTTGGGGAGGAGGGGTCCTTTTGATCTTTTTTAGGTTATATTTACATATAATGATATGCACAGATCTCAAGTGTACCATTTGCTGAATTTTCACAAATGTACACAGCTATGTACTCCACATCTCTAACAAGATATTGAGAGCACATTTTCAACATCCCAGAAAATGCCTTTGTCCCCTTCCCCAGCCAATCCCCTCCCTCCAAAAGCAATGACTTCTGTGATTTTTTTTTCACCATTGATTTGTTTTATGGAATGGCTGGCATTTTGAATTCCTGGACTGGTAAAGTGTATAGTTGTTTAGGCTGACTGTTTTCACATTCCTGAACTCCAGGCATGTGATGACACAAAGCGAAGTTCTAGGCAGGCTTTGGGGATACTCACCCACGGTTCTGCAAGCCCTCTAATCTTCTGAGCCTCCATGTCACTGACGAAGTCATGGTAGAGAACAACGTAGGGCTCCAAGTGGATGACTTCCTTCCGGATGGGCTGGAGCAGCAGGTAGGGGCTTGAATTTGTCTCATAGGAGCAGTAAAGGCTAGGGATCTGGTAGTGAATAGGCTGGAAGGAAAAACTAGAGTCAGTATAAGAGATGAAGGGTTTAGGAGAAGAAGCCAATGTAGGGAACTATGGCATAAGAAAACTGGTATGTGGGAGATTGAGAATGTGGTCCCTCTGATGCTGTCCAAATGAGCTTTACACATTTCTAATCCATCAGCCTTTTCCCCTCACATCATTCCAATGCTACCTTCTCTTTCTCTGGGTAAGCTATTCCCCCTTTCTCTTTCACTGAGGAATCCTACCTGGGATCCCAGGGTCTGACATAACCCCTCGTAGGTGTCTCTGGTCTGCAGGTGGGGAACATTGGGCCTCTGGATGACAGCCTCAGCTACCACCTGGTTGGGGCTCTCTGCCAAAAGTTTTTCATATTTCAACACATTCCTGGCCATCCTCTTATTATCTGGGCCTGGAAGAAATCAGAGCAGGGAATAATACAGATTAACAAACAATGGTTTCAGAGAGTGCTGCCAAGGTTTCCTATAGCTTCCCAGTCACATGCAACCAGCCACTGGCCACCCTGAAAAGCTCCCGTGTCCATGCACAGGAGGATATAAGGCCCTCAATCCCAGAAGATTACCTGTATTAAGAAAGATTGAGTTAGGTCCCGTAGATCTGAGGGTGCAAAGGACTTTGGGGAAGAAAGTGGTACTTAACACTGTTAGATCAAGGGATCATAAGGATGGAAGCTCTAGGATAGTGTGATGGTAAGTTTTATGTATTAGGAAGAAGCTTAACTCATTCCTTCCTTCCTTCCTTTATTCATTTACCCATTCAATAAATTTTCAGTAAAAATCTACAAGGTACTGGGTACTGTGTTAGAGGCTAACCTCCCAGAGTTTGGAGCCTAATGGAGAAAAGCTACATTAAATAACTACTCACAAAGAAACCCGTAACTGCCATGAAAGAGAAGTCCAGAGAGCCAGAGCCTAAAGCAGAGAGACCCAACCTATTCTTCCCTACAGCAGTGAAAGCTAATCCATTTCCCAGTCTATGAGATCCTTCAAAATTCCCAACTGGCCTACATATAGAGCAGTGCAGTGTGAGACGGAGGGGTTCTAGGCTTTGGTTCTAGCCTGGGTTCCCCCTGGGGTCTTGTATCTTATCTGTGCCCACCTGTTGGTGCCCACTGTGACTATAAGAGGTCCATGGGCTGGCAGCTACCCATGGCCTGCTAGCCTCTGTGCCTGAGTTTTAGTGCCTCTCAGAAGGACATACTGGATTGTTCTAATGATCCCAAAGCATTGTTCTCTGAGGAGTTCAGTGTGCCTCTAACCACCACCACCACACCCCTGGAAAAAGTTACCAACCTTTTTGTAACAAGAGGCAAAATGAAGTTAAGGAGAATAGAAGTAATGACCCCCAAACCCCAGTGAAAATACTACAAGGCCAGAAATGGAACTGGTAATTTTAATTTGCTTTGTCCTATTCCACCTATAACTGCACATGGTTTGGGTTCTCTGGGACAGGCAGAAATTTTAATAGCCAAACATAAAGAAATAAAGAAGGGCTGGGTTGGGGCGCCTGGGTGGCTCAGTGGCTTAGAGCCTTTGCCTTCGGCTCAGGTCATGATCCCAGGGTCCTGGGATTGAGCCCTGTGTCTGGCTCTCTGCTCAGTGGTGAGCTGCTTCCTCCTCTGTCTCTGCCTGTCTTGCTGCCCACCTGCGATCTCTATCAAATAAATAAATAAAATCTTAAAAAAAAAAAAAAGAAAGAAGGACTGGGTTATCATTTTGCCTGAAGTAATTGCCCACATGTCTCCAGACCATATGGCTACTTCCACATCCTACTGTTTGCCCAGTTTCCAGAATGGAATAATGTTACTAAATGGATTCATTAAAAAGCAATAAATACATACAACTGTGAAGTCCTATGTGAAACACTTTATAAATATTAAAATATCACAGTGACTATTTACTTACTTTAGTATCTCACTATCTTATTAAAGGAAAGCCTGGGAAACCAGCTTCCACCAAAATTTTACCTAAAAATACCCAAGCAGAGAACTAGGCTGGGAATTCTTGCCCCTGTTCTACTCTGGTGATGTGATGTGTGAGAAGGGTCAAAGCTGAACCCTGCACTAACAGAGCAGGGTGCTTGATGGCCAAGCGAGCTCTGGTTTAAAGGGAAGAACTGATATCTCTGTGGAAACAGCCAAAAAACAGCCAAAATAATCCTGCGGAATCAGTCCCCTTGCACACACAGCTCTCACTGACTTCGTGTGCGTCCAGTCCTGGCCTTGTTCCCCACTGGAGCAGCACTAACGTACACCCAGCTGCAAGTGGAAGAGGAAAGGGACAGACTGTTACCTCCTTAGCATTTTCCCACAAACCAAAAAATTTCCCCCTGATATACTGATCAGTAGCTAAGTAAGATTCAATCCAAAATTAGAAATGTGGCTTGGATTATAATATTAGAGAAATAAAAACACATAGCTGTCTTTTCCTTGCAGGGATTAAGGGCCAGGAGCAGAAGGGATTTCCCAGTGAATCAGAGCCGTGGCTCATTGATCGTCTATCATTACGTACTGTAGAGAAGAAACTCTCGGGAAAGGCTGAGGGCACAGGAAACATTGCCAGCCTATAAAACAAAAAGAAAGGAAAGGAGGCATTAGCCACACTGAGGATATCTTCTTTGACCAAATCATTAAATGGATTAAAAAAAAAAAAACTGTAAAATACTCTTACCACCAGTAGACAATAAGACTCATTGAAATGAGCAGCAGACTAGGAATGTAGAGGTTCTCGGTTCTAATTCAGGATTTTCACCCCTAATGCAACTCAGGTCTCCTCAGTGTCGTCATTTTACAAATGACTCATTCCCACCCTTACCAGGAAAGGTAGAAACATAAATGAAAATAAACTTTCTTAAAGTGCCTCAAATCTTAAAGCATGCAAAACCACATAACTGGAAGGTGGTGTTATTTTGGTATATTTCATTATTAATTTAACATGAAACTATAAAAACCCTAGTAAAAATATAATTTGTTCTCCAGGCTCAGTCCTTCCTATAGTCTACAAAGGTAGCAGGAGGGAGCCAAAGGAAGAACTAAACCTGAAACATTCCCACTGCATAGTAATGACCTCTCCTTGCCACTGCCATTTGACCTTGAGCTACACATGTTCAGAAGTACACAGGGGCTTTCCAGACAAACTGGGGAAAAGAACCCAGTGTAGGTGGGCTGCCATCCTGCCCTGGGCGCCAAGGAATGATGATGAACTGATAGAATCATATATCCTTCTGGTCATTTCATTGTTGCATGCTAAAAATTCATGTTTCAGGGTGCCTGTGTGGCTTAGTTGGTCAGATGTCTGCCTTGGCTCGGGTCATGATCCCAGGATTCTGGGATCAAGCCCTGCATCAGGCTCCCTGCTCAGCGGGGAGCCTGCTTCTCCCTCTCCCTCTGCTGCTCCCCCTGCTTGTGCTTGCTCTCTCAAATAAACAAAGCCTTTAAAAACATTCATGTTTAGTGATAAAAGCAACAATAAGCACACTATGAAACATAAGAGACAGGAAAAAGAAATGCTCTGTTGAAACCCAGGGGCTCCAAGCACTTTAGAAGAGGTATAGCGTTTACACATTCACATTTGTTATACATTTTCATATCCTGGTTGTTTTATTCTACATTGTCATCAGGGGGACTTTTTATATCATTTATATCATCTTCGGAGATGGCATTTTTTAAAAAGATTTATTTATTTATTTATTTATTTATTTGACAGACAGAGATCACAAGTAGGCAGAAAGGCAGGCAGAGAGAGAGGAGGAAGCAGGCTCCCTGCTGAGCAGAGAGCCCGATGCGGGGCTCGATCCCAGGACCCTGGGACCATGACCTGAGCCGAAGGCAGAGGCTTTAACCCACTGAGCCACCCAGGAGCCCCGGAGATGGCATATTTTAACTGTGGAAAGAAACACACAACTTAGGGACACCTGGGTGACACGTTTGGTTAAGTGTCCGACTCTTGGTTTAGGCTCTGGCCGTGATCTTATTATGGTCATGAGATTGAACCCTTCGAGCGGTTGCACACTGAGTATGGAGTCTGCTTGAGATTCTCTCCATCTCTCTCTGACCCTCCCACTTATGCTCTCTTCCTCTCTCTCTTAAATATATACATGATTCTTAAAAACAACAGTAGGTAGCTTGGGTGGTTCAGTCATTGGGCATCTACCTTTGGCTCAGCTTATGATCCCAGGGTCCTGGACCAAGCCTTGCATAGGGCTCCCTGCTCAGTGGGAAGCCTGCTTCTCCCTTCCCCACTCTCCCTGCTTGTGTTCCCTCTCTCACTGTATCTCTATCAAATAAATTTTTAAAATCTAAAAAAAAAAAAAAAAAAAAAAAAAAAAAACCCACAACATAAATTTACCATCTTAACCATCTCTAAGTGTACAGTTTGGTTATATTAACTACATTCACATTGTTGTGCAGTCAATCCCCAGAATTTCTCCATCTTGCAAATCTGAAACCCTGGACCCAACAAACAACTCTCAATTGCCCCCTTCCTTTAGTCCCCGGTAACCACCATTCTACTTTCTGTCTCTATAAATTTGATTCCTCTAGATACTTCATATAAGTGCAATCATACAGTATTTGTCTTTTTGTGACTGGCTTATTTCATTTAGCATAATATCCTCAAAGTTCATCTATGTTGTAGCATGTGTCAGAATTTCCGTTTTTTGTTTTTTGTTTTTTTTTTTTAAGATTTTATTTATTTATTTATTTATTTGAGAGAGCGAGAGCATGCACAGAGGGAGAGGGGGAAGGAGAAACAGACTCCATGCTGAATACAGAGCCTGACACAGGGGTCAATCCCAGAACCGCAAGACTATGACCTGTGCCAAGGGCAGATGCTTAACTGACTGAGCCATCCAGGCACCCCTAAGAATTTCCTTCTTTCCTAAGGCTGAATACTATTTTCTTGTATATAGAGACCACATTTTTAATAGCTGCATTTCATTCTACTTAAAAGCTATATCACAGATGACCTAGACATATAGATTGTTTGCAGTTATTTAATACCATTAGTTACTCTGTTCAATAGTTAACAGAGGGATACTTAAGTACTGTATTGGTAACATCAGATTATTAACTCAAGGTTATAGCTTTTCAAATTCTTTTGAGATGAAGAGAACTAAAATACAACTTTATATATTTTTATAACTCAAGGGCTCTTTCATGAGATAAAATTAGATTTTATCAAGAACAAAGCTACATTTGGGGCACCTGGGTGACTCAGTTAAGCGTTTGCCTTTGGCTCAGGTCATGATCCTAGGGTCCTGGGATCAAGCTCCACATCGGGCTCCCTGCTCAGTGGGGAGTTTGCTTCTCCTTTACCCTCTGCTCCTCTACCTGCTTGTGCTTTCTCTCTCTCTCTCTCAAATGAATGAAGAAAGTCTTAAAAAAAAAAAAAAGAAAAAAGTTATTTTTGAATGGAATGTGTACACTATATAATGTTACATGAACAAGGTGAATGTACGCTTGTAGTGATAATAGCTTACATTTGTTGAGTGCCCATGTCATGATCAGTGTTAAGGGTTTTACATGTATTAGCTCATTTATTCCTCATGACAACCCCTTTGAGGTGAGCATAGAAGGGGAGCAAAATAAGCCACCCCAAAATATGTCTCTTTGGCAAAAGGATTATTTTGAGCTAATTATTTTGAGAAATGGCAGACATAGGAGAAGCTCTGAAAACCAGAGAAGCTACCCTTTTGTGAGAGAAATTTGTATTTATAAAGGAGTCCTCCATTTGTGTCTCCCTCTGTGTACCTGGAAAAGAAGGATGACTCTGAATCACAAGAGAATCTTTTTTTTAAGGTATATTTATTTATTTGAGAGAGAGAGAGAGAGCGTGGGTGGGGGGCAGAGGGAAATGGAGAGAAGGCTCAAGCAGACTCCACACCCAGCATGGAGGCTGACACAGAGCTTGATCTCAGACCCTGAGATTACCACATGAGGTGAAACCAAGAATCAGCCACCTAACCAACTACATCACTCAGGCCCCTTGATTCACAAAAGAATCTTATCAATGGAGAAAGCTCACTTAAATCTGCATAACAACCTTACCCTTGTTGGCATTTCCTGGTAACCACCCAAAATTGGCCTCCCCCCCATACCTTTCTTTCTACTGTATTTAGCTGGAAATGGTATTTAAGGTGGAGGCTGAGGCCACTTCGAGTTTCTCATTCTTCCACCCCACCTCCTGTGTATTTTTCCTCTTATTAATCTGTTTTTTATTGCAAAGATGTCTCAGCCAAGCACTCAGAATATTAAAGAATTACTTCCTTCTCCTCCCACTTTCTAACAGCATCAATATTATCCCCCTTTTAAAGATTTGAACCCAGGTCAGTCTGACTTCGGAGCCTGTGGTTTAATTACTACGCAACTATCTCTCGTTAAAAATTACTGAAATAGGGGCGCCTGGGTGGCTCAGTGGGTTAAGCCACTGCCTTCGGCTCAGGTCATGATCCCAGGGTCCTGGGATCGAGTCCCGCATTGGGATCTCTGCTCAGCGGGGAGCCTGCTTCCTCCTCTCTCTCTCTGCCTGCCTCTCTGCCTACTTGTGATCTCTCTCTGTCAGATAAATAAATAAATTCTTTTTAAAAAATTACTGAAATAATTTTTTTACTAAAATATATCATGAAAAGTTATTATATAAGTGATGGGGGAGCAGGAGGCTGGCTGAAGACAAAGCAAAAGCTGGCACCTTCCACCCCCCTCTCCACCCGCTCCCCTCCGTAATATGTGTAGCATTCCTCAGGCACCCTTGACTGCCATAAAATGATAAATAGTTAACTTGCAGAAATCACAATCCTGCAGAAAAGGAATCTCCCTTGCTCTACAGATGTCCTAGAGATCTACAAACAGGGAGGTTACCTTATCAATAGCACAAATTTCCAGAGGCAAATAACTCTCAGTTCCTAAAGCCCTAATGTCTCCCTCCCCATCATAAACTGGAGGAGGCTGAGGTAGAAGGGAATGTAAATGATAGCAGGATCATAACACCCCACCAAGAATCTCCCTTCCCCTCACCTTCCCCCAACCGCAAGGTATATAACCTGTCATCCCTCACAACCCGGGGCAGCAGCTCCTCCTGCCCACGGGTCCTGTCCCCGTGCTTTAATAAACCACCATTTTGCACCAAAGATGTCTCAAGAATTCTTTCTTGGTCATCAGCTCCGGACCTCAGCCCACCGAACCTCACCTAGGTTCTAGAACTTCATCATAAGTATTATATGTTATATGATATTATATATTACATATAATATTTTCATAGTACAAATAATTATATATCACATATTTTATATGATAATGAAAGATCCACAACTATCCCAAATTTATAAGGGCTAAAAAGGGGACCATAACTGTCTATGAGATAATGCCCAATGTGTTCTATTACTGTCGTGTAAAAAATGTGCTGTAAGGGCACAAAGGAGTCTGAGAAGTCTGAGGAGAATTGAGGAAGTCTTCACAAGTAGGTGACATTTGAGCTATGCCTTGTGAGATGAATAAAAATTACCAGACAAAGCACAATTGTGGAAAGGGAGAGTCTACCAGTGAGCGGAGGAGAAACCTGAGTCTTCAGAGGGTAAAAAAGCCAAAACCAGTCCTCAGGCGCTGCATTTGAAGCCTGTTTTTCAGGGTAAGCTGCTTGAGTTCATCTTCTCCTAGTCTCTGTGTCAATTCCGTTTTCTTCCTCTATTAAAATCCAATTTCTTCTTGCCTTAGTTGTACTACAGTGATTCTACTAGAGCTTTAATACAGAGCAATTGAGCAGGCGCATTAGGAAGAGCACCCTGGAAAGTCTTACAACAAAGACCCACTTACCAGGAACTTCCATGAGAGGCACAGGCCCATTTGCTACTCTGAGAATAAATCTGTTTTGGCGGCAACATGTGGGTTTGGACCACCCAAGTCCTCCTCCCTTTTCTCAGGAAAAGGGGGAAAGAGAAAGGAACGTAGGGAGCAGAAATGGTTTATTAGCTTTGGAAACTCTAAGGAATTGGCTCTGTAAACAATATTTCCAGCTTATTCTTGAAGACTATACAATTCTGGTGGGAAACAGATTAGCTATATAAAAGGACAGCAGATCTCCCTATTCAGGGAAATGAGCTTCCACGAGAGGAACTACAACAGCTCATAGATCAAGTGCCAAGGAAAAGCAATCCCTGGAGGAGGCGCTGAGTGTCACTACAAACCAGTGACACCAGCTCGATAGCCAGACCCTAGTCATAGTTACAGTTGGACTCAGCGGCAGATGGGAGAGGATAATGTCGGGGAGGAAGTCCTTCTTCTGCCCATGGTCCTTCTAGCTGGACATAGAATTAAATTGACATGAGACAGATTAACAAGAGAAAATCAAATGTAGTAGGCACAGAAATCCACACAGACACAAAATTCTAAAGACAGTGAGGCAACATGAAGCTTCTATGAGTTAAGAAGGGTAGAGTCATAGGACACAAGGGGGAGAAAGTTCATCAGCAAGAAGGTGAAGGGAGATGTTTGGAGAAACACAGTTGCCCTATTGTGCAGAGTTCTTAGGTCAAGGGGAGTCTCTGTTAATAGCTTTCTGCCTGTTACAGACTCTCCTTTCCAACATAATCTTGGCAGTTGCAAGGAGGCAGAGTGCTTTTCCTGCATCTGCTGGGTTTTGATTACTTTAACTCAAAATAATCTTTATGCCAAAGTGGCCCATATTGGGACAGCCTGCCCTGAGCCCCTACCATAACAATCAAACTTCTTCCTTGGATATGGAAATATCATGACAGAACACCTGTGAGAAGACAGAAGCTGCTGACAGCGTAAAAGAGTGCCCTACATCAACTATGAACCCGTTAGACATTTGTCAATGCCCCTGCTGCACTACAGGTGGGAGCCTGCCTCCTACACAGAAGACGATGGTTTTAAAGCAGTCAAGGTGCTGGAAAGAGCACCGGACTAAGAGTAAAACAGACTTGGGCCCTAATCCCAGCTCTATGAACTTCCTGACAAGTTAGGAATTTTTTGGAGATTTAGTTTACTCACATGTGAAATATGGAAATAATAAAACAACTGCCCTGCTTGACTCACATTTGGTCCTGTTGGGAAGATGAAATAAATTGAGACATGAAAATGTGTAGGAAATTGTCAAGCAGATATAAAGCACTATATTTATTGTGATAAAAGTAGTGAGCCTCCCTTACTCCCCTACCTGGAAATAGGCAAAGGCCAAGTGATCCAAGGCATCCTCTAGACTTGCCTCATCCTCTGTCTTCCATTCTCCATAAGATCCTCGGAAGAGACTGACAGCCTCCTCCAGCCACGGAATGGCATGGTAGTAATCCCCCATGTCATACGCCACCTGTAGGTAACATAAGTACCATCATTAAGCCTGAATCCACAGGTAGAGGAAAGGAAATGACAAAGAGTAAGAGGGCCTATAGAACACAAGCAAGCAAGTTTTCATCTCAAATTCATTTAAATTCAATTTATCAACCATCCATTATATCCAATGCATTGTTCTAGACATAGCAAAGACACAAGGGTTCTTGCATTTAAGGAAATTATAATATGGGGAGAAGAGAGATATGAACTCAGTTAACTGTAATACTGGGCAAAATGCACGAATACTCAAAGGAAAAACGCATAATATGTCATGGAGACAGAGAAGGGAGAGACTTGGGAATCTCAGAAGGCTTCATGGTAGAAGTGGCATCTGAGGTAGACTTCCCCTGAAGAAAGAAAAGAATTTCAATGAGCAGAGATTGAAAGGAAGAACATTTTAAAGTGAAGGAATGGCAGAAACAGAGCCAAAAGCAACTTGTGTTCAAGTTAGACACTGTGTTATGGCCTAAGGTGAGGAGACGCAAGAAATGAACTTCAAAAGGTAGCATGGGTTAAGTTAATTAGAGTTGTGAGTGTTGGGCTTTTAAAAAGATACTGCCAATAGCAATGCGAGAAATGGACTGAATTCACTCATTTATTTATTCAATATTTACCGAGTATTTGCAATGTATCTGGTGATCCCTGACCTTAAAGAGCTTATAGTCATATGAAGGGCACAAGAGTAAATCAATAATTGCAACACAATGTATTAGACCCACATAGGAATGCTCAAACAGCCCAGTGACTTTTTTCTATATTAAATGTTGGAAGGCGGGAATGTGGCAAGGTGTACTAGAGCTTGTTCCTGTCTTTTAACAGCTTACAGTTAACTAGAATGCCAGCACTGCAGGTGGAATTTCCTGGAAGTAGATGTTGGAGACAGCATGGAATTATAAAATCACAGAGTTGGAAGCACTCTTACAAAAAATTCTAATTCTACTCTAACTTCCAACCGGCAAAAAGACAGGGCAGAACCTAGAGGTACTGAAACTCTGCAATCTAAAACAGTAAATCAGCTTTTCTTCCAGGTCTGCCATTCATCTGCCATTTTATTTCTCTGATCCTTACTTTTCCTGTTTATGTAAAAAGGTTGAGTTGAAGAATAACAGCCAAAATGACTGAACTTTTTTTGCAAAGTTAACAATTTGTTTAAGTTTTCCCAAGTCCCAAAAATATGGTAGATTGAGATAACTGGAATCCTTCCAAGCAAAAAGACTTGGAACTTTTGAATAAAATATAACAAATATTTTATGATATATTTTCAAGAAAGAATGGAATATACCCAAGTACCAGAAACAAAAAAGGAGCTAAAAACCTCAGCAATGAGCTTAAGAGCAGATGCTGAAGCTGCTTAGGATGGGGGCAGTGTTAGTAATCCCGGTACTTAGCAAAAATTGGTTATACTGCCCACATGAGCCCCTCCTTACACCTCCCAAAACCTAGGCACTAGAACAAAGACACACTCATAAAACTGAAATCCATGAAAAATTATACCTTAAAGGAAAGGTAGACCAGAAAAAAATCTACCCATTGTTGCAAAGAGTCAAGAAAACTGGTTTGTTTCTGTCTGGATATTGTTCGGAGGAAGCAAAATGTCTCCTTAAAATATTCACAGTCTTGAGCCTATGTTTCATGTGAGTTTAGGGTATGAATCTGCATTATTCATATAGCTCAGGAAACTCCAGGCCAAGAAATCAATATCAAAATGGATCTATGGTCAGTGCAAATCAAAACCACAATGAGATATCACCTCTTGCCTGTTAGAGTAGCTATTATCAAAAGGACAAGAAATTGTGCTGGCAAGGACATAGAGCAATAGTTCTATGCACTGTTGGCAGGAAAGTAAATTGGTGCAGCCAATGTGGAAAATAATACGGAGGTTCCTCAAAAAATCAAAAACAGAAGTTTGATCTACCAATTCCACTTCTGGTATTTATCTAAATAAAATGGAAACACTAACCCAAAAAGATATGCACCCCCATGTTCATTGCCAGTATTATTTACAACAGTCAAGATATGGAAACAACTTAAGTGTCCATTGATGGGTGAATGGATAAAGAAATGTCACACACACACACACACACACACACACACACACACACACGATGGAATATTATTCAGCCATTAAAAAGGAAAAAGTTGCCACTTCCAACAACATGGATGGACCTTGAGGGCATTACACTAAGTGAAATAAGTTAGACAGAGAAAGACAAATACCATACAATCTCACTTATACGTGGAATCTAAAATAAAAACACAATAACAAAAACCCGAGCCTATAGATACAGAGAACAGACTGGTTGCCAGAGGTGGGAAGTAGGGGGAGAGTGAAATGGGTGAAGGGGGTCAAAAGGCACAAACTTTGTATTATAAAATAAATAAATCACTCAGATATAATGTACTCCAAAAAAAAAAAAAAGGAATCTTAGGCCAGTGATACCACCAGAGTACTGGAAAAAGAAAACCCAGAACACTTTGGAGTGATATTCCCATAACTCCAGTCACAGAGATTCCTCTAGATGGGGAAAAAAAGTCCTGCTAAAAATAAGCTCACAAACATAATAAACCGTATCAGGAAATAATCAGTCATGAGCAACAGTCAATAGACATGACTGTGGCAAACTACAATTAGACAACTAAGAATTTCAGAAACTAGAAAGGCTGGTCTGCTTTGAAATAATCCATGGAGGAGGAGATTAGAGATGTGTAGATGAAATAAATTTGGCCACACGTTAATAATTACTGAAGCTTTTTCTTTGACCCGGCAAGACCACTCCCAGAGAAATAAAAACAATTGTTCACAGAAAGACAAGAATGTTAATAGCAGCTTTATTCACAGTAGCCCAGGCTGGAAAAAGTGCAAGCATCCATTTCTAGTAGACTGGATAAACAGCATGTAGTATACTCATACAACGGAATACTACTCAGCACTAAAAAGGAATGAACTATTAATAAATGCAACAGGTGGATAAATTTCACAGATCCAGTGTGCTGAAAGAAGCTGGACTCAGGATAGTACACATATATTGTATGGCTTAGGACAGTTCCTGGGCACCCAGGCAAGGGTTGAGTGGAAGGGAGGGGTCAGGAGTGGTGAGGAGAAAGAGAAGGGGGGCTTTATTGAGCTATATGTAAATTCATTTTTATTTTTTTATTTTTTTTTAAAGATTTTATTTATTTATTTGACAGAGAGAGATCACAAGTAGGCAGAGAGGCAGGCAGAGAGAGAGAGAGGAGGAAGCAGGCTCCCCGCTGAGCAGAGAGCCCGATGCGGGACTCGATCCCAGGACCCTGAGATCATGACCTGAGCCGAAGGCAGCGGCTCAACCCACTGAGCCACCCAGGCGCCCCTGTAAATTCATTTTTTAATATTAACCTTAATGCCTTCTGTTTTACATAAATTCCTTTTTAAAAATTTGAAATGGACATTGCAAAATTTTAACATATTTCACCTCAATTATAGATATAATTGCTTGTTATATTATTTTATATAGTTTTCTTATATTTGAAATGTTTTATCTTTTAAAATAAGTGAATCAAGACAAAAATAAAGATGGCCAGTGAGGGTTTCAGGAAGGCACTTACTGCATTTTCAACATATGGTTTTAGTTTCAGAAAGGCTTCACAAATGAAGTGTATATTGGTACCATACACAGAACTATTTTACCTGGCTGAAATTTAAATTAGCCATGAACATGATGATTGAGCTGATTCCATTCAGAATCCTAGAGAAGGGAAAATGGTACATAGAGAGGCTTAGGGCAACCCACTCTGCACTAATTTGGAAGACTGATCTCTAAAACTTAAAATCAGGGCACATGAGGCCCAGTCTCAGATATGCTAATGAATACTGCAGGGGCTGGGAAAATTTACTTTCCTGCAATACACATCTTCAAAATTAAAAAGGACTTACTCCATTACTTCTTGTGGCAAAGGCTAACAAAGAATATATTGTAAAATAACCTCAAGTGTGCTTATAAGTTATGATCAAAGATCAGTTAAATTTCTCATATGGAAGGTTCCTGAAGTCTATTTCCTCAAGTAATCTTCAGTGAATGGCCTCAGCTTTTTGACACTACCTTAATCCAATACTTCTAAATGCTCAGGAAATGTTGCAAGGGATTCCAGAAAGTCTCAGGAGGCTGAGTTTTCGTGACCTTACCTCACATCTCTATCTCTTCTCCCCTTCCCCAACCTTGAACCCTGCTTCTCCTTTCCACCCAGCCTTTCATCTGCTGGCAGGGCACTACTGTTAGGGTGACCCCAGGACCATTTTTCCCAGTCCCAATTTATATCTGTCGTCCGGCCATAACTAGTAACACTCCCTTTACTCTCCAGAATATCCTGCGTATGTGATCACCTTAGTTATTATGGAAAGAACATGGGACTCAGGGTTAAAAGACCCAGGTTCAGAATTTATTTCTGCTACTTAAAATTGTGTAACCTTGGGCAGATTATTTACCGTATCTGACCTTCGGCTTCTTCATCTGAAAATGGAGAATTATACCAAATTTCCAAGTTTGCTGGAAGGACTTAAAGCATGTAAAAGCAATCAGGATATAGTTCCTTTATCCACAAAAAAAAAAAAAAAAAAAAAAAAAAAACAAGGGCTGAGCGCTTCGCTCTCTCTCTCTGTACAGCGCTTCGCTCTCTCTCTCTCCTTTACCTTGCCAACTTGGAAGCAGTCATCTGCTGTGAGGGAGAAGAGCCTCCTGGGGCTGTACAGGTCAGTGACAGCGGAGCCAGCGACTCTTTGGAAGACGCCTCGGGCCAGGCCCTTCACGTTGAGCATGTACACATCCTGCAGCCGCATCAAGGCCCTTGCTGCTCCCTCCACGTCCTCAAAGGCTGGGAGGTCCTGCTCCACCTTCTCATAACCATCTTTCAGAGCTGTCAAGGTGGTAAAAACACCAATCCACCATTCAAAAAACAGGCAGTGAGCATTTAATACAGGCTAGGCATAACCACCTCTTCAAATCTTTCGTGAGCAAATAACATGTTTTATGTGTTTTTATTTCCCATGGCTAGCAGAGTCCTGGTGCAGAGTGGAGGCTTAATACAATCTTCTGAATGAGGAACATAAGCTCTAGAGTAAAAACTAAAGCACACGCATGTTGTTCCATCCTGTCTCCAGGAATCTTGCACTTTGTGGGGATAACTGTTCTTCCTCCTAATCTCCCCAAAGTCAACAAATTTTTTCAAGTACAAAGTAGAATAAATTAGGAAACTAACCTTGCTTCAGATCACATTATAGTTTAATCAAGTAGAAATTATTAGACAAATATGTAAATGGAATGATATAACCTGTACTTCTTCATAGGGTTATGGTGAAGCTCAAATGAGATAATGGACATGAAAGCATCTTTTTTTTTTTTTTTTTGAAGATGTTAATTTTAAGTAAGCTCTACATCTAACATGGGGCTGGAACTCACAACCCCAAGATCAAGAGTCTCAAGCTCCACCATCTGAGCCAGCCAGGCCCCCCAAAAGTGCTTTCTAATGTACAATCACATAGACATATTAACAAGAGGACCTTAATTCTCTGTTAATAACAAAAGCTATGAAGATGGAGTAATACCTACCCACTTCATTACCCTTCATCACATTCCACCAGAATCTCTCTCCTTTCCAGAATCAGGAGACAGAATCTTCTCTTACCCTCCAGCCCTCCTCCTCATTACCTCGGATGTTCTCACTGGCCTCCAGACTATGTACCACATTCCTCCAGTCAGACTGTAGGCGTTTGATGAGAGTAAATGCAAGCAGAGGGTTAGACACAGGGGTTGCCGAATCCTCGTGCAAAGAAAGCACCTTGTCATAGAATCTGGAAGAGAGGAGTAGAACGATCTCGCTTACTGATACAGCCACCACCCCTAGCAAAGGCTGGCATAGTGTATGTGCATTTGGAGTAGTTAAAAATGAAACATGAACCCCTGGCAACTCACATAATCCTCTAGCCAATAAGCTCAAAGAACATGAAAACTACCAAGACAAGAGAAGGAGGTCCATCCATTTGTTCATTCAATGAGTCAGTCTCTGCTCATCAGTTACTGTACATCAGGGACCACACTAGATGCTAAAGATTCAAAGGCAAGACAGGGTGGAGCTCTCAAGCAGTTCACAAGCCAGAAAATCTTTCCGCTCATCACTCTCTTATCAATATTTAGAATCTGGTAGAAGCTCAAATATGTTGTGAAATTAATTGCAATAATTGATACCGGCTAGGAGAGAAGAGAGCTTATAAAGAGCTATGTAACGCTCCAGCTACTTGGAGGCAAGGCCCCTAACCCAGGCGGAAGTTAGAAGGTGTAAGGGAAGACTTCCTGGAGGAAATGGCACTTGATCTGAGTCCTAAAGGATTAAACAATTGAAAGCTGCTACTTACTGAGCCTTTACCACGTACTAGGCATTCTGCTAAGTGCTTTATATATATTTTGTCTCATTTAATCCCCCCATCCTCAGATTAGATTTTATCAAACCAACAATGAAGAGAGAAAAATTTGAAACCAAGGCCACACTGTTAGTGACAAAACCAGATCTGAACCCAAATCTTCCTGACTCTGAAGCTTGCTCTCAGCTGATTTTGCCATACTGTTTCCATGGAGCTAAAACAAAAAAGGAAGAATTTTTTTTTTTTTAACTTGAGTATAGTTGACTCACAGTGTTACATTAGTTTCAGGCATACATCACAGTGATTCAAAAAATACAGAACGCTTCACGAATTTGCATGTCATCCTTGTTCAGGACCCATGCTCATCTTCTCTGTATCACAGGAAGAATATTTTTTGATCCAATGGGACTAACATATACAAAAGCACAGCGGCTTGACAAGTATGTGTTCATTAATAAGTCGGTCTAAACTGATTACTTGCTAGATGGCAGACTCCATGCTAGATGCTAGGGATGAAAAGACAAGACATGACGAAGGGAGGAGAGGCAGTCAGAGACAATTCAACATGCATGAAGGGACAGAGAGAAATGGTAGGGGGAGTTCTGAGCTGTTCAGTAGTGCTGGAACCCTAGGTATGTTGGGAGGATGATGGGTAGGTCAGACTGGACAAGAGAAGAGCACCCCACAGGCCCTGCTGAGGAATTTGGGTTTTGTCTTGAGTGCAATTAGAAGCTGCCAAAAGGTTTTAGGTGAGAGTTGGATACACTAGGAAATGTTTACATATACGAATCTGTGCGAGGGTGGGGTTCAGAAGTGGGGAAGAGTGGAGGCAGAAAGAACTGTCTGGAGGTCAATTCAAAACTGGAAGCAAGGGCGCCTGGGTGGCTCAGTGGGTTAAGCCGCTGCCTTCGGCTCAGGTCATGATCTCAGGGTCCTGGGATCGAGTCCCGCATCGGGCTCTCTGCTCGGCAGGGAGCCTGCTTCCCTCTCTCTCTCTCTCTGCCTGCCTCTCCATCTACTTGTGATTTCTCTCTGTCAAATAAATAAATAAATAAATCTTCAAAACTGGAAGCAAGAGTAAGGAGGGTCTGAACCATAATAATAACAGTGGGGGCAGAGGTCGGGATAGATTCAAGGGAGATATTCAGGAAGAATTCCACATAAAAAACTAGTAGCTGTAATGGGGGAGGTGGATGTGGGGTGGTCCAGCAGGCATCCAGCCTCTCTGGCTTGCCAAATGTGTAGAAAAAGACCAGAAGTGACCATCTTTCTAGTTAATTTCTCTCCTTTTCAGATGTCCTAAAACAGTGTTCACATCAGCAAAAGATGCTGTTTCCTTTCCTGGCATACTACAATTATTCCATTTCTAACACACTATTGGGATTAACATGATTACAATTTATTGATGATAATAAGGCAGACCTAAGAGTTGTTGGCATGCCCTCTAAAATTTTTTCCCTTGATTTGAAATTATTAATTCCAGGAGTAATATAATAACAACAATGGAAGTAAAAAGAAAAAAGTGTGTGCAAAGTGAAGAGGACATGGGTTTAAAGGCATGTGCTCAAGAGTGGTGAGAAAATAGGCATTCTTTGGCTAGAGTGGAAGACTTGAGTGAGGAGGTAGGGGTGAAAGTTAAGAACAGAGGGAGTGGCAGGGCTGGGGGATTCATTGCCTTGAAACTGAGACTGACCTAAGGGTTTCTCAAGGGTGGAGCCTGAAATAGAAGATGACTTGCCTCCAGGTGCTTCCAGGGAGCCAAGAGTTGAATTCAAGCATAAACTAAGGGAGGAGAATCTGGGCCTTGGTGCCCCAGAGAGGAAATGAGAACCCTGTCAAGTCCCAGGATGTCTCTGATCTCTGAAACAAGGCACTTTGAGAATGGGTACTCTACAGTTTTAAAAACTAAACCAGCCTCCTGGGGTGGGATTTTTATTTTATTTTATTTTTTTACTGCCCATTATTTCCTTCTCCTGCTCCTGCTCCTGCTCCAGCTCCATATGGAACTACTTAGTGCAAGATATTTCATTGCTAGACGAAAACACTTACAAGCAGAGACTTGGGCTTGAATCCAGCCTGAAGAGTAAGTATCCAAGGACAACTGAGGCTGAGTGGGCAGTAATTTTAAAGACAGTTGGATTGGAAGGAGACCTGGCCTCCAACTGTCCCTCAGTTTGCTCCTCTGTAATATGACAGAACTGGTCTAATCTAGAAGGTCTCTCTGGATCCTTTCAGCATGACCATTCTATTGTTTCTTTCCATCATCTTTTCCATAACTGAATAAATAGATTCTTCATTTGGTGCTTGAGGATGTTTAACAGGCATCAGAGGAAAGACACAAGGCAGAGACGTGAAAATTTCCCCCATGTCCTCCAGCATTCAAAAGCCCTAATGCCTTGTTCTCTTCGCATGGTACTTTGTGTTATGGGGTCAGTTTATTTAGGGCAGGGGTTTGATCTCTACTGCAGCACATAATTCAGTTCGGCATTCAGATACATCATTTTTCTGTAACACAAAGAAAAAAAACCTATCAACAGATATCTGAGACTGGTTTGGAATCCAAACATTGGCCCTATTCCCAGCCTCTGAGCAAATAGCTGGTTTTCAGAGACCGAATCATTGGATGCTGAATCCAAACCTTAAGTTTTCCTAAATGGCTTTTTGCTTTAGCAAATGTTGCTGAGAGTAGAAAATCAGAGCCTTGCTTCAAGAATCTGCACATAAAATTTGCAACCCAATCCTGCATTAAACATAGCCTGGATAGGTTATCCAGCCACAATACGTAGGCTATTTTAATTCAATATGTTTCTCCTTGAGAATTCAGCAATGGCTGTGTCTCAGTTCTTCTGAGACATTCCAAATGCTTAATTCATAACACAAAAATTACTGCTGCTGGTAATACTTTTTCAATCTTGGTAGCTTTTTAAAACTGAAATAGCAAAATAAAAAAAAAGCTATATATATATGTATATATATATATTTTTTTTAAAGATTTTTTTTTATTTATTTGTCAGAGAGAGCGAGCGAGAGCGAGCACAGGCAGACAGAGTGGAAGGCAGAGTCAGAGGGAGAAGCAGGCTCCCTGCAGAGCAAGGAGCCCGATGTGGGACTCGATCCCAGGACGCTGGGATCATGACCTGAGCCGAAGGCAGCTGCTTAACCAACTGAGCCACCCAGGCGTCCCTATATATGTATATTTAACTAGTAAAATTTTTATTCATTAACTTGGGGTAAGGAGTAGTTTCAACATTGAAAAATATTTTATTTCTTTTTTAAAAAAAGCTTTTGTTTATTTATATGAGAGAGAGAGCAAGAGAGTACATGGGGGGCATGGTGCAGAGGTAAAGGGAAAACTTGCTGAACAGGAAGCCAGCCTCTGCTAGATCTAGGGTCCCAGAATCATGACCTAAGCTGAAGGCAAACGCTTAACTACCTGAGCACTCAGGCACCCCCAAAATATTTTATTTCTAAATTCAGAAATTTAAAGAAGACTATCTACTGAGGTCCTTAGAAATAACATCGCAAGTCACATTAGATCACCAGATTGGGATTATAAGGAAAATAAGTAGAACTGCCAAAATTTTTGTTTTAGAAAGCAAATATCTCACTAGGTTTTAGAGCATTGACTAAGGAACAGACAGTCTCTAAGATATCAAACTAAACTTTCTGAAATTAAATGTTCATAGCTCATAGGAGAAGAGAATCTAGAATTTTTCTGAATCTTTCTTATTATCTGGGCTCTCACAATCTTAGTTACTGCTTAGAGACAAAGGTGGAGTCTAGTTTCACCAGGCAGTCTCAAAATAAACAAAAAAATCACACAGAGCTAACTAACATTTGTTGAGCACCTACTACATTTTAAGCAATATGATAAATGCCTTTACATGGTACTAATCCTTCTACCAAGTCTGTGGGATAGGTGCTATCATTATCATCATTTTGCAGATTAGGAAAATAATGCTTAAAGAGGTAAAGGACCTTGCCCAAGGTCAGAGCCAAGGATTCAAGCAAAGGTCTATTAAATTTCTGCATCCAGACTCTTAACCACTATGTACTCCAGCTATTCATAAAATCTCAGCAGTTATGGGGTTTGGTCTGGGTCCTGGCACAACAGATAAAGCAAGCAGTAAGGACCTACCTGATGGCATAATAGCAAGAAACAATCAAAAGAACTATGTCCTAGTCCTGGATTAATGTATAATCTCAGGTAAGGCTACTAAACTTTAGTTTTCTTATATTTTAAATGATTTCTCATTTGTTTATGAGAGCCATACAAACCTATTTCAAAGCATGTGTGTAAGGAGCAAATGAAATTAGGGTTCAATGAAAAAGCTGTGACGATGACAATGGTGATGAGACAGTAAAAGAGACCAGCATCAGTGTCCCCCATCCCCCTCCATCAGTCACCCTGATCCACAGTGCCATCTCTCTGTTATGAACCTGTTCCCTGGGAGACCTGGCATCAGGATCTTGCCCCCAGCCCCCATCTCTACCTGAGTCACCCAACTAAAGAGATTAGTGGTATGAGAATGAGCACATGGAAGCAGGGAACTTGGTGGAATCTCAAATCAAAGAGAAGAGTCTTTTATTTCCACCAATAAACCTAGACTCCGATGCATGTGGACTAAGAACAGAATTAAAACATTTTGCTTTATAGAGTAGGCCCATAAAACACCGGGCAACTATGCAACCCTGAAGAGTGACAAGAATTACTGAACTTATCCTTTACTATTATAACACACACATACATTTTGTATGTGTGTGTTATAATACATTTTGTATGTGTGCATGTGTGTATATTCAATTCACACTATGCAAAACTGATAGTAAATTTAAACACACATATAACTGCTTATATGCAAGCTACATACTTAAGAGCACATACCAAATCACACTATCATTCAGTCGCCATTGAGTAACAAGATCTTTCACACTCGCTTCCACACATAGCCTGATTCTCTCCAACAGGGCTCTCTCCCACTGCCACAGTGTCCCCCATGCCTTCTTCCCATGCACCCCAGAATTTTAATATTACTATCGCATACACTCGCTTAGCTATATCAGCGGTGCATTGTGAGACAGCTCTCTGTTGGCCTCAGCTCAGCAGAGGGCCAGATGATGTAAGACATATTTCAATTTATTCAGATAGCTATGTTGTTACAGCACTGCTGGAGGTTTCTTCATGTCCTAAGCAGAGAAGAGACAACATACTCAATCACAATGTATCACACAATACAGTCATTCATTTTTCAGTTTGATAGTCAATATTGATAGTCAATGCCCCAGCATGCCAAGTCTACAGTCTTTTATGCCACAGTGTGTAGCACTCGAGTTTGCTGCTTGTATGGCAAACAGTATTAGCTGAGCGTCGGCTTGTGTGTGCTGCACTCAGTATCCTCTAGTATCAAGTATGGTTTTCCCTACTGTTTTCTTGGTCTCAATATATACATGTTAAATCTCAATTATCTCATATTTAGAATTTAAATATTTTTTTGAAGATTTTATTTATTTGACACAGAGAGAGAGAGAGAGATCGCAAGAAGACAGAGAGGCAGGTAGAGAGAGAGGGGGAAGCAGGCTCCCTGCTGAGCAGAGAGCCCAATGCAGGGCTCCATCATAGACCCTGAGATCATGAGCTGAGCTGAAGGCAGAGGCTTAACCCACTGAGCCACCCAGGCGCCCCTTTATTTAGAATTTAGAGAACTCTTATTAAATATGGGAAGAGAAGGAGAGTTGAAAACAAAGGAGACAGTGGACATCTCTGAATAATAATCATGATGCCACCGACTCCAAGCTCCCTGAGGTCAGAGTTGGGTCTTGCTCACCATTTTATCCCCACTGCCTGGAAAAGTATGTGGCTCAGAATAGGCAAACACCCCCACTGAATGAGTTAATGAACACGAAACCTTATTCATATACTGAGCTGTACAAGCAGCATCCAGAATGCTGCAGACATATCCATACCATCGTACCCATCCAGTCCCAAAGGCACGTAAATCTCACACAGGGTCACACAATGTCACTTCCTACTAAACACCCCTTCTCTGTCACACACGTGGCTACAGTGACACTGTATTTTCTCCCTCTCACTCTTGCAGTCGCGCTGTGTCTCTGTGGCACAGAGCCTGGGGACCCACCCGCATGCACTATGAGGTCCTCCAACTAGGCCTGAGTCACTCCCACCACAATTTGCCACAGCGCATCAACTTGGCTGTGTGAAGATGGCCCTGGGTGCCACTGGGTGTGTGCGATGGAGTTCGAGGTTCCACACTGTGTGATACAGCGTCCCCAAGGTCACGCTCGGTCTCCTTCTCCTCTATCTCATGCCACGGTGTGTCGGGGGTCCCACACAGGGGGACACTGAGTCCGACGGCCACAGTGGGCCACGCGGTGTCTCAGCCTTACGGTCTAGTGAGGGTCTTAACCCTACTCTCAAACGGTGTCTGAGGTCCCACGCTGAGCTAAAATAAGACTGAGTCACCCGCCACCCTACAGCACGGTGCCTCGGTCACGCCCTCTGACTCAGTCTCCCCGCCTCACGCGCCTCCCGGACCACCGCGCGCGAGCTTTTTCTCACCTGGTCAGGTCGCGCAGCCTCGCCTCCTCCCCGCGCAGGTAGCGCCGCAGCAGCCCCAGCAGCCGGCGCTCGGGCGCCAGGGCGCGAGCCACGCTGGTCAGCGCCGAGAACGTGTCCCCCCGCGCCGCGGCCCCTGACGGGTCCCCTGCCCGGAGCGCCAGCACCGCCAGCAAAGCTACCAGCCCCGCCGCGGGGCCCATCGCCGGCTCTCGCGCTTGTCCCCTCGGACCTTTGGGCCAAGCTCCGGCGCGCGCCGCTCCCGCCCACCCCGCCCCGCCCCGCGTCGCCACGCCCCGCCGGACTCGGGCCCGCGGGGCAGCCCCGCCTCAGGCCCCCCGCCCTCCTTTGCTCTGACGCCTCCCGGCGCTCGCCATCTCTGCCTCGGCTGCCCCCTAGCTCCTCCGCGGGCGCCGGGACTGCCCTCAGGGTCCGCGGGCCCTCCACCAAAGCGCAGCCCTGGCAAGATGTTTCCACGATGCCCGGTTCACGCTCGGGGAAACTGAGGCGCGGGTGTGGGAGGACGAATTCCCTTTCCCTGGTGTACGGCTGAACAGCGCCACCCCCCGAATACCCTTCTGGATCGGGGGTGGAAGTACAGACACTACTGGATTCTGATGGGGGAATCCAGGTGAGTAAATGAGGTGGTTCCTCATGACGACGCGCTGCGCGGGGAGAGCTGTGGAGGAGCAGAGGGAAGGAAACACTTCACAGAAGACTTGACATCTGAGCCATCATGAAAGGCAGAATTCTGACCGAAGGTAAAGAGGGTGAAGTTGATTAGGGTGGCTGCATGACAAATCTAGGACCTATCAAACCTAAAACTGGGATCCTGGGTCATTGATCTATACCACATACCTATGGCCACTTAAGCAAAAACATTATTATTATTGTCTGACTAGGCTACTTCCCCACTCTCCCCGCCAGGCAATGTTCATTTGTTCATTCAACAAATACTTAGCACCTCTGTCACGATGCTGAGGACATAGAGAAATAGCACATCCAACCCCTGACTCACGAGGGAAAACAGATGTAAACAAGTAAGCACAATAAAGGGCTCTCAGGAAAAGAGAGAGTTGTGCAACAAGCTCAGGGTGGTACAAGTGAAGTATGACCTCCAGGTAAAGCTTTCAAAAATATGGTTCTAAAGACTCATTGTTGCGACCTTAGAAAGATTTAAAGGCATTGCCTAGTAGAGCTTCAGAGAATCTTAAGGGCATTTCTTAGAGTCTTTCTGGTAAACAAGGGAACTTCAAAGAATCTTAAGAGTGTTCTCTATATTGGGGCGCCTGGGTGGCTCAGTGGGTTAAGCCGCTGCCTTCGGCTCAGGTCATGATCTCAGGGTCCTGGGATCGAGTCCCGCATCGGGTTCTCTGCTCAGCCTCTCTCTCTCTGCCTACTTGTGATCTCTGCCTGTCAAATAAATAAAAAATCTTTAGGGACGCCTGGGTGGCTCAGTTGGTTAAGCAGCTGCCTTCGGCTCAGGTCATGATCCCAGCGTCCTGGGATCGAGTCCCACATCGG
This sequence comes from Mustela lutreola, assembly GCF_030435805.1. Lineage (NCBI taxonomy): Eukaryota > Metazoa > Chordata > Mammalia > Carnivora > Mustelidae > Mustela > Mustela lutreola. The sequence goes on along the minus strand of NC_081290.1, from coordinate 230,944,233 downwards.
GCTCCTTGCTCGGCAGGGAGCCTGCTTCTCCCTCTGTCTCTGCCTGCCATTCTGTCTGCTTGTGCTCGCTCTCTCCCTCTCTCTCTCTCTGACAAATAAATAAAATCTAAAAAAAAAAAAAAATCTTAAAAAAAAAAAAAAAGAGTGTTCTCTATAAAGTAAACTATTTCAACTGGCAAAAATGCTTCTAAGAATCTTAACATTATTGTACCACAGCATCCCAACTCTCAGCCTAAGTTGCCCAAAAAGAAATATAGATGTGGCTTTTAACAGAGTGAATTCCAATAAGGTTTATAGAAAATAATCAAAAGTTTTAAATGAGGGGCACTTGGCTGGCTCAATCAGTGGAGCATGTTACTCTTGCTCTTAGGGTTATGAGTTAGAGCTTTGTGTTCGGTACAGAGATTACATACATACATATACTTTAAAAAAAAGTTTTAAGATAATTTTATCAGAAGAAGCACTGTAAGTTTGAGTTAAAGACAAAGAAAATACCAAAAAAAAAAAAAAAAAAAAAAAGGGAGGGAGGGAGGAAAGAAGGAAGGAAGGAAAGAAGAAAAGGAAGAAAAAAGATGCCATCAGACCCTGGTATCAGTTTTCTATAGCTGCTGTAACAAATTACCACAAACTTAGTGACTTGGAACAACTCAAATTTATTATCTTACATTTCTGGAGTTTAGAAGTCTGAAATGGATTTCACTGGGCTGAAGTCAAGGTGTCTGCAGGGCTGTTTCTTCTGGAGGCTCTGGAGGAGAATCTATTCCTTGCTTTTTCCAGTTTTATGGGATGCCTGCATTTCTTGATTCATAGCCCCTTCCTTCATCCTCAAAACCATAGATATAACATGTTTACATTTCTTTTTGACTTTGCTTCTACTGTCACATCCTTCTCCTCTGACTCTTTTAAGGACCTTTGTGATTACACCAGTCCCACCAAGATCAATCCAGGATAATCTCCCCATGTCAAGATCCTTAACTTAATCATACCCTGAAAGTCTCAGGTTTGGGGAACTAGGACATGGGCATCTTTAGGAGGGGTGTTACTCTAACTACTATAACCCCCAAACTTCTGTAGGCAGAAAGCAGTCTGAGAGGACTACTCAGCTGTAAATAAAGGCCCATGGCCATGTCAACATTTTTTCAATCAGAAGTATTAGGAGGGAAAGTGTAATGGAGAGGGAGTCAGACTGGAAAGACTTCTCCCTCTCCCTCTCTCTCTTCCTCTCTGTCAAATAAATAAATAAAATCTTTTTTTTTTTTTAAGTATTCATCATTCTTCTTGGAACATTTTATGAGTCTTCTATAATTTTCAACATTTGCGTTATTTCTTCCTGGATGTCCTTTGATTGCCTTTTCTCATACTTGAGATCTTCCTGGTTCTTCAAATGCAGAATAATTTGGATTAAATACTAGGTATTTTTGAATATATAAGTGTCGTCTATGTCTTATTTAAATCTTATGGAAAATATTAATATTTTTGTGCTAGCATATAATTAACTCAGTTGGATTCAGGCCACAAGTTCTGATCTGCCTTCTGTGGCCATGGTTTCAATGTCAGTTCAATTCCCAAAGTGTTTGCAATGCCATTCAGATCTGTCCCAGTTGTGCATCACCTTTGGATCTAGACAGTGGTCTATCCCATACCTCAGTACTTCGGTCTATGACATGCGATTTAGCATCAGATCTGTGCATGCAGAGCTAAGGGGTGAATCCAGGAATCATGGGGTGGATCTCTTGAGCTTTTCCCTCTCTGCAGTCTCTATGATAGTTTCCAGTCCCCTGAGACTTCTCTTTTTGGTTCTCTGGCCAGAAACCTGGCCTTCAAACAACTCTACTCTGTTGTGTGCTTCTCTTGACTTCATATGTCTGGGCCAAGTTGCAAGAGGACACAGAGAGAAAAAGATCAGTGGGGGTTTCCACACCCTGTTGGTTGCTGAAAACAAAATTTACAGCATTATTTGAGATGGTCCTAATGTATGTAGATGAATACATAAGATAACTCAAAGTTTTAGACAGCCATAGGAACCTCACTACCACCACTGCCACTGGGGCCACTACTGTGAGATTGCCTGGGGGAGATGTGTGGGGTAGGAAAAAGAGAAAACGAAAGGGAATCACGAGATATTCCCCCTCTGAGTCTGAGGAGTTCTAGTCCCTTCTTGAGCCAGAATGTGAGAGAGAGTCCTGACCCAATAAGGACTCCCCCAGTCCTTACCCAGAGTCCCAATTCTGGGTTTTGGGCTACTGAGGATTGAAAAGTAGAAACTTAGGGCACCTGGGTGGCTCAGTGGGTTAAGCCTCTGCCTTTGGCGTGGATCGTGATCTCAAGGTCCTGGAATTGAGACCTGCATCTGGCTCTCTGCTCAGCGGGGAGCCTGCTTCCCCCTTCTCTCTCTGCCTGCCTCTCTGCCTTATTGTGATCTCGCGCTCTCTCTCTGTCAAATAAATGAAATCTTTGAAAAACAAAAAGTGGAAACTTAAAATCAGCTCCATGGTGTCTCAAATTCTGGTCTTCTTCCCAAATTTACCTGCTGTCATTTACTTTTCCCAGTACTGACTAGAGCTTCCTCCATGATAATATTTTATTTTAATTTTGCCTCAGAATGGAGTTTTAAGGTCACTGTAAGTAATACAGGGTTCCAAGTTTAACTAAATGCAAATTAAAATCTAACTAAATTATACTACCAGTTCAAATAACTGTGTGAAAAGAGAATAGGTATTTTCCAAGCAGAGCTAAAGTTCTAAGAGCTTGACGTATGTTGCTGTTTGGTATTTAGCAAGGTGGTTTTCTTTTTTTTTAATTTTAAAAACATAGATAATCCCTATTTCTGAAAGTCAAAAACTGAAAAATGTATGCAGTAGTCCCCCTTACTAAGTTTTATTTCCTGTGGTTTCATTCACTTGAGGTCAATGATGGTCCCAAAACAGATCATCCTCCTTCTGTTAGACGAACAGTAGCCTAATGCTACATCACCATGCTGACACCCTAACCTCACCTTATCTCCTAACATAGGCATTTATCATCTCACATCATCACGAGAAAGGCGAGCACAGTACAATAAGATATTTTGAGAGAGAGAGACACATTCACATAACTTTTATTAGTTATATAGCTGTATTTGATCTATTATTAGTTATTGTTAATCTCTTATTGTGCCTAATTTATAAATTAAATGTTATCATGTACACATACAGGTACACATGTATAGGAGAAAACATAGTATATGTGGGGTTCAGTAGTATTATGGTTTCAGGCATTTCCTGGGGGGCTTGGAATGTGTCCCCTGCAGGTATGGTGGGATGACAATATTAGTTTTGAGTAAATGTTACTAGTTATTAGGCTTTATACTACAAAAGTGGAAAAAAGATTGAAGTGGAAATGAAAGGGTCAAGGGAAAAGATCAAAATTTTCACATAAATATCAAGGCACGATAAAAGAAAGGCTTTTCCAAACAGTATGGAGGTTCCTCAAAAAGTTGAAAATAGAGCTACACTATGACCCAGCAATTGCACTACTGGGTATTTACCCCAAAGATACAAATATAGTGATCTGAAGGGGCACATGCACCCGAATGTTTATAGCAGCAATGTTCACAATAGCCAAACTATGGAAAGAACCTAGATGTCCATCAACAGATGAATGGATAAAGAAGATGTGGTGTGTGTATACACACACACACACACACACACACACACACAGGAATACTGTGTAGTCATCAAAAATGAAATCTTGCCATTTGCAACAGTGTCAATGGAACTAGATGGTGTTATGCTAAGTGAAAAAAGTCAGTCAGAAAAAGAATTATATGATCTCACTGATATAAGGAATTTGAGAAACAAGACAGAGGATCAGAGGGGAAGTGAGGGGAAAATGAAACAAGACAAAACCAGAGAGGGAGACAAACCATAAGAGACTCTTAATCTCAGGAAACAAACTGAAGATTGCTGGATGGAGGAGGGTGGGAGGGATGGGGTGGCTGGGTGATGGACACTAGGGAGGTTATGTGTTGTGGGGAGCGCTGTGTATTGTGTAAGACTGATGAATCACAGTTTCATTTTCGATCCTGCCAAGCTCTTTCCTGATCCTTGTGTGATTTTTGACTAATTCCTACTCAACCTTTGAGTTATTTCCTCAGGACATTTTATTTGTCTGAATATGTCTGAATATTTATTTGTCTGAATCTCCATATGAGTCAAACACCCCCTATATTTTCCTTTGGTAGCATTTTTTATAACAGCTATTTCTTATTTCTATAATTAATGGCTATCTGCTCCCCTAGATCACAAGCTTCATATAGGCAGGACTGCCTAGCAGAAAGCCTGGCAATAGTACTTACTCAGTTAAAAAAAATAGAATAAATGAAATAGAAAGAGCATTCAAAACAATCCCATCAATCCATCTCTTTATCAAGAGTCCTCTGGGGGCCAGTGGTCTGCCAAACCCTTTATACTATTTATCTCCATTTTTCCTCACAGTAAGTCTATGGAGTAGGTGGGGTTTTTGTTGTTGTTGTTGTTTGTTTTAGATTTTGTTTGTTTGTTTTTGTTTTATATTTTTATTTATTTATTTGACAAACAGAGATTACAACTAGGCAGAGAGGCAGGCAGAGAGAGAGATTGGAAGGGAAGCTGGCTCCCTGCCAAGCAGAGAGCCCAATGTGGGCCTCGATTCCAGGACCCTGGGATCATGACTTGAGCTGAAGTCAGAGGCTTTAACCCACTGAGCCATGCAGGTGCCCTTATGGAGTAGCTGTTGTTATCCCACATTTTACAACTGAGAAAATCATAGTTTACTGAAGTTAAGCAATTCATCCGCAAGATGGTAAAACCTGAAGTTGAACCCAGGGTGTCCTATTCTTGGTTGGGCATTCTTTAGTTACATCATTACCTCAGGCTTCTCATTATCAGTTCCTGGGTCAGCCTCCCTGACTACATCCAGCGGGGAGTTTCTGGGGGACTACTTCTACTCACTTCTCCTCAGTTTTCTCCTCTATATTATGAAAGGATTAAACCAATGGGTTGATGTTTATGAAAGTAGTCCACAGTTCATCCACGTAAGAATCATGGTGGGAAAGAAGGGATGTTCTTATGAAAAATTCCATTTCCAGCACAGCACAGCAAACAGTCAACAAAACCAAAAGACAACTGACAGAATGGGAGAAGATATTTGCAAACAACGTATCAGATAAGGGGCTAGTATCCAAAATCTATAAAGAACTTATCAAACTCAACACCCAAAGAACAAAGAATCCAACCAAGAAATGGGCAGAGGACATGAACAGACATTTCTGCAAAGAAGACATCCAGATGGCCAAAAGTGCTCCACATCACTCGGCATCAGGAAAATACAAATCAAAACCACAATACCACCTCACACCAGTCAGAAGAGCTAAAATTAACAAGTCAAGAAACTACAGATGCTGGTGAGGATGCAGAGAAAGGGGAACCCTACTACACTGTTGGTGGGAATACAAGCTGGTGCAGCCACTCTGGAAAACAGCATGGAGGTTCCTCACAAAGTTGAAAATAGAGCTACCTTATGACCCAGCAATCGCACTACTGGGTATTTACCCTAAAGATACAAATGTAGTGATCCAAAGGGGCACGTGCATCCAAATGTTTATAGCAGCAATGTCCACAATAGCCAAACTATGGAAAGAATCTAGGTGTCCATCAACAGATGAATGGATAAAGAAGTGGTATATATATACAATGGAATACTATGCAGCCATCAAAAGAAATGAAATATTGCCATTTGCAGTGACATGGATGGAACTAGAGGGTATTATGCTGAGCGAAATAAGTGAATCAGAGAAAGACAATTATCATATGATGTCCCTGTTATGAGGAATTTGAGAGGCAACGTGGTGGGTTTTGGGGTAGGGAAGGAAAAAAATGAAACAAGGTGGGATTGGAAGGGAGACAAACTGTAGGAGACTCTTAACCTCACAAAACAAACTGGAGGCTGTCAGGGGTAAGGGGTTAGGGAGAAGGCGGTTGGGTTATGGACATTGGGGAGGGTATGTGCTATGGCAAGTGCTGTGAAGTGTGTAAGCCTGATGACTCACAGACCTGTACCCCTGGGGCTAATAATATATGTTAATAAACGAAAACAAAAACAAGACTTAAAAAAAAAAAAGAGTTGGTTATAGACAGGGTAGAAGAGTGTGAGAGAAAGAACAGAATGGAGCTGGCTTTCTGGGATTTGGGAGGAGGCAATGCTGTTCAGTACAAACCAAAAGACTGAGGGAAGAACAGGTAGTAAGGGGGGTTGGGGGTTGACAAATCAAAACTTTCTTACATTATAATTCAACTTGACACCTCTCCTAGTTATAATGGCAGAAAATAACTGCAGGAATGTTTATAACTATAGAAGGAAATAGAGCATTGTTTCGTACATTAAAAAAAAAATTCCATTTCCAGATTCCCACCCAAACTTTTTGAATCAGAATTTTGTGTGCTGTGGGGGACAAAATTGAGGAATCTGCATTTCAACAGGATCTTGAGATTCTTATGCATGTGAGAATACTTCATTAGGTGTTACCCCAAATTCTCTCTAGCTTTGACAGTCTTTGCTTCTAAGACATTTGGAGGGCACGCCTTTGTATTTCTATCATCTTTTACACAGCCTGGAACTCAATATAGTTTTAGTGAATAAACACATTTGGATTTGGAAGATAGATTCAAGTCCCTGCTTAGATACCTAAAATTTTGATTCCTTGAAGAAATTTCTTTGCCTTTTGACCCATAGATTTATCATCTTTAAGATGGAAATAATAACAACAATCCCTTTTCTGGATCCTAACTGCTGATGTGGAGGATAAATTAAATCATGTTTTTGGAAACTCTTGTGATGATTCCATTATAGATATAAAGTAGATGCCAATAGGGGTTACTTTGGTCCTTCAAACTCACTGATGGCTGAGATACGGCTCTTTTGAGTGGACTGAATAAGGAGCTTATTAAAACAAAACAGAGCAGGGGAAAAAAGAAACAAACAAACCAACAATCAAGCACTGCTGTTTAAAATCACATTTCCTTCAAAGTGGATAGGGTCTTTCCAAGAAGTAACATTGATTTTTTAGGAGAAACCTGAGGCATTCCCATAGTGCCCCCTGGTGGAACTTAGAAGCAAACTCAAATCCACAACCCTTACCACGCATTTGCTGTTTATCAGAGCGATGATGGATCTATCTATCCGTCATTTATCTGTCTCTTTATCTCATCTGTTCTCCACCTAGGAGAGACTAGGAGCTTTTGGTGGAGTTTATCTCTATCTCCAGAACCTAGCATTCATTCTTCATGCATTCATTCAACCATTACCAAGTATCCATGGTGCCGGGTGCTGGCTAGGCACCTAGGGGCAAGCAGAGGAACCAGGTGGCTTCCCTGCCCTAGAGCCCTTTATAGTCAAGTAGTGGCGACAGACAAGAAAGAGCCAATAACAACAGTGATTTATGCCAGGTTGGAGAAGGTTCAGAGAACGATGGAAGTCACTTTCTTTGGTCAATACCCAATGATCGACTAGTTTAGAGAAAAAGCATGGCACCTGTCAGATGAATGGCAAAAATGAGGCAGGAAGTGTAAATAGAAGCTAGATGATGAAAAGCCTACTCTATTAATAAATTTGGTTTTATACTAGGGTCAATGGGAAACTGAACAGTTTTAAGTAGAGGAATGATGTGATGATATTTTTGTTTTTTAAAGATCATTGTGGGGGCGCTTGGGTGGCTAAGTTGGTTAAGTGTCTGTTTTTGACTCAGGTCCTGATCCTAGGGATGGAGCTGAGCGTTGAGCTCTTGGCTCAGCAGGGAGCCTTCTTCTCCCTCTCCCCCTCCCCACTACTCATCTTCTGTCTGTCTGTCTCTCAAATAAATAAAATGTTAAAAAAAAAAAAAGATTATGGTGATTACAGTGGGTTACAGTGAACTGATTGGAAGAAGCAAGACCAGAGGTAGTAAGGGTCAGCTAGGAAGTCACTGTGTAGTCCAGGTGAGAAATGAATGTTTGGTTAGGAAGGATATATAGGGTGATTAATATGTATGGTCAAAATTCTGTTTCTGTCTTACGAAAGTATCTTATTCCTTATAAATCTTACATTTCCATTACACATATTCTTTATTATATATGAAGTTATTCATTTAAAAACATATAAAACTGACGGGAAAAATGTATTTTTGCGTTCTCATAATTATAAAGATATGGAAGGGAAGGATGCACACCAAATTCATGATGAGGCTTGCTTCTGAGGAGGTACAATATAGCTGTCAGAATAGCCATGATCCTCATTCTGCCCTGTATCCACACCCTTTACTGTGTGACTTTCTTACTTCCTTTCCTTGAGAAGTGGAGTCTATTTCCCCTTCCCTAGCATCTGGGAAGGTCTTATTACTTACCTTCTTTCTTTTTAAAATATTTTATTTGTTTATGACAGAGAGAGATAGTAAGAGAGGGAACACAAGCACAAGGGAGCTGGAGAGGGAGAAGCAGGCTCCCCACTTCTCTGATAGGGAACTCTATCGCAGGATACTGGGATCATGACCTGAGCCCAAAGCAGATACTTTATGACTGAGCCACCAAGGCACCCAACCTTATTACTTTCTTTAGCCAATAAAATGCAGCAGAAGGGATAGTGTGCCGGTTCTGATCTTAGGCCTCAAGAGGCCTTGGCTGCTTTATCCCTCCCTTTTGGAACCCTGCCCAGGCACCCATGGGAAGCAGCCTGGGCTAGCCTGCTGGAATATGGGTGACACGTGAGGCAGAGCTTGGCCAACTCCACTGAGGCCATCCTAAACTAGACCTCCATCTGATATGTGAATCCCACTATGACCAGAAGAACCAGAAAGCTGATCTCAGTCCAAATTGCCAAAATGCATAACTATAAGACATATAATAGTTGTCTTCAACCACTAAGTGGCTGTACTTTGTTTTACAGCAAAACTTGACAGAAACTGGTGTCTGCAAGTGAAATGCTTACCTTTAACAAAACCGCAAATTCTAGGCATTGGCTTTGGGATCAGGGAAGGGTGGAGATTGGAAAAATGGCAAGCAAACAGTAAAGTCTGGAAAAATGGTGAGGAAATTGTTACTGGAGGCTGAAAAAGTGTCAATCTGTGTTTTGTAATGGCAGAATGATTGGCCAAAGAGTTGCCTATGGTTACTTGGAAGATGGGGGGAAAATACTCAGAAAGTTTTTATTTGGCTATGGAGAGCTAGCTCTAGGCAGAGTGTTGAAAGTGTCAGTTGGGTGCTCCTAGTTGTGTAACCTCATAACAGGAAGAGAGATGTGAGCTAAAGAAAGAACTGGCAAAAGGAATTTGGAGGGAACAGAGAGGAGCAGGACTTACTAGGTTAAAAAATAAAACTTTTTTCAGCTTGAGGCTCTCTAGCCAGCATAGAGTTATTTCAGGAATATGACCCAGAGATGCAGATCTTACCGAAGGTATAGCCATGACACACTTTATAAAGCCCTTTGAAAGAATTAGTGATGGCTAGTAGATTCCTAGACAAAATGTCTTCTTGGAATCCTAAGAACAATATCAACAGAAGCCTAATCCAAAATAGCATGATAAAATTTAGGGAGAGGTCTCAAAAACAATTGTGAGTGTGTCATTTAGAGGATAGAGTCAACCATAAGTAGATATATAGAAAACCCATGAAATTCTTATTTATATTTATTTGTTTGTTTGTTTGTTTGTTTGTTTTAGGAGAGGAAGAGAGAGAATCTTAAGCAGGCTCCATGCCCGAAGTGGAGCCGGATCTCGGGCTGGATCTCATGACCTTTGAGATCATGACCAGAGCCGATCTCAAAATTCAGACACTAAACTGACTGAGCCACCCACAAAATTTTTTAATGAGTTGTACATGGAAAAATACCAGCAGATTGAACTTCAAGGGACTGAAATATTTCATACTGCTAGTCAGCTCCGACATATGCCACTGATTCAGTAATAGCTAAGGAAGCAGATGGACAAGGAAGGATGGTCCAGAGGACAGAGCCAAGGAATACAGAGATCCATGGGCTAGGGAGCCACTCCCAGGGAGTAGAACCCAAGGCCCAAGCAAGGAAGATTCCTTTTCCATCCAGGCTGGAGGCCTGGACAGCATTTGTCTAGTGGGAGTCAGAATTGTTCTATTTAAGGAAGACTGTGCAACTTTCACGCTTCTTGTTCTTGAATGGGAATGTCTGTTGAGGTTATCCTGCCTCTGTCTCATTGTGCACTCTCAGAACATTAGTTGGAACTTTGGACATTTCACCCAGAAAGAGGGTGTAAGTCAGGAGTGCGGATGGCTGAGATCAGAAACCTTTAACCGGCCGTCCCGGGACACTCCTTCCTGCTTTCTCCTTGTCTGTCTCCTATGTCTGCAGGGTCTTATTTCTCTGCCTGACAAACTCCTGCCCTTCCTTCAAGGTTCCACTTTAGTTCCCGTCCTGCACGATTCTCTGTACCTGCCTCTAGTACAGGACTCCCACGGCGCTGTATCAGTTCTTGTCTTTCTAAAGGTGTGAATTACATCTTGTCGACTTTTTATTCACTGTTCTGCTCCTTGTAGTTTAGTAATATTTATACAGGAGGAGAAAGGGATGACCAGTCAGGAGACCTGAGTATTCGTCCCAGATTTGTCACTGACCAGCTCCGTGACTCTGTGACCAGCCACTGACCAGCTCCATGACTAAGATCTCTGGATCTTCGTTTTCAGCTGAATCAAAGTAGGAAGGGCCCTTTCGAACAGAAGACTAAGATTTATCGAGAGCCATCCTCAGGGCATGGGGGCAAAAGCAGCAGACTAGGGGTAAGACAACTTCGGGTCTGTAGGAATCCTCTGTGGATCCCTGGCTTGACCCTTCGATCAAGTTTCCCTAACTGTAAAGAGAGATGCTTTCATTGAATCTGGATTCCTCGCAGAGCAGAGGGGCCAAGTCTGTTTCATGGAACATGGATCCGTCCTCCAGGGGGAAGTATGCATATGTGGGACTGGCAGACAACTGAAAAATACTGACCCAGTTGCTGCTTTTTTTCTGCCCTTGCTCCCTGCCCGAAGGGAATACATCTCTCCCATGCCAGCTTGACTTATTTAGCCCCAGTTTGGTTTTTTTCCCCTTCGGTTTATGACTTCCCTGCAGCCAAAGTCTGGCTGGAAGCCCTCTAGCAAATCTCAAGGATCTCTTGCTTCCCAGTTTTGCTCACTTATTTCTTTGCTTTGAGTTGAACGCACTCACCTGCGGTGTGTGCCTCCTCCCCTTTGCTTAGTCACAGCCTACTTGCTTTTGAAAATTCAGCTCAAATTCCGATTCTGGGGACCCCTGGGTGGCTCAGTTGGTTAAGCAGCTGCCTTCAGCTTGGGTCACGATCCCAGGGCCCTGGGTTCAAGTCCTACATCGGGCTCCTTGCTCACAGGGAGCCTGCTTCTCTCTCTGTCTCTGCCTGCCACTCTGCCTGCTTGTGCTCTCTCTCTCTCTGAGAAATAAATAAAATCTTTGAAAAAAAATTCCGATTCTGTTCACTTCAGCTGAACTTTTTCCTTCCTTCCTTCCTTCCTTCCTTCCTTCCTTCCTTCCTTCTTTCATTCTTTCTTTTTTGTGAGAGATCATTGTCTGCTTGGCTCCATTCTGGGCACTGGGGGTCCTGCCCAGTTTGAGTTGACTGGTTGCTCACAACTGACTGGTTGGCTGGGAGAGTCCAGATGCAAGCAGATCATTTAGTTATGGCATGGGACATGCTGAAACAGAGGATGGCAGAGGGAGCTGTGGCAGTATAGAGCAGGGCCTCTGCCCATCTGGGCTGCTGGGGCAGGGATGGGGGGGTGGGGTGATGGGAAACAGTCAGGAAATGCTCTATGGAAGGGATGATGCTTGAGTTGAGGGTGAGGGGAGGAGTTGTTTGTGAAGTGAGGAGGTGTCCAGTGGTGTTCCATGGGCAGAGCCCCTCCCTGCCATGTCTGCTGCCCACCACCCATAGCAAGGGGAAATCTGCCTTTTCCCACTTTGGGCTGGCACCCCTATTTCTAGTCTATTAATTCTGGATCCAGCTCCTTGAAAACTGTCATGTGGTGATCAGGAAGGTGAGAAGATGGCCATACAAGAAATAAGTAGCTGAAATGCACATATTTAGACTAAGGGGAAAGGACTTTGAGTGAAAAGGAAATGAGGTTTTGAATAAGATTGAGCTTCCAAGTACAACCAAAGGGTAGAAGCTGTAGGAGGTGGATTTCAGCTGACCGCAAGAAAGAACTCTCTACTGGCCTTTCTTTTAAAGTGTACATACAACTTGTCTTGGCAAATTGTCATGGGAGAGGTTCAAATATATATCCTCACTTGCAAATCAGATTGTGGGAACTGATGAGAGTTCTTAGATAAGGTGACCTTTAAGGTTCTTTCCAAGGGTGGGTTTTCTCATACTAGCTCCCCACCACCACTTCAGAAACCTACTTATGACTTTCTGTACTCTCTCACCTGCTGACTAAAGTACAAACTCCAAGGCAGAGCACACAGGACCCTCTCTACTCACACCCCTACTCGATACAGCAATACCAAACTACTTAGAGTTCTTGGCAGGCTTATGCTATGTTCTGTGCTTAAGATGTCCTCCCTCTTCCTTTGTCTTCCTCATAATTTCCAATTGGTCAATTAACTCTCTCCCACTGTCTTTTTAAAATTAATTAATTTATTTTTTAATTTTTAAGGTGGGGAGAGGTAGAGGGAGAAAGAGAATCTCAAACAGGCTCCATGCCTAGTGCAGAGTCTGATGCCAGGCTCCATCTCACAACACTGAGATTATGACCTAAGCTGAAATCAAGAGTCAGACACTTAATCAGCTGAGCCACCCAGGCACCCCACTCTCCCACTGTGCCTTGATTGAAGGGTAATTGCAATGGCTTACTTCCTACTACCATTCAGAAGGAAGCTAGGTGTTCAAATCCCTCCTTTATTAGTTTCTGGTTTCAGCTAGGAGGAAGCCATGTAACAAAAGTCTAGCCAACTGCGCCTTCTCTCTAGTGCTTTGACTCCAAAGATATAAGGAATAAAGGTGATCTGATGGCAGTGGGGATAGTGGGAACGGTATCCTGAACAGACTATTCTAGCAATAACATGGTTGCTGTGTCTTTTTTCCTACTTTTTAGCCTTCTAGAGTGCCCTCAGTACAAACATATTTCCAAGTCAATAAATATTTATAAAAAGAAATGATGAAGCACAAGGATAAAGGTCAAAGACTTGATTTAAAGCAAACTGCACGCAAGACTGGACTATTTAATGATTAGAACCAGAACTAGAGAGGAAAATAAAGATAGGACAACGGTCACATCACTAACAGAAATGAGGAAGTGTTAGTTTAGGGAGGACAGGGAGGAAAGATGGGGAATAACAGGTTTTATTATAATATATATATTTAGCTTCTTATTATGTTAGCTGATGCTAACACAGGTAGATAAATTAAGTCAACTGAAGGAATGAAATGCAAAAATAAAATGGAAAGGACTTTAATATTAGCTCTTTCTCTTTATTTTATTTTATTTTTTATTTTATTTGAGAGAGAGAGCAAGCAAGAGTGCACACGTGCACATGGAGGGGAGGGGCAGTGAGGGAAGGGGAGAGGCAGAGGGAGACAAAGGGGCAGACTCTCTCCTAAGCAGGGAGCCCAATGTAGAGCTTGATGCCAGAACCCTGGGATCATGACCTGAGCCAAAGGCAGACACTTAACGAACTGAGCCACCCAGGTGCCCCTTCTTCTGGGACTTCCGATGAACTAATCAATACATATTTACCAAATATTAAACTAGAAGATTCATTTAGGCTGAAAGTAGATTCTGTATATCATGTATATATTTTAAAAACATATTCTACTTGGATAGCAAACTCTATGAACCATACAGTAACTAAGATAATAAAAATTACGCAGAAACTCATGCCTATAAAGAGGCCTGTTTATTACTGATAACACTTCATTTGGCTAAAACCACAAGAAATCCACACACAAACACTTTAAGTGCAAATTCTCACAGGCAGTACTTATGATACACCCTGGTGTTTTCATCGGAAAAAAAAAAAAGAGAAAATATTGACAAGAACAGGTAAAACAAGAGCACAATTTTGATCTACTGCTACATAGTCAGAAAAATAATTCATTCTTAACGGCATATATTTCATCTGGCATATTCGGTGATGTATACAAAGTTTATTTTTGCCTAAAACGAGAAGGCCTCACCATATATACAGATGCAGACTCTTGCTTGAGTGCCTCTTGTGAGATGTATGATGAATCATAACAGTGGACAAAAATATATCAAATTGTATCAAATTAGCTGTGATTCACTTGGAAGGCAGCAGTAGGAGGCTCAAAGTGGCACCTATACCCAGTGATACTAAGTCTACATAGGTACGTTCTTAGCCTACTAGGCCAACACCTTGTTATGAGTGTAAAATACTAGGCATTACATATAATTTTCCAAACAGGAATATGTTCTGCTCTCTCAAAAGAAGCTGAGTATTTAAGGGTATGCATGTTTAATGAAGATGATTTATTATAAATTTCAGTAATGAGATTTGTTTAAAAAACGGAATCAGAAAATTAACATTTTTGATTGCTTCTTAAACTATTAGCTGCTTTAAGATACAATCCCCTAATTCCTACTGTCGCCAACTAAGCATTCTATAACACGCACTATAACGGGGGTGGGGGAGGTTATGAAAAATAGTAACACATGATCTCTGCTCTCAGGGAGCTGATAGTCAGATGCTCCTTCTCAGTCAAGGAATGCCAGTGAATGGATGAAAACAAAGTGGCCAACACTTCTGAAAATGAGGTTCAGTGATAACGTAACTGTTTCAGGTCAGTTTAATTTGGCAGTAAGACTTTCAAAGTTCAGCTTTTAAAATGTAGGGAACCGGCTAGATATGTTCTGTGTTTCTATTTCTCACATTAAGGTTGGTGTGTGTACCTCCAGGCAGATGTGGCAATTGAGGTGGGGAAGGGGAGACCACTGAGCAGCCTTATGATCAACACAGAGCTCCTTTCCAGCAGCACCTGCTTCCGTGAGGACTGGAGGAATCATTTTTACATTGAAACAGTTTTATTATGGGGAATGCAAAATTCAGCTTCCATTTTTATGATAGAACATGAAATTTCATGAGCGATAGACTGCTTCAGAGTTTGGGCTTGGGCCCACACATAGTCGTCATGTTCCTCTACTTTAGGGTTATGCTGGTGGCAAAATTTGCAAAGCAAACTTTAGCATGCCATGTGCCCTTAGCTTGGTCACTTAACTCACTCTTATATGTCCTCTTTTTAAGGTATAAGGTCTTTAACAAAGATAAAAGATGGCTTAATGAACATAACAGTATAGTTAATATTTTAAAGTAGCCAGTAGTAAAAACTAACTTGGTTTTCAACTGGAACTAAAGAAAGTCATGCCATGTCAAGTCCTGCAATGAAAGGTTCTCTTCTTTCCACTTGGACTTCTTATGGCTTATAATAAGATGCTCTGGGGGACAAAAGGGAAAAAAGATTTCCTAAAATTTTGTGCTTTGGATGCCCCAAGTACAAGGAGACCTGAAATAAAATGTGAGCTCAACTGACCATCCATTTCGACTGGTCGGACTCTTTCCTCATCACTTTCTAGAGCAATCTCAGAAAAACAAATGAATTATAAAAGGCCATAATAAATTAGCATATAGTAGTATCCAGACAGACCAAAAAAGGCTATGAAATAGATTTAAAATTACTTCTTACAATGTTTTAAATATTCTCACAATAGTAACAAAATAAGTAAAAAAAAAAACATAGTTTATGAATCAGCTTAAAGCAATCTGGATGAATACAGTTAAGATTTCTTATCAGTGAGGTAATAGAGCAATAGCTTTTCACAGTAACAAAATGTAGGAGGGCACCTGGGGAAGGAGGGAGGTAGAGAGAAAAAGGCATAAAATAAATGTATCCAAGCGAAATTTGGATTTTTCAAGCATCATAAACATCAGTGGAAAACACTGGAAAGAAATACCAGTAGCAGCAGTTCATAGAACAATTTCTCCATTAAACTCCAGCTAATATCTCTGTTGTGTCCATTCCAGAAGCAACTTCCTTATGAAACAGGAGCCCTATTTCCTATATAAGGATATCCCCAAAGTTTCCAATCTCTTAGAATCTTTCTGTCTGCTGAAGTTACTACATCCAAATAACAATAGAGTTGAAACAAAACCCTCAAATATCCTATAATGCTATACATTCTTCAAGATGAACAAAATGGTGTTCAAGTCTCACTTAATTCGCCCGGTTAAATAAAAAATAATATCCAAGCTGGTCTCTGTGCAATGAATGAAGACTGCGCTCATGCAACTACTACTTAACATATACAAAACCTCTCATGAGCTAAATTCTTGTAGTATATGTGCTGCTGAAGCAAGCACCTAAATTCTTCTAGATATGGAGTGAAACTCAAATGTTACTTTCAGTACTCTCTATGACATCATTGTTGTTCCAACCTGAGTTAAAAAAAAAAAAAAAGTATTGGATAGAACCTTTAAAAGACATTTAGTATATCCCTTAATCTTAAATTTGTTATTTAGTTTTTTGGAAAAGGTCCTTATTCTTTTATTCTGTCCTCACTGAAGACAGAAAAGTTTGCCATATTACTTCTTACTTTGCGTCCTTTAAGAAAAGATTCAACAAACAACTTAAGACTTATTAAATTACCTTAATAGCTTTCTCCCCTCCAGAATTAAATGATCTGAATTCTTTGAACTTTTTCTCATAATCTCTGTAGTATTCTGTTTTATTTATGCTATGTCTTCTCTTCTCCAGCTCCCATATGATCCTAAGACACAACATCCTAGCAGGAATTGAATCAGTAAGAGGGGTACTTTTTCTCACCTTCAAAAACTTGGCCTCTTTATAGTAGTTGTTAATAAAGGAAACAAAAGGTTCACTATCTGTTCATCATTATAACAAATACACATGGGTAAACAACTTGCCCACAGCCAGCTTATTCCCTACTTTTAGCTCTCTCAGTTTACCTTTCAAAAGAAGGTGAGTGCTGTGAAGTGTGTAAACCTGGTGATTCACAGACCTGGGGATAAAAATATATGTATATAAAAAATTAAAAAAAAAAAAAAAAAGAAGCATTTCCTGTGCCATCTTATTGATCTGTTTGTTTATTTCTACTGATTATTTTCAATGTATGCTTTGATCTTGCCAGACTAGTTCTCTCCTTTCCCCCAAAACTCTAGAAAAGCCCAGTTTTAATCTACACACTGAATGAGAATGGATTCATTTTCAAGATACTGTTCGTAAAGAAAAAGTTAAACACTGTAGAGCCCAAGGCTAAGATCTACAGTTGAGCACTCCTGTCTTTCCTGGTCAGCTTGGGTTACTAAATTTACCGTTAGGCAACTGTACACCACTGTGTCAAGTTCATGTTAAATATCATGCTAAGATAGACTTGAGAGCTTGGCTAGAATCAAATAATTTCCCTAATCTATACACTTTAGAACATTTGTAATATTTTGTTGATTTTTAAATTTGGATTTTTAAATTTTTGAGGTAAGAATCTAGGCTTTAATAACTTTTCACCTTAATTAAGATAACTTAAATGTTGCATTATATTAAAGCACTCAAAACTGTTCTCCTTATAATAGACTGACAATCATGGCATGGCTTTAGCGATTATGAATGTGCTAGCATATCATTTTAGCTCCCCTTTGTTCTTCGGTCACTGGAACAGATACTAAAGCCAAATATACATACTTTTCATATATATAGCATTGTTCATACTACTTGGTAGAATATAGGCTATCTCCAAAATTACATTCTACATTCTTAAAAGCAAATAAAACAAAAAAGTCTGCACATTTCTTCGTCAGTACAAAGCCTTTGAAAACAAAGTCATTCAGAAGTATGGTGCTCTACACTTACTTAGCTGTCTATTAACTACAGTCATATGGGATCTAACTATAGAAAAGGAAGGAACAAATTAACAATAGTGGCAATACAATAATTTGAAAATTATATTTGCACTATATGGATTCAAACAAATGTTAGCTAATAAAGCTGCAACAAACCATACCATTTACTAAATAGTCTAATTAGTTTAAATGTTATATTATTATTATTATTATTATTATTTAGGAAATAAATACTCTAATACCAGTTATGTCCCATTAGCAATTTGTTTAGTATGATTACACCCAAGGCCTTGTTACTGTTACCTCTTAGCTATATCACATGTGTTTATGTATTCTGCTGAGTTGTATAGGACAGGATACACTTTAAGAAAATTAAATAATACTTCTCTACTAAGACATTTTTAGAAGACTGGAGAATCAACCAAAAGTGACCTTCCAAAATTTTTTTTCACATTGAGGGGCGCCTGCGTGGCGCAGTTGGTTAAGCCTCCGACTCTTGATCTCAGCTTGGGTCTTGATCTCAGGGTCATGACTTCAAGACCCACATTGGGCTCTATGCTGGGCATGGAGCCTACTTGAAAAGAAATACGCAAAAATTTTTTCCACATTGAAAAAGATAAGTTATACTATTGAGATCAGAAATTCTATAGTAGCCAGCAAGATATTAGAATAAACTGGACTTTAGTTTTAAAACATGTAGTTTTAATGTTTGGTAACATCTAAAATCTGGATATTATATTTCTTAGTAAAATTAGCATTATTTCATCTGGTAAAGGAATAAATCTACTTACAAAAATTTAATTCCAAAGTTAAATTTGTAAATAAATTAAGAGCTCCTTTCTCAGTTCGGATTTTTTTCTCTACCTGAAGGCTGTGATTATTGCACTTAATTCTTACAAGAAGATCCTTAAGCACAGTTACTTTGAATCTGATTTTATTAAGATTTTCATTTACATTCATAAGATTTTTAGGAGGGCGAATTGATTTGATATAGAGGGGAAGCACCTATATAGTTTGGTCTGAAATAACTGTCTGAAAATTAACTGACTAAATTATAGTCAATGCAGGAACACTGTTTTAATTCATAACATACCCTGAGAAGGCACTAAGAAATCTGACAAGAACGAAGCCACTAGGAGCATTGCCACTATTGTTTCATATTCAGTAAACGTCAGAATTTTAAATACATACAATAAATTTACACTGCACCAAGAGCACCTGAAACACATATGGTAACATCTGTTCTAAGCTAGAAATGCCCAATTTCAAATACTCTACTTTGTAAGTTAATACCTATGATGTAATAATGATACTTTGCCACACTATGCTGGGAGCAATGCCATTTTCTTGTCAATTTTATAGATTAATTTCCTTAGCTAATTCAACAACTATATAACATTTATCTACCTTTTTAAAAAACCGTGCTATACACAAGTACAATACGGAACTAAGCTTAATCACACTTTAATAAGAAAACTCACTTTTGTATTGTTTTTTTTTTCTGTTAAAGGAAGAACAATGTGTTACTAGAATACTTTTAATGCAATGACATTTGTTCAAGATTATGAAAAAATTCGAATCCTTTCTCTCCAGATCATTTCCTTTCGAACTTATACAGTTTGTTTCATCAGCCCACCGAAAGAAAGAAAATCAAAGTGCAAAGATACTTGACCAGATGAGATAGAGAATGCTAACACGACTTCAATGCATGGAATTCCTGGTTGTTCTGTTCCATGTGCCGGTGCCAAGTCATGGCGTACTGGTGTGCACTAAACAGAACGCCAGATCAGTCCATTTTTACTAGGCTCAAGAAAATTCTCAATCAAAGCTTCAATGAGTTTCTTCAATTCCTCTTCTAGGAAGGCAGTGTCACTGAAGAGAAAGATGGGGAGTTTTGAAATTCTTGATTTTTACCACTTTAAATTTTGTTTAAATTGTTATAATTTTTAAAAGGGGATGCTTAAACACTTTGTAAACCAAAAAGAAGTTCACTCCGTTAAAACAAAACAAGACCAAAGTTGGGGGCGGGGGCAGGAATCACACACAAGAAAACACCATGATCACAAACTTAAGTTGTACAGCATTAAAGGGAGTTCCTTGTTACATGATACATGGATGAGTTTCGGTATATCTAGATTTTTCTCCTTGGTCAGGCAATTTAATGGTCCAGAACACCAATACCAGGCCTTATACTAAAATGGCTTCCTGATACTTTGAAGAATACTCAGTAGATGTTATGGGATGATACAGCATGACTCAGATACAGAAGGGGAATGGGACTAAAAAAATGAGATGCTTAAGAAATAAATACACATTTACAAATATGTGCTTCAAAGTCATCACTGCTGTTGACCAAAACATGTATAGGAAAGCCTCTTTTCAACTGCCTCCATGATTATTTGTTATTACTTTAATAATCATCCATTATTTTCAACCAAATATAGCATTACCCTAATTTGGTTTCCTTTAAACTCTACTCTGAATGACTTTAGGACATCCTTTTTTTGCCCCCAAAAGAAAATAAAAATCTCTTAAATGCAAAGGTTTAGAGACATACAAAATAATGTACCTTGGAATCTGAAGACAATTCCAAAGCATCTCTTTCCCAAAAATATACTGATCAGTGACAACATTATAGAAGGTACTACTTTTAATAAGTGTAAATAGGCTTTAGAAGGTGGCTGTGCTCACCACTATACCACCAATGCTTAAGTGTAAATGACCTTTGAATATGTTTATTAAAGTTAATTTAGTGACAATTCAGACTCTTAAAGGGAAATAAATTGGGCAGATTAAGTCAAATCATATTAGATATATGAAATGAATGTTTGAAAATAAATTATTTGTTGATCATTTCTTTAGGTTCAGCATAACAGTTAAAGCTCACAGAACCTTCCCAGTAATAAAAATCTACCAAAATCTTGAAATTCAATTCCCAAATGGTCCAACTCTTTGGAAAACAGTCTGGCAGTTCCCCTGAAGGTTAAACACAGAACTACCATGTGATCCAGCAATTCTCCATCTACATATGGACCCAAGTGAAATGAAAACATGTCCACACAAAAACTTGTGCACAAATGTTTATAGCACTGTTACTTGTAATGGTTAAAATGTGGCAATAACCCAAATGTCCACCACCTGATAAAAGGATTTAAAAAAAAAAAAAGTGTTGTATCTATACAACAGGATATTATTAGGCCAAGAAAACAATTAAAAAAAAAAAAGAATTAAGTGCTGATTCATGCACCTTGAAAACAGATGAACCTTGAAAACATCAGGCGAAGTAGAAGATGCCAGTCACACAGGGCCATACGTTGTATGATTCCATTTATATGAAATGCCCACAATAAGCAAGTTGATAGTGACAGATAGTAAATTGGTGGTTGCCGAGGGCTACATGGAGGGGGATGGCAAGTGACTGCTAATGGATATGGGGCTTCTTTCTGAGGGGATAAAAATGTTCTAACATGGAATATAGTAAAAAAAAAATGTGTAGTGATGTTTGCACAACTCTGAATATACTAAAAACCACTTAACTGTATGCTTTTAATGGGTAAACTGTACAGTATGTGAATTTAATCTCAATAGAGCCTATATATATATATAAATATACAAATCTAAATATATAGTATATATATTTTAAAAGTCAATTCTCACCTCTGCTCAGGGGATGCACACATCTCCGCATAATATTTTATCTTTGGTTCTGTCCCACTTGTCCGAAGAGTAGCGACACAGCCATTTTGAAAAGTAAATGTAATCATTTGGCTATTTTTACTCACAGGCAATACCTATGCACAAGGTGAATAATGGCTTAGTTACACTCGGTACCTTTTTCATTTTCAGGAGTTGTAAAATATATTCTACTTATGTGAGGTATCTAAAGGAGTCAAATTCATAGAAACAGGAGTACAAGGTCATTGGCAGGAGGTAGGGGAAGGGGGAAGTGGGGAGTTGTTTAATGGGCATGGAGTTTCAGTTCAGCAAGATGAAAAAGTTCTGGACATCTGCTGCACAACAAGGTAGACAGAGTTAACACCAACGGACTGCATGTGGTAGATTTTGTTATGTATTTTTTACAATTAAAATTTTGTTTTTTAAATTACAAAACACAAAAGATTATATACACAATAATTCATAAATATGCCATTTACTAAACATTTATAATAATACGGCATTGGGTTATATACCTTACACACATGATCTCCAGGCCTCAGCAACAATCTTCCAGAGTAAATATTACTGCCAGTTTACTGACATGGCTCAAAAAGAGTAAATGACCTGGTCAAGGTAATCAGCTAAAGTGGCAGAGCGAGAAGTTGGAGCCAGGTCTATGTATCACAGTCCAAACTGCCTCTGCGTTGGCAAAGGGCTTTACAATTTCGAAGCACTTTCATAGACAGTTTATCAATTGTCTCCAAAGCAGACTGCATGTGTCCTAGAGGGCAGGCAAAATAATCCACTGACTGGGGTACAATAAAAGTTTATATTTTTTACCTAAAAGTTAAAAAAGGAGATGAATCTTTACTGACATTGAACACACGGATTCATCCTAGTACTCCTTCTGTGAAGGTATCTTGGGGGAACTGTGGGGGTTGTACTAGGACAGAGGTGGTGCCTTTCAACAGGGTCTGAGCCTGATCCTTTCTTTGAAATCCCTCCCTCAGTTACAGGTACTACTACACACCAGTTGCTTAAGACAGAGACCCTTCTCACCTCTTTTTCACTCACAGACCATCAACTAGCAAGTCTTGTCTATTCTAGTCTTTAACTCAATTTCGTCCAACTTTCTCTACCACTACTGCTAATAGATTTAATTCAGGCTCCCATCATCTCTCATCCTGATTCCTGAAACAGCAAAATAACTGAACTTCTGGGAGTTAGCCTCTCTCTAACCCCCATACCGTATGTGCCATTCCTCCTCGAACTCCACACTACAGTGTAGAGAACTCTTGGTGGTTTTTTGGAGGAGAACATGCCTTCCTACCTCCAGACCTAGCACTTGGTGCTTCCTTTGCCTGAATACCCACTGTTCCTTCCTAAATACCCACTGTTCCTCCTACATCTGGATAACTCTTACTCACACTCAGCTCACAGAAGTCCTCTAGAAGGTCTTCTGTAAGGCTCCCAGATCTGAGCAAGGGTCCTTCCTATGCTCTTCCATGGCACCTTACGCACCCCCGGTCTGTTTCATTTTGTAAAGTAATCCCTGCTTACTTCCATTTCCCCTCTAGCCTCTTGAGTGCAGAAACAGTGGCTTTGTCATTGCTCCTTCTCAGTGTGCCTACAAGGGCTTTGATAAATGCCTGTTGAACACACAGAGAGCAATCTGGAGTGTGAAGAAAACACTCAGGAGGTCTTTGACACTATGTGACCGCTGGGGTAAATTAACAATATCTGTAGTACCTGCCTTACAAAATTGTTGTAAGCATCTGTGGAGAGCAGACAGAAAAGCACTTTGAATAAGGAATATCCTAAACCTTAAAGGGGGTTAATAGGAAAAAAAGCATCACACCAAGAACTACTCCTAAGCACAACATTACTGAAATAAAAAGAAACAAAAAATTTGGTTTGTCTCATCAAGTAGTTTACAAAGACAGAAAAATAGATACCAACAACTGGGAATGAATATTTGCTGATTAGATGAATAGACATAAAAGGAATATGAGCTATATTCTATGCAAGAAATGACAGATATGGGACGCCTGGGTGGCTCAGTGGGTTAGGCCGCTGCCTTCGGCTCAGGTCATGATCTCAGGGTCCCGGGATCGAGTCCCACATCGGGCTCTCTGCTCAGCAGGGAGCCTGCTTCCCTCTCTCTCTCTCTGCCTGCCTCTCTGTCTACTTGTGATCTCTCTCTGTCAAATAAATAAATAAAATATTTAAAAAAAAAAAAAAAAAAAAAAAAAAAAAAAAAAAAAAGAAATGACAGATATTCCAAAATATATTATGCCTGTAGCATGTGGGACAACATCAGAACATTATAAGTGGAAATTTAGTCTAATAATCCTAACAATAACCAAATACATATGATTAGCAATTAATGGCATTTATTTATTTTTTTAGAAGATTTTATTAATTTTAATTTTTTTTTAAGATTTTACTTATTTGCCAGAGAGAGAGAGAGAACACACAAGCAGGCAGAGAGGCAAGCAGAGGCAGCGAGAGAGAAGCAGGCTCCCTGCTGAGCAAGGAGCCTGATGTGGTACTTGATTCCAGGACCTTGGGATCATGACCTGAGCCGAAGGCAGACACTTAACCAACAGAGCCACCCAGGTGTCCCTATTTATTTATTTGACAGAAAGAGAGAATGCAAGAGCAGGAACACCAGTAAGGGAAGTGTGAGGGAGAAACAGGCTCCCCACTGAGCAGGGAGCCTGATGCGGGGCTCAATCCCAGGACTCTGGGATCATGACCTGAGCTGAAGGCAGCTGCTTAAAGACAGAGCCACCCAGGTGTCCCAATTTATGGTGTTTAAATATTTGTTGAGCACCTACCACAAAAGCAGGAGCTTTGACAGGCACGGAGGTATGTCAGAAATGGATCTGACATGCACAACACGATGATAACAATAAAATAGAAAGTGATAAATGACAAGAGGAAGGCACAATATATAATGAAACCTCAGGAGGAAGATATCTAATTACAGGACCTGGAGGGTATGTGGAGGAGGTGATATCTGCCTGAAGTCTTAAATAATGGCTAAGGTGTGGACCTGCCGCAGAGGAAAGAGAGGCAGATTGGGGAAATAGCTTGAGCAAAAACAGAGATATTTTTATTTTCATTTCTTTAAAGATTTTACTTATTTATTTGAGAGAGAGAGATAGCCAGAGAGAGGAGGGCAGGGGTAGGGGGTTGGTGAGGAGGAAGCAGACTCTCTGCTGAGTGGGGAGCCCTGACTTGACTCTGGTCTCGATCCCAGTACCCTGGGATCATAGCTTGAGCCAAAGGCAGAAAACTAACAAATGGAGCCACCCAGGTGCTCCCAAATACAGAAATTTTTCATAAAAATGTATGCATATAAGAAACTATAAGTTGTCTATTTGGCTGCAGGTGTAGGGACTAAGGTTGAAAAGGGAAGTTGCAAATAGGTGTAATGGAGAGCTTTGAAACGACAGGCTTTTAGACTTTATCTTCAACATCACACATTCTCCCTCTCTCCGTTCCTTTCTCTTTTTGTCTAATTCTCTTTCCCACCTCCCAGGGAGGAGCATACACTTGGGGAGAGAGGAGGACAGGATCAGAGGCAGGGAGCCTGTTAGTAGGATTATAACCGCTCTGAAGAAAAACAATGAATCCTAGTTTCAAGACATTCACAGGCTTTAACTTCCACTATTTTATTATAGTACAAAGTACTACAAATCGTTAAACTTAAAAAAAAAAGGGGGTACTTACTGATTTCTTATTAGGCTGGCTGCTGTCATAGCCAGTAGTAACATCCCGTATGTGCAATATAGCAAATGTCCCACAGAATTTTGGATATTCTTTTGGAGAATCAAAATTGCGAAGCCTTTCAAATATACTTTTGATGGTACTTGGATCATAACACAAGAAATATGAAGTTTTTGAAATATGATAACCATATCTGCACAAAGATTTAAAGTGTTAAAGTCAGATTTCAGATAACTCTTCAGGAAAGTATAAAGATAAGCCTATTACAGTATTAAGTAGGAAGTGGCAGTCTTTACTTCAGTTTTAGAACTTTTTAGAAAGGACTGGCTGTTTTCGAAAACCAAATTTAGAAAGCTAAAAGGAGGGCCCCCAAAATGAGAAGTTTGGCAATTGAAAAGAGAAATTCATAATAACAGAACTTACTTTTCATAGACCTTAATCAGCTGCTGTTTTAGTGTTATATTCATGGTTTCCAGGTAAGCTGCCATCTCGGCAGCAACTACGGCTGCACTCACCCCATCTTTATCCAAAACCGAAGTGCCACACAGAAAACCTAAGAATTAAAACACATTTTTTTTTTAGATTTTTATTTATTAGAGAGAAAGAACGAGCACACAGGAGCAGGGAAGAGGAGTGAGGGAGAGGGAGAAGCAGGCTCCCCACTGAGCACGAGCCAGGACAAAGGTGGGGCTCGAACCCAGGACCCCAGGATCATGACCGGAGCCAAAGGCAGACAAACGCAGACACTTAACCAACTGAGCCACCCAGGGGCCCCTTAAAACACATTTTTTAAAAAGGGGAAAACTTAAGCCTAAAATAATTTCAATAGTTTTACATTTCTTCAGAAGAACCAATGAATTTAAGAGCCTACTGACAGATGAAGCCCACTGATACTGAAGGTACTTAGGGTACTTTTAAGGGTCTTCCCCCCAAATCCCCCCAACAAAAAGTGCATCTACATATTTCTGAGTTCTCTGTGGTTTTTACAACTCAAAAGACAAAACCGGAAGACAAAATTTCCTCTCCACAGAATTACACTTTAAAATATGCTCTCATTCAAATTTTAAAGATTTTAATATTTACTACATACCAATTGACTCCTCAAATGCAAAAAGGACTTCTTTCCCATTTTCCAGGAGGTCTTTTATCCTACTTCCAATCCATTTAAAACCTGGTAATGTTTCCTGAAATGAAGAGAAGGCCATTCTAAGTAAGTGACTCCTCATAGACATATAGAAAGACCTCTCACTAAATGCATGTAACACTTTCATAGTGATCTTCTCTAATGGCTTTTGGCCCACACAGATTTATACCATACTAAGCACATAGCCAGGAAGTGCTCAGATTCATATTGCCATGACTGATAACCTACTATTTATTGAGCACAGAAATAGCTGACTGACACCAAATAGAATCCAACATCTGTAAATGGGGATCCAGACAGTCACAGAGTAACATAAATACATCTATTATGATTATCTACTATTCATCAAGCATCATTAACAGGCGCTTTATGTCATTGTCTCTTTTAATGCTCATAAAAACTCTGTTGCTGAAACACAGGCTCAGAGACTCAGTGAGTTTGCCTGAGACTATGCTGTACATAAGAGATGGAGCCAGGATTCACCTACACTGCTTCTCAGAAACTGTCTTTGGGTCTGTATTATAAGTACAATATAAGAGAACCTATGAAGCTTGTGATTTAGTCCCCTTTGGGTTTTTAATGATGTACTTTCATCATTATCACAGCGCATGCTTAAACCAGGTGTCCCTTACCATAACACCATGGAGTAAATAAAACCAAGAAAGTTACTAAGCCCTTCTTTTTTTGTTTTTGTTTTTTTATAAACATATAATGTATTTTTAGCCCCAGGGGTACAGGTCTGTGAATCGCCAGGTGAACACACTTCACAGCACTCATCATAGCACATACCCTCCAGCCCTTCTTTGTAATTAGGTCCAAGGACTTTTCATCTTATAAGCTACTGTTCACTTTAAAGACATGAGCTGTTGTAGAGTCAACAGAAAGAGCATGTGATAGACACTGACTCTAGAACTCGCCATTAGTAACTTAATGATTCCCAATTTACCTCTCTACTTCCTCAGTGGGAAAAAAAATAAAGCTAAAACCTTTGCTGCCATCCCCAGAACCAACAAAAAACACAAGGAAGCAAATTTATAATACTGGTCTTTAGGATCATGTTCTCTTTTGTGCTCATTATACATTATTTTTGCCATAAATATTAATGAGGAAAATGTTAACATTACCATAATTCAAAATCTTAGGCTTGAATAAATTTTCAATTTCTGTTCATTAGCAATTTGTTGTTGTTGTTTTTTTTAAGATTTTATTTATTTATTTGACACAGAGAGAGAGAGCGCACAAGAAGGCAGAGAGAGAAGGAAGCAGGGTCCAGACTGAGCAGAGAGCCTGATGCAGGGCTTGATTCCACGACCCTGAGATCATGACATGAGCCGAAGGCAGAAGCTTAACCCACTGAGCCACCTAAGAAACCCTATTGTTTTTTTTAAGTAGGCTCTGTGCTGGATGTGGAGCCCAACACAGGGCTTGAACTCACGACTGTGAGATCAAGACCTGAGCTGAGATCAAGAGTTGGATGCTTAATGGACTGAGTCACCCAGGCACTCTGGTATTTGTATTTTTTTTTAAGCCTGAGATTGAAAGTTCTATTTCATTAAAACAAATATAATTGGTTTTTTTTTTAATTCAGCCAATTATTGTTAAGACCTATAGCTTGGCTGTGGCTCAAGAAAAATGCCCAGAGGTGACATCTGCACTGATATTTGACAAAGATGACAGAGGAAAGGCAATTTAATTGGCATCAATCCCAGAAGCTATAGAAACTGTTAGCTTAACTCTCTAAGGCTCACGAAAGTTAATGATCTGTGCTGAGAGTTATTTCTTGTTTTTTGGATATAGAATCATTAGGTCTTAACTTATAATTTAGAAGACTAAGTTTCTTAAGACTGAACTTGAAGAGCCTAAATAATGGTCATGATTATTTTTTGGAATGGAGTTTTTGGAATGGAATGGATTATTTTTTGGAATGGAGTTTATGTTACTGATGAGGTCACTAGGTGCCAGATTTTCTAAGTATGAAAACCAGATTTGGGGGCACCTGGGTGGCTCAGTGGGTTAAAGCCTCTGCCTTCGGCTCAGGTCATGATCCCAGGGTCCTGGGATCGATCCCCGCATCGGGCTCTCTGCTCTGTGGGGAGCCTGCTTCCTCCTCTCTCTCCCTGCCTCTCTGCCTACTTGTGATCTCTGTCTGTCAAATGAATAAATAAAATCTTTAAAAAGCAAACAAACAAACAAACAGATTTTGTTGTATAGAATAATAAGCATTAATGCAATTTTAAAAGAATATCTTATCTCAGTTCCAGAAATTCACATACTGGATGGATGGACTTGACTCAAGGTGTCTAAACTGTCACAAGATTAAGCAAGTGTTAACATAACTAGAAAAAAGGGGAGGATTTTAAATCAAATCAATACAAGTTCCTTTTGGTGGGGAAGTGGCTTTAATGTATAGAAATTGATTTAGAAAAGTAGCATGCAGATATTCTCTGTTCTTACTTCAAAATGAAATCCTTCTTTAAGTGCAATTGCCTTCAAAATTTTGGAAGAGACCGTGGTGGCTAACATATAAACATTCTTCACATCAGCATTTCTTGATGTATTTTTCTTCCAGCAGTCAAACATCCACCACCCAAACAAAGCTGCCAACTCGTTCCCTGTGAAAACTTTCCAGTGACCACTGTAGAGAGAACGAAGAGTCAAGTCAAGACTTTTAGAACTGCTCATTAAAATTTCTTGACACTTAGACATATAAATTACCATCCTTCATGTACGAAAATCCAAAAGCTATTATACGAGATTTTTGAGAAAACGTTTAGGATTATTTCTAGCTCACCATGGGTGAATTTAGGGTAGAAAAGGCAACAATGTCTGTTGAAAAATTATTACACTGTAACTTTTGTTCTCTTACTTAATCTAAGAAAAGTTATAATATGATGTCCTATCTATATAAGGACATTTATCACAACATATAAGGGCAAAAATACACTGCAATCCAAAGGACCAAGATTAGAAAATGATTATATTGATAAAGCAATCTGTTGGGATATCATGTCCTTTTATAATATTTTAAACAATATTTAAGGACTGAAAAAAGTGTTCACGGTACAATATCAAATGGGAAACAAGATAGAAAAATATATGTAGCATGATAATAATTTTATAAAAACAAATATGTCTTAAGGAAATGTCAAAATATATACCTAGGGGTTATCTTTGGATAGTGGACTTAACAAGAGATTTATTTTCTTATTTTTTTATTATTTTGAATGAGCCTGTAAGACTTAAAATCAAAACCTCTTTTTCAAAGCTTAAGCTTTTAATTAAATAACAGGCTTTACTTACTTCTCCTGAAGTTCTGCCACTGCCAGCCGGTCTGCATCAGGATCTGTGGCTAGCACAATTCGGGCATTTTCTTTCTCTGCCAGTCTCAAAGAAAGTTCCTGAAACAATAAGCCAAATCACCAGATTGTATTCCAGATGTTAAATTCAATGTTAATACTCCTACTTGTGGGCACTATGTTAGTTGACATCAATTTTAGAATGAATACAGTTTGACTAAATTTAGTAAATAAGCCTAGAAGTAGGGATATCCACCAAAGAGATTTCAAATAAAACAGAATATATAGCTCCAATAGAAATTAAATTATGTCAACGAAGGTGGTTTCTGCCTTTGTAAGTAATCTTTGAATTGTCAATGAGTTTATTTGATAAAGTTTAATACACTAATAATAATTTAAATAAAGGAAAAAAAATACCAGCACAGATTCTCCTTCTTCAGGATTTGGGCATTTAACAGTAGAAAAGTCTGGATCAGGATCTTTTTGTTCTGGTACTGGAATTGGAGGCTTAAAACCAAACACCTGAAAAGCCAACTGCACATAGTCATGTCCAACCCCATGGAAAGATGTATGTACAAATTTCAAGGTGGTCTTTGAGTTTAATTCCCTGTAAAGGAAAAGAGTTATTCAATTGATATCATAAAACTTGGTACTTGTGGTAAAATTAAAATCAGCTATAGAGAAGAAGCTAAAATCTATTTTTTTGGATGAAGAAAAGATATTCAGCAAGCCAGCAGCTTTCTAGCAATAGCATTAGCTATTTATGGAATAGTTATGAAAATATGGAAATAAGGCAAAAACAAATTTTAGAGAAAATTTCTTAATCTCGTATAGAGAATACATATATTTAGCTATAACTTTAACAGTGTTATTAGTAATTAATATACTATACAATTAGTAATTTATAATATACTAATATACCCTATATATATCCTATATATATATACCCTAATATACTATACAATTAGTAATTAATATACTATACAATTCATCTATTTAAAGTGTGCAATTCAATTCAATTTTACTATATTCATAGATTCTTCATCCATTACCATAATCAATTTTAGAAAATTCTCACTATTGACAAAAGAAACTCTACCCCAGAGCCACCATCCCCTAACATTCCCATTCCTCCTAGCCATAGGCAATCACTAATATACCCTCTGTCTGTTTCTGTTTCTATAGATTTGCCTTCTCTGGACATTTTATATAAATGGAATCATATAATATGTGGTCTTTTGTGACTGGCTTCGATCATTGAGCATGTTTGCAAAGTTTATCCATGTTGTGGTATGTATCAGAATTTCTTTTTATTGCTGAATAATATTTCATTGTATAGATATAGCACAGTTTATTTACCCATTCATCAGTTGATGGATATTTGGGTTATTTCCACCTTTTAACTATGATGAATGGTACTATTTAGCTATCTTTTTAATATAATGAACAGCCAACACATCTTTATCCCTGTTTCTTTTCTTTATTTGTTAATCTTCTTATATGGTAATGTTATCCCTGTATTTCCATTGGATACCTGTGAAAACATATCTTTTTAAGATCTTCCATGTATCTCCTGCAAATGTCCTGCAGAGGATCTCTCTTCAGTGGGCTGGTATCCACTAAATTATCATTCCAGGAACCATTCCAAGGTTCCACACATTCTTCTATACATTTCAGAATTTCTTTATCATGAGGAGATGTGATCTGAGCACCAGTTTCCCAATAAACCTAGATGATAGGTAAATACAGCTATAAGTAGTTGAAATGTTGGCCAGATATTTTTAGCTACAGTAGAGATATTTGGCTTTACATAGAAGTGTTCCAAGTTAATTAAGTAGAAAATATCAACATGGGACTAATTTAATACCAAAGGATGTCCATGATAATGATTCTACAGGGACTCTTCAATAAAGGGATAATGTATTATTTTCATTTTTAGAAGTGTACTTTAATAAGAGTACAATTAAAATAAAATCAGGGCATCATTATGATAACATATTAATATGCATATGCCATAGTAGCCAATCATACTCTTAGATTTATAACTATATACTAAAGATAATCTAAGAAATCATGGATATCCATAAAATTTCATACTATAAAATTTTAGCATTAAGTAGTTCTGTAATAAAGAAGAAATTACTTTTCAGATGTAAATTAAAGTAGAATACATGTCATATCAGACAGTGTCTATATCAGGAAATATAATTAGCATATTAATTATTATATATACTTTTCAGCATATGTGTTTTCAGTACTTAATGAATGAAAATACATTTCATTAAGCTGTCAGTTTGCCAAGTATTTCAATTAACAAGACATTAGGAACAGTTAACAACAACAACAACAAATCAATAAAGTGTATTTTTAGAATTCATAGGATTTCAAATTTAGAAGACACTTAGAGAATATCCATAATGACTTCTACCAAATATATGACAGGACTACCCTCTTCTGCCTCCTGAATGAAGGAAAGAAGAATACATTTGAATATGTACTATGTACTAAGCTCTGTGCCAAACAAGATGGTAGACAAGAAGACCTGAAAATTCTCACTCTATAAACATTTTGAAATGTTAGCTACTGTTAGAAAAGCATTATCTAAAATGCATAGGTCAGTTCAGAAGAAGAAAAGGGAAAACTCCAGGCAGTGGGAAAAAAGGAAAACCAGAGTGATATAAGGTTGTGGAGCTGATGCTGTGACTGCCTGGAGTTTGGGAACTGTCTATTTATTTGGTTTTGAGTTGTAATACTCATGTGGAAGGTAGGAAATTGGAGACCTGAGACTCCCCCCATCCCCGATCAGTGGAAATACAGAATAGAAGTCCTGCCCATTATTACAGAAAGGTGTTGAGGAAGGATGTGTTTTCTGGGGTATTTTTAAAAACTTTCAAATCTGAGATCTCAGTTAATATAGAAATTGCTCCCAGTCAGTGAAACTCCTGGTTCCTGCAGAAATTAAAAAACAGGGGCGCCTGGGTGGCTCAGTGGGTTAGAGCCTCTGCCTTCAGCTCAGGTCACGATCCCAGGGTTCTGGGATCAAGCCCCGCATCGGCTCCCTGCTCACCAGGGAGCCTGCTTCCTCCTCTCCCTCTGCCTGCCTCTCTGCCTACTTGTGATCTCTTGTCTGTCAAATAAATAAATAAAATCTTAAAAAAAAAAAGAAATTAAAAAACAAAACAAAACAAAACCAGTAACTGCTCTGAGTGATGTTCCCACATCCCAAGCCACAAAAAAGATTCTATCCATAGGCCCCGAAGGTTCACCATGAAAATTTATAAAACATGAGAAAAAACTCTTAGCCTTTGTCCTTGCCCATTTCTTCTTGCCTTTGTATATGGATGTGATGCCTAGAGGTATAACCATTCTATGATGTTCACACTTGAAGGAAAGGCCAAAAAAACCTGCAAAGAGATGCCAGGCGCAACAACACTGAGCTACAGAATCCTGCTAGTAGCCATGTACCCTGGACTTAACTTCATGTGTGAGAAATCAATTCCTATCAGCTTAAACTGACAGAAAAACCCATAAGTTTTCCAAATCTGTAGCAGAAAGTATCCCTATCTGATATAGTAACAGAAAAATCCATGCAACAAAATATATCCATGAACAAACTTTAAAAGAAATATTTGAAAGGTGTCTGTAGTGGCTCAGTTGGTTAGGTGTTTGACTCTTGATTTCAGCTCAGATTATGATCTCAGGGTCTTGAGATGGAGCCCTGTCTTGGGCTCCATGCTCAGTGTGGATTCTCTCTCCCTCTCCCTCTGGCCCTCCCTCTCACAATCCCGTTTTTTCCCTCTTTAAAAAAAAAAAGTTATTAAAATATGAAAGACCTATTAAAAATATTTAAAATATTACTAAAGTATATAATAGAAGCCTTGAAAGAACAGAAGGATACACCCTGTTAATGAATGAAGAGACTCAATAAATATTATAAACATGTTGAAGCTTCCTAAATTAATCTACAAATGAAATATGATACCAATAAAAATACCAAAATAGCCTTTTCCCCAAAATGGAAAAAATATAATAGTATCATGCATGGAAAAATATAAATAAAGTCATGATATGGGGGGAAATATCTGCAAAATATTGAGGTATTTTGATGATAGGGTTTATTTGATGACCAAGAGCTACTTTTTATATATAAAGAGTTCCCACAAATCACTAAGAAAAAGAGCAATAATCAAAGAGAAAAATGAACAAAACCTTTAACAGACATCTCCGGAAAGGGAAAACAAATCTAATGCAAGTAAATGAAAAGACAGTCTACCTTACTCCTAAAACAGGTACAGATTAAACATAACACTCATCTATCTGATTGGCAAAGACCAAAATGGTAATATGGGAGGTATGGGATAAAGACCCTTTTACGCTGTTAGGGAGAGTAGCAGTTGGTACAACCACCTCAAAGAAAGAGTGACAAGTTTTCTTTCATACTGCTTTGAC
Organism: Mustela lutreola; assembly: GCF_030435805.1. Lineage (NCBI taxonomy): Eukaryota > Metazoa > Chordata > Mammalia > Carnivora > Mustelidae > Mustela > Mustela lutreola. The sequence goes on along the minus strand of NC_081290.1, from coordinate 230,910,057 downwards.
TCAAAAGTTTCACTTCTAGAAATTTATGATATAGATGAACAATGCCATAGAAATACAATGTAAGCCACAAATGCAAGCCACTTACATAATTTTAAAGCTTTTAGTAACCACATTAAGATAAAAAGAAACAGGCATAATTAGTAGTAATATACTTCATACAGCCCAATATATCCAAAATATTATCATTTCAACATATAATCAATACAAAATTAATGAAATATTTTACATTCTTTTTTCATAGTAAGTCTTTGAAATCTGGTGTGTATTTTATACTTTCAGCACACCTCAATTCAGACTAGTCATAGTTTAAATGTTCAATAGCCATAGGTGGCTAGTGGCTACAATATTGGACACTGCAGCAAATGAAAAAAATACAAGCAACAGCTAACATTTATTGAGCACTGGGCATTTTTCCTGCAATATCTCCTTTAATCCTCACTCCCACTCTATGACCTTGGTTCTATTATTATCCCTAGTTTGCAGATGGGGAAACTAAAGTACAGAGAAATGAGCCTCTTTATTTTTTAAAGATTTTATTTATTTATTTGAGAGAGAGAGAAGTAGGCTCCCCACTGAGCAGGGAGCCCAATGCACGGCTTGATCCCGGGATCCCGGGATCCTGGGATCATGACCTGAGCCAAAGGCAGACACTTAACTTACTGAGCCACCCAAGTATCCTACAGTCAGGTTTTAAACCCAACCCAAGTTCTAACTACTATTCCATACTGATTATATAAATCTACTTACACATATGAACAAAGACATATGTAGAAGAACACTCTTTGTAGCACTGTTTATAAATAGCAGAAGATTAGAAACAAATGAACTGTTCACCAACAGAGGATTGCTTAAATAAATCAGGATTGTGGGGAGCAGGGTGGTTTAGTCTGTTAAACATTCCACTCTTCATTTTGGCTCAGATCATGATCTCAGGGTCATGAGATCGAGCTCCACATTGGGCTCCATGCTCAGCATGGAGTCTGCATGAGTGAAGATTCTTTCTCTCTCCCTCTCCCTTTGTCCCTCCCCCAACCCATGTGTTCTCTTCCCCACTGAGCAGGAAGCCTGCTTCTCCCTCTTCCTCTACTCTTCTCTGCCCTTCTCCTGTTCTCTCTCTCTCAAATAAATAAGTAAAATCTTTAAAAAAATAAATAAAATACAATAAATCAGGATTTGTTACATAGACTTTTAAAGATGAATGAGGCAGACCTATCTCCCTATCAGTTGACTAAGAGAATGATCTCTAAGATTGTTTCATACTGTTGTGTGAAAAAGCAAGGTGCAGAACACTCCATATAGTACTCTGCTATTTATGGGGGGAAAAATGTGGGAGTGAGAGTGACAAATACACATATGATTACATGTGCTGGGGGGAAACTAAAACCAGAAACTGTATTTGGTTCTGAAAAGGGGTATAGGGCTTTTATGGGGTATGGGGAGAGATACTTTTTATGTTTAACTTTATACACTGTTTAACTTTGATCCTTTTTAACTTGTGTGTATATTTTAAGAAAAGAAAAAAAAAACCTTTGAGGCTTTCCTATGTGACAAATATGTTCACTAGCAATGAACATCAAAACAGACCAAGGCCCTTCACCCATGAGTTTATATTGGGGAACAGGGTTGGAGAAGGTCAAACAACTCAATAAAGAAAACAATTCATTTTCAAGAAAACAGATCATCAGACAGCGATAAGCTCTGTGAAGGAAATAAACAAGATGATGAGAAAGTCATTGAGGGAAGCCACTTCAGATAAGGTGGCCTGGGAAGGTCTCTTCAAGGAAATAACATCTGGGCAGGAACCTGAAGGATAAAAATAAACAAATCCGCAAGATGAAGGCAAGAGCAATGCAAGCAGAGCCAAAACCATTTACAAAGGCTCAGAGATGGGAGAGGGCTTGGTATACTGGCAGACAAAGGAAAAGGAAGAAGTGGGAGTGTGACTAGAACACAGTGAGCACAGAAGAGGAATGAATGAAATTAGGCTGGAGAGGTAGGCAGGATTCTGTAAACCTCAAGGTAAGGAGCTTGGATTTTATTTGGATAATGAGAAGTCACTGGAGAATTTTAAGCAGGGAAGTAACATGACCTGTTCATATTTTCAAAGATCATCTGGCTGCATGGTGGAAAATGGATTTTAGGGAGAACAATGGGAGCAGGGAAGAGACCAGCCATGATGCTGTATCTCTGATAGAAGATAACCATGTTTTAGAATGGTGGAGGTAGAAGTGAGCAGAAGCAAACATATTCCAACATACATTTTAGATATAGAATTTGTAAAACCTGTTAGTGAGTGAAATGTTAGGAGTGAAGGGAAAGTAGTAATTGAGAATAATTTTTGTTTTTTGTTTGGGTGAGTGGTAGTGTCCATTTACAGAGATGGGGAAGAATGGGAAAGGAACACATTGGGGCATGTACGTGAGAGGCTGTAGGGGAAATTAATACCTCTATTCTAGAGACACTAATTCTGAAATATCTGTTAGACATCCTAATGGATTTAGGAGTCTCATATGATGTCAGAGGAGAGATCTGGGTTCTCAGCTCTCTTCAACAGTTGACTTCTTCTTCCTTGCAATTCTCTTCTTCTCACTTTGGTTTTGATGGCACTAATCTCTTCTGGTCTTTCTCCTATCTCCTGCACTTCCTTCCTTCCCTTGAAGTTGGTATTCCCCAGGGATCTCTTTTGGGCTTGTTTTTTACTATATACCATCTCTGGGCCACATATCCAAGTAAAACACTTCCAAATACCCTTACATCTTACATGTCCTAATATATATCATGACCCCCAAATCTGTAACTTTAGCTTAGATTTCTCCCCCAGGCAACAGAGCTATATATCCAGTTGCCTACAGGATGTTGCTACATGGTTGGCTCACAAATACCTCAAACATAGTATGTCCCCAACTGAATTAATCATGCTTCTTCTTTGCCTCTGTGCATGGTAGCTAGCCAGGGCCCAAATCTCAAATTAGTATTAAATCTTCTTTTCTCCAGTAAAACAGAGCTCAGTGTGCCTGAAGACCTCCCATACAAGAAGAAAAACAAATATAAGGTCATGCACTCATCACCCAGGAACCCCAGACACTGGCTCAATAATGTGCTGTATCCTCTCTTGCCAGTCTTCACCCTTCTCCACCCTGCTTTCTGCCATGGAAGCTGACACATCACATGGATCCTTTGTCCCAGTATAAGACTGGAGGGAAAGGAGAGTAAGATCAAGTTTCTCTTGCTCTCCTCCTGCCAACTCTCATTCATTCTTTAAGTTCTCAGTACAATATGACTTTGTTTCTAAAATGGTAGACGGGGTGGATTTGGGGATAGGATGGGGATATCAAAGGCAGGAATATACTAGAAGCAAAAAGACCACTGAAGAGATTTTCATAGTCATACACATTGAGAAGTAATAAAAGTCATTAGGGAAAAACATCCTTTGAGGGCTGGCCTTCATGTTTTTATCTGCCTGTCCCCAACATCTAAGCCTGCTCCTCAGCAATGAGAATATACTCAGCATATATTATTTTTAAAAATCTAAATCTAGGGCGCCTGGGTGGCTCAGTGGGTTAAGCCTCTGCCTTCGGCTCAGGTCATGATCTCAGAGTCCTGGGATCGAGTCCCGCATCGGGCTCTCTGCTCAGCAGGGAGCCTGCTTCCTCCTCCTCTCTCTCTCTCTGCCTGCCTCTCTGCCTACTTGTGATCTCTCTCTCTGTGTTAAATAAATAAATAAAATATTTAAAAAAAATCTAAATCTAAATAAATAAATAAACAAATAAACAGATAAAATAAGAACTGTGAAATAAGCAAATATCCAGAGTCCCAGGTTTACCTTGTATCCATTGTCTTCTTTGCGGTTGTGAGAAGCAGTAATCATCACACCTGCAACTGCTTTGAGCTCCTGGACTGCATATGGCTGAAAAAACAGTAATGCCATAATTCCATTTTGCTTTTCAGCTACTTACACATTTGATATAAGAATAACCTTGATTAAGTAATAGGAGAAGGCATTAAGACATAAACAGCCTATGACTTCAACAATCAACTCCAGATACAATGGCTGGGATATAGCTAAAGCCATCTAACTGTTAGGTCACCAGTAGCCACTTAGATGTTAGACTGAATGGCTTTTTCCTCCTAGTCTAATTTACCTTAGCCCTATAAACTTTTCTTTTCCTTTTTTTTTTAATTTAACAGATATTTAACGAACACTTACTATATGCCAGACTCTGGAAATATGAATTATGAAAGTAATCTTAAAAATGTTAGTGTTGGGAGTTCATTTAGGAATCACCTAATCTAACACATTTTACACACTATAAAATCATAAGGGAGAAGATTCAAGAGTAGAATAACATAGGCCTACTGACTTCCAATTTGAAGATCTTTATATATATTCCATATATATATGACATATACAGGTCAAGTCACCATCTTCTCTCCCAAAGTTAATTTCCAGGTTAGATTTCCCTTTTTCTCTGTAGTAGTTACCATTTGTCAGCCTAGAATATCCCTCCTACCCCTTCTACCATCACTTCTAATTTCTCTTCTCCTGGCCATAGGGAACAAAAGATCCAGGTCTGACCAGAGTAATTTATTCCCCTGATGATATGATTCAGAGACTGGCTCATAACCATCCAAACCTGGTCTGAGTCCTTCCTCAAGATGTTTCTTCTGCAGCTAGTCAAAGAGAATTGCCAAGGAGGACTGCTAAAAATATATTCCCTACATATTAGAGTAAATCTACCTGTAAAGAGAGAGGAAGGCTAACATACCGGAATTGATGGTATTTGGAATTGGCAACCCAATGGCAGAATCCTACAGACATGGTCTAGATTTCTGAACCCTTCCTGTTTTCTGTCATTCATTAGAGCTAATTGTTTAGTGATTCTTTCACTTCTTTGAACGACTCAGTATATTGCCAGTGAATCACTAGAATGGTTTATAGAGACATTATCTATTTCTCAAATATTTGGGAAAACTGGCCCAATAAAATTATCTGGACCTGCCATTTTTAATTTGAGAAGACTAAAAAAAAAAAAAATACCAGTTGAATTTCTTTAATGGTTATAAGTCTCTTCAGGTTTTCTATTTATTAGTTTTGATGTATCAATTATTCTAGGAAATTGGCTAATTTCATCTAAGCCTTCACATTTATTTGCATTATGTTCAGAATACTGTGGTTTTCTTAATCTCTAGTATATATATTATGCTCCCTTTTAATTTGTTGTATCTTTTTTTCTTGAGCATCTTTGCGAAAGTATTGTCCATTTTTATTAGTCTCTTCAGAGAGTCAACTTCTGCTTTTATTTATACCCTGTTTTTAAAATATTTCTATTTAATTGATTTTTACCTCAGACCTTCACTATTTTCTTTCTTTTACTTTATTTAGATTTAATCTGTTTTGACTATAACATACTAAGCTCTTTATTTTTTCATCCTCCCTTTTTCTAATATGTTCATTAAGGCTATGTATTTCCCTTGAAGTAGGGCTTTAGTTATAGTCCATAATTTTTGTTATTTACTATTTTCATTGTGGCTTAGTTTCAAATACAGGTAGTCCTTGCTTTGCACAGTTCCAAAACACATGAGTTTCTGATACCATATTTTAGTTAAATAACACCCAACAATATAGTCAACTACAGCACAATTTCCCAACAATGCATTCAAATTTCAGTTACCATGGTATATTAACTGTGAGAAACCATATTAAGTGCAAACTTGCTAGTTCTTCAGTCCATAAACAATATGTATATAAGAGATCCCTCATGACCAGTGACCAATCACGTCACTCTGTTAAAGTCTGCCAGTGACCTGTGCATCTGTTATCAGCTCTCAACAGACAGCAAAGCATGTAGTTGTGTTGTCTACTTAACTCCATGGGATAGTTTGCAAAAATGGATAACTGAAAGAAGGAACTAGCCAAGAAAGATTAGAGGGTAGAAAAAGAACAAAAAGTGGCAACAATGGAAGGGAAATTTAAATCAAACATAAGTGGAATTACAGAAGAAAATAGCTGGGAATGATGACATTGCTGTCATTCAAGAGACTCTCAATGTGCAACCAGATGAGCTTAGTGTAGGTGAACATATGGATGTAAGTGAGGAATGTGCTTGTGACAAAAAGGATGAAGATGTCCTGGGGGAAGTGATATTGGCAAAAAAAACCCTTCACATTAAAGGAACTCTCAGAGAAAAATCACAACATTGAAAGTACAACAGATACACTATGGGAAACTGACCCAAACTTATAAAGGAATGTGACAGTTCACCGAGAAATAGAAAGGATGCTCACTCCTATTAAGTTATACAATAAGAAGCACACGTTGTTCATACTTTCTTTACCTATCTACCTGTCTAGCCCAACATGTGGCTCAAACCCATAACCCAAAGATCAAGAGTTGCACGTTCTTCCAACTGAGCCAGCTAGATGCCCCTGTCCTCTTCATACTCTTGATAAATTTTTTTTTTACCAAGAAATAAAACACTTTATTCTCAATGTTTTTAATGTTTTAATTACAATGTACTACATAAGTATTAATTTTACTATTTTTTTTCTTTTCCTTACATTTTTAACCAAGAATAGGGTATTCTTAAAATTTGGACAAAAAACTTTAAAGTTTGCAGAACAGCTGTAATTTTCCCTTTGATTATTAAGGATCACTGTGCATGGTTTCAGCTGATAGTTATCTTTACAGTCCTACAATATCACTCAAAGCAAGGACTGACTGCCTGTAGTTTCTAATCTTCATTATTGTATCTTCCTTAACCCAGGAATTATGTTTTAAAAATTCCAAACACATGGGGTTTTATGAGTTTCTTATCTCTGATCTCATTGCATTGAGGTCCAGAACTACGGCTTGATAAGCAGTTCTCTGGTATTTACTGAAATTTCCTTTTTTCCCCTGCTTGATAAAAATGAATATCCTGGACGCCTGGGTGACTCAGTTGGTTGGACGACTGCCTTCAGCTCAGGTCATGATACTGGAGTCCCGGGATCGAGTCCTGGGATCGAGTCCCACATCGGGCTCCTAGCTCCCAGTCTGCTTCTCTCTCTGACCTTCTCCTCGCTCATGCTCTCTCTCACTGTCTCTCTCTCAAATAAATAAATAAAATCTTAAAAAAAAAAAGAATATCCTACCACTACTAAATACAGTGTTTACACACACACACACACACACACTCAGATCAAGCATGCTAATAGTGTGTCCAAATCGCTCCTCAGCTATTTTATTTATTTTATTTTTTTTAAAGATTTTATTTATTTGACAGACAGAGATCACAAGTAGGCAGAGAGGCAGGCAGAAAGAGAGGGGAGAAGCAGGCTCACCGCTGAGCAGAGAGCCTGATGCGGGGCTCGATCCCAGGACCCTGAGATCCTGACCTGAGCCGAAGGCAGAGGCTTAACCCTCTGAGCCACCCAGGCGCCCCTCCTCAGCCATTTTAATCTGCCTGATAAGCCAGTTTCTGGAAGAAGAGTATTAAAATATCAGACCATGACTGTGGACTTGTCATCTTGTTATAGATCAAATTCTTTGGTGGGTCAACACACGCTTGTTCAGTGAAAATAAACTCAGAGCAAAATTTGTTTTCCTTCCTTTTGTCTTTCATATCACTTAATATAGAACTATAAGCATGACAAAGATTTGAATCCCAGTTGAATTAAGAAATCTTTTTAGGGAAAAAAAAAAAGAAATCTTTTTAGGAGCAACAAAGTGTACAATCGATAACATGACACACTTACTACAAAAGGTGTAGGAACATATCTTGAAAAAAGGTACACAGGAACATCTTTGGCTAGTAAGACTGCAGCAGTGAGTTTAGCAAGTCTAAAAACAAAAATAGAGATTTCACTTAGTCCTTAGCTTACCACACATTTTAAAACCCAACCCTCCACAAAATAAATGTTTCATATTGTAATCATTCTGAATATGTAGTAGCCTAATACAAGAAATTCTTACAATCACTGGTTATTTAGGCTTCATGTCCCAACTTAAAAATGTTAAATAAGATTTTTTGAAAAGGAATTTAATAAGAAATAGAACTGATATCTTAATTTCTTTCTTTTTCCTCATTCATCTTTCTTTACCAAGAAATAAAACCCACGAAAGGCAAAAAGAATTGAGGAAAGTGAATTAAGAGAATTCAAGAAACAAAAATAATTAAACCCTGAAAAAAATATTGCTATCTCCTGATTATCTATGTGTGAAAATGCCCTAAAACTAACTAAATGTGAGTACAATGAGAGAATAAAAGTTATACAATCACTCCTACCTGATACTTGTGCCAAAATATTAAAATCATAACATAAACCATTATGTCATTCTAAATACTAACTCTAAATATTTAAAATTTTAATTCTGCCTGTAAGAGCAAAAGGTTATAATAGAAGCTTTAACATGCTCCCATTTCAGCTCTAAAATAAACATCAGCATGTGATCCCATTTCTAGTTGACAGTTTCCTGTTCAGAAATCCTACCACTAATTGTTTTTCAGGTTTTATTCCAGTCCAACTTAATCTCTGAAACAATTCACACTGTACCTCTGGCTGCTGCAGCTGCTAGTTACTTGACCCCGGGTGTCATACCCAACAACAAAGCCTCTCTGCTTGAAGTCTGAGAAACATCTTTCAAGGTATTTGTACATTCCCTGAAGCAGATAAACACAAAAGATTAGTTCCTGACTAATTCCTGCATTTTCCACCATTTAAAATCCATTATTTTTATGTGTTGTGTGCAGTTTATTGGCTCACAGGGAACTGGCTTCCACCTTTATGCTTGTGTTTACCAGTGTGGGAACAATACTGTTCAGTCCTCAAATCTGAGAGGACAAACATTTATTCCCTCAAGTGTCAGACACATTTAATACCACAGAAATATCAATTAAGTAACTATGAAAGCCAATACGATACATAAAACATTAGGGAAAAAAGAAGGGGCAAGAGAGTCAGTATGGTTAAAAAAAAAAATTGTTAGAAGAACCAAAAGAAATTGTTTCTTGCCTTTTGGCTGTAGACAACAAAATTTTGACCATTTTAGGCCCTGCTAAATTTCAAGACTGAAGCCAAACAAAAGATTTGACCTATTCATGACACAAACATTTTAAATCAGCAACATAAACCTTCATTAGAACATTTCTTTCTTTCTTCCTTTCTTCCTTCCTTCCTTTCCTTTCCTCTTCCCCTTCTTTTCTTCCTCTTTCTCTTTTCTTTCTTTTCCTTCTTTCTTTTCTTTTCTTTCTTTCTGTCTTTCCTTTTCTCCTTCCTTCCTCCCTCCCTCTCTCCCTTTCTTTCATTAATTTTAAGTAACCTCTACACCCAACATGGCTCAAACCCCCAACCCCAAGAGCAAGTGTGCATGTTCTATCAACTTAGCCACGCAGGTGCCCCATTAGAACATTTCTTTTTTCCTTTTTTTTTTCATTAGAACATTTCTTAAGATGGCTGATCCCATTTGCAATTCCTTAGTTCTAAAATCTCACAGAAAGAAAATTTCATAAACTAGGAAAATTTGCAGCCGATGGTGACAAAAAAAGAAATGAAAGTATTTAATACTGAAAACATCACAATAAATTAGAACCATTTAAGTGTCCTATGAATGATTTGCTAACTTTAATAAATGCTTTCATCTCTAAAAATAACACTTCATATTTTACAGTCCTTTAAAACCACTTTCACAAATGTTGGCACATTTAATCCTTACAACCCCAAAAAGAAAAAATGAAGATACCTTTCCCATTTTTGTCTGTCCTTCAACATCTTTTCAAAGAAAAGAGCAGACAGAATAAGATTGAAGCTCCACTCAATGACTTGCCCAAGGCCTAAATTCACCTAAATTTACTGAAGGCTATTATATGGCAGGCTCAGCTAAGACAATATGTGGCAGCACCATGAGGCCCCAGTGACTTCTGGACCCCTCTTTCAGATATAATTATTCTTTCCAACCTATTCCTGAAAGACAACCTCAAACACCTCCCTTTCGGCCTTAGTCTATACTTGGTATTTGATTAAGCTCTTCTCTCCAGCTAATCTCTTAAATCAGGCAAAAACCCCAGCTGGCAAAGCATCTTGTGATAGGAGCCCAAACTACCTACCCCTCCAATAATGCCAGCAAGACCCTGCATGAGTGACCCCAAGACAGCGATTGACCTGACCTTTACTGCCCACCTGCATATACGCACTACTTTTGTCCTACACTTTCCTTATATAAACGTAGAAATTTTTTCAGCCCTTTGGAGACAGTCTTTGAGATGTTAAGTCCACTGTCTTCCTGGTGTTGGGCACACTGAAATTCCTTTCTTGTTTCACCACCACTCTGTTTCTCTGCCTTTGGATTTTGTCAGCAGCAAGTGGCTGAACCTGGACTGCTTAGGATCTCCAGAGTCTGTGCTCTTGCACCCCTGCGCTCTGGTTATACTCCCTGTGACTGTGGGTGTGAGTCTGTGGATGTGTGCGTGCACGCATGCTTGCTATAACCCACGCTGGTTAGTTTCACCAATTTATTTATTTCTAAATATGATGCTATCCTCAAATCTCACAGAACTTCCTACTATTCTCTGGTTTAAAAATCACCTTTGCTTCTCCCCATAAACCTAGATTCTGAAAAGGGCTAGGGCTTAAGAATCAGATTCCATTAGGCTTTTCCACTTCACATAATGGAATCTCAAGTCTAGTAACACTTTACATTTCCATAGAAAATGATTTTGAAACACCTCCTCCAATCCTTTTTGTAAAGTCAAGGAATCTTCCTTTATTAAAAGCCTATAAGGAAATAAATTTATTAAAGAGTGAGCTGACACATCTCTAGATGAGGGAAAGAAAGAGACGGGTGCAGAAGTGCCACGTATCCTACCTATTTAGTCATCTTGTCATCTGTTCTTCCCCATCCCCTGCATTAGCCTTTGCCTTTAGAGAATTCCCTCAGAACAATGCTAAGGATGATTTACTGTTGGCGCTATTGATTAGAATTATATCTTTATATCTACTGAGCAATCCTCTAGTCCAGAACTATTTTTAGTATATGCTAAATGCATTTTAGCCTCAAAAGTATACAATTCCTTGAAGCAGTAGGAATGATTCACTAGAAAAAGAAAGTAATCTGTTTCTATGTTGCATAAAAATGGGGAGAAATAAATTGTAGCATATCATAAGCTGTTTTAAGGAACTCTCATGGACTATAAGAAACAAACTGGGCGTTGCCGGGGGAGAGGTGGGCAGAGGGGTAGGGTAATTGCGTGATGGGCATTAAGAAGGGCATGCAATGTGATAAGCACTGGGTGTTCTACGCAACTGATGAATTATTGAACTCTACATCTGAAACTTAGGACGTATTATATGTTGACTAATTGAATTTAAATTTAAAAAACCTCTCATGGATATGGACACTCTTAAAGAACTCTCATGGATATGGAAAACCATGTTAAAGGTAAATATTTTTAACTACATTTTCCAAATACTCTGGTTAATCTTTATCAATGGCCATATGCCAAAATGAGTAATTCTCTTTTTTCTAAGTTTGTTTCTTTCTATCAGTTGGAAATGTCAATATCCATTTCCTGATTTCAAATGCAAATTAACAATGTCAAGAGTTTGAATATGGTCACCAAAAGAACTCAATTAGAAAGTTAGTCTATAACCTGGAAGATAGACAAATGCCTTCTAAAATAAATCTTATGCAAGACCAAAGATCAGGATTTATTCCACATTTTTTACTTAAAAAAGTACCTTCCTAGATATAAAGTTTGTTTTTTGTTTTTAGAAAGGCACAACGTAATTTAGAAAGCCAAAAAATAGTGTGATTAAGAAGTATACGTATAGTACTTTGTAATTCTTACCTGTGTTGACTGTATTACTGTAAGGTCATTAATATAGCAAAATCCTGCCCCCATAGTAGAACGAAGTCCTGCAGTCCCAAAAGTCATTCGGCAACAAAGACGATCCCGGAGCTCCTTGTTCATCCCATTCCGTAACAGATTTTCAATCTGCTCTTTTGTTTTGGGATTCTATAAAAAAAGGTATTAAGACTTAATCAGGATCACAAGCAGGGTTCTAATATGAAGCCCTTCTGAGGAGCCAGGAAGTGTTATGTGTATATCACAAGGTTCTAGACACACTATAGATTCCACGGTGCTAATGATCAATATCAGTATATATAATAAAACAATACCTGGCCCTTTCCAGAGTCCCCCAAGGAGCCAGGCCCTTACTGGAGTCCATTTACATATCTCTAATTATCACAGCATTTTTGGTAATACTATTCAAGAGTTTTTTTAACAAATTGATAAACTTAAGAGCTATGAATCCAAAATAAGCCTCTTAGTAAAAAAACAACATTAATTAGAGTCTCTATTAAGTGTTAAAAGAAATGTGGAAGCTATTGGGTAAAAGCCATCAACAGACACTTACCAACCACTTCCCAAATCTCTGTGATTCAAAGTGACCAGATAAGTGTTCCTGCTCTTTAAAGTCACAGAAAACCACTCAATGTATCTACACTAAAGATGACCATAAGATGGTCTTAGATATTACATGTGGACTTAGATAAGAATGAGAATGAAAATTCAGTCCAAACTTGGCTTGCTGAGCAGAACACACCAACATCTACATTTTAGAATTCTGTGTTTCATTATCACATCTTTTACCTTATTTTCATAAAGCTCAAGGATGCCCCTGACTGAAATAGTACCTCACAAACAATTAACTTAAAATAGAAATGTAACAAAAAACTGGACTAAAATTTGTATGGGATTTTCCAGTATTTTCTTTTTAAGAGTCAGAGTCAGAGATTACGAAAATAAAGTGAACCACAACTTCTCCCTTCCATACTTTGTGTAGTATGGATTTAGTCCATACTAACAACTTAGATCTTCTAAGTCTATAGCCTATACAATAATGAATATTCTAAATGATAAACCAAGGCACCTACAAGGTGCTAAATATGAGAGTATATTTGTACTTGCAAAGAAATAAAGACACATTAATATATATTTAAACAGAAAGGGGGCACCTGGGTGGCTCAGTGGGTTAAAGCCTCTCTGCCTTCAGCTCACGTCATCTCAGGGTCCTGGGATCTAGCCCTGCACTGGGCTCTCTGCTCAGCAGGGAGACTGCTTCCCTTCCTCTCTCTCTGCCTACCTCTCTGCCTACTTGTCATCTCTGTCTGTCAAATGAATAAATAAAATCTTTTTAAAACAAACAAACAAACAAACAGAAAAGTTTTCTGGCTATAGTGGAATTAAAGTAACCAGAGTACATGCCACAAACTAATGGAAATTCTGATTAACTGAAATTGTAATCTGCTAAAAATAGCCTGTAAAATAAAAATAGATTGGGGCGCCTGGATGGCTCAGTGGGTTAAGCCTCTGCCTTTGGCTTAGGTAATGGTCTCAGGGTCCTGGGATTGAGCCCCGCATCGGGCTCTCTACTGGGGGGGTAGCCTGCTTCCCCCCCCTGCCTGCTTCTCTGCCTACTTGTGATCTCTCTCTCTGTCAAATAAATAAAATCTTTAATATATATATAATATATATATAAATATATATATAAATCTTTAATATATATATAATATATATATATGTATGTATCTTACATAAAACCTTAACTCAAGGAATCTCCCTTTTATAAATGGCACACACTAGCAAATACACAGGCTATATAAAAATATGAATAGCTATTTTTTTTTCGAGATTTTATTTATTTGAGAGAGAGAAAGAAAGCATGCCATGTGCATAAGCCAGGGAGGGGCAGAGGACCCTGAGATCAGGACCTGTGCATATGGCAGATGCTTAACCAACTGAGCCATCCTGATGCCCCAAAATAGGAATAGCTATTAAGATAAGAATCTAAGCAATAAGATTACCTGTGCTACTATTTATTATTCTAATGTCTAAGATACCACCAGATTTGACAGAGGTCAAAGAGACTTGAAGAGGGCTAACACTTAAATACAAATGTAAGGGGCACCTGGGTCACTCAGTGGGTTAAGCCTCTGCGTTAGGCTCAGGTCATGATCTCAGGGTCCTGGGATGGAGCCCCACATCAGGCTCTCTGCTCAGCAGGGAGCCTGCTTCCCCCTTTCTCTCTGCCTGCCCCTCTGCCTACTTGTGATCTCTCTTCTGTCAAATAAATAAAATAAAATCTTAAAAAAAGAAAGCATAAGAATGGCAAAAATTAAACACTAAAAACACCTGCATTCTGTAGAGGGTACATGACAGTGTCACATAGTTAGTGACACTGAAATTGGGGTAGTCCTGGGGGACCTGACTGGCTTAGTTAGAAGAGCATATGACTCCTGATCTTGGGATTGAGTTTGAGCCCCACACTGGACACAGAATTACTAAAATTAAATAAATAATTTTAAAAATTGGGGTAGTCCTTTTAGAGTTTGCAGCCACTATCAAAATTTAAACTGCATGTACATTTTGGCCCATAAATTTCTCTGTCCACAGCAATATCTTCACTCAAACAAAAAGATTTATTCATGTAAGAATGTTGATTGCAGCATTTTACTGGTAGTAGTATTATTACCATTGCATTGATAAAGAACTTAAGGTTTAGAGAGGGAGCCTAGTAACTGAGCAAATATTAGAGGTCTAGACAGGATTTGAATTCAGGTTGGTCTGGCTCTAAATCCTATACCACTTCACTATAAACAACAAAACAATTATGTAGAGCAGGCTAATAATGCTTCTAATAATAATAAACTCCAACTAAAAGGTAAAACATTATTCTTTTTAATTACAGCTAAATAAAAATGATCTACCAGACATGAATACTATTAGGTTACTGAGTACTTCCTAATGTTCAACTGCACAGCTACTAGAGTAGGGCCTAAAAATTCTATTCTCTGTTATAAACATCACAACCAGTCCTAACCTAATTCCTGGTTCTGAAAGAGCCTGTAAATTAGAGAAAAAATAAAAATGGATTAAAAATCATGATGCATTAGACATAAATATATTTTTATTGTAAACAGTGCTAGCGATTACGGTGACAGGCATATGAAATCTACTTTAGGTTTCTCCACTATTTCATAGGTAGACAATTTTAAATTAGATACTGATGTCTCAAATGTTTTAAAATATACCTAGGGCGCCTGGGTGGCTCAGTGGGTTAAGCCGCTGCCTTCGGCTCAGGTCATGATCTCAGGGTCCTGGGATTGCGTCCAGCATCGGACTCTCTGCTCAGCAGGGAGCCTGCTTCCCTCTTTCTCTCTCTGCCTGCCTCTCTGTCTGCTTGTAATCTCTGTCTGTCAAATCAACAAATAAAATCTTAAAAAAAAAAAAAAAAAATATATATATATATATATATATATATATATATACCTAAAGGGCTCTCTATGTAGCCATGATTATATTTTCCATTCAGATGAATTTGTATTTTTTTGTTGGTTTTTTTTTTGTATTTTGTTGTTAAAATCTTCAAATGACTATGATTTTTATAAGCTATCATATATGAAGGTTCTAAAGAACTACAAATTATTTTTAAATACTATTTCTACAGAGAAGTCAGATGTATTAAGTGAAAAGCAGAAGCGTGTATAAAGTGCTTTAATCTGTGTAAAAAGAGGTATGTGTATACATATATATCATTTCCAGAAATACTCCATGCAAATGTAAGAGACTAAAAATAGTGATTATCTCTGATGGGGAAACCAGGAGTGAGGTCTGAGGTAAAATTATTTTTGATTGTAATTATTTTATTACAATTTATATTATTTTATTTTATTGCAATTATTTTTACTTGTACAGCCTTGGTACTGTTTGGATATTTTATGATGTCTTACTTATTTTATGGTAAAAACTAGGTAAGTATCTATGATCGCTGAGGGAAAAATACTTGTATGTCTACTTTTTACCTCACAAATTGTTCTTTTTAGAACAGCACCCACAGAGGGCTATTAATAAAACATACATTGGATCTTCCTCAAATACAAATTATTGTTTGCTTAATAAATGTGCTCCCTTATTTATAACGCACTCATTACTTGAGAGTAGGAACAGCCTAATCAGTCAAAAGAGAAAAAAATGATTCAACTGGTGTCAACTGTAGAGAAAGCATCTCAAATTATACTGTAAGTCTGTGGAGAAGTTATATGATGTACATACTTTTTGCTAATGCACTTGTTGATCTACATATAAAATGAAAATTAATTATTTAGAAAGTAAATGCATTCAATCTGAACTAAATTTGCTCTTAGCCAGAATATTTTAGAATCCTAATAATTTCAGTACCCCCAAAAAAGTAATCCTGAAGAAAATCCAAAAAGATTTTAGTGACTGCTAGCATTTTCTATACTTCATCAGGAGTAAAGCTGATTATTGAGTAGGAAATCAGTAAGCTAAAGAATACAGAATTAAAGCCAGGCATTATTTTAAAATTTTACCTGTTTACCCAAAATTTTCCTTTAGGTTCTAATCCTATGGATTGCTGCAACTTTATATAGCTGAAATGAAGAAAAGAAAGTATCTTCTTACATAAAACTCTGTGGAGTTCTGTTTTTTCCATAGCGTAGTCCATAAGGCCCAAATTCAAAGAAAACATGAAAGAACCAATTTCCACACACACACACACAAAAGTGGCAATACACACACACACACACACACACACACACACACACACACACACACAGAAGTACCTCTTCTAACAAACTTCTTACAAACTCTCATAGATGTGAATAAAGCTATATACCAGACCAAAGTCACTCCAACCCTGCCTGCCATGAAATGAAAGTGTTAGTACTCACTTACGAAGAATTTTTTTGGACTCACCCAAGCTTTTCTGAACCTATTCTGTACGTAATTAGAGGGTTTCTGTATTATTTATGTGTAATAAATGTAAATATGTATAAAAGGATGTAAAAGTAATTAATCATCATTATATAAAACAAATCAAGTTTGTCAATGAGGAATTCACCTATAAATCTTAGTTCCTACTTCTTTTATAAACCTAATATTTGTATAATTTTTATACAACTTGAATCTACTCTATTAATATTCTAGTACTAAACCTAACAGCATAAAAATAATTTAAAATGTGACCTTCATTGTTTAGAAGATTAGAACAGATCTAAAAAAACACAATATATATTCACAATCCAAACCTTAATATTGTTATATATATAAAGATGAGGCAATGGACACTGGGGAGGGTATGTGCTTTGGGGAGCACTGTGACTTGTGTAAGATGGATAAATCACAGACCTGTACCCCTGAAACAAGTAATAAAGTAAAAAGAAAGGGTGCCTGGTTGGCTCAGTGGGTTAAAGCCTCTGCCTTCGGCTCAGGTCATGATCCCAGGTCTTGGGATCGAGCCCTGCATCGGGCCCTCTGCTCAGCGGGGAGCCTGCTTCCTCCCTCCCTCTCTGCCTGCCTCTCTGCCTATTTGTGATCTCTGGCTGTCAAATAAATAAATAAAATCTTAAAAAAAAAAAAAAGTAAAAAGAAAAAAAAAGGATGAGTCAATATACAAAATTGACTTTTTAGTGGCTCAAATATAGCTAAAATTGCAAAGCTACAAATAACATTTTAAAATTTTACTGACAGAAGCTGCTGTCTAAACAATAAATACCCATTTTATAAAACTACAGAAAAAAATATTAAAGCTTATTTCTAAACAGAAGTTAAAATAGGAAACTGCAATCTGAAAATCCAAAGGGTAAACACAACTGACATTTACTTCTGAGGGTCAGCCAGTTTGAAGATCCAAATCTAGAGACTTGGAGTAGAACATGTTTTCCCAACCAGCTGCTTCCTTATTGAGTCCAAAATATACTCTTGCTAATCAATAATTTTTTCCCATTTAAAGGTCTTTGTATAATTCTAAATTTTATTTCTCCATCTTTAAAATTTATTTTTCATACAGAAGTATAATTGACATACATTATATTGTTTTAAGTATAAAATAGTGATTTGAAAATTCAATAGATTACACAATGCTCACCATGATAAATGTAGTTATACCATCTGTCACCATATGTTAATACAATACAGTATTATTGACTATATTCCCTGTGCTATACTCCTCATCTCCATGACTTGTTTATTTTATAACTAGAAGTTTGTATTTCTCAATCCCTCTTGCGTATTCTGCATATGCCCCCACCCCCTCCCCTCTGGGGACCACCAGTTTGTTCTCTGTATTTATGAGTCTGTTTTTGGTTTTTGTTTGTTCATTTGTTTTGTGTTTTAGATTACAGATATAAGTAAAATAATTTCTCATTTAAAAAGGTTATAGAAATTAGCATAAATTAAATTGGCTTAAATAAATTCGAATGACTATTCTTGTCATATAAAATGAGTTGTCATTAATAAGAATTGGCTTAATAAAATTTGAGAAATAACCAGTTAATTAATATAAAAATTGTATCCAGGAAATAAAGATTCTAACTACTCAAAAAGCAGAAAATACAATTCCAAATATACTATATTATCATTTAAGTATAATACTAAATATTATGAAGATCAAAATGTTGATTATATTTCAAAACTGAAGGTTACATAGGCATAGTATTTTTTCTTTACTGTTCAATAACATAGTCATATTCAAGTATGTATTAAGCTTTAAACAAAAAATATTTCTCATATAAGGCAATCAAAATAAAGCATTTCAAATGTTTGTTGTTTTTCTTTATGTATTCTGACACATACTTTTCTTGACTAAAACTGCTTCTTAAAAAATAAGGTGTTGGGGCACCTGGGTGGCTCAGTGGGTTAAAGCCTCTGCCTTGGCTCGGGTCATGATCCCAGCGTTCTGGGATCGAGTCCTGCATTGAGCCCCGAATTGGGCTGTCTGCTCAGCCAGGAGTCTGCTTCCCTTCCTCTCTCTCTGCCTGCCTTTTTGCCTACTTGTGATCTCTGTTTGTCAAATAAATAAATAAATAGATAAATAATATTTTTTAAAAAATAAAAAATAAAGTCTTAATTAAAAAAAAAATAGAAAAATCACCTCAGTAGATACAGAGAAAGCATTTGAAAAATTCAACAGCCAATAATTATTTTTAAATTTCTCAGTAAATTTTTAATAGTAATTCCAAGAGGCATCTACCCAAGAGAAATGTTTGAAACATGTTCACACAAAGACCTGTAAATGAATTTTTTTTCTGTAAATGAATTTTAATAATAGATTTATTCTCAACAGTGGAAACCTGCTGTCCATCAACAGGTGAATGAGTAAAAAAAATTGTTGTATATCCATAAAATGGAATAACATTTAGCAATAAAAAGGAATAAACTGCTGAAATAGGCAACAAAATGGATAAATCTCACAAGCATTATGTTAAGTGAAGGAAGCTAGACATGAAAAGTCTACATATTGCATGATTTCTGTAAAGGCAAATTATAGGGACAATAAAGAACTATTACAACTCAACAATAAAAAGACAACCCAATTTAAAAAGGGGCAAAGGAGGGATCCCTGAATGGCTCAGTTGGTTGCGTATCTGACTTCCACTAGGGTCACGAACTTGGGGTCCTGGGATCAAGCCCCTGGAATAAACCCAGAGTCAAGATCTCTCCTCAGTGTGGAGTCTGCTTCTCCTTCTGCCCCTTGGTAGCACCCCTGCTCATGCTCTCTCCTACTCTCAAATAAATATAATCTTTAAAAAAAATTAAAAAACAGGCAAAGGATTCACTAAAGAAGATATATAAATAGACAATTCACTGTAATAAGTATTGATTTGTGCTACAGTATAGATGAACTTTGAAAATATGCTAAGTGAAAGAACGCAGACACAAAAGTCACATACAACAATAGTATACTTCCATTTATATGAAAGGTCCAGAATAGGCAAATTTAGACAGATGAGTGGTTGTCAGGAGCTGGGGTGGGGGAGGAGGAACAGGGAGTGACTACTAATGGGTACGGGGTTTCTTTCTGGGATGATTACAATGTTTGGGAATTAGATAGTGGTAACAATTGCACAACCCCTTGAATATACTAAAACCCACTGAATCATTCATTTTAAAGTGGTAAATTTTATTTCACATTATGTGAATAGTATCTCAGTTAACAAAAACTACAGGACAAAATTAGATCAGTGATTGAAAGGGGTTGGAGCAAGGGGATTCACTACAAAAGGGGCAGGAGGGAACTTTTTGCAGTGATACAAATGCTCTTTGTGATGTTGATTGTTATTCAATTGTATACACTTTTCAAAATTCATTAAATGGAACACTTAAAAGAATGAAACTTACTGTCCATTATGTAAATGCAAGTTATACCTCAATAAGCCTGACTTTAAAAAAAGTATATAGAAAAGCCCTAAAGCTGAGTATGAAGTAGAGGAAATATGCATAAACCCAGAAGCACAGGGTTTTACATTATAAAGTATGAATTAATAACAAACAATATTAGGTGGGTTTTTTCAATTACCTTTATAAAACATTTGAAAAATATAATTTAAAGTTAAAAATACAAAACTTGAAAGATACCTAATTCTCTTCATGAAGCAGAGTTTTTTTTTTTTTTTAAAGACATGCAAATTACAAAAATAAAGTCATGGGTGTGAGATGCACTGTAGTAGCATATCAACTCTCTTTTAAGTTTTTCCTGATAATTATGTAAAAGTTCCTTGATGTTTGGGATATTTAAATCATAATTCTATGTAAGTATGAATCTAATTTTACAGAAACCACAAATGAAACTTACTATCTTTGTAAAATATGACATTTCTAAGATTTTTTATTTATTTGACAGACAGAGATCCCAAGTAGGCAGAGAGGCAGACAGAGAGAGAGGAGGAAGCAGGCTCCCTGCTGAGCAGAGAGCCCAATATGGGGCTCGATCCCAGGACCCTGGGATCATGACCTGAGCCGAAAGCAGAGGCTTTAACCCACTGAGCCACCCAGGCGCCCCGTAAAATATGACATTTCTACCTAGTGAACATCTTAGGTTGTATTTGATGTTATTTTATTGTTGACTTGCATTTTGTTAAGGAACTATACCTTCTGGTACTATTTAGGCAAAAGTTAATAGTATCCACATTTTCAAAGTTATAGGGGCACCTGGGTGGCTCAGTGGGTTAAATGCTCTGCCTTCGGCTCAGGTCATGATCCCAGGGTCCTGGGCTCCAGCCCCACATCAGGCTCCCTGCTCAGCGGGGAGCCTGCTTCTCCCTCTTCTCCTCCTCTCTCCATTTCTGCTCTCTCTCAAATAAAAAAAAAAAGCTCAGAACAGTACTTGGCATGTAACAAAGCCACACACACACACCCAGTTTGTTATGCTTAAACTCCACTCCAGTCTCCCCCTATATCTTCAGGTCCAGCAAGAGTTTAAACCACTATCACGGGGCTTCGGCGAATAGAGCCCATCTGCCTGGGTTCTGATCCCACAGCCACCATTAACTAGCTGCGTGATCTTGGACAAGTAATTGAACCTCTCTGTTCTTTAGTTTCCTCATTTGTAAAACACTAGTGATAAGAATATTGGGACCTGATGAGAGTATTATCAAAAAAGGGGGGGCACCCGGGTGGTTCAGTGCGTTAAGCCTCTGCTTTCGGCTCAGGTCATGATCTCAGGGTCCTGGGATAGATCCCTGCATTGGACTCTCTGCTCAGCAGGGGGCCTGCTTCCTCCTCTCCTCTGCCTGCCTCTCTGCCTACTTGTGATCTCTGTCAAATAAATAAATAAAATATTTTTAAAAATTATATATTATTTACATATTATAAAAAACACAATACTTCAATTTTGGGATTTGAGTATTTTCAGGCACTGAAATAGTTTTGACCAAGTGATTTTTTTTTTTTAAAGGAGCTGTTCAGCTTCCAAGGTTATCTTGACTTTGAATTAAATGAAAAACAAAGCTATTTTCAACCAAAGAGGAAATTTAGACAAAACTCTAGTATTCTTAGATATGCCTTGTTTACTTCGGAGAAAAATGGAAGGAGAGGAAAATGGGATCAGTTAAGTGGATATGGGAATTTAAACTGAACCTGTAATTTATTTCTTTAAAAAGGAGATCGGATTCAAATTTAGCAAAATATTGTAACAAAATAGGAGATGCTTATCATTCTGTATTTTCATTTATTTTTTTTTAAGATTTTGTTTATTTATTTGACAGAGACAGAGAGATCACAAGATCATAACCTGAGCCGAAGGCAGAGGCTTTAACCCACTGAGCCACCCAGGCACCCCTCATTCTGTGTTTTTACAAAGGAGAGGTCAATTTATTAAAAAGGCTCATTACTTCTTTAATTCATTGGAAGGCTCTATAATCATCCTAATGTAAAACTCTGTTACCCATAATTCTAGAAGAGTCTCCAGGCTACCCTCCACATCTCCAACCCATCTCATCCTAATTACATACTGCCAGACTAATCAGCCAAGAACCAACACTAAAGCCCAGTTCCATTTATATCAAATATAAAGGTTAGGAATTAGGTTCCAAAAGCCAGAGATCAAAATATTTTCAGATTGAAATACTCTCTCCATTTCTCTGAATCTAAGTTTGGATACAGGGTTAAAAAAAAAAAAATGGGAATAACTACCTCAAACAATCCTTGAAAGATTAAGAGTTTTGGGTTTTTTTTTTTTTTTTTTTTTTTATGAAAGCATCTATTAACATATCTGGATAGCTGGCACATGATCACTCAATAAACAAGAGATTTCCTTTTTCCTTTACGTAATCTTTTTTTTTTTTTTTTAGATTGTTTTTAAAAAATTTATTCCTTTGAGAGAGAGAGCACCGCCAATGAGGTCAGGAGCAAGAGGAGGGTCATTGGGAGAGGGAGAAGCAGACTTCCCACTGAGCAGAGAGCTCAACCCTGGGATCTAGCCCTGGGCCAAATGCAGATGACACCCAGGAGCTCCTCCTTTATGTAATCTTCACTGCCACAGCAGTCCATACACTATACTTGAGCTAAAATTTAAAAAAAAAAAACTTCATTATTCTTTTGTACACTGCCCATTCAGTTTCATTTCCCTGATCAGTTTCGTTTTCCATTTTATTTTTCTATTTCTCCCACCTTAAATTTCCTGTCCATATTCATCATCTATTTCTATCTTATTTATTCTTCAAGGCCCAGCTCCAATTCTATTTGTTACGTAGTCTTCCTGACTTTCAATTTCTATGGCTCTTAAAAAGCAGTGTCAGATAATTGACCATTAATTGTTCTTTACTTGTATCACTTTTTAAAAAAGATTTATTTATTTGATAGAGACACAGTGAGAAAGGGAATACAAGCAGAGGGAGTGGGAGAGGGAGAAGCAGGCTCTCCGCTGAGCATGGAGCCCAATTCGGGGCCGATCCCAGGACCTTGGGATCATGACCTGAGCCCAAGGCAGATGCTTAACAACTGAGCCACCCAGGTGCCCCATTTGTATCTTATTTTATTTTTTAAGTAGGCTTCAAACCCAGCATGGAGCCCAATGCAGGGCTTGAACTCACCACCCTGAGATTAAGACTCGAGCTGAGATGAAGAGTCAGATGCTTAAAAAGTTGAGCTACCTTGGTGCCCCTCTTTATTTGTATTTTAAATATTATTATTAATTTTGAACTATATTCATACATTTTCCTACTTAATAAAATACTAATAATACAGGGGCGCCTCAGTGGCTCAGCCATTAAGTGTCTGCCTTCAGATCAGGTCACGATCCCAAAGTCCTCCAATGGAGCCCCACATTGGGTCCCCTGCTCAATAGGAAACCTGCTTCTCCCTTTCCCACCTTCCCTGCTTGTGTTCCCTCTCTTGCTGTGTCTCCATCAATAAATAAATAAAATCTTTTAAAAAAAAAAACCTAATAATTCGTATAAAGCTAAACAGGTCTTTGACTATTACCATCCGTCCCTGGCCCCTCCTGTAGGGGGAGCCAGTACTGTTGTGATGTATCCTTCCAGATCTTTACTGGAGAGAGTTTTGCTTTCTTTTTTTTTTTTATATATAGGGTATCATATGGCACAAACTGTTCTGCAACTTGCTTATTTCACTTAATATATCTTGGATTTCCTTTCAATACATATAGATCTATATATATGTTTTTTGTTCCTGTTTTACTGAGAAACAACTGACATCACTGTAAGTTTAAGATACACAGCATGATGGTTTAATTTATATATACAATCAACCTTTGAACAACACACGTTTGAACTGAGCAGGTCCACTTATATGCAAATTTTTTTTAGTAAAATCAGTACAAAATTGTGAATTTATTTTCCCTTTATGATTTTCTTTTGTCTAGCTTTATTCTTTTGTAAGAATATATTTTGTAATACATATAACATACAAAATATGTGTTATTCAATTATGTTATCATTAAGGCTTCTGGTGAAAAGAAGCCTATTATTAAGTTTTTGGTTTTTTTTTTTAAGATTTTTATTTATTTATTTGACAGACAGATCACAAGTAGGCAGAGAGAAAGGAAGGGAAGCAGGCTCCCTGCTGAGCAGAGAGCCCGACGTGGGGCTCGATCCCAGGACCCTGAGATCATGACCCGAGCTGAAGGCAGAGAAAAATGTGAAGCAGAAACCATAAAATAAAACCACTATTTACATTAAAGAGATCTTATGATTAGCTGAAAGCTAAAAGGCCTATGTATCTAAGCATAGGATTTTTCATTTACATTATAATTTTCATATTCTTCAGGACATTTGATATGACCATGCCATAGTTTTGTTTGGTAAGATCCAGTGCTCACTAAATTATCTGGTGTAAAAGGTCCCATGCAGGATTAGCTATGGTGACCTACCTGTCTCTTCTTTTCTACCAGAAAAATATTCTTTTCTCCATTAACTCTCTCAGTACTAACTGGCAGTAAATAGAAATTGACTAATGAAAAAAAATATTTTAGCATAATCTGCACTAAATTATGTATCAATCTTTCATTCTGGGGAAAATATATTTATAAAAAATAACCAGACACATGAAATATGTAAAAACAATTAAACAAGCAAATCATGCTGTCTCTCTAAGACAATTAAAGAAATCTAATATAGATAATCCAGGGAGGGACTATGAAAATCTAAAATGGTGAAATATAATACTTACATTCTTTGGTTAGTTCAATGTATCTTACAAGTAAAATCTGAAAGAATCAAATGAAGACAAATTCCTTTTCATCAGGTTCTCTAGGCTCTGATTTTTTAAACAGGAAAGATAGAGGGAAAATAATTCTAGATCAAGGATATATCCACATAGGCTTTCTTTTTTTTTTTTAAATTTTATATTTATTTGACAGATAGAGATCACAAGTAGGCAGAGAGGTAGGCAGAGAGAGAGAGAGAGAGAGAGGAGGAAGCAGGTTCCCCGCTGAGCAGAGAGCCCCATGTGGGGCTCAATCCCAGAATCCTGAGATCATGACCTGAGCCGAAGGCAGCAGCTTTAACCCACTGAGCCACCCAGGCGCCCCTCCACATAGGCTTTCTAATGACCTCGTAGAAAACTTGAAGGAACTAATCAAAAATCCTTTAAGAAAGAAAAGATAGGGGCACCTGGGTAGTTCAGGGTTAAGCCTCTGCCTTGGGCTCAGTTCATGGTCTCAGAGTCCTGGGATTGAGCCCCGCATCCGGCTCTCTGCTTGGCAGGGAGCCTCCTTCCCCTACTCTGCCTGTCTCTCTGCCTACTTGTGATTTCTCTCTGTGTCAAATAAATAAATAAAAAGAAAATTGAGCAGATAGTACAAGGTGTTCTCTTCAGTTTCCCCTGTTGTGAACATCTTGTATTAGTGTGGTACATTTGTTGTAATTGATCCAATATTGATCCAATACTATGAACTAAAGTCCATAGTTTACATATGGGTAGTAACAAATACATAATGTATTGCACATTACAGTATCAAACAAGTATAGCTTAACTGCTCTAAAAATCCCTTGTGCTCCTTCCTTTCCCCAGGTAATTTTTTTTTTAAGATTTTATTTATTTATTTGACAGACAGAGATCACAAGTAGGCAGAGAGGGAGGTAGAGAGAGAGGAAGGGAAGCAGGCTCCCTGCTGAGCAGAGAGCCCGATATGGGGCTCGATCCCAGGACCCTGAGATCATGACCTGAGCCGAAGGCAGAGGCTTTAACCCTCTGAGCCACCCAGGTGCCCCAGGTAATTTTTTTTTTTCACGCCTTCCTTTCCCCAGGTAATTTTTAAAAAATTTTTCTCTATAGTTTTACCTTTTTCAGAATGACATATAGAGTCATACAGTATGTAGCTTTTTCAGAATGCCATCTTTCATTAAATAGTAAGTATTTAAAGTTTAACTATGTTTTTGTGGCTTGATAGATTATTTCTTTTTTGTGGCTTGATAACTTTTTTAAAAAATCAATAAATAATATTCTACTGTACTGTTGTACCAAAGTTTGTTTAACTATTCACCTACTGAAGGACACCTTGGTTGCTTCCAGTTTTAAGTATATTTTTAATTTGAAAAAATAATAGTTTCAGTTGAAGATGAAAGTCTCAAACACTTGTCTCCTCATCTTCCTGAGAATTTTTTACATGAGAGTAAAGGTATAAAAGGACTAAACCCATAATGGGTACTGAGGACTAGATGAAATTTCAACATATTTCTGAAAGAAAGTAGCATGAAACAAAGCACAGTAAGCCAAAACCCTATTTATCCCAATAACATCTACATTTGGTTCCAGCAATCCCACTCTGGGTATATGCTAAAAGAACTGAAAGCAGGTGGGATGTCTGGGTGGCTCAGTTGGTTAAGAATTGAAAGCAGGGTCTTGAGATATTTGCACATCTGTGTTCACAGCAGCACTATTCACAACAGCCAGGGGGTGGATGCAACCCAAATGTCCACTGATGAATGAAAGGAATATGAAGTGTGATTGACCATATTATTCAGCCTTAAAGAAGGAAATCCTGTCATAGGCTACAACAAGATGAACCTTTAACACATCATACTAAGTGAAATAAACTGTCACAAAAAGACAAATACTGTATGATTCTCTTTTTATGAACTATCTAAAGTAGTCAAATTCACAGAAATGGAATAGAATTGTGATTACCAGTGAGTGAGGGGAGAAGTAAAAGGGGACTTACATAACAGCTGGGTTTCAGATTTGCAAGCTGAAAAAGTTCTAGAGATCCATTTCACAACAATGTAATATAATTAACACTTCTGAACTGTACACTTAAAAATCATTAAGATGGTAATTTTAGTTTATATGTTTTTTCGCCACAATAAAAAAATTACTAAATCTTATGTTTTGTCTTCAGGTTGATCTTCAAAATTGAACATAATGTAAACATAAGTTAAGATCATCTAAATATTGTTCATTGTGAATCCCTGTAGTGGATTTGAATAAAATTTGCTTCTGTTCAGGCCCACCTATGTTTCCTGAAGGTATTGAGATCAAAATGCATTTTTTCTTAAACTCTGTCAATTCATTGTTCAAAATCATGCCCTGTTTTCGTTTGCTTCATGTTCAAACCATAACCTGCTTACTCGGGTCCTCCTTCCTACCCTCTTCCCTCCCTCTTCCCCTCCCTTCTTCTCTACTATCCATGGATAACTGCCTTTCTTTTTTAAATGTTGTTGCCAGAAAAACACACCATCTTCACCATATCATTAACATCTTCCAGCTTTTTATTATTTATGGCATAGACACATTTCCTGAAGCCCAGTGTGGATCTAGCACACTATGGTCATCTGGGATTTCTTTACATTGGGGTAATTCATCCATGTCAGTGCCAGTGTCCTCTTAAAATAAATGGTCAATTGGGAGCTCTGATTTGTGAATTGGGCTTATTGTTCTGTAGACTTTGTTAGCACTAAGTACATTATTTAAACTTTTAAGAGAATAACTAAAACGTAACTACTGAAATTTAGGAGAGATAGAGAATTGTGTAAGTGAGCTCTGAGTTTTTATAGCACATATTTGACAAATAATAACCTAAGTCAGGACGCCTGGGTGGCTCAGTTGGTTGGACGATTGCTCAGGTCATGATCCTGGAGTCCCGGGATCGAGTCCCGCATCAGACTCCCAGCTCCATGGGGAGTCTGCTTCTCTCTCTGACCTTCTCCTCGTTCATGCTCTCTCTCACTGTCTCTCTCTCAAGTAAATAAATAAAATCTTAAAAAAAAATAATAACCTAAGTCAAGGACTACTGGTACTGGCATATCATTTAGTCTTTTGATGGTAACCATGAGAATAACTAAAAACAAACAGCTCAAAATGGCTTCTAAGGAGCAAATAAAAAATGAGAAGTGGTTAGGAACATTGTTTTCTATTATGTTCTCTTTTGTACTTTTTTTTTTTAATCACAAGCATGTATTTCTTTAAAATAAATAAAAATGCCTTGAAGATGAAATGGTGGAAACTGATGAGAAAATGTAAGAAGTCTGGAAACAAAAAGAAATAAGGAATTTCATTTCTAAGAAGTAAAATAAATTCAACCCCTTATTTATATGCACTAAATTTCTCAGAGGGAGAATGCTGTTGCCAGGGAGACTAAAGCAAACTGTTGATCTGCAAATTCAACTCTTTAAAAAAATTCCATGACATTTATTCTGCAATTACATCCTACTCAGGTTTAACAAAAGCCAATAAAATAGCTTTAAATTAAGTCCTTGAACCTGGGGTATGTTACTAACATTTACTAAATATTCAGGTTATAGAGTATAGTGCAGTAATAAGAAAACTAGAGTAAAGGTCAGGTTCTAATTCTAGTCCCAACTCTACTGCTTAAAAGTCATACATCCTTGGGTAAGTCATTTACCTTTTCTTAAACTAAGTTTATTTACTTGTAAAAATGGGGATAACTACTGCCTGGCTTGCCTACCATTCAGGGTTGCTGTGAGTATCAAATGAGATTTAGATCATTTTACAAAAGTTTGAAACATTACACAAATAAATTCAACTAGTAAGTACTAATATTTCCCCCAAATTAATAAAACCATATGTATTCCATACTCTTCATTGATTAAAGACCAAGTTAATTAGAAAAATGTGAACCAAAAGAGTAATATAAACTAGTATTGTAAAACTTGGATTGAACTAGGTGGCAGATGGATGCTGTGGTCCAGACTCTACCACAACTTCTTCAGGTCTCTATACAATGAAATTACACTAGACCGCCTTTGTAGATGTGCTTCTTGGATATATTTTCTATCACACAATGATGATTTAAAAGGGAATTCATTCACCACTAGTTTCCTGGGCTATATTTTGCTTGAAAAAGTTTCACTGCTAGATATCGGAAAATCACTGGCTTAAAGTCTTTTATTTCTAGTTTAAGGCATTTCAACCCTAACCTAACCTAACTCATCTTTAGCTTGACATTCTATCCTTTCTCAACATAGACCTACATTTTGAGACCAGAGTGCTCTACTTTCTATTTCTCAAAATGCCATGGCCAATCTCTGCCTGCACATTTCGTCAATCTATAGCTGTTGCTCCTCCAACTGACTGAACAGCGCTGCCCAGTACTGTCCCACTCCCCACCCACACATTCACACACCCAAACTTGAGCAGTACTCAGTATCTCGGTTGTATCTGTTTTTAAAAAGTTAAAATTTACAGTAGATCAGAAACAGGTAATGGTTGTCATATTAAAGAGAATCTGGCTTCTAGGCCAGTCAAGACTTGTCTATAATGTGATAGAATGATGAAAACATTGAAAAAAAGAAATTGGAAGAAAGTGGGAGGCTTTAGCCCTAAAGCATAGAAGGGAAAGAGCACTTTAAAAGAGTCATCTGTGCATTACCTGGAGAAGGAACACCTTGAACTTCGGACTTGTTGGGTTCCAGTGGTAGGATAGTCCCATCACAGAAATGGATGCATTTACTTATTACTGGCCAATGCTGTTAAACATTTAAGCATGTATCTGAATCCCTGTGATCTGATTTCATGATTACTATAAATCTTCTTAGTCTTTGACTTCCCTTATGGTACTTCTAGCAAATACCCTGACTAGAGACAAATCCACTTACATTACATCTATACCCTAAATTAATAAAACTGCATTCTGAATTCAGACATCAGTTTCAGTTTCTTGAGGAGGGTCAATCCATCCCGAGACAAGACAAACTAACAAAGTCTGAAGGCATAAAAACTCAGGGTCAGATAAGGAACTACAGTAAATTAAACAACAGAATGCCACCGCATAGAAACTATGTGGGGTACTCCAGACTGCCCCAATAAAAACCCTGTCTCATTGCATTATTTTCTTTTTAACACTTACATACACCTTTATTCAAGGCCACTAAACACATACTAAAGCTCTTCTATGACATGGTCTCACATACCTTTCCAAAAATTTCTCTTACCCAAAGCTACAGCAGAAACAAATGCTCTAAGTACACCAAGTTTCTATCTCTGCTTAGAATAGCTCCTCTCTATGTTGGCAAGTCTAAATATTAACTAATTCTGAGAGTTTAACACAAATAATACTTTTTTTCATGAAGACTTTTCTAAGTACACCACCCTACCACAGCTAAAACTAGCAATTTTGGTGATATGGGCAAGCAGAGTCATTAAGAATCAGCCACATTTTATAGGTTCCTTTTTTTCACTAAAGAGATATTAATCAGGTAGTAAACTCAGTTTCTGTTCTAAGAGACAATATTTGTTGTCAGCCTGTAATATAATAAATGCTGTAAGTTTGATCCATTATTTCACATTTCCGCACTCTAAATTTCAGTGCCCTGGGATATAGCCTAGGTTAACCACACTATCAACCTACAGTAAATACACCTTTTTTACCAATTAAAAGTATTATTTCCCATATGAGAGGGATCAATTAATTACTTATTTTTATTAAATAATTATTAAAATTATTTAGATTTATTCCCTGGGCAAGGGCACTTAGTTGCTCCCTTTGTGAGCTTTTGTTTCATTTTCCCTTCTACGTTCTCTGAAGATAGAATCCCTATCTATTTCATTTTTGTATCTTCCACAGGTTTAGCTAGTATTTTTTTTAGCTAGTACTTTATATAGAAAGGGTACTTTAGGGGCGCCTGGGTGGCTCAGTGGGTTAAGCCTCTGCCTTCGGCTCAGGTCATGGTCTCAGGGTCCTGGGATCAAGCCCCGCATCGAGCCCCACTTTGGGCTCTCTGCTGGGTGGGGAGCTTGCTTCCCCCTCTCTCTCTGCCTGCCTCTTTGCCTACTTGTGATCTCTCTCTCTGTCAAATAAATAAATAAAATCCAAAAAAAAAAAAAAAAAGAAAAGAAAGGGTACTTTAAAAATAATTTAAGAATTTCTCTTCTATTTTCAGTGAAGGTTCCCCCTCAGTCTTTTTAAATGTATCCCATTTTATAAAGTCTTCCTTGATCATCCTGGCCCACAGATCACTCTTACTTTTGAATTCCTGTAAGGACTGCCTATAAATGTTTAATTGCCACAAATACTGTCCCAGTGTTATTTTTTGTGTTTATATGAATTTTATAGTCTTTTCATATTTTCATATATCCCAGTATCTAGACACAGCATAGACAATTAATAAATATTATTTCATTCAATCAATCTTTAAAAAAAATCAAAGATTCGTTAAGAAAAGCATAGTCAAAACTGGCACCTAAAAAGAACAAAAGATCTCACCCATGGCAATGAAAACAAATTCCTATTGCTGGGATCAAAAGCTGTGACATGCATAGTAGTTACTAGCAAATTAAATTGTGTTGGAATTCTACAAGTGTTTTCAAATTTCATGAGTCCTCTTTTCTCTTCAGGGACACATAAGTGCCCAAAAACATTCATTTCCTGAAAATACCAATGAAAGCAGATGGCTTTAAAATAAAACAACTAACCTTATTAAACATATAAGATTATCATTCATTTGCAATTTGGTAAGGTTTCCATGCTGGAGACATTTATATAGTCAGTTTGTAGTACATTTGTTTTTATTGTATGCTGAGCATTAGCTCTTGTACTAAGCTATTCTCGGGCAAATGGCTTTAAAGTTACTTGCTTTTTATACATTCTTATGGTAATTAATGAGATATCAAAAATTCTGCACACTTGACTTAAAAAAATATTATGGTCAAATCCTATAATAAGGGAGTTAGTTCTTTAATTTGATATTTGAATCACAACACTCTCGAGTCTTCCCACTCCAAGTGTGGTCCACAGACCAGCAGCACTGGTATCACCTGGGAGCTCACTCTTGAGGCAGAATCTTAGACCCTACCCCAGGCCTATTAAATATGAATCTCCATTTTAGATCCCTAGGTGATCTGTAAGCACTTTAGGTTTTGAGAAGCACTAGTTTACACTCCAGAGGAAAAACAGAATGTCCGAGATGCCTATGAACAAGCAACAATAACTAACTTATTGTAATTGCTTATTTTTTGGTCTTATCTGCTAACTGAAGGCTTGTTGAGGTCAAACCTTTCTATTTCCTCACCAGTAGTATTCATCCCTAACAGGCTCGGAAAATATTGACCCAATGCTCCATAAATATTTTTTGCTAAATATATTAATGAAAATCAGACTTTTTCTGAAAGCAAAAATCAGACTTTTTCTGAAAGCAAATCCTTTAGAAAATTCTTGTGTACATGGTTTCACATACTGCCATACTAATTCCTTAATTCACTATTATTAATTCCATTTAAAATACCTTGCCTTCTCTACTTCAACAAATGCATTTAATGCACTTGACAAGCAAAAGCTTGGATCATGTTCTCCTGTTGGAGTCACCAACGGCCTCTTCTACAAGTAAGAGAGCTGAATTTTAATTCTGGCTTTCACAGATCCATCACATATGCCTTCACATGATGAAATCACCCCAACAACTCCGAGGCGGTGGCAGGAGTAGAGGAAGAAAAGGAATGGGTAAAGCAAAAACACTTCCGTATCGGGAACATCAAGTGAAACCATGAAAACATGATTCTTTGAAAAGGATAGTTCCAGAAAATAACTCCCGGCAAGAGAAATAAAGAGGTAAAGGAACGCTTACCTTTCTCAAGAGCAAAAGGTGATACTAGAGAATACCAGGGAGTGATAAAAAACCAGTGACTACCTAGCGACAGAAGGTGGAAACACACCAGACCAGAAGTAAAGCGGAGAGCGGTTAAGGACATCTAAAAAGGGTACCAACAACCACTTTCAGGTTTGCAGAGAAGGAAGTCAAGGGAGGAGAAAGGAAATAGCTCTATGAAGGGTTTAACTTACGACGATGATGATAATTATAATTATTTTTTATGAGAGAGAGACGCCGTGCTGTTGAAGGGCAGGGAGTGGGTGAGAAAGGGAGACTGCTATCCCGCGCACTGCAAAAAGAAGGGAGACTACTGGCAGCCCTGCTCAGCCGGTCCCGGGGAGGCGGCCCAAGCATAGGTGGGTGGCAACGCCCGGCTCCGCTGGTCCCCGCCCGGTGGCTTGAGCCATCTCCTCTGCAGCCTGCCGAGCACCGGGTGGGGTCGGGAAAAAGCGGACCGCGTATGCGAGGGCATGCGGGAGGACAGGGCTGATGCCGGGCTGACCAGGTACCCACCTTATCCCAACGAAGCCACTGCCCGATGGCCGTGTCTAGCTGAGGATCCCCGGTGTGGTAGGGGGCGTGGAGCAGGTTGGAGTTCAGGTCCCCCTCTGCATTTTCAGCCATGGCAGCGAGACTGGGGTGTGAGGGCCTGGGGGGCCGCGAAGACACTGGGTTGGGGGGGGCCTGAGATGCGCTCACCAGGGTTCTGACGCCCCCTCCTCAATGAAGGGCATCGGAGACCGACCAACCACGGGATGTCTGAGCCAGCTCCTGCTGCAGCTTTGGGGAAGCAGAAAAGAGGGGGATGAGGCTGCCCGCTCCCACCAAACCAGCTCCAGGTCTTTTTCTGCACGAACCGACTGAGGCGGTCGCACAGCGAGAGAACAACAACAGTCCCAGATGTCTGGGTCGTGGCCGCCGCCGCCGCCGCCGCCGCCGCCCTACGCCCCGCCCCACCTCCAGCGCCACAGGCCCCGCCCCTTCCCGCCCCTTCCCGCCCCTTCCCATTTAAGTCGCTGGGGCGTGAAGCCTGAGCCAGAGAGCGCGCTCGCGGTTCGTCTGTAGCAGTACGATCTCGGATCAGCCAGGGTGGTGAGGGGTTGGGTTTTTTTTTTTTTTTAATTTGCCTCTTGCCTCGCGTCTTATCCTTGTTACAGTACCCACGCACTCCCACGCGTCTCCTTTTCTCAATCAGCTGACGTATCCACCGCCAGTACCCCACTTCAGCAATCGCTCCGTGCACCATTGGCGCGCGCGTAGGAACCCTTTCTCCCTCCCGTTTCAACTTGGGGCACGCGCTTGGCGGGAGGGTGCAAGGGACTGTTACCGCAGGGCTTCACGGGAATTGTAGTTCTTCTCTTTCTCTGAGCTCTGTGGAGACTGCCGGAAAGACTACGACACCCAGCAGCTCCGCGCTCTCCCTTTCCTCAAATAAAAAAGATATGCCTGCAGGCTGTTCCCTACGGACACACCCTGTCCCTGCTTTGCTGCGCAGTGTGGCCATGGAATTAAATTAATTTAAAGCAGGACTAATGCAGTAAGGGGATCACTGGTATCCATTTAATGCTTTACAGTTTGCGAATCGTGTTCTATCTCTTCAACCATCTTGTGAGGTAGGTGGGCGTGATCTACCCTTATTTTACAAACGAGGAAAGTACCTCAGAGTGTGAAGGGACTTTATCAAAGAGGCAGAATTCAGAATTCAATTCTAATTCAGTTCTAAGTGATAGAACCAGAGGGTGCCAACCTCCTTTAGATCTCGTCTGCTGGCAGTTCTTTTTGCTGCTGCAGTGAAGGAGGAGAGAGAAAAAGATGACAGAAAAAATAGGGAAGTTAAGGGGGGGAAGATGGGTCAACATTTAACCATAACACAAGCAACAGTGTACAAGCGTCATAAGAGGGGGATACAAACAGCAATGGCAATAAGCTTACGGAAGAAGAGAAGAGATCACTGAAGTCATCTTCAGTTTCTTCTTGCTTTGGCCTCTGTCCTCTGGAACGCTCACCTTGCAAAGTCACGCAACTTGAGGTCTTGGAGATGCAGAGAAAGGCTTACCTGTCAGACACTCAGCAGCTGCTGATTTTCTTGCTTTGGCCTTCTCAAAATGGCTGTATGAATTTGGCCAAGTATCTTACAGCTCTTTCCCCAGTCAGCTGTTTTGTAAGGAGGGTGTAATAATATTTACACCATGGCTATACAGGAACTTAATAAATGGTTTTAGAGGGCTTTCAGGTTCACAGATAAAAGGCGTAATAAATTCAAAGTATTACTTTATTTCCGTTAACAAGCCATTTACCATAATAAAATCCAAACTACCAAAGTACAAAAGGATCATAGTGCCAATTCCTGAGAATAAACGTGCCACAGTCGGCATTTACAATCTTCGCTAAGCAGTTGGGTGGTTTCCTTTATGGAATCAGCAAATTCTTTTAATCATACAAGGCTTGGGAAACAACCACGTGTCCTGAAAAGAAATTAATCGTTCCCTATCATCACGATTATTGTCCATGACAAATGTTGATTCAATATTTACTCTATGCCAAGCATTATGCTAGGAGCTGAGACTATAAGAAAGTATTTAACAAAACTGTTCATTTCAAAAAATGAAATGTGTCTGGGGAGACAGGATATATGTGAGAAAAGATAGCCGATGATAAGCAGCAAATGCTTCCTGTAGAGGACTGTTAAAGAATTCAGTCTGAGGTGGTCAATAGAAGCAACAAGCAGCAGGAGCAACAAGCACTAGGCTTTGAAGGACAAAAAAAATTAGTAAGTAGAGAAAAAGGTGGAGGGCGTTTCAAACCCATAAACCATTGGTTCTCAAATCTACCTAGGAGTTCGTTTAAAATGTGTATTCCTGGTCACTGCCCCAGAGATTCCAAATTAGTACATTGGATAGGGCCTAGGTCCCAACATATTTAACAAATGCCTATTGATTGCTGATAAGTGGCCATAACCTTGCTATACAGGGTAGGACCTCTTATAAGGTTTTCTGGAAACTATAAAAATTTCAGGCCCCTTCCCAATGCTACTGAGTCAGAATCTATATTTTAACAAGATCCAATGATAATTCTACACTTACTAAATTTGATAAGCAGTGGTTTTTATAAGACAATTCTTAAATTTAATTCAATTATGAGAAACACTTAAATCAGAATTTCCAAGAGTTGGAATTATATAAGGCAATTATAAAAGACTGGAGAAATACAAGTTTTAATTCAATACCAGAGTCAACCAGCC
The DNA here is from genome assembly GCF_030435805.1 of Mustela lutreola. Classification (NCBI taxonomy): domain Eukaryota; kingdom Metazoa; phylum Chordata; class Mammalia; order Carnivora; family Mustelidae; genus Mustela; species Mustela lutreola. The sequence goes on along the minus strand of NC_081290.1, from coordinate 230,873,977 downwards.
CTTAATTTTATCAACAAGATTATGACATACAATGTTCACTAGAAACCTTGCCCAGCATCTTTGGCTTATTGCTTAAGAATTGAGGGGTGACCAAAGAGACCCAGAACTCGTTAAATCAAAGAATAGTGTGTAAGTGTGTCCAAAAGAGGGAGTATAATAGTTTTCCTAGTCAGGGAAAGTTCAGAAGCTTTAATTTCTTTTCTTCTCTCTCTCTTTTTTTTTTTTTTTTTTTTAAGATTTTACTTATTTATTCAACAGACAGAGATCACAAGTAGGCAGAGCAGCAGGTGGGGCGGGGGTGGGGAGCAGGCTCCCTGCTCAGTAGAGAGCCTGATTCGGGGCTTGATCCTAGTACCCTGGATCATGACCTGAGCTGAAGGCAGAGAGGCTTAACCCACTGAGCCACCCAGGTGCCCTTCAGAAGCTTAAATTTCTGGTCGAATTTGCCCAGAGTTCTTTTTTTTTAAGTTTTTATTAAAAAAAAAAAAAGGTTTTATTTAAATTTCAGTTATTTAACATACAGTATAATGTTAGTTTCAGGTATGGGACACCTGGGTGGCTCAGTTGGTTAAGCCGCTGCCTGCGCCTCAGGTCATTATCCCAGTGTCCTGGGATCGAATCCCACATTGGACTCCTTGTCCAGCAGGGAGCCTCCTTCTCTCTCTGCCTCTGCCTGACACTCTGCCTGCTTGTGCTCTCTCTCTAACAAATAAATAAAATAAAATCTTAAAAAAATATATTAGTTTCAGGTATACAGCATAGTGATTCAACACTTGCATGTATCACCCCCTGATCAACATAAGTGCTCTCCTTAATCCCCATCATCTATTTCACCCATCCCCCCACCCACCTCCCTTCTGGTTGTTCTTTATAGTTAAGAATCTGTTTCTTAGTTTGCCTCTCTCTCTCTTTTCTTCTTTTGGCCATTTGTTTTGTTTCTTAAATTCCACATATGAGTGAAATCATATGGTATTTGTCTATCTCTGACTGACTTCACTTAGCATAATAATCTGTAGCTCCATCCATGTTGTGGCAAGTGGAAAGATTTCATTCTTTTTGATGTGAATTTGCCCAAGATTTTCTAAATCTGGCAACCCTAACTGTGATTACGAAAGAAAATATCTCTCTTGGTCCTAATACATATATATGACCGAATATTTTAGGATCATGATACATAACTTACCCTCAAATGGTTCAGAAAAAAAAATACCCTGTATGTATATATGTCCACACACAAATATATATTACATATACACATATATAAATATGTATACAAACATATAATTAGATAAATAGAAAATAATAAATTGAATGGGGGAAATTTTAATAATAGGGGAATCTGGGTAAAAGATAGTTGGATAATCTTTGTTCTATTTTAATTTTTGCAACTTCATTAGAAATTATTTCCAAATTTAAAAATTTAGAAGAAAAACCTCAAGTGTATAAGAAATATCCATTTACTTATTGTTTTAAAAAACCAAATTAAGAGACTCAAAGCTCTCATTCTGTCAGGGTAACAAGAAATTGTATTTTCATCAATATCAGGGGGCTCCCCTCTCATCCAGGGCTTATATAATACCAGGGAAACAGAGTCGATAGCTCCAGTTTATCAAGGTTTCTGCTAACATCTGTATTGTCTAGGATCATACTGGTCTTTGGAAGTCTGACAGCTTTCTCCTTGCATACCATTCATAAGCTGTTGTCAGGAACCTTGGTTAAGGCTATGAACCCCAAAGCCTCTGTCTAGGTATACCATATAGACATCCCCCCAAAATCTTGTCAATTCCTTGAAGTATTGCCACCAAACAATCTTTGGAGACTCTCTTGCTCTCTCATCACCCTGATATTTTAAGACTTTAAGTCTTGAGCAAATCTATCATTCTGTTGTGTGATTTCTCTGAAAAGATAAGTATTTTCTTGTTGCTCATCAAGATACTTGACCTAAACTCTAGTGAACTCTGTATTTTTTTTTAAATAGTCAATAAAGGAAGTATCTCGTAAACAATTTTCTATGTTCTACTTTTAGCCCTATTACATAAAATTCCAAAGGAACACAACAACAACAAATAAGAAGTGATTATCTTTTTGTAAGGGAGAGGGAAGGATGCAGAGCACACTTGGGATTAGGGTGAAGCAAGGCAAAGAACGTAGGGTGCAAAATCTAAGGAGACATCCCTTTCAGGTTTTGGAAGTGCAGAATTGGTGCCTGAGAGTGAGTGCCTTATTACATTTTTTGAACAGCTTTTTTGAGATATAATTCACATAGCAAATAATTCACCCATTTAAAGTGTACAGTTCTGTGTTTTTTTTGTTATATTCTTAGTTATGCAGAAACATCACCACAGTCAATTTTAGGATATTTTCATAACCTCAGAAAGAAACCTCAAGCCCTTTAGATATGAACCACCTATCACCCTATATCCTACTCCCAGGCCTAAGCAACCACTAATTTGCTTTCTCTCTTTGTAGAATTATGGTTGAGTAATATTCCTGTGTATGGGTATACTACATTTTATTGATCTATTTGTCCATATCCATTGGTGACATTTGGGTTGTTTCTGTCTTTTGGCTATTATGAATAATCCTGCCACAAATATTCATTTCATGTACCGTTTATGTGTGGAATAGGTTTTCATTTCTCTATACCTGTGAATGGATTGCCTGGACTATGTAGTAATTCTATGTTTAACCATTTGTGGAGCAACCAGACTGTTTTCCAAAGCAGCTGCACCATTTAAATTCCTACCAGCAGTGTTTGAGGGTTTTCCCACAGATTTTCCAACTTTTGTTATTATCTCACTTTTTGATTCTAGCTATTTTTAAAATTATTTTTGGGGGGAGAGAGAGAGAGCGGGTGTGTGTGGTGGGGAGATGCTTGGACAGAAGGAGAGGAAAAGAGAGAGTCTTAAGCTGGCTCCACACTGAGTGTGGGCTCTGGGCTCAGTCTTACCACACTGAGATCATGACCTGAGCCGAAATCAAGAGTCAGACACTTAACTGACTCTGTCACCCAGGTTCCCCAGATTCTAGCCATTTTAGTGACTGTGAAGTGGTATCTCATTGTGGTTTTGATTTTCATTTCCCTGATGACTAGTGGTTTGAACATCTTTTCATATGTTTATTGGCTATTTTTGTATCTTTGAAGAACTATTCACATCTTTTGCCCATTTAAAAAATTGTTTTATTTTTGAATTTTAAGATTTATTTGTATTTGTATTTCTCAATTTAAGTTTCTGATACAAATCAGTTAAATGATTTACAAGTATTTCTCCTCTTTCTGTGGGCTGTCTTTTCACATTCCTTTATTTATTATAGAAGTACAGTTGACATTCAGTGTTTTATTAGTTCCAGGGGTACAACATAGTGATTTGACAATTTCATGTATTAGTCAGTGCTCACCACAATAAATATAGTCACCATACAACATCATTGCAGTATTATTGACAATATCCCCTATGCTGTACTTTTCATCTCTAGAACTTATTTTGTAACCAAAATCAAAAGTTTGTGATTCTTAATCCCCTTCACCTATTTTACCCATCCCTCTACCCTGTCTTTTTACAGTCTTGATGGTGTTGTCCGAAGCAGAAAACTTTTTAGTTTGAAGAAGTCTGATTTATCTTGTTTTTTACTTTTGTTGCTTATATCTGAGAATCCTTTGCCAAGGGGCACCTGGATGGCTCATGCCCTTAAGCGTCTGCCTTTGGCTCAGGTCGTGATCCCATGGTCATGCGATTGAGCCCTGGGTTGGGCTCCATGGTCGGAAGAGGGGCAGCTTGCTTCTTTCTCTCCCTCTAACCCTCTCTCAAATGAATAAATAAAAAAAATCTTTAAAAAAATAAAAAAAGAATCCTTGGCCAAATCTAAGGAGATTTCCTCTTTGTTGTCTTCTTTAAGAAGACAGAGCCCAGTGAATGGGACTGAGGGCTTAATCCCAGGATCCTGAGATCATGACCTGAGCTTAAGGCAGATCCTTTTAATTGACTGAGCCACCTAGGCATCCCCTCTTTGTTGTCTTCTAAGAGTTTTATAGTTCTAGTTCTTATGTTTAGGTTCTCAATCTACCTTGAGTTAATTTCAATACATGGTGTGAGGAAGGGATCTAACCTCATTCTTCTGGATCTAACCTCATTCTCAGCTATCTGAGCTCCATTTGTTGAAAAGACTACTCTTCCTGATGTTCTTGGCATTCTCGTAGGCAATTAGTTGACTATGGATATATGGATTTATTTCTGGACTCTCAGTTATATTCCATTGATCTCTATGTCTAATCTTGTGCTAGTACCACAAGATCTAGATTACTATTACTTTGTAGTAAGTTTTGAAATCAGGAAGTATGAGTCCTACTTTATTCTTCTTTTTCAAGATTGTTTTGACTATTCTAAGTCCCTCATGATTCTAAATAAATTTACAGTCAGCTTGTTGATTTCTACAAAGAAGTCAGGGATTATCTTTGAGTCCACTGAATCTATAGATTGGATTGGGGAGTATTACCATCTTAACAATGTTAAGTCTTCCAATCTGTGAACATGGGATTTTTTTTCTAATTGTAGATCTTCCTTGTTATCTTTCAACAATATTTTATAGTTTTCAGAGCATATGTTGCATTTATTCCTAGGTATTTTATTCTTTTTGATGTCATCGTAAATGGAATTGTCTTAATTTCATTTTTGGATAGCTCATTGCATATATATAGAAATACAGTTGGCTTTTGTACCTCAATTGCATCCTGAAACCACTGAGTTCATTTTTTAGTTCTAATAGTTTTTCATTTAACTTCTTTGGATTTTCTGTATATAAGATCATATCATCTGTGAATAAATAGTTTTACTTTTTCCTTTCTAATCTGGATGTCTTTTACTTCTTTTTCTTGCCTGTTTGCTTTGGCTAGAACCTCCAGTACAATGATGAATCGAAGTGGCAAGAGCAAACATCCTTGTCTTGTTCCTGACCTTAGAGGAAAGCATTCCATCTTTCACCATTAAATGTAATGTTAACTGTGGGGTTTTAGTCGATGCTTTTTTCATACTGGTGAAACAGAAGAGAATTTCTGCTTCTAGTTTGTTGAGTGTTTTTAACATGAAAGACTGTTGGATTTTGTCAAATGATTTTCTGTATCTAATGAGATGTACATGTAAGTTTATTTCTAAGTTGATTACATTATTACAATTGTTACATTAATTGATTTTTAGAAGTTAGACCAAACTTGCATCCTACTTGTTCATGGTATAACACTGTTTTTACATGTTTCTGCATTTGTTTTGCTAGTATTTTGTTGAGGATTAATCTGTTGGTATTCATAATAGATACTGGTCTGTAGTTTTCTTGTGATGCATTTTTCTGGTTTTGGTATCAGAGTAATACTGACCTCATAAAATGAGTGTTTTCAACTCTTCTAATTTTTGAAAGAGTTTGTAAGTAATTGGCATATTTTCCCTTTAATTATTAGTAGAGAATTCAATAGTGAAACCATGTGGATTTGGGCTTTGTGAGTAGTTTTCTGATTATTAACTCAATTTCTTCACTTTTTATAGGTCTGTTCACTTGTCTACTTCTTGAGTAAATTTCATTAGTTTGTTTCATTGTAGGAATTTGTCTATTTCATCAAGGTTCTCTAATTTGTTGGCATAGAATTGTTTATGGTATTCCTTTATATCCTTTTTTCCCCATAAGGTCAGCAATAATGTCCCCTCTTTTACTTCTGCTTCTAGTGATTTGAGTCTTTTTTTAGGAGCAGAGTTTAGTTTAGCTAAAGGTTTGTCAGTTTTGTTGCTCTTTTCAAAGAACTTCATTTCATTGATTTTCTCTATTGCTTTTGCTATTCTTTGTTTCATTAATTTCCACTCTAATCTATATTATTTCTCTTCTTCCAGTTTCCTAATTCTCTTTTCATCAGAATCTAACTTACTAAACTGGGCCGTAGGTTTTGTGTGTGTACATGTATTCCAATAAAACTTTATTCAAAAGCAGGCAGCAGGCCAAATTTGGCTCGAGGGCCAGAGTTTGCTCACCCCGATCCAGAGTAATAGTTCCTAACCCTGGATGCATAGTATTTTAAGGAACTGATTCCTGAACCTCAACCCCTGAGATTGACTCAACTGATCTGGGTTGGAGCATGAAGTATTTTCTCCTTGCTTGTTTGTTTTTTGTTTTAAGCTTTCTCTGTGTTTCCAATGTGCAACCAAGTCTGAGAGCCATCTTTTCAGAGCAGGGATCTGACCTTGGGTTTTTTGTTTGTTTGTTCTTAGTTTAAAACAGATTAAACCTGGGGCGCCTGGGTGACTCAGTGGGTTAAGCCTCTGCCTTCTGCTCAGGTCATGATCCTAGAGTCTTGGGATCGAGCCCCACATCGGGCTCTCTGCTCGGTGAGGGGGCCTGCTCCCCTCCTCTCTCTCTGCCTGCCTCTCTGCCTACTTGTGAAAATAAATAAATAAATAAACAAATAAAATCTTAAAAAAAAAAAAAAAGAACAGATTAAGCCTGTTTTATCTCAGAGTTCCGATGCTGGAAGTCTGAGCTGAAGTGTCGGTAGAGCCATGCTTCCTCTGAAGCCTCTAGTGGAGAATCTTTCCTTGCCACTTTAAGCTTCTGATGGCTATAACCTTTCCTTAGCTTGTGGCTGCATAACTCCAGTCTGTGCCTCTGTCTTCACATGGCCTTCTCCTCCAACTCAAAAACAGCAAATGAATAGATGCACAGGGCAAAATGTGGGGGCATGGGGGAGTATGTAGCTTTGATGTCCTCAGGGCATGCTGTCCTCCTAGTATCTGAATGTGTCCACCAACCTGGGAGATCCGTCTTTGCAGTTTTAATTTCAGTTATTGTATTTTGTATATATATGTGTGTGTTTGTATGTGTGTGTGTATAATTCTCTTAGATTCTTTTGCCAATTTGGAATAGCACTTTTTATGGTTTCCTATTCTCTATAGAGATCTTCTATTTATTTAGTGAAAGAAAAGGTAGCATGTAGTCAGTTTTCTATCTCTAACAATGTTACATTTCCTGATGAACTACTAAGATCCACCTTCTATTATAATATTCAGGTAGTATGGTATATTGTGGATGAAGGGAAATTGAATCTGTTGGAGTTAATTCAGGGCTCTGGGAGGGAAACTGATTTTATGATTATGTGATGTTCACAGCCTGATATATCCTAGAAATTTCTAAGATTAGAAAGTGAAAGATTTTGGACTCAAAGCAATAGGAGAACATAACCCAATGTTTTATGGCAAAGGGACAACTAAAAGGTATTGTTTTTGTGGATTTCATTTTTTTTTAAAGAATTCTGTATAAATCACAAACTAGAATGAGTAATACACACACACACACTTTTCTGCCCACCCTTTAGTTATCAGTATTAGTGAGGAGTGAAATGGCTATGTATCAGTTATGATTGCATTCAGCTACATGTAATGAAAACCAAACCAGAGTGGCTTAACCAAAGAGAGGTGTATTTTTGTTTTCCAAACAACAAGAAGTCCTAAGGAAGGCAATCCAAGTGCAATAAGTCAAAGACATCAATAATGACCTGTATCTTTTTTATCTTCCTGCTCTCTCATCCTAAACGTGTGGCTTTCAGCCCTATGGTCAAAAAATGCCTGCTGACTTCGGTTTCCAGTCAGGCCTGTAAGGAATTTGGAAACTGCCATTGCACCCTAACAATAAGTAAATTGCTGAACAAACTGAAGAATCAACAGCTTTCTTAGGTCCATCAGAGAAGTGAGGTTACAATGCAAACTGCTGCCCCCAAACTGGAGACTTAGTCGCTATTTAGTGTAGCAGAAACACACAAGTAGTAACCTCAGGGACTAATGCAAGGGTTGGAAAACCAAAACTGCAACTGATGAATTATTGGAGACTCAATGTGCCCAAGTCCAAGAATCAAAAACTCCTAGAAGACCTAGTCATATGGGGGTATATATTGTTGTCAATGTCCTATTCTCAACTTATTGTCAATGTCCAGTTCTCATAGTGAATACTGGAGAAAAATGCCCCTGCTTCTGGCAGGGCAAGGGGAAAAGTAGCCATTGTGAATATACCAGAGCATCTGTTCTTAACAAGGCCTGCTTTCAGGAGAAACTGTTTAACCAGAGCCTAATCTGCTGGATTTTTATCAGAGCCTATCTGACCTAGGGAAAGCGAAATACCCAACCCAAGCCTACTCTAGCCATCCTGTCCCTTCTAAGGATTGGGGAGAAGACTGAAAAGTACTTGTGAAGTTCACAATCCAGAGGCACAGGCTCCTTAAAAGACTAACACTAATCATAGGACTATAAAATACTTCTGCTCCCCCCACACCTTACCATATTACTGAAGACCTATTTATAGCAGTTCTTTTACCTAGTACATCATGTCCAACTATCACGAAAAAGTTATAAGATATTGAGTGGCAAAAAACAGTTTAGAGAGACAGAGAAAGCATCAGAACCAGACTCGGATATGGTGGGGTTGTTTGAATTATCAGATCAGACATTTAAAACAACTATGTTTAATATGCTAAGCGCTCTAATTGATAAAATAGCATGCAAGAACAGATAGGTAATGTAAGCATAGAGATGGTAATTGTAAGAAAGAGTCAGAAAAAAAATTCTAGAGATCAAAAGCAGTGTGACATAAATGAAGAGTGCCTTTGATGGGCTTCTTTCCTCAACTGGACACAGCTGAGAAAAGAATCTCTGAGCTTGAGGATATCTCAATAGAAAATTCCAAAACTGAAAAGCAAAGAGAAAAGAGACAGAAAAAAACAGAGCAGAATATTCAAGAACTGCAGGACAACTATAAAAAGTAGTTGTATCCCCATTACAACATATGCGTAATGGGAATATCAGAAAGAGAAAGAAACAGGGAATATTTAAAGCAATAATGAAGGAGAATTCCCCCAAATTATGTCAGATACCAAATCACAGATCCGGGAAGCTCAGAGAATGCCAAGCAAGATGAATGCCCAAGAAAGACTTTATGTAGGAATATTGTATTCAAATTGTTGATAATATAAGATGAAGAAAAAATCCTGAAAGAACCCAGAATTAAAAAACAGATTACCCATAGAGGAGTGAAAATACAAATTACATCAGCTTCTTCTCAAAACCCATGCAGGCAAGAAGAGAATGGAGTGAACTATTGAAAGTCTTGAGAGATAAAACAACAACAAGCACCTAGAATTATGTTCTCTGCAAACTAATCTTTCAAAAGGGAAGGAGAAATAAAGACTTTCTCAGACAAGCAAAAATTAAAGGAATTGTTGCCAGTAGACTTGGCTGGCAGGAAATGTTAAAAGTTCTTTAGAAGAGAAGGAATATGAGGGATGCCTGGGTGGCTCAGTCAGTTGAGCATCTGACTCTGCTTTTCACAACCCTGAGATTGAGCCCTGCATCAAGCTGTGCACTAAGTGAAGAGTCTGCTTGAGAATCTCTCGCCCACTGCCCCTCCCCCCACTCTCTGCCTGCATGTGCTTTCTCTCTCTCTCTAAAATAAATAGTCTTTTAAAAAAAAAGAAAAGGAAAATGATACAGGTCAGAAGGTCATATAAAAAAAAAATCGTTGGGGCGCCTGGGTGGCTCAGTGGGTTAAAGCCTCTGCCTTCAGCTCAGGTCATGATCCCGGGGGTCCTGGGATCAAGCCCCGCATCAGGCTCTCTGCTCAGTGGGGAGTCTGCTTCCTCCTCTCTCTCTCTGTCTGCCTCGATGCCTACTTGTGATCATTGTCTGTCAAATAAATAAATAAAATCTTTAAAAAAAAAAAAAGAGCATTGGAGAAGAAATAAGTGAAAGTAAAATAAAAGCATTTGATTTTCTTTTACTTTTTAAAACATTTTATTTATTTATTTATTTTAGAGAGAGAGAGAGCAAGCCCAGAGGGAGAGTGAGAGGAAGAAGCAGGCTCCTGGGTGCCTCAGTTGGCTAAGAGACTGCTTTCATTTCAGTTCAGGGCATGATCCTGAGATCAGTCCCACATGGGGCTCCTCCTGCTCTGCAGGGAGCCTGCTTTCCCCTCTCCTGCCTGCACCTCACTCTGCTTGTGCTCTCTCCCTTTCTCTGTCAAATAAATAAATAAAATCTTTAAAAAATTTTTGGTAACCTAGATGAAATGGACAGTTCCATGAAAGACAAAATCTGCCAAAATTCACACAAGAAGACACAGGCAATCTGAATAGTCCTGTATCTGTTAAGAAAAATTGAAACTGAAACAGTAATTAATAACTTTCTAAAACAGAAAGCACCAAGCCCAAATGGGTTCACTGGTGAGTTCTCCCAGACATTTAAGGAAGAAATTAAACCAGTTCTCCACACTCTCTTTCAGAAGATAGAAGCTGAAGGAATACTTCTTAACTCATTCTGTGAGACCAGCATTACCCTATTACCAAAACCAGACAAAGACATTACAAGAAAAGAAAACTGTAGACCAATATCTCATGAGCATGATATGAAAATCTTCAACAAAACATAGCAAATAAAATCCAACAATGTATAAAAAAATTATACACTATGACACCATAACCAAGTAGGATTTATCCCAGATATGCAAGGCTGACTCAACATTCACTTAATGTAATCAATTACATCAGGATAAAGAAAGATCACATGATCATATCAACAGATGCAGGAAAAACATTGTGCAAAACCCAATACCCATTCATAGCAAAAGCTCTCAGTGAACTTAGGAATAGAGGGGAACTTCTCAATTTGGTAATATCTCAATTAGGTATATAAAAACCTACAGATAATGGTGATAAACTTGAATCTTTCCCCATACCATAAGGAATAAGGCAAGGGTGTCTCCTTTCACCACTTCTTTTCAACATAATACTGGAAATCGTAGCTAATGCACTAACATAAGAAAAGGAAATAAAAAGTATACTGATAGGTAAGGAAGAAATAAAACTGTCTTTGATTGCAAATGACATGAATGTCTATGTAGAAAATCCAAGAGAATTGAGGAAAAAAACCCTCCTAGAACTAATAAGTAATTATAACAAGGTTTCATGATATAAGGCTGATATACAAACTTAATCGCATTCCTATACACACATAATGAACAAATGGAATTTGAAATTAAAAACACAGAGGCAGGGGCACCTGGGTGGCTCAGTGGGTTAAAGCCTCTGCCTTCGGCCCAGGTCATGATCTCAGGGTCCTGGGATTGAGCCCCACGGGCTCTCTGCTCAGCGGGGAGCCTGATTCCTCCTCTCTCTCTGCCTGCCTCTGTGCCTACTTGTGATCGCTGTCAAATAAATAAATGAATTTTTAAAAAATAAAAATAAAAACACAGAGGTTTTTGGCAGCTTTCTGCTCACAATTAATTGTCCAAATTAGTTACATACCTAATCAATTCATGGCGAGGAGAATAAGACCATATGAGTGCCTTAGATCAGTCATAATTCCCTCATGCAGTGAGCTGGAACTAGATAGAGATCCTTGAGCAGGAAGATGAGATCTACTTAAAAGTGGAACTATGAGGGTACCTGGGTGGCTCAGTGGGTTAAAGCCTCTGCCTTTGGCTCAGGTCATGGTCCTAGGGTCCTGGGATTGAGCCCCACATCAGGCTCCCTGCTCAGCAGTGAGCCTGCTTCCCCCACTCTCTCTCTGCCTGCCTCCCTGCCTACTTGTGATCTCTGTCAAATAAATAAATAAAATCTTTTAAAAAATATATAACCATTTGTCTTAAAAAAAAAAAAAAAAAAGTGGAACTATGCCAGCATGAGAATAGGAAGAATTGGCATATGGAGAAGCTCCCATAATATCTGCTATAGATAGGGAGAAATGGGAAAGATTCAAAAGAGAGAGGAAAAGGGAGAGAATGTGTGTGTGTGACACTCCAAAAGAAAGGGCAAGAGACAGAGAGGCCATACTATCTTGGGTTCTTGATGCCACACTGTGGCATCAAAATTTTCTCCAGGAGAGCATCAAAACATGTATCAACTTTGAGAGAAGTGAGTTAATATGGCAATTAGTAGTTGCTCAATTCTTATTTTTGAGTGCATAGACTTTTACATCAGAGGAAATAATAATTGATCTTATGAAGTACTTTTTTCAAATATTTGGTATAAATTCTATCCCAAGAGCAGTCTGCTTTCCCTATGCTATGTGCTCATGGAACACTTGGAGAAACTCTTTTTTTTTTTTTTTAAGATTTTATTTATTTATTTGACAGAGCGAGATCATAAGTAGGCAGAGAGGCAGGCAGAGAGAGAGAGGAGGAAGCAGGCTCCCTGCCAAGCAGAGAGCCCAATACAGGACTCGATCCCAGGACCCTGAGATCATGACCTGAGCCAAAGGCAGAGGCTCAACACACTGAGCCACCCAGGCGCCTGGAGAAACTGTTTCTATGCTTGATCTCCATCAAGACAAAATAAGCAAGGATAGAGCTGTACAGACAACCTGCTTTTACTTAAAGCATTCTTTATCGTCAAGAAAAGGGATATTTTTTGTCTGAAGTGAGTGGAATTTCATTACAGTCCTTTCTTTTTCATTACAGTCTTTTTGAATCACTTTTGAAGTTTTATTCATGACATTTAAAAAAACCTGAGGCTTTAAATTAAAGCAAGTTGCCTTAAAAGGTTGGCAACAAACCTCTTTAAAACCGGTTGAGCTAGTCTCCCCCCACATATACCTCTCTTCAACTAATCAAGGTAAACAGTTAAAACTAGCCACACAGATTATAGTTTATTTATTACATGTATTCAAGATGAAAAGAAATGAAGTAGTCTCAGCAAGTCCCCTGGGAATAGCTCAAATTTTGTATCCAGCCTTGTTATGTGATTTTTTTCCTTTGCACTTGTCTTTGGTTACCATGACAACTGGAGAGCTCTTGGGGGAGGAGAGATTGTTTTGACTTTTGCACTGAGACTAGGAGGAAGAGTTGAGACAGGTGTAGAAACACGGATTCAGGTCAGGGAACAATGAGAGCTGGGCGGATGTGGATGTGTACATGCTGAGCATTTTAGGTTATTTTGTAGGGAAGACAGGCATGATGCTGAGTAGTATAACAATGCAGAGTACCAGAGTAAGACATGGAGAACTTAAAGGCTAGTGGGGCAGAAAAGTTTTATATAGCCACCATGTCCCTTGCCCTCTCACATCACAGATTTTGTGCCGTAGTTCATCCCTAAGTGACTGATCTGATCCACCTAGTCCGTCATGCAGGCAAGTAACACAACGAAAATATATCTAACTAATAGCTAAATAATAATCTCCCCAGGCCACACTCCCTATTCTCAGGGTATCTTGAGTAGAAGAACACAACCAGCTGAGCCTGTCCTACTGAGGTGACTTCAGAGGAAGTGACATGGTACCAGAGTAGCAGCTGTCTTTGACAGGACCTCTCCAGAGTACAGAAGTTACCAAGTTCCCAACTCATGGAGTAGCCAAGGGATGTTGGGGAACCTCAACTCCTAAGGTGACCCTGGTCACTGGTAAGCTGAGTAATAATGTAAAAGAGGTGCCCAAGTTGGACCTGGTCTAATAATTCGGAACTGGCCTAATTTTGTAAAATTGGTAAAGACGGGTCCTTGCAAAGGATTCCCTTCTTGGAAGTCCATTCTGTTCACTTCCAAACTGGCATAACCACCTCTTGGATTCTAGCTGCCACAGGGATAGTTTCAGAATCGATTCCAGTTTTGGGGTGCCTGGGTGGCTTGGTTGGTTAAGTGTCCAATTCTTGATCTCAGCTCAGGTCTTGATCTGAGGGTCATGAGTTTGAGCCCTGCATTGGGCTCCATGGAGCCTACTTTAAAAAATTGTCCTTAATTAAAATCAAAATAAAAATAAAAGAATTGATTCTGGTTTTTACCCATCACAGATGTAGAACCACTTTGGTTTATTTATTTATTTAATTTATTTATTATATTTTAAAAATGTTTTTGTATTTTTATTTAATAATTTTTAATGTTACAATACTGATTCCAAGTAGGGATAGAGCAATATGTGTTCCCCAACATAAGAATTGGAATTTTTTACTACTTAAAATTGATTATGAGTCATTTAACTCTCAAGAACTATTTTCTAATTTATCACTGACTTGAATTAATATCACATCTTTATTCTAAGTCTGCCTTTTGTGTTACTTCCTCTGTTTTCTCAGCTTCCTGTTGGTGAAAAGGGGTTTTGGTGATGTATAATCTTTGAAAAGTACATTCATTAAGGCTGTCAGCACCATGTATTTGAACATTGTAATCCTGGATTTTTATTATGTTTCTTTCCCACTTGTTCTTGGTTTTTATTCATGAATGTTCTGTAGTCTCTCCTTGCTGTATGCTTGAATTACAAGTATACACAAGGAAGTGGCTTTTATGACATGTCAAGGCAAGGATGTTGTGTTGCAGCTTTATAATAATAGCACTGGGGGAAATAGTTCATTTCAAAAAGACTAAGTTCTACTTCAAAAGAGTTTTAGTTAATTAAAGTTAAGGTGGTGAAAAGCCTAAAAAGCAATTCTTTGACCGTAAAGTATTTTCACTTAGCTATTAATTAAATATATTTCCATTGTGTTTATAGCCTTACCTATTAATACTTTGTTTTCAAATAGTCAAACAAAAATGGATGTGCATGTTGGACTCTCTTTACTGTATTTCATTATTTCTTTTAGCTACATTATGGCCTATTGAAAATGATTTCATATTTGCAGACATGGTATTGATGATTCACATTTATGAAGTTAATTAGAGGTATATCTTGCATCTTGGAGCAGCCACATGGTCATCTGTTCTTCCCCCTCCCTGTAAGCCATCTGCTTTCTTCTATAACAGCTTTCCTGCTTACATGCTTCCTTTGACAAAAATTCATTTATTCATATACCAAACATCCAAAACATCCAAGGCACAATTGTACACACTGCAAGAAATGAAAAACTGTCACTACATTATATACTGTTTTATAATTCATAAAAAATATTTTTTACAATGTAGGGTGATTGGGAAAAAATCAGGGAGGTATTAGGATTCATTAGAGAGGAACTCAGAAGTAGATGGATAGGTTATTGCCAGGCAGTTGAATGGGAGGAGATTTGTATGTAGAGATGTAGATTTTACCTATATAGAAGTAGGTAGATTTTACCTTTGTCTCTCTCATCTTACTCCTGTCTTCATCCAAAGCTAACTCTTGGGTGCCTGGGTGGCTCCATGGGTTAAGCCTCTGCCTTCTGTTCAGGTCATGATCCCAGGGTGCTGGGATCGAGCCCTACATCGGGCTCTCTGCTCGGTGGGGAGCCTGCTTCCCCCCCCCCCTGCCTACTTGTGATCTCTCTCTGTCAAATAAATAAATAAAATCTTAAAAAAAATAGTTGCCAAAGCTAACTCTCAGGATGCCTCTCTACTCCTTATCTGAATGAATGAGCTTCATGAGTGCAGGGGCTTTTATCTATTTTGTAAAGTGGTGCATATTCAGCACCAGTAATGCCTGGCATGTGCAGATGCTAAGTATTGTGAATTTTTTGATCAATAAACATAGGAATGAAATGATAATTACCTATAAGTTTTAGGGTCTCTGACCTTCTAAGATGTTAATTAATTCATTTTTTTCTCCATAAACTTTGGTCAATTAAGTTTATTATAAAACTTTTTAGGGGTGCCTGAGTGGCTCAGTAGGTTAAGCCTCTGCCTTCGGCTCAGGTCATGATCTCAGGGTCCTGGGATCAAGCCCTGCATCAGGCTCTCTGTTCAGCAGGGAGCCTGCTTCCCCCCTCTCTCTGTCTGCCCACTTGTGATCTCTCTCTCTGTCAAATAAATAAATAAAATCTTTAAAAAAATTTTTTTAAGATCTTTTTGTCCATTCATGTGTCTGTACCAACAAGCTTAGAATACTGTATCTTTATATTATGCTGGGGTTTTGTGTGTGTGTGTGTGTGTGTGTGTGTGTGTGTTTCTATGCAGTTTTGTCTTATGTGTATACTTGTGTAACCGCCACCACATTCAAGATGCAAAACTGTTCCAGGGGCACCTGGGTGGCTCAGTGGGTTAAAGCCTCTGCCTTCGGCTTGGGTCATGATCCCAGGGTCCTGGGATCAAGCCCCAAATCTGGCTCTCTGCTCAGCAGGGAGCCTGCTTTCCCCTCTCTCTGCCTGCCTCTCTGCCTGCTTGTGATCTCTCTGTCAAATAAATAAATAAAATCTTAAAAAAAAAAAAAAAACTGTTCCATTACTACAAAGGAACTTCCAAATGTTACTCCTTTATATATCTGCCCCTTGTTATGAACCTATCACTAAACTAAGAACAGATAACTTACATTTTCTTATGTTCTTTATCCCTATCCATTGCCTTGCCTCTCCCTTAAGACATCCACCTTCTTCTTCTTCTTCTATTTTTTTTTTTTTTTTTTTTAAGTAAGCTCCATATCCAGCATGGAACCCAAACCCTGGCCTGAACTCATGACCCTGAGATCAAGATGTAAGTTGAGATCAAGAGTCAGACACCCAGATACCCCAAAGACACATCTATTTTGTTTTTTTGTTTGTTTGTTTGTTTTTAAGATTTTATTTATTTATTTGACAGACAGAGATCACAAGTAGGCAGAGAAGCAGGCAGAAAGAGAGGAGGAAGCAGGCTCCCTCCTGAGCAGAGAGCCTGATGCAGGGCTCGATCCCAGGACCCTGGAATCATGACCTGAGCCAAAGGCAGAGGCTTTAACCCATTGAGCCACCCAGGTCCCCTCTATTTTATTTTTATAATTGCATTTGGGGAGAAGATGTTTTACCACTTATACTGTTTTACTTATTAGTTTTATAAAAAGATTTTAACAACCTACATTATCTTCTGGGACTTTCTGTGTTACTAAAATTTTGCTGTCACTACTTTCATTCTTGGTTAATACTCCATTGTGAGAACATAACAAGAAAATTTAAGTTGTTTTCAGCTTTTGCTGTTATGAGCAAGTCCTTTTTCTAACCATTAAGCTATAATTTAGTAATAACAATAATAATAATTCTTTCTTTTAGCAGTAATAATGATGCTGCTATAATCTATAATGATAATAATAGCAATGACAGTAATAATGTGATTGCTCATCATAACACTGCTACAGTGATCTGAGATGCTTATGATAGCCCTAGCCTTGTATTTAACAAGGTCGATCAATTAAAAAGGTGGAATAGAACTAAAGGGTATTACGCAAAGCAAAATAAGTCAGAGAAAGATAATTATATGATTTCACTCATATGCGGAATTTAAGAAACAAGACAGGATCCTATAGGAAAGGAGGGAAAAATAAAATAAGGCGAAATCAGACAGGGAAACAAACTGAGGGTGGCTGGAGGGGAGGTGGGCGGGGAGACGGGGTAACTGGGTGATGGGCATAAGGAGGGCACGTGATGTAATGAGCACTGGGTAATATATACAACTGATGAATCACTGAACTGTACCTCTGAAACTAATAATACATGATATGTTAATTAATTGAATTAAAATAAAATGTCAGTGGAAAACCAAGTAAGATCTAAATATTCTGCTCATTCATGGAGATATTTATGTTTTATAATAAAACTCTCCTTGATACACTCTTCCATGGAGTGTTTGTTGAGAGTTATGAATTATTTGTATGTTTATACAACTGGTCCAAGAAGTCAGCCACTAACCCCAAGTAGGGCCAGACTCATTTTACTGTCATTCAAGTAACTTAAAAATAAATGCTCCGAGGGCACCAGGCTGGCTCAGTTGGTAGAGCATGCACCTCTTGACTTTGGAGGTGTGAATTGGAGCCCCACAATGGGCACAGAGATTACTTAATTTTAAAAAAAAAAGTTGTCATTCTGCAGAGTTTGCAAACTTTATTGTACTGGATGATTTCCTTATGCCCTTCTAAATCTATCCTCTACCCTTCTGCAGCCCACCATGCCTCAGAAGGGTGACCTATATGGAGTGCCTCCACAGGCTTCCTTTTCTTCTACTTCCAGTCTCATTGGACAATGGGGAACACTAGCAGATAACTGAAAGAAGGAAGAGAATGAGGCTGGAATGCAATCTGATTTATTCTTTGACATAATTGATGTCAAGTGATTCTCTCCACAAATCCCTTTTTGTTTCTGATTCCAGTAACTGCTACCTTCCCTCATCCCTACAGGTTTCAGAGAGGTAATATCTCCTCGTCAAGTGTGTCTAGCTCTGGGGCCCTACATTATTCCTTGTGGTATTTCTACTCATATTGTGTATATAATCTTTGCAGTAGACTCTCCTCAGATTATTCAGTTTGAAACGCCTCTCTTTCCTGTCAGCAAACGAACTGATAGACTGAAATGGCAGATGATCATTTACTTGCCACACAGTGGAAAAGGCATGTCTGCAGTAGAAGAGAATGAGAGAGAGAGAGAGTGCAAGGTGAAGAGGGAAAGTCCTGGTGTCATGGAGATCTGAATTCCAGCCACCAAGCACTTCTTCCTCAAGCTCCCCCTTCAATTCCTTCAGTTACCGTAGTGTACTCCATGGTAAATAGGCAAGTAACAGGAAGCCTAATTTGAGTTGAGTTTTCTGTTACTTGCCACAAAGTATACCAAGGTAGCCCATGACCTACCAAACTGCAAAGTCCAGAGATAGTTGTTCTTCAGAATTAGTTGATCTAGTAGTTGAATAATGTATTATAAACCCTGTTTGCCATATACAGTATCAGCTTTATTCTAGAGTCTGGATTTCTACATAGTTATAAAAAAGCAGTCGTATCCATTCCTCTAACATCTGCTAGGAGAGAGTTGCTTCCACATACTTTCTCAGAAAATTCAGGAAATTCTTTTCCTGAAACTCTCAGCAAACCTCTCCCTGCTTCTCATTGGTCCATATAGTATCACATGTCCATCCTTGAACCAGTAACTGCAGCCAGGAAGTAGGATTATGCTGATGAGTGTAAACCTGAGTATAAACCTTTCTCTTCCAATCAGGAGTAGGTCAGTTTCCACAAGAGCACATGGTGCCACGGCTTGGATTAAGGGGGAGCCTGGATAATGAGGGAGGAGATTGGGGAGATACCAAGAGAAAAAGGAACAGATCTTGGGAGAGATAACCACAGTATGTTCTATGACTTCCAAGCTATATATGCCAAAAGGTTATTTCCTGCTTAAACTATTTGAAGTTTCTTTCCTGTCTTGAAGAAGCCATGATTAATTCAACTAGGAGTATCTTGGTACTTGTTCTAGACATTTCCTAATTGTGTGACTTCGGTTATGTTATATAAGACACCTATGCCTTAGCTTCTGCTTCTGTAAAATAAAGGTTATTTTTTTAAAAGATTTTATTTATTTATTTGACAGACAGAGATCACAGGTAGGCAGAGAGGCAGGCAGAGGGAGAGGGAGAAGCAGGCTCCCCACTGAGCGAAGAGCCCAATGCGGGACTCGATCCCAGGACCCTGGGATCATAACCTGAGCTGAAGGCAGAGACTTTAACCCACTGAGCCACCCAGGTGCCCCAAAATGAAGGTTAATAACATCTGCCTGACAAGGTTGCTGGGAGCTCCTGTGAGATGAGAAGTAGGAAAGCATTTTATAACCCAGAAAGGGCTAAACAAAAGTGAGGACTCTTAATTAGCACTAGCTTTGTTGTTGCCACACCCTGGAGATAAGTTGCTCTCTTTAGTGAGCAAATTAGACGATCCCACCTGGCTGAGAAATGCTAAATTGCTAACAACCTCCCTAAGGTCTTATCCTCCTTCTTTTCAATAAGAGACTTCTCTCTGAGCTGCTAAGAGCCAGAGTTGGATTAAATTATCAGGTTTTCTCCACTGCTCTGCGAAAGAACCAAGATGTGTACAGGTCATTCTAGTCAATCCAAAAGCACATATTAAGTACCTTCTGGTGTCACCTACTATGGCAGATATAGATAAAACCATAACAGCCTGTTAGTGTGAATTGTCACAGAGAGAACAGCCCTCCATGCCGCTGGAGATTAGTTAAGCAAAAAACATTGTGTTATCTTCCAGGCATTATGCAAACTCATATCAGTGTAAGGCCTTTTATGGGTTGACTGTGATAAGAAAGAAAAGCACTGAAGGAAATGATTATGTGGTTAGGAATTTGGCAAGGTGGATTTTTTGAGTAGACTGTATACCGTAGACTGAATGATACTTTTGAATCTCTCTGTTTCCCTCTCCAGGTGACTTGAGATGAGAAATCTACTTTGAGAAAACGGTAACCTGGTTCAAGTTAATAAAAATACTCTCAGTACTCAGAATAATTATGGAGATATGAAGAACAATTCTTTCTCCCTGCAACTGCATAAAACTGTTGGAGTTCACTACACTGAATAAACAGTCCAATGCTGTAGCAGTGCTCAGCAGGAGAACATATTCCAAATTTATCTATTTCTCTCTTGCCTTCCCATTCCAGGGTATAACCGTGAGTTAGGGAGGGGAAGGATCAGGCCTGTGCAGTTTGATAAAAAGTGACCTTCATGCACACTTTGAGACCCACTGCATCTAAGATAGTGAGTTTTGAGTACCCAAGGGCCCCCATTCTCTTCATTCAGTGTTTTTCTCCCATTATACCAGAGAAGCTCAAGGTTTAAGTAAATAACTTCTTGATCCAGAACCCTAGAGCCAGCGTATAAACTTGGAGCCAGTACATAAACCTGGAGCCTGTGCTGGTGCTGCTTCTTTTTTTTTTTTTTTTTTTAAGATTTTATTTATTTATTTGACAGAGAGAGAGAGAGAGAGACCACAAGTAGGCAGAGAGGCAGGCAAAGAAAGAAGGGGGAAGCAGACTCCCCACTGAGCAGAGAGGGCGATGAGGTGCTGGATCCCAGGACCCTGAGACCATGACCTGAGCCGAAGGTAGAGGCTTAACCCACTGAACCACCCAGGCGCCCGGAGCCTGTGCTTCTCTATACAGTCATCTTTCCCATTGTTCCAGGCTGCTTCATGCTCATTCATGATATAAGACTCGACAGAGAGGCTTCTATTATGTTTAGTCCACTATGATGGAACTACAAGATAATATATATGTGTATATATTTATATGTATGCATGTATATATATCAAGGTCTTTCACTTTATTAGTGTTTTAAATCTAGTTAGGAACACAGGATATATCCTTAAAAAGATTCAAAAGTTTTAAACACAAAGGAGCATGTGCTTAGTGTCAAATGAGTGATTTAGAACAGTATTTACAAGTAATTTCTTGCTAATAATGAAGCCAATTTTGTAGATGATTTGCCTTTATAAAATAAATTCTAGCGGATTATAAGGATAATAAAGATATTCACATTTCTATATGCTTTTTAAGCTGGGGAGATAGGGGTTGAATTATATCCAGCTAGCCAGAAATGATAAATTGTACATAACAGTAAGTCATTTCACACGTAACTTTACTAAGTGTTTCTATGGGGATATGAAGGAAAGGCTGAGAACTGTTCATTTATACACAGAACTTTGGAATTTCCCAATACATGCCGTTATTGAAGTCTAGTGATTTTGGAAATTTTTGTAAAGAAAATGAGAGCAGAATTGCATTTTTTTGGACTATAGGATTTAAACAGACTATAAAGAGATTATGGGGAGTGGGAGGAAGGGCTCGCTCTAGGCCCTAGAAGTGTCAAGTAACTATGATTTAGAGCAAGGGAAACTAACATTGGATAAATAGTTGTCATATGACAAGGAGTTTGTTAGGTAGTTGGCATGTATCATATCATCTAATACTCAGAACCTGAGACAACTGAGATTACTTTCAGGGTTTCCCAGATAGGAAACTGATCTCGGGAGAGAAAAAGTAAAGTGCCCCAAGGTCAACCAATTAGGAAGTGAGGTAGATTAAATATGGCCGCAAATTATTTTCAGCTCCTGTCACCAAGACCACCATACATCTGGGAGTTGAAAGGCCAAATGGAAGGCACCCAAGCAAAGCCAGACATGTAAGTGAGGTCATGACAAGCCTTCTAGCCCCATAGACTCTCCAGCTGAATGCAGCCCTGTGAGTGAGCTCAGGTAAAACCAGCAGAGGAACTGCCCAACTGACCCACATAAACGTGAGAAGTAGTAAATTGCTGTTGTTCCAACTTCTGTGTTATGAAGTAATTGCTACATAGCCCTAGATAACTGAAACAGCCAAGCTTTGACTTTAGGTCTTCCTTGTTCCAGTGCTGGTATTCTTTCCATGACACATACTACCACTTTGTTATTGATAACATAGGAGTATTTGATAAGGTATCTATAAGGCTCCTTTGAATTCTTAATAGAATGATATTCTAGATACATGGAGTTGGAAAATCCAAGGTGTATTTGGATTACAGGAGGAAACCAGTTTAAGTAAGAAAGCTATTGTTAAAGAGGTAGTAGAAAGAAATCTTATAGTATAGTGATTAAGAGCAAAAACTAGTTTTGAATCCTAGGTCCACCACTCAATAGCTTTGGGCAAGTCAGAGAACCTCCCTGTGTCTTGGAATTTCCATTCTGAAAAGATAATGAAAATAGAACCTTCTTCCTAGGGTTGTTTTAAGAATTAAATGAGATAATGCAAGTACTAACTTAGAACAGGTACTGACTCACAGTGAGCTCTCAAATATGTGGACACCAAGTAGATAGACTAAGGAAGACACCACAGGCAGAGAGTCCAGCCTGTCCTTAAGGTAAGAGCGACGTCAAAAAGGCAGTGTTTGAGTCTGGTGATGATGCTTGCCTGGCAATAGCAGGACCCTTCTAAACATTTAAGAATCTTGGAAACTTTTGTGGATAGACTGCTGATTTTTTTTTTATCTCCATGTTCGAAGCCAAGAAATTTTTATTATAACAATAGCTAGTATAAGGACTTCTTTTAACATAAGTCTTTAACATATACATATGTTCAACTATAAAGTATTCACATCTTTTTGTCTATCTGATCACTACTATGCAAGGAATTAGGAATCATGGAGTCAGAGTTCATTCATTCAGTAAATATTTATGCAGCATTTGCCATGTGCTAGGCTCTTCGCTGTGTCCTGGGGAAAATAATAGTACAGGGAAATCACAATGGTTTTTGCAATCATAGAAATTACAGTGGATTGGAGAATTTGAGACAAAGTAAGGAGGCAGTTACTGTCCAGGGGGATGAATGTTTTGTTGGGGAAAGCTTGAGATCCAGTGGGTACTTGTAGGAGGTCCTACTGACCCAGACTGAGAAAAGAGACCAAATAAAATATATTTCACTCCCTGAAATGAAGTGATCTAAATGGTTAGCTGAGAGATAAGTAGAAGTTAGCTAAGATGATGCCTGAAAATTTGCCCCAAGTCGAGTTTGCTTAAATGGTGTATTCACTTGGAGGAATAGTGTAGGGAATACTGTGTAGTTGGGGGAGGTGAAGGGTTCCCTCTGGAATTGGAATTTTATTCCTGACAGTTAAGGATAAGACAGCAGCAGCTGACTGGGACCTAGAGGTGACTGAACAGTGATATAATAAAACTGACCTAGAGAAAGCATTTGAATAGGTGACCCAGAGGGACAAAAGAATGGAAAAAGGGTGAGATTAAAGGATAGCTCGTATTTCAGGTTGTAAATGTTCAGATAAACAAAGGGTGGTATTAATGGGAAAAACAAGTGTCAGATGACATGAAGTCTGATCTTGGTTTGGCCTTTTAGTATATGGTGTTAGTTAGAAATATTTCCTCTCTGAGACTGATTTCTCCATCTCCAGCCTGTATGTATTAGACTACAGTTGACTCGAACAACACAGGTTTGAACAAGCACGGGTCCAACTTGTATGCAGATTTTCTTCAGTAAATATAGTACAATACTATAAATGTATTTTTTCTTCCTTACAATTTTTTAAATAATACATTTTTTCTTTTCTGTAGCTTACTTTATTGTAAGAATACATGAATAATACATATAACGTAATAAAAATGTGTCAATCGACTGCTTATGTTATCAGTAAGGCTTCTGGTTGACAGTGGGCTTTAGTAGTTAGGTTTTGGGGAAGTCGAAGTTACACTCAGATTATTGACTGGGTAAGGTGTCAGTGCCCCTAACCCCTACATTGTCCAAGAGTCAACGGTATTTGAAAGGAAAGACAAGAAAGGAATGAATGCTACAGAACAGAAAGTGAAAGTGGTCGGACTAGCTGAATAGTATTCCAATTCGGTAACATTGTCATTTGAGCCCCAACCTGGCCAAAGCACAGAGGGTTTTAGGATCTGATGTTGAGCAGGTGAAGTCAGTAGTACCAGTTCTGTAAAGGGAACTAAGCTTTCTAGACTTAGAGCTCACTCCTCTAATTATTCATTGAATGTTTGTGGAGGAAAGTGGACTGTGATTTTTTACTTGGTTGCCTGTCTCTCTCCCTGCTCTTTGTCACGCTTCTGCTGTTAAAAGGAACTCAGAGAAGGCAAATGAAAAAATGAGCCTAGAGGAGCAGAACCCAAACCAAACTAAGTGATTGCAAATATTCACATTTCAGGTCTCAGTGTGGGAATGATCTTTAGAAAACTGTAGTGGACATCTTTTGTCTTGTTTGACTAACACCCATCTTTTCATATTGGGACAGTAGCCTCCCTTCTGTTTAAACACCGGTTCCCCCTCTCGAATTGTGTGATTCCTATAGGGGCTAGAAATCATAGTATCCCTCACTCTTGGCACAGAGGTAATGTGTCACTCAAGCCAGGGCAAGGGGAGATTTTGCAAATTGGAATTAAGAGAAAGGGTTCAATCCTTCTCAGACAGCAAAACTGAGATGGAGTCAGAAGCTAGTGGTAGCCATGTCCTTTGTTGCACAAGGAAGACTGACAAGAGAGGAAGGCTGGGATAGTGGGGAGGGAGTCGGGAGGAAGGGAGGGGGAGAAGGAGGAGGCAGGTTACCTGTGGCATTATTGTGCCTGTTTCCATTTGTCCTCAAAACCCTGGTACAACTTTCCCTTTGTCACATGAGGGAATAAATTTGCCTTTTGACATTTTTGGGCTTCGGTCCCTGAAAACCAAAAAGTATTGCTTGACCCAGAAATATTTGTTTTCTGTTGGCAGTGACTCCTTACTGTGTTCAGAGATAAGGCTGCTCCTGGTCCTGGGCCCCTTGTAGGTCCAGCTTCCCTGAAACAGCCCCTTACTTTTCCTGCTTAGTATTTTTACAGTTTACTAAGTGGTACTTGTAAATTGCTTCTCCTGGGGCTTGATTTTGGCTTCTCCAACTCTCGATTTCAGCTCAGGTCATGATCTCAGTGTCAACAGATTGAGCCTCACATCAGGCTCCATGCCGGGTGTGGAGCCTACTTAAGATTCTGTCTCTCCCTCTCCCTCTGTCCCCACCCTACCCCCACACTTGCATGCACACTCTCTTAAAAAAAAAATTGTTTCTTACAGTGCCTTTTCATGGTACACAGCATGTTTTGCATGAGGATACTGGGGTGGTGTGACTTGTTGAGAGTCACATGTTATGTAAGAGGTAGAGCAAGGACTTGATCCAGGATGTTCAATAAATACCAATAAATAAATAAATAAAATGGAGCTAGAGCCAAGCACCATTCTCGGGCCCAGGGTACAATGTTGATCAAGACACAATCTCTGCTATCATGAAGCTGATAAAACAGTGTGAATACAAACCGGTAACTAGGCACTTAGAATAAAGTGTGGTAAATGTAAACATAGGGGGAATATAGGGTCCTTCTGGAGCAGATGAGAGTAGCACTACACCTGATCTGAGTTAGGAAAAACTCCACACAGGGTCACTGCCAGCCTTTATGGTACCTGTCTGCAAATCAGAAAAAAAGGTGCCCTTTCCTCAAAATACTTAACTGCCAACTGCCAGAAAATTGTAATAAAAATATGTAAATCTGTAATATCTATTCTGCAATTGGCAAACTCTAGTTATACGCAGTATACAACCTGCACAACTGTGTGTGGCACCCTGCTTCCCAGAGGAAATAATGTTTAAGCTGAAATCTAAAGGGCAAAAAAGTGAGTTAGCAGACTCCCTACCTGTAGGCCCCCTGCATATCCTAGAACTGAGTCTTCTGCCAAACAGGCCATTATTTATTTAGGTTGCAAGGCCCTCCTGTGGCTGCTCTTGTGTCCTCATGGACACTACATGCTTTCCCTTCCCTTTAGCCTGGTCTCCCAGGAAACCCAGAGCACTCACTCCCTGCAGGTCATACAATCTCCCTAGACCTGTTTGTTTTCCAGATATTAGGTTAAGAGTTTGTGTTTCTGGACCATAGCCCTCAGTGGTGCTTAATTCAAAAAGGAAGAAACCCCAAGAGAAAACCTGATCCTCTCTGGGAGGGGCTAGCCTGGAAGGTACAGTATTTGAAGTCCTGCCGATTGTGGAGCCTTCTCCTGATTGGCTGCTAATTATGCCATCCTCTTGACTGTGATTTTTGTTTTTTATTTTTAACTGTGGTGCTTAGCTCAATAGGAGAAATAAATGAGAAGGGAGCACAGAATCCTGTTGCTCTGAGAATCCTGAAATACTGAACCTGATAGCAATCCCACAGTATGCCTCCCCCACCCCAGCATTCTCATCTAAGTGAACATAAACAGCAAACTCAGACTTAAAAGGAAATAGAGATGGTTTGTTTTTTATAAGAGAAAATGGAAGGATTCAGTAAAGGTCACGGACAGCTCCATCTTCCTAGCTTTGGTAACCTTGGGGAGGGTCCATGTGATTGCTGGAATGTATATGAATATTAGATATTTTAGAACCAGCTGGCAGAGGAACTATTTTCCTTCCCAGATCATCTGCACCTCTATATAAAGATAGAACAGTCACATTTCGATGCCCTGGATGTCTTGATCATGAATTTAGCTCCGCTTTAGAGATGTTACTAGTCCCCATTCCTACACTCTACTGCTTATCATAATGCTTGTTATATTGTGTTATGTTAATTATAATATAATACAATGTAATGTAATATATTACATTATATATACTATATGTAATATAGTATATATAGGCATAATAAATATATAATATAATATATTACATTATGTATACTATATAATACAGTATATATAGGCATAATATAATATAATATATAAGGCATAATATAATATAATATAATGTAATATATTACATTATATATACTATATATACTATAATATATATATACTATAGTATTATATTATAATTTATATTATTATATTATATTATTCCTGGGTTCATTGGAAATTCTTTTCATTCTATACTCCCTCCCTTTCATGACTCTCTGCAGACTCTTCCAAGATTAATTTAGGGAAGCTGTTAAAATCTTAGACTGTTCAAATGCAGGAACATTAAAGAATGTCTGGCCTAGTTCTGCAGATCACAGCTAAAGAGCACAGGCCCAGGGGGGCATTGAATGACAAAGGTCAGCCAGAGTGTTAGAGACAGAGTTTAGATGTCAAGCCTGGTGTTCTTTCCACCACTGACACTATCTCTCTTGCCAGGTGATTAAGTTGGGATGAATTTTGGCATGGTTCTGGAAAACCCACTGTCTTATCTTTCTAGCTATAAATCCCTTTTTCCCAGTTCTTTCCTATTCCCTCCCTTGTCTCTCTCAAATTTTGAGTCCAATCCAGGAGCGGCAACAGGTGTTGGGCCTGCCTCTCAGCGAATCCTGAATCTTGGCTGGCAGGCTCCTGGGGGTGGAGCATGCCCTTGTGCCACCCGGTAGGCTGCCAGATCAGTTTCAAGGTCTCTCTGGTAACTTCCAAGGCCAATTCTACTAAAAGCTCCTTTTTCCTTGGAGCATCCAGTGATTAGCATGAGGAAAATCTTCAGGTCTCCTTGGAGCTACCCACGGGTGAGGGAGATTTTATTGCTAACTGCCTTGAGCTCCCTAAGGATTTTTCTCTTTTGTACTAAGCTTGACATAGTATTAATATGCAATAGAGGCTATTAAAACATGCTTGTTGGAGGGGCACCTGGGTGGTTCAGTCAATTGAACATCTGCCTTAGGCCCAGGTCTTGGTCCCAGGGTCCTGACCTGAGCCCTCCATTGGGCTCCTGCTCATCAGGGGGTCTGCTATTTGGTCCAAATTTCCAAAAGTCTATTTTTCATGAGGGCTTTAGGTCTCTCTTGGGAAGGAGCTTATCCTAAGGAAAGTGAGGAGATAGACAATGTGGGTCCAGAATGGACTCTTCAAAATTAAAGAGGAATGAGTCTAGGTTCAGCATATCATGGACTGGTTTCCTGGCCTTGATGCAGCCCTACATCTGTGTCCCCACCATTGGCCTAAGCTTAGTAATTTATGGAGAGGAACAGGGGTGAGGAGGAATCAGCAAAAAATAGAAAAGCTGCTTTACTAAAACTCTGAAGGGCATAAATGATACTTATTAGAAGCCCATGTGACGAAGTATAGCATGATAAGGGGAGAAAAGTAGTCTCTCCTCTGCACAATCCATGTAATGGGTTCTCTGTACTGTGGGCTCCTGAAGGGTCAATGTCACCTGGCATGTGGGAGTCACTCTCTGAGTCTCCCAAAAATTAAGAGGAACATTTCTCAAGGAGCTAGAGTAACTTTGTCAAGAGGTAGAGACAAGAGCTTATAAAACTACAACCAAATTTGAATCATAGAGTAGCAGAGCTGAGAGGAACTACAGAGATCATCTAGGCTGCTAATTCTCAAACTGTGTTTCAGAGAAATTCTCAAATACCTGGGGGAGGGGAAGGAGTGCTACAGACGAAATATAAATGTGTAGTAGGTCAAGGAAGGGAGAAATTGATTTGACACAAGAAGGCTTTCAATAAAAACAAGAGGATGAGGAGATGAATTAACCATCTAGGTCAAATGGCTAACAGCTGGAGAGGCTAAGACTAGAATCATGACTTCTGGTTTCTTGTGTATGGTCATATGGGACTTTAGCTGTTACTTTTATAATGTGGTGGCTGTGAGCAGATTACTCAGAATGGAAAGAATTTTGGGGTCATGGTGTATGTTTTGTCCGTGTGTTCCTACTCCTGGGAGAGGGGCAGAGTGGATGTGACTTTTGAATGCAACTGGGTGACTTTAAACAAATATGCTCTTCCTGGAGTGTGGTTTTCATTATTTTTATATCCTCAGGCTCACAAATCAGCCGGGGCAGAGATGCCGACAGAAAAGCCTAATGGAAGGAATATATTTGTTTCTAATTTAGAATAATAACGACCACACCCCACAGATCAAAATCAGGGAAACTTCCACTGTTCTGCAGCACTGTGTTGATCAGCATTTCCAAAAGAGTTCTAATATGCTCTTGAGAAGGGATTCCATATCAATACTTTGGGAGAATGTTTCATATTATATCCTTGTTTTGGAGACTAATGTTGCTCATAGAAAAGTCCCTGAAGAGCTCTGCAAAAGATGTTTATTTAACCTTAATCCAATATTTCGCAAACTTGCTTCCTGATGGAAACTTTTATTCATGGAATATCTATTACCGTACAGAACACACTTGTGAAATACTGAGGTAAAGACTACTGACTGGGAGCGGAGGAGGTCTGGGTTGTGGTCCTGACTCTACCACCCACTTGCATTTTTCATCATATTTGGACTTCAGTTTCCTCATCTGCGAAAGGAGAAGTTTGAAAGCAACGATCTAGAGAGAAACAGAGGACTACTGTTTATCGCACATTGACTCTGTGCCACACACTGGCATGCCATCAAGGTCCTGACCTTAGAAAGGCCCCATGGTTGGTTTAATCACCTGTTACCATCTGTTCTCACCATCTTGAAATTCTTCATAATATTTTAATAAGGAGCTCTGTGTTTTTTTCTGCACTGGGCCCCATAAATTATGTAGCTGATCCTGTGAGGGTGTGTGTGCATTTAGAGAGAGAAAGAGAGAGATTATCTCTAATACTTAATCTCTCAACTTCACATCAGTCTAGTGAGAATGTGTGTGTATTACTATTTGTGATACATAGATATTGAAGCTGAGGTTGAAAGAGGTCAAATAAATTACTCAAGTTCACGTGAGGAGGGACCAGTAGAGCCCGGATTCCCAGCAAGTCCACTGGGCTCTAACGCTCTTGCTTTTCCCACTAGACCAGCTGCCAGGGCAAACATTTGGAAATTCTAAGATTCTTTTGTTCTTCCAACTAGTAGCTCTATCTCAATCTTCCAATAACAGAAGAACTGCATTAATACCATTTGTTGTCTGAGGGACTGTCTGGCTAACTGAATTAGGGAGTGATGGACCAGATGTCAGGGAACACATGGCTGGGTGGCAGGGAATGAGTGGTTGTAGAAGTCAGACAGACATGGAGTCCAACAAACCTGATTCTGCCATTTACTAGCCATGTGACCTAGGGCTGTACTTCTGTGTCTCAGTCTGCCTCTTAAGTTATTATGAGGATTCAGGGACATAATGCGTTGCTTAACACATGGTAATCTCTCAAAAGATCATGACTATCTTTTTATTAACCACACTAGATTTGCTGTTGTGATATCAGAATACCAACTTTTTTTCTAGAGATTTTAATTATTTATTTGATACAGAGAGAGAGAGATCACAAGTAGGCAGAGAAGCAGGAAGAGAGAGAGAGGGAAGCAGGCTCCTGGCTGAGCAGAGAGCCTGATGCGGGGCTTGATTCCAGGACTCTGAGATAATGACCTGAGCTGAAGGAGAACACCAACTTTTTAGAACACCTTTGATTTATTCAATAACAAATGAAAGAACATTAGATTTCTTTAATTTTTCTAAATCAAATCAAATTTTAATTTCTCTAATTCAAATCAAATTAAATTTAGCTTCACTTTCACTTACCAGGTTGGTGGGACATAACATTTCGGAGCTTTTGTTAGGATTCAAAAAACCTCAAGACTTACGCTACCTGGGAAACGTGAGCAGCTGTGTTCAGTCCATTGTTGTCGTAGCTCATTGTCCAAGCAGGTGTGTTGCAGTCAGATGTATCTGGCCCAGTTGCTCAAAGCATCTACTCCTATTCTATACCTGGCCACCAAGAGCTCCTGCATGGCTCCCAAAGCCATGGCTTGGTGTTCATTCCCCAGGTGTCCTTGTAGTCATCACTGTAGAGATACTGGCAGAGAGCCAAGTATGGATCCCTACCACCCCTCCATCCTCCAACCAAGGCTTGCTTACCCCTCCAAACAATCCAGCTTTGTCCCTTCATGAAGGTACAGGTTGGGGGCTTAGTTATTAAGCAACTACCTTTGGCCCAGGTTGGATCCCAGGGTCCTGGGTTCAAGCCCTACATCAGGTTCCCTGCTCCGCAGGAAGCCTGCTTCTCCCTCTCCCACTCGCCTTGCTTGTGTTCCTGCTTGTGTTCCTGCTCTTGCTCTCTCTCTCTCCATCAAATAAATAAGTAAAATCTTTAAAAAAAAAAAAAAAAAAAGAACATATAGGTTGGAAACAGGGACTTCTAAATGTGTTCCCCTGAGGTAAAGAAAGCCTCCCAACTTACAAAGGATTAACTGTCTTTCCAAAAAGAGTACAAAGGAAAATTTTCTATGTCTTTTTACTAAGTCCACAGCAGAAAAAAAATTAACTGATTAATTCATTCGAGTACACCATGTTCTCAAACTTTTTCATCTTCTGGGAAGACACCTGTAACCTATATCTCCCTTGGCCACTGTATTTCACACTGAAGACTACATGTCTTCAGTAAAGACTGAAACTGGGGAAGTAAAGGTTTTGGGGAAAGCACAGGACTAGACGGAATATGTTGCTGATTCTCCCCATTTCTGGGTGAGAATTTTCACAACCGTTTGGAATTCCATATTTCAGATCTTCCGAACCCCTTAGGAACAATGAGCCATGGGTGGAAAAAACACAGGCTTTGGCAGCCTTGATTTTTGGGAGTATATTTATATGTAGTGGTGTTTGTATTGTAGAGGTCTTGGTAATAGGGTGTTGCAACAGGTTAGGACACTGATGTCCATGGAACAGGTAAAAGGACAGGAAGTGCTGGGTCATTGGGAAAACGTTTTCCCCTAGTAGACACGGTTATGCTAGGTGTCTACCAAATGAAGAGCAAAATTAGAATTTTGCTCTAATGTAGCAACAGAGCTCTAGACCTGTCGTGCCGGGCCCTCTAGTGGCTAGTTCGTATTCAATGAACATAATGCTGTTTTCTCTAGTCTCCATCACTGTCTTGTCTTCTTTTTGGTTTCGTTAGAACCACTAAGTCTTCCATCTATATTCTGCCCTCCCATCCCTCTATCATTACTGGCTCAGAGCTAGGGCACAGAGCTTGAGGGAAATATTGGTTCCTTTGGAAACAGACTGAGATGGAGAGTGGCATGCAGGTTTGGAGGGGAGTACCCCAGTAAAGAAGTGAGGAAGAAGGAGTGGGCAGAGGGAGAAGCTGTCTCCGCATGTGGTTGCGGCTGAAGCCTCCGCTGATCCTAACGGGAGTTCTGGAGTTGAGATGGCACCTGACTCTTCCCAAATTGGTGCCATGGAACCAGAACTTTGTATCCCTGCATCAGTCTGTCATTAGTTGTGAGCCACGTCCAGGAGGGGTCCTAGCCTTGGATGAAATAGTTAGCTGTGACCCAGCACAGCATACAGTGAAAGGAAGAAGCTGGGAGCTGTCAGCAGCTCACATTCCCAGCAGCTGGTGATTTAAAAGATCTGGGCCGAACACCACGTATCCACTCCTGGGAGTTTGCATTCACATTCATGGGCTCCCTGAGGACTTTGTTCCTCTCTTTTGTCAGTTTTCCCTTGATTCGCGGAGGGAAAGCCCAGAAACGAAAAGTCAAGAGTCACAGATTCTAGCACAGACTCTTGTTGCATGATCTTAAGGATGTCACCTAAGTTACCGTGGCCTCAGGGCTAGGAAGAGAGTTCAACAACAGTGCTTCATTTACATTTTACAAAGAGCTCTCACATCCACTTGAAATTGAATCCACCGAACAAAACTCTCTAAACTAAATGAGAAAATGGAGACAAAAATAGTTTGAAAGACTGGAAGCACCCCACACACATGTGAGAGATTATATAACACAATACTCATCATAATGTTGATTTGTTCTCTAATTTATTGAACATCTACTTTGTGCCAAGGTTTCTCCTAGTTGATGGAGGCATAGAGATACATTAGACATGGTCCCTGCCTGTGCCTTTGCATTGTTTCTAGGAAGGGAAAAGACATGCCAAGAGAGTACAATGTGGTAAGTCCTGTCGAACCATAAACAGGGCAGTGCGATGAGTGAAAGAAGCCTCAGTTTATGGGGAGGAGGAGCATAGATGGGGTCAATGTAAAGCTTCATAGAAAGAGAACGTTTTTATAGGTAGGAAAACTGAAGTGGGAGAGCTAATCCTTGCCTCCATGAAGGCAGAAACCATGTCTACCGTATTTGCTGCTGTGTTCTTAGAATCAAACACGTTGCCTTCATCTAGGCACTTAATAAGTATTTGTTGAACGAGCGAATAAATGATAAACCAAGAGCAGAACTGTAAGCCTGTAGCTGTTCCACAGAGCTCTTTTCAGATGTGCTTAAATAATACCATCCTCAGGGACGCCTGGGTGACTCAGTGTGTTAAAGCCTCTGCCTTTGGCTCAGGTCATGATCTCAGGGTCCTGGGATCGAGCCCCGCATCGGACTCTCTGCTCAAGCAGGGAGCCTGCTTCCCTCTCTCTCTCTCTGCCTGCCTCTCTGCCTACTTGTGATCTCTGTCAAATAAATAAATAAAAATAAAAATAAAATACCATCCTCACTCTGATTAAGGGAGGTGCAGCCGTGATTCACATTAGATGCTTTCTTGAGATTAAATTCTTCTAATCTCCCAGCAGATGCTGTGGCTGGTCTCTCTGTTCCCCTTGTCTCCAGCGTTCAGAGTCCGTGCCGTGGGACTCAGGGACCCTCACCCAAGAGCTGTCCCAACTGGCTTATTATTCCCATAGAATTGTGACAACGTCCTCTCTTCTCTTTGTGGCATCTTAGTTGGGGATGGAAGGTGCTGGGCAGGGATGAGATTGTGACTGCCCTATTTATTCCCTGAAGGAGAACAGAGAGGCCGGTCACAGTCTGTTGGGGGATTAGGAGGTTTAGATGTAAGAAAGCCATCTAATGTGACTCTCAAAGAAACCAGCTACAGACAGTGGGGAAAAAACATGGGCTTTGAATGTGGGCAAATCGATGTTAACATCTAGACAGCCTCATTTATTAAATGAATGTTAAAGAAGCTATTTCACCTCTGAGCTTCTGTTTCCTCATCTATGAAATGGTGATTTAAAAAAAGTTAAGGGGTGCCTGGGTGGCTCAATGGGTTAAAGCCTCTGCCTTTGGCTCAAGTCGTGATCCCAGGGTGCTGGGATCAAGCCCCGAATCAGGCTCTCTGCTCAGCAGGGAGCCTGCTTCCCCTCCTCTCTCTCTGCCTGCCTCTGCCTCCTTGTGATCTCTGTCTGTCAAATAAAATAAATAAAATCTTTAAAAAAAAAATAAAAGTGGGGTGCCTGGGTGGCTCAGTTGGTTGGGCAACTGCCTTCGGCTCAGGTCATGATCCCAGGGTCCTGGGATCAAACCCCATGTCGGACTCCTTGCTTGGCAAGGTGTCTGCTTCTCCCTCTCCCTCTGCCTGCTGCTCTGCCTGCTTGTGTTCTCTCTCACTCTCTGTCAAATAAATAAATAAAATTTAAAAAAAAAAAAAAAAGAAAGTTAAGAGTGTTTGGAAAAGTTGAAATAAGGTAACATGGAAATTCCTAGCATAGTGCCTTTCAGAGGCTGTGTGCTCCTGGAAAAGTAGTTTTTCTTCCCTTTTTCTTTCCTTTCCTGATCACTAACTTCTGACTTTCCTACTCCCCAGGAGCTCATTCTCTGTCAGAGTTTAACCACTGCCATAGATGGGTTCTCTGATTTCATCCGGGCAGATCATATTCTTGGTTTCTTAGTGACACCTGAAAGAGGATTCTTTCTCCTATATAAGGTTGGCTGAAAGCCTTGCTTGGTCTATTTCCCTTATGCCTAAACCAATATCTTGGACATTACCAATCCAGGGAGAGATGAAACAAGACTCACTAATAACAGAAAAAAATGAGCAAAAGTCACACTGCCAGGACAGGCTTAATTATACCCACAAGGCTCCAAACCCCCAACCCCCCCAAAACATGATCAAATCAGAGTAACAGCACTTCTTTCTCCTTTACAAGGCTGTATGTGTTTTCTAGTTGTTGTTGTTCAAGGCCAGTCCTGGGGAAAG
The DNA here is from genome assembly GCF_030435805.1 of Mustela lutreola. Lineage (NCBI taxonomy): Eukaryota > Metazoa > Chordata > Mammalia > Carnivora > Mustelidae > Mustela > Mustela lutreola. The sequence goes on along the minus strand of NC_081290.1, from coordinate 230,838,981 downwards.
AATGGGGAAGGTAGGGTGAAGACCATTAGCTGTCCTCCAAAATCCATTCATCCCTTCCGTAGAGATTCGGCTGGGATACGACTGCCCAGATAGAAACTTCATTTGCTGGCTCTCCTTGAAGCCAGTTGTGGTCATGTTATTAAGCCCTTATCAGCGGTTGTGAGCAGAAGGGATATAGGCAGATTTTGCCTTGCTTGTTAAGAGTAAATCTGTGGCTCTGGAATTCTGTTTTCTCTCTCCTCTCTATGTAGAAATGCTCCAGGCAGAGTGCACTTGGAAGCTACCTGTTGAAGATGGCAGTCATTGTCCTTATTCCCTGAATGACTGAGTAGAGCAGAGCCATCTACCTACTGGAAATGCTGCCTTGGATCATACTAAATTCGACCTCCTAATCAAATCCTTATAGTTCTTCAAATCCTTCTTTAAATCTCCAGGAAACATCCACCAATTCTCTCTCCTCTTCTTGACCATCACTTATAATATCTGTTCCCCATGTTTTCTTGTAAACTACATTTTTTCCTCTGTGGTGCTGTTTGGTGTTACTTTGTTTTATTCTTTTTTTTTTTTTTTTTTTTTTTTTTTTTTTTTTTTGGTGTGTGCTTCTTGTCTGTTTAACAGAAGGAGATCCTAAGAGGTGACTCCTTTGCTTCTGCTCCCATTTCCCCAGTAGCACATCTGTCATGGACACTGATGGAGCCCAAAGAGGCCCCCTTCCCCAGCTGCTGTGGGTGTTGCTGCCATCAGTTCGGAGCTGCTCCCTTCTCCAGAGATTTGGCTTCAGCCCAATGTGAGCATCCCCAGGAGGTCAAGTGCCCCCTCTAGCAGCCAGCAGCCAATGATGTGTGACATGGAGCAGAAAATGTCAGCCAAAAAAGGTGGAGCAATTCTGTGATGAATACTGAACTTCAGAACCTTCCCGAGGACTCAGGCGGTTGCAAACCTCCAACCAAAATAACTTCCTTGCTTAGCTTTCTTCCACTGTGCTAGCCTGCTGTAAGCTCACATGTGCCACTTGTCTCCAGAGAATTGCTCTCAGCTGATGAGATCCTCCTTACAACCCTCCCCTTTTCCCCTCTCCCCACCAGAGTGGGTCATAATCAATGCCTTACTGATACAGCGGCATAAAGGACCAGACCCCTGGCTTCAAGGGGGTATAATCCTGCTGTGCAGTTTGTGCCTCAGCCATGTAGACCAGTTCCCTGTTGATTAGACCAGGGCTAGACATGACCTGAGACACACTTTGTCCTTTCTCCCTTGCAGGTTTTTCCTGGAAACTGCCCAGTCAATAAATGCCTGTCTCAGACTCTCTTTCTAGGGAACCCAGCCTCAAGCTATCAGGATCAGTATTCTGCTATCATTTCCCCAGATCACTTTCCCATTCATTTCTGGGGACTATTCAGATCCACACTCTGGGTTGGGTGTGCAGTGGTGCCAAAATTGGGTTAAAGGTGGTGCGGCAGTTAGATGGAGAACTGGTGAACTCTACTGAAGTAATTGTAAGGGATACCTACTAATTATGGTTGTTATAAAGGTATTCCGAGCTAAATGAATTAATGTATAAAATGCTTAGACTACTAGCTGACATATAGTAAATGCTCGAAAGTGTTAGGGCAGGGGTTTCTTTGATCTTTTTTACTCATGAATCCCCAGAGGGCCGAGATGCATGCTTGGCACATAGTAGGCCCTCCATAAATATATGTTGAATGAGTGCTTCCTGAAGTTTGCTTTGAGGGCTTAACATATTGTGCTGGGATTTGGCCAGCAGAGGGCAGAACTGGTGCAGATAAAAGATCTTGGGCTCAGAAGAGGAAGGGCCACTCAACTCCAGACAGTCGGTGGTGGGTGGAACTGGGGGGGAGGTGAGTACCGAGGTAGATTGAGCCCCTACTTTGTGAATTCAGACCAATAAGTAACTCTGGGCCCTGGAGTTGCCCAGATGTCAGTAGCTCTTCTTTTGAACTTGTGTTCAATGCTAATATACATTAATTTCTGCAACTTACAAGCAGAATTTCTATTATCTTATTATTAATCCCTATAAGTGTAAGGACTGTGTGAAGGGGAGCCACTTCCATGGGTAGGCACACTGAAGTCCCAGAGATGCCACAGATCAATTCCAGATCAATTTCCCAGCCAACCACTATCTTTAAAAGTGTGGTTTCAGGGCACCTGGGTGGCTGGGTGGGTTAGGGCCTCTGGCTCGGGTCAGGGTTCCAGGGTCCTGGGATGGAGCCCTGCGTCGGGCTCTCTGCTCGGCGGAGGGCCTGCTTCCCCCTCTCTCTGTCTCTGCCTGCCTCTCTGCCTACTTGTGATCTCTGTCAAGTAAATAAATAAAATCTTAAAAAAAAAAAAAAGTGTGGTTTCACCACATTTCTGCCCCCAAGCTTCCTTTGTCTTGTTCTCTTCTTTCACTTAGCCCATTTAGATCTGTCCTCTTTCAAAGCCCAGTTCAAATTCTACCTTTCTCTGAGTCCTCTAAATCTACTCCATCTCGTTCCTTGTTTTTTTTTTTTAAGGTTTTATTTATCTATTTAACAGAGAGAGAGAGTGATCACAAGTAGGCAGAGAGGCAGGCAGAGAGAGAGGGGGAAGCAGGCTCCCCACCTAGCGGAGATCCCGATGTGGGGCTCGATCCCAGGACCCTGAGATCATGACCTGAGCTGAAGGCAGAGGCTTAAGACACCCAGGTGCCCCTACTCGATCTCGTTTCTTAAAACCCTCCTAGGACCATTCCTATACTTGATAGCATTTTCTGTTTTATTTGGGAGTTTGGGCTGGGTGATCTCTAAAGTCCCATTCAATTGGAGATTTCTGATTCTGTTGTCTTCCCATTTGTCAAATCTTCTAAAGTAGGTCTTTGCCTTCTCCCTCAAGAAGAACTAAAGAAAGGCTTGAGCACACAGATTGCTCAGCACAGATTTTATGGGGAGAGAACACAACTAACTGCTCATGGGAGTGAACTTGTTCTGTGATCCTTCACTCAAGAAACACATAGGCATTTATTTTTATTTTTCAAAGTGGAAGTAGCGTCCCCCTCCCCTTATTGTACAAGCAACATACTTATGGTCAAATAACTCAAGTATTACATAAATTTTTTAAGTAGAAAGGGGAAATCACCCACAGTCCTTCTCTTCAGAGATAATGGCAATTAAAATATTCTTTCAGAGTTTTTGATATATACAAATTTGTATGTTTCAATAGGGCCTTCTGGAGAACCCATGTAGATCCCTTAAATAGAATCAAACAGAACAGTGGGAGGTCCCAGTCTGGGATTTGTAGCTTGTAGAGGATTCACTCGCCGCATTGCACATATGAGACCGAACCATATGAAAACCACTGATTGCTGCTTTTTGACCTACAAACACAATTTTATGATTTAACCCAATAGCTGTGATGCCCAGAATGTCGGAACTGGTAGAGCCCTTAGAGACCTTCAAGTCTTAACTATTCCATTTCGGAAGAGGAAGAAAGATCAAAGAGAGAAGTAACCAGCTCGTTACGTACCAGAATCCTTCCACTGAACCAGATGGATACCTGCCTTGCACAACCTCCTTTTAATTTGGTAATCTTCTAGATGTGATGGTAATCTTCTAGAAGATTTCAATTTGGTATCAGAAAACTTCTCACAGAACTTCAACAAATCAGAAGAGGCTGTGTTAGAGGGAATGCCTGGAGATGTGGCTGGGAAGGGCGCCGCCACACGGCCGGAGAGGCACATGACCCATGGAGCTGAAACACGTCACTCCTTAGGATCTTAGGAGGGGGGGTCCTAGTCATGTATTCACATGGTGATGTGTGTTTGTCATTTGCAAAAGCAGGATGTTTTCAAATTACTTTTCTTAAGGAGGGCCCCCAGAAATTGCAGACATTTCAGGCCTGGATCCTGTCTTGTGTGGTGCAGTTTTGAAAAGTGGTAGGCAAGGAAACCAGAGTTCCTGGGTTCCAGTCCTATGGTCCTGCTCTTGCCCAAATGGCCAGAATTGTACTTACTTTGCTTCCCTCACAGGGGGGAAAATCACAAATGTTAAATATCTTGGAACACATAAAATGTGAACAAATATAAATAAGTCACCTTACTCAGACTCTTATCTGTGATGCTATAATCACTGCTGTTCTTCATGGTCGTTGAAGATAACACATCAAAAAATGTGTCCTCAGGAGTGCCTGGGTGGCTAAGTCAGGTAAATGTCTGCTTTTGGCTGGGGTCATGATCTCAGGGTCCTGGGATCTAGCCCGGGTTAGGCTCCCTGCTCAGTGGGGGGCCTGCTTCTCCCCTCCCTCTTTGCCCCCTCCCTCTGCTTGTGCTTTATCTCTGCCTCTCTTTCAAATACATAACATCTTTTTTTAAAAAATGTGTCCTCAGTGCATCTTCCTGTTTCATCTCCCTTTGCTACAATTTCCTTTTCTCCTTCCTCCAGTCTCTAGCCCCTAACCCCCAGTACTCCAGCCACTGGGCCAATTATTGGTTATTATCTTTTGCTACTTCTATATATTTGTTCACGGGGCTCCCATTGTCTATACAGTCTACCCTTACTGGGGGAAAAAAATCTTTATCCATAAGGCGCAGCTCTGCCAGCCCTTCTCCTCCCACTCTAATGATGACCTCCCTTAGGACTGTTTCTCGTTGATCTTACAGATGGGGACAATGAGGCCTGATGTGGTCCATAACTGGGTTCTGGTGTCTTGATATGCTGCCCTTCCCAGCCCCGTAGCCTCAGATCATAGACACACGGTTCTTGATGTACACATGGTAGGGGTCACTGCGCTTATCCACTTTGCGGGAGCGGGTATATCCCAGGATGAGGCTGCCCACGGTGGCAGCGAATAGAAACATGACGAAGAGAATGTACATGTAGGAGTTGTCATCACGGCCAGGTAGGTTGGCCCTCCGCCCCTCAGACAGGCTGTCTGGCCCTGTCCGGCAGAGCAAGTTGCTGTGAATAGTGGCATTTAGAACCTTCAGCACTGCGTGCAGGCTCTCGTACCAGGTCTCGGTCCCGTTGGTGGTCTCCATAGCAACAGGGATCCAAATGGGCAAAGAACTGGAGGATGCTCTGTTGGTGACAGAAAAGAGAGAGGAGATGGCTTCTGTTACCTGTGGCTTGAATTGCCTCCCGACCCCTTCAGACCCAGCTAAAATCCCAACGTCACAGTTTATTCTACCTACTTGTTTGTCTGTCTTCTCCACTAGATGGTAAGGTCAATGAAGGCAAAGAGCGTGTCTGCTCTACTAACTGCTTTATACAAGCACTTAAGACAGCACTCAGCAGATGCTCAGTATATACTTGTGGAATAAAGCCTTCCTTGACCACTGTAACCCATATGAACCTTTTTTTTTTTATTCTATAAATCATTGAAATGTTTCTTCTCTTTTCTCTCAGAGATTTTTACTCTATAATATAAAAAATATCCAAAGACAGCCTGGTATTGAAAAACTATGTCATTCCCTTTAAGCAAGGATCCACACTCACTTCTTTCTGGAAGATTTCAATGGTGCTCCCTACCCCACCCCCCGACCTTTTTAAAATATTTTATTTATTTATTTGAGAGAAAGAGGGGGGAAAAGAGGCAGAGGAGAAGCAGGGAGCACAACGTGGGGCTTGATCCCAGGACTCTGAGATCATGACCTGAGCCAAAGGCAGATTAACCAACTGAGCCAACCAGGTGCCCTGAGTGCTCCCTACCCCTTAACCATACTCCACAAGTTTTACCAGCACAGCTTTCTCTTTTGGCCAGCAATTACAGATAAGGCAATGTGTGGCTATTTTCTTGTTATTGATAAGCAGACCACATGCTCCTGGTCAGCAGGACTGAGTCTCTCCCTCAAGTCTAGGGGACTACCCTGAAACTGGCTGAGTGTTGTGCTTCCCCAGAGTCTACCTTGTGACTGGCTGGGTGTTCTTCCCTCAGCAGGCTCCAGTAAAGATGGCTACTTCAGGGACTTCTCCATAGGCCAAATACTCAAGTGTTCACTGACCAGTTCCAAAGCCCTCCTGTATCTAGGTAGAGTTGTCAGTCAACCAGTTAGCAAACTTGACTTGTAACCATATGGTCTCTTCCCCAGAAAAGATGACAGCTATGACCATGATTAGTATTTATGAACAACTCTATGAATATAGAAGTTGGGAGCAAAGAATCTAAAAAATACAGCCATCATCCAGGACAGTCCTACCTTTCATACAATGCCTTTGGGGCTCCCTGCGATTTGGTGCTTGGACTACCTTGTCTGGATGGAGGAAGGGAAGATAACAAGGGCTCATGGACTTAAGATCCAGGAGGCAAAGGTTCTCATCTACCATCCCACTTGTCAGGTAAGAAATTTCTGCCTTCTGCTTCCCTCATAACAGCCTATGCCAAGTAACAGCAGCACAATAAATTAATGGCTCAACTGATCATTCAACCAGTCATCATTTACAGAGACCCACTCTTGGGCAGGCCTCATGCTCGGAGCTTAGGGAGGCTCAGACCCAGTCTCTGCAGTTAGGGACACATTGCCAGGTGATCTATACTGTAGGGAACTGATCAGGGACTACTGGGGCTTAGAGAAAGAAGGGACAAATTCTGATCAGGGCTCAGAGAGTGTCACAGTGACAGAGGCATCTGAACTGGACATTGAAGGGTTTTTTGGAAGTAGAGAAGGTAAGAAAAGCAAAGAGGTGAACAAGAACGACAAAAAAGAAATGTTTAGAAGAACAGAAAATAGCATAAAGGGGTTGGAGTGTAAGATGTGTGGAAGGATAAGATGGGACATGGGATAGAGAGGCTGCCCTGAATAAGGTCATGGACAGCCTTGAGTGCCAAGCTGCAGAGTTGGAACTTTATCCTGTAGCTAGGGAAGAGCCATGGAGCAGTATTTTATTTTTTATTATTTTTTTAAGATTTTATTTATTTATTTAACAGACAGAGATCACAAGTAGGCAGAGAGGCAGGCAGAGAGAGAGGAAGGGAAGCAGGCTCCCTGCAGAGCAGAGAGCCCCATGCGGATGCGGGGCTCCATCTCAGGACCCTGGGATCATGACCTGAGCCAGAGGCAGAGGCTTTAACCCACTGAGCCATCCAGGCACCCCATGGAGCAGTATTTTAAAAGGGGATACAATGATAAAAGATTTGTGCTTTGAAAGGACACTCTGGCTGCTGTGTGGATTGGAGGGAGCAAGAAAGGAGGCAGGAAGGCTGGTGACAAAGGTCTTGAAAATAGTTCAGGTAGAAGACACAGAGTCTGGAGCTGGAGCCCGGGAGATGACAAGGTAGGGGTGGGAAGCAATGTAAGATGTGAGAGGCATGTGGGGAAACATTTAGGGAGGAAGGGGCCTTGGACAGTTTTACAGGGAGATAACAGACAGATGGGATGCCTGAAGGAGCCCACTTTGAAAGAAATGGCCTTATTGCCCTGTGTGGGCTTTAGTTTCCTCATGTGTCAGAATGATTATCATCGGAAGTTGTTCAACGGGTACAGAGTTTCAGTTTTGCAAGATGAAGAAGTTCTAGAGATTTGTTGCACAATGATATAAATACAGTTAATACTACTGAGTTGTATATTTAAAAATGGTCACTAGGGTAAATTTTAGGTATTTTTTTCCTACCACAATTAAAAACATCATCATCCCTGCCCTGCCTTCCTCCAGGCTAGCTTGAGCATACAGTTTTATTATGGTGAAAAAAATGTTTGAACTCTATTCTCCATTTTTTAAAAAAATTTTTAAAAATTTTATTTATTAATTTGACAGAGATCACAAGTAGGCAGAGCAGCAGGCAGAAAGTGGGGGAAGCAGGCTCCCTGCTGAGCAGATAGACTGATGCGGGGCTCAATCCCAGGACCCTGAGATCATGACCTGAGCCGAAGGCAGAGACTTAACCCACTGAGCCACCCAGGCACCCCAGCCTATTCTCCATTTTTTAAAAAATTTTTATTTATTTATTTGACAGAGAGAGATAGGCAGAGAGGCAGGCTGGGGGGGGGGGGGGAGCAGGCTTCCCGCTGAGCAGAGAGCCCAATTCGGGGCTCGATCCCAGAACCTTGGGATCATGACCTGAGCTAAAGGCAGAGGCTTAACCCATTGAGCCACCCAGGTGCCCCTATTCTCCATTTTTGAGAAGTAAATACATAGACACACTGCATACAATGAAGATGAAGTCTCCCTGTTCCCAGGGGTCCAGGCCTCTTTCCCAGAACAGTCCCTGTTACCAGTTTTCTTAGATATCCTTACAAGGTACTTTTAACTGATAGGGCAGAGGAAGGGCAACCTGAATGTGGAAGACTCACCAAATAACAGGTAGATCCTCTGTGGCACCCAGTCAGCTTCAGGAATCTTCCTGTGGGTGCCCCCGGGTTCCTTAGTCGCTCGGCCTCTTCAGGGTGTCTCTGGACACATCTCAGGTCTCAGTATTGACTTGGGAGCTGGGAAGGCCCAGAGTTGGAAAGCAGGGGACAAGGGAGGAAAGGAAGGAATCAGACGCCCAGAAAACTCTTCAGAACCAGGGTGGATCTCCCAAGGCTGGGGCCCCAAGTGTTGTGCAATAGCCTTACTGTAGTTGCTAACCCCCTCCCATTTCCCCTTCCCCTCCCTGCGGCAGCTGGGTCTGGCCAGTCTAGAGTAGCAGTTACAGGAACTATGCCATGGCCAAGGGATATCTGACTGCTGTCCCTCATTTCCAGGCCTGCAACGTCTCTACTGGGTGACTTTATGAGAAGCCTCGGTTTAACAGGTGGATTGGTGCTCAGGGACCAGCCAATAGTGCAGACTCAAATATTCCTTTTCCCAAGGGTATAGGTATCTTAGCAGAAGACTCTGAAAGGTTGAAAGAGCCTGAGACCCAATGGAACCATGTGTGTGGGCAGAATGGCAGCTGGCCGTGGGGTCGATACAATGATGTCCCCAATGAACCTATTTGGACAGACTGGGTAAAACACAGTTACAGCATCAGTGCCATCGGTAGGGCAGCTCACTGTGACAGTTAAAGAAGAAAATGGCACAGATGGGGAGGCAGTTTAATTTCTGCAAAGCAGAGGTGGTGGGCAGGACCTTCAGAGTCCATCTGGTCTAACCTCTAATTAGTCTCCTTCATCTTATAGTGAAGGAAATGGAAACCTAAAGAGCTGTCTTGGTTCAGTGGCTACTTGTGTGACATAGGACATGTGACTTCCCTTTTCTGGGCCTCCACCTCTGTCTGTATCTATAAAATGAAGGGGTTTTATCTCCATAATCTGGTAAAGTCAGCTCTAACACCCCCACGAGGGTACAGATCACAAAACCACACTGTGAGGTTATGGGAGGTTGAATAGTTTGGTGGAAGAGGCATTTTGGGGTCCTTCTAGAGCCCGTAAATCACAAGATAGAGAAGGCTGCCAACTTTGTTCTCACAGATTAAGATGTAACTGAGCTCCAGGACCAAGTTGCACTGAATATTCGTGCCTAGATAAACGGAGAGCCAAATTGGATGACTTGTTCGTTTTTCCTCTTAACAGGCCATCTACCTGGGTGATGAAGCCAGGGAAGGAGGCAGACTCTGCAGAAAGTGGGGGTAGAGGGACAGTGTGGGGGATGGGGGGCTCTGAGGCGGGGTTCACTGAGTGGAGTAGAGCTCATGAAACCGTTCATCCCTCAGATCCTTCTTCAGGAGCCTCTCTGGCAAAGAAGCCACTGGAGGTGCTGAGTGGGGTTAGGAATGAGGGTCTGGGCACAGGGGTACCCTGCTGGGTCAGGAGAGACAGAGAGCTGATAAAGGGACACGTTGATTCTCTTTGCACCACCTCTAGGTCCAAGGATTGCCGTTGGCCTACTGAGAATTTTGTTCTTCCTTCTGTGCTCCTTGGCTGCACTCATCAAGATAAGTCACTGATTATAAAGTTCATAATGGTGGGAGATGGAGCTCTTCTCTGGAGAGTTCCTAACTTGAAACAGAAGATAGGCCAGTTAAGAAGTCACTGACCACACAGAAAGCGATTTTAAAGATTATTTAGAATCTAGATTCTAGGCCAACTGCTCCATTTTGTAGACAGGGAAACGGAAGCCCCAGGAGGGAAGGTGATTTGCCCAGAATGGCAGGGCCGGTGAAGGGCAGAGCTCCAATGGGAACTGGGACTTGGGAGCATGTGCCGTGTGGGTGCTTTTTCCACTACCATTGGTAATATTCGCTGGTGTCTGAGTTGTGCATCACACTGAACGCAGTCTCCTTGTGTTCTGGGGTATCAGGTCCTCGAACTCCATATTCTCACCAATCAAGAATCTGGTAAGGGCTGTGGTGGCGGGGGGGTAGGGGAAGGTTGGCATGTGGGAGGAGGCATTAACCTTCCTTTATAATCTCATCTCCTGTGGTCCTTTCTGCTCCAGATACACTCCTGTTCCCCCAAACAAGCCAGGAGCACTCTCTTCCTCTATACTCTGTTGCTATTTCCTGCACGTTAACAGGTTCTTCCTGAATGTTCTTTTTTTTTTTTTTTTTTTTTTTTTTAGTAGGCTCTATGCCCAATGTGGGGCTTGAACTCATGACCCTGAGATGAAGAGTCAAATGCTTTATCAGCTGAGCCAGCCAGGTGCCCAATCCCTAAATGTTCTTGACTTGAACTCACAAGTGTCCAAGTTGGGATGGAGGTGTAGAGCTGTGATTTGAAGGATGAACTGGGCATCTTAGGTTTTCCTTCAGGTTTCTCTGGGGAAAAGAGAAACTCCACCATTGGTTCTTTTGGGTTCCCCACTGCTCTGTTTCAGCTGCTCTTTCAGAATGAATGTTTTAAGTACCTGGGGATGTAGTAAAGAGAGGCAAGGGGGGATTCACACAAAGAAGATAGGGAGGGGATCCAAAGACAACCCCTGGGACCACACAGATTTGCCATTGGTCCCTCAGGTGGACTTATCACTACCATTGACTGGGGAGCAGTGGAGTGGGAGAGGAATTAAAGGAATGGACCTTAGCACAGAGTTGGAAGGAGACACAGGAGTAAAATTTGACTGGCAGGGATCTTAATAATCATGTTGTTGGTATAAACCGCGTTCAACCAGAGCAAATTAGAGCACCCCCACCTTGAGGAAATCCCCTGCACAAGGCCTCAATCCAGGGGTAGAGCCAGGACCACAAACAGGTATCCCATCCACAGACCTTTCTACTTTTAGTTCCCTGTTGCCTGTAGAACAATCTAGCCTCCTCAAATTGTCATTTAAGCTTCTTTGGGTGTGACCCTACCTCTAGCCCCATCTCACAACAGCTCTCCCCAGTACCCTGTGGCCCCGTACCCATCCCCAGGGCCCAGATGTTCCCTGGACCTGAACCCCATTGAATCTAAAGGGCAAATATTCTTGGCCCCAAAACACTAGCAGTGGTTTTGCCACCCTCTTCCCTGTGTACCTACCCAGGGTGTGACCACACACACCCACCCATAGCACACACACAGTCCAATTCCCAGTCACACAGCCTGTGATCTTGCCTTTCATGTGTGCCTTTGATGGTTCCAATCTTGGCTGTATGCTTGGCTATGTGACCTTCAGCACTGCATTTACTTCCTCTGTAACTCATATATGAGATGGGGATAATGATCCCTGCCCTGTTTACCTTACGTGGGGACAGGGGCAGACAACAGAGGGGAAGGTGTATTAAGAAATTGCCAAGTATTATAGAAGCATAAGAGAGAATTATTGGGCAATCTGATTTCCTTTTCTATTTCCCAACCTCCAGATTACCAAGAACAACCAACCCTATGTTGCCCCTCCCTCCTCCCTTTGGCTTTCTTTTCTTGGGAGAAGTCAGCATGTTCTTATGACTCTTCTTGATTCTCAGACATACTTTCCTCCTTCAAGAGCCTTCCCTGGGGCACATGGGTGGTGCAGTAGGTTAAGCATCTGACTCTTAGTTTCAGCTCAGGTCCTAACCTCAGGGTCATGAAATGAGCCCCCCCCCCCCCCCCCGCCCAGGCTCCGCACACAGCACAGAGTCTGCTTGAGGTTCTTTCTCCCTCTCCCTCTGCGCCTCCTACTCATGTTTTCTCTCTCTCTCTCTAAAATAAATAAATCTTTAAATTTTTTTTTTTAAAAAGGCTTCCTTGTTTCTCATACCCCGATCAGCTCTATCGTCCCCTTCCATTTAGCAGTACCATTCAGTAGTTCTGTGGCTGATGGAGAACACACCAGAACTGGAATCAAGAGACATGCTCCTACTGGGCCATGTCTAGCTATGTATCTTGGTTAAGTCACTTCTCCACTCTGGGCCTCATGTTCCCCATCAGTAAGTTGGGGGTTTTGTCTTACCTCTCTCTTGGTAGGTATCTGGAGCACCCACCCATTCAGTTTATGGAGAGGAATGTGTTTTGAGATGTGTGGAGTGAGTGAGGGATGAAGAAGGTTGCTGGTTATCATCTTAAGGAGTCGAGAAAATCTGAAAGCCGTTTCTATGTCTCAAGCAGGAATCTCCTCCATTTGGAACCAGCAAAGTGGATGGATGCTAGGAGATAATGAGGAACTTACACATTTATAATGCACCTTTATAGGAGTGGAGAGAGCCCTGCACTAGAAGTGAGGAGACTTGGGTTCCTTCTGCTTCTCTCAGGTTCCTGGTGTGTCCCTGGGCAAGCTATCTCCCCGCTGGGCCTCAGCCTCCCCACATGCAAATTGGTGAAGAGTGGGGAGGAGGAATAGGAGGAGATACTCTTTATGGGCCCTCCTACAAGGGCCTGTCTGAACTCATCTACTTTCTAGACAAGAGCATCCGAGGTCCAGACCCCTTTCCCCTCATGTCCCACAAAGCGTGCAGGCAACAGGACCAAGAAGCTCATTTTACAAGTGGTGAGCCCGGAAAAGAAAGTTCAAGGCATACAGCCGGTATAGGGGACCTGCACAGGTTTACACAACCTATAAACTAGAACCCACTCTCCTGACTCCCAACCTAGACCTCTGTTATTAGCAACAGAGGGTGTCTTTAGGGGTCTTGAGGCTCGGGGCACGATGCAGTAGCGAAAGGGCACGTCGGCTCCACGGAGCAAGCAGCTCTGGCCAAAGAAGAAGACCGCGTGGGGTCCCCGGGGGCCGTTTCTGCGTGTGCATTCGCTGCGGCCCCTCCGGTGTTCGCATGCGTATCTGTGGACGTGGAAAGAGCTTTCCAGCCGCCGTCCCGGGGCCCGCGGGTGCTGGTGCAAGCCCCCAGGGTTTTCAGCTGGGCTCCTGGTACTCCCATGTGGGGCCCCGGGATTCCTGCAGCTCGGTTCTGGGGAGGTCCAGCTCCGTATGGGAGCCGCCCCCCACCTCCCGTCGGTGTTCCCAAGGGAGGCGGGAAGACCTCTGACTTCTACCCCCGGCTGCAGCCCAGCCTTCCCGACCCTGCGAGCGCGCCTTACCTGCCTCTCGGCAAGACTCCGACGGGCGCCCGTCTCTCGACAGGACCCCACACCCTGTGCTCCTCGGTGCCCCCGCACAGCTGCCCTCCGCGTTCCGTCTACCTGTCCGCACACAGCCCGAGGCCCCTCGGCTCTGCACCCCGACCCGCGCTCTGCTCCCTTTAACCTTCCCCAGGGCGCCTCCTCCCCCGGCCGCGCCCGGCCCCCAGCACACCCACTTCTCCCCAGGCTGGCCTCGGGCGCCTCCGCCCAGTTACTTGGCCTCACGCGGCGTGGGCTCCGACCCTTCCGTCCCCTGCAGCGCCTGCTTCCTGGACCGGAGACCGAGTGCCTCTCACTTTGCTTCAGCTTGCCCAGCATGAGACTGATCTCCCAAACGCCAGGCTGAGCGTTGGGTGCGGGTGGAATCCAGCTTTGCTCCTAAGTGACTGTGTGGTGTTGGGCAAATCACTGCTTCTCCCTGGGCCGCAGCTTCCTCTCTGTAAAATGGGTCAAGGTCCTGCCTGTATGCTTTGTACGGTGATGGGTTGGGTCGGGTGAGATTGTAGAATTCAAAATATTAAAGCCGATGGTCACTGGAGAAGTCATCTGCTTCTAACACAAACTGTCTCTTTCAGACAGGAATGCAGAGGCCCAGTCTGGGGAAGGGACTTGCCCAGGCTTCCCACACGTCAGTGGCAGAGCTCCAACTCAGAATTCACTTTCTGTCTTTCACCCCAGCAGTGTCCTCTCCTTCCAAGTCTCAACAGCTCTCACATGCCAGGACGACTGTTGTCCAGCCATACCTCCACTGGTCCCTGCCCTAGAATACCCTGCACTTTCTGGCCACCAGGCCCTCCCCCACACTATTGCTTTCTTGCTGGTGACACTGCAGGCTCCAGAAAAGAGAAGTGGCCAGGGGCAGTTGGGGAATGAGGGTTGGGGGCTGTAGGCAGAGGAGTGGACAGTGGCCAGGAGCAGCCTCTCTGGGACTCTGTGGGAGTGCTTGTCGGAATCCTTTTCAACAGCCTCCCGCCTTGGCATAATTAATAATAAACTGAGGCCAGCTGTCGCTCCCTTGCAAACAAAGATCTGTTCCAGGAGATCTGAGGCACATACTCTTATCACAGAATCTCAGATTATATTTAAGAGGTGCTATCATCTTAAAAAGACCCACTGCATGGAGAGAACACTGTACAAGATTGCTATTCTTTATCAAAACACATTACTTCCCTGTTTTTCTGTGGTTGCATATTTTGACCCACCTACTCCTTTTTCTCAGTCTGATTAATCACCTCTCAAGGAAGTCATCCTGACTCTGGGCATGAAGAATCAAATTTCAGTCTGCCTAGAAATCACCTCAGAGCTCATTCTGGTAAAGTAGACTTTTGGGTCCCGCTCCAGAGGTTCTGATGCAGGAGATCTGGAATGGAGTGTAAACATGAGAACAAAGAAAGGAAGGAAGAGTGGAGGAGAAAGAAAGAAAGAGGAGGAGGGAGGGAGGGAGGGAGGAAGGAAAGAAAAGAAAGGAAGGAAGGAAGGAAAGAAAGAAAGAAAGAAAGAAAGAAAGAAAGAAAGAAAGAGAAAAGGAGGGATGAAAAGAGGAAGGGAGGCAGGGAAGAAGGAAAGCAAGCAAGTAAGATTCCCAAATGATTCTGATGCCAGTGCTTCTTAAGATCAGCCTTGAGGAACCAGCCCCAGCTCAGGTAGGGCTGCTACCCAGGGCCTTGCATTTCCTCTATAGGACTATCTACTACAGTTATCAAAAGTAACTATTTGCCTACCTCATCTATTAGATCGTGAGTTCTTTGAAGATAGGCATTTAGAATCCTAGTCTTTGAATCACACGGTCTTAGAATTCTAGAGTCATTTAGTGATAGAACCTAAGTTGGAAGGACTCTTAGAGTTATCTGGTCAAATCCCTTACCTGAACATCCCCTATATTCCATTTTGATATGATATTGTCCAGTTTCTCTTGCACACTCTTAGTGACAAGGAACTCATTGCTTCCAAGGCAGCCAAGGCTCTGATTGTTAGGACGTTTTCGTGTTTTAACAAAAACTGCCTCCTAGTTACTTCTACCGTTTGGTCTTTGTGTTCACTGGAGACACAAAGTATATGCCTAACTTCTATTCCCCTTTTCTGTCCTTCAGAAACTTAAGGCCTGGGGAGCGTGGGTGGCTCAGTGGGTTAAGCCTCTGCCTTTGCTCGGCTCAGGTCATGATCTCAGGGTCCTGGGATGGAGCCGTGCATCATGCTCTCTGCTGCCTCTCTGCCTACTTGTGATCTCTCTCTGTTGAATAAATAAATACAATCTTAAAAAAAAAAAAAAAAAAAAAAGGAAAGAAAGAAACTTAAGGCCTGTTCTCTACTTCCCTTTCTCTGGAGTGAGGATGGAGCAGGAACTCTGTTAGGGAAGCCAGCTGGCTAAGGGATTCTTGGAAAGTGGACTGAGATGCCTCATTTTCTTTATCTGTGCTTTGCAGATTTGCTACAAGACTTAGATGACCCAGTGTGTGTAACGGGCCCAGAGCTGAGCCCAGCATGACATATGTGCTTCATAAATGACAGCTCCTATTGTTATTAGATGAGAAAAGAAAGGGTGGGACAGGATTCCTGTCCCCAGGAGACCAAAGTCTGAGACAGATCTTCAGGGACCTCTAATACAAAAACGTTGACCTTAGGACAGGATGGGCAGGGGAGTGGGGTGGGATGACTGAAGGGGTCAGGGGAAGACTCACCTGGAGATACAGCTCCTTCAAGTCTTTACTTAAGTGCCCTCTTCTTGCTGAGGTCTTCTCTGACCATTCAGTTTACAAACTGTAATCCCTCCCTTCCGCTGCCCCCTCCACTGCCCTCCCTAACTCCCTTTTCTGCCTTGTTTTTCAGGAACACCTAACATCATCTGATATAGTTAACTTAAAAAACAAAAACAGAAACCTTTGGCTATTGTTTCTTTGGCTACCTGCCTCAACTGAGGCTCCCAGCTTCTGTCTATCAGCCCCATGTCAGAGCGCTCCCTGTTTCCATGTTCCTGGGACCACCCCTTCCCTCTCCTCTCCAGGCCTGGGGAGGTAATGATGTTGAAATGTTTCCAGCTCCAGGGTACATTGTGATCTATCCCTTGTGGTTTCCCTATTCCCTGCCCACCTCTGTGAATAGAGCCTCCTCAAATTACTGGCCTGAGATGGCCATCTGCTTCCTGTAGGCCCCAGGTTGACCCATCTGCCTAGGCCCATTGCTCTTCCCCTGAACACAGTACTTACCAGTCTGTGTTGTAATGTCTACTTTATTTGTTTGTTTGTTTGTTATTTAATTGTCTACTTTATTTGTTGACTCCATGCCTAGAAGATTGGCTCCTAGAGGATGCTAGGGCAAAGTCTGCCCACAGTAGACCTTATTGAAAATGTGTTGAATGATTTAATGAATGGATGGATGGATGGATGAATGGATGTTGTGAAATTCCCTAGGAATTATGTTATGAGAGAAAACTTCCAAGAAGAGATGAAACCTAGGAGAGCCTGCGGGCTGCCTGGGTGGCACAGTGGATGAAAATATCTGAGTCTTGGGTTCAGCTTAAGTGTGATCTCAGGGTGGTGAGATCAAGCCCTTCATGAGCTCTGTCCTCTGTGCTCAGCAGGGAGTCTGCTTGCAAGTCTCTCTCTTCCTTTTCCACTCTCCTTCTCCCTCCCCCCACCCCATGTGCTCTCTCTCTCTCAAATAAATAAATAAATATTAAAAAAAAAAAAAAAAAGAACCCAAGAGGCTGGAAGGCTAACCGGATGCTTTTTCAATCTCTAAGCCAGACTTCTCCTCTGAGCATTAGACTCCCATATCTGACTATGTACCTGACATCTCTGAATGATACATGGGGACTGGGACTCTTGACTTCCTTCCCCAGCTCCCCTAAGTCTTCATTCTCTCAGTAAGTGGAACCATCACCCCTCCAGTTTCCTGTTTGTTTTCTTCAGAAAACTCCACGTGCACGGTTTACCACGTGCTCTTCGTGTATGGACTTGGGGTCTGCCTTTCCCATCAGAGTGTGAGCACTCCAAGAGAACAGACCAGGTGTGCCTTTTTCACCACAGAATACACAGGATGGGGGCGCCTGGGTGGCTCAGTGGTTTGGGCTGTTGCCTTCGGCTCGGGTCATGATCTCAGGGTCCTGGGATCGAGCCCCGCATCAGGCTCTCTGCTCCGCAGGAAGCCTGCTTCCTCCTCTCTCTCTCTCTCTCTGCCTGCCTCTCTGCCTACTTGTGATCTCTGTCTGTCAAATAAATAAATAAAATCTTTAAAAAAAAAAAAAAGAATACACAGGATGTAACTCCATGTCTGTCTAGTAAGTAGGGGGAGAAGGGTTGGTAGGTAGGATGAGCACAGATTTTGTCTGTCGATAGTGTTAAAAGCCCGAGTCACCAAGGAAAATACAGCATGAGACACAGAGAAAGCTTAATGGTCACATCCTATCTTATTCCATTACTCACCAGCAGCCTGTACTTCTGTGATTTGTCTTCTCTTGGCCTGTCAGTTTGACCCTCAGAACACTTTGTCTTCTTGTTCTGAGCATCACCTTCCTCCCGCCCCTATAAGCAGCACAGAGCAGTGAAAAGACACCTGGAAGAGGGGATAGCAAGGGTGGGATGGTGTGGTGTCAGGAGACTAAAGATCTCCATGGCATCTTCTCCCCACCTCCCCCTCACACATGCTACGTCCTGAGAAGCAAGTGGTTCAGAACACTGCCTCTAGCGTCTGACAGAGGAATGAGAGCCTACCTTCTCTGAAACTTAGTTTCCTTATCTGTAGAATGGGGATTAAAAATAGCTACATCTGTGGATTACCATAACATATTATTTATAAAAGCCTTCACCTGGTACCTGGTACATAACAAGTGTTTCGTAAAGAATGACTATTAATGAGGGTATGTGTGTTCATAGTGTTGTAAATATGGACTTTTGAATCTTATGATCTTCAACAAGAGGGTTATGGGAAGGCGGAAGAAAGTAGGATAAATGAGGACTAAGATTTGCAGAGGAAGTAAGTCTCAATCAGGAATCTTAGTTGCAACAGGCAGAAAACCCAACTCAAACTGACTTAAGTAGAGAAAGGAATTTATTGGCTCATGGAATTACAAAACTCAGAGGATTGGCATCAGTCATGGTTGGATCCAGGAGCTTAGATGATGTCTTCAGGAAGCTCTCTCTTTGCATCTTTGGGCTTGTTGCTCCTTTCAGAGGCAGGGTCCCATTTTGTGGAAACAAGATAGTTGCCTGCAGTTTCATGTATACACTCTAACCTGTCTGTAAAACCGTTAGGAAGAGCTTCTTTCCCCCACAGCCCTCCTGGCAGAAGTCTGGGTCTGACTCTTATTGTCCTGAAAGAGGCCCAGTGCCCATCCCTGCACCCATCACAGAAGCCAGGGAAAGAACCTGACAGGGGCATCATCTTTATTCAAACCGCAAAAACTTGGGTGGGAGAGATGGGGGAAGGTGATCAAAAAGTACAAATTTCCAGTTATAAAATAAACAAGTCGTGGGGACATAATAGACAGCCTAGTGACTACAGTTAACTAACAGTGTGCTGCGTATTTGAAAGTTGCTGAGAGTAGATACTAAAAGTTCTCATCACAAGAAAAAAATTTTATAACTATGGAAGGTATTAACTAGACTTACTGTGGTGATTGCGTTGCAATGTATGTAAATACTGAATCATTATGTTGTATGCCTGAAACTAACATGATGTTATATGCCAATTATACCTTAATGAAAAATAATGCATAAACTTAAAGTTGATGGGGGTGTGATTCCCTATGGAAAATATGGATGTTTTTAGTGGAAGTGGGGTAAATAGTTGTATAAGTTGAAACAAGTGGGTCTTGGAGAACATCCCTGATTTGGGCAGACAGAGCGGAGGGAGAAGGCACCCAGAGATTCCTAGCCAAGGGAAAGTGAGAAGAGGGGATTAAGTGTGCTGTGAGCATGTCTCCCATATCTGGGGCAGTGGGAGTAGATGTGCCCTGTGGATCCCAGAGAGAAGATGCAAGTGTGTTTGGGGATGGGGAGTCACAGGACCTAGATCTCTACTCACAGGGAGTGTAACGGGCTGCGTTGGGCTGGGCTGGGCTAACTGTGCTATCAGAGAAGTCTTCTAGATGGGCTCTGACATCCCTTGCATCCCACAGATCTGAAATCCTGTAGTCCCAGCTCTGATCCTGATCCCTCACCCCTTCATTTCTCTCCTCTCTCTTCTCTGAGGGGAATGCTGCATCCTCCCCCCTGATATGTTTACAGGGTGTCTGCAGACATTCTGGATTCTAATTCTGGTTCCTGCAGGAACCCCTTAGTGGAAGCTAAGGGGAACCACTTGGGGCTGTTTCTTTCTGGCCACAGAAAGGGGTAGGTTGTCTGATCTCTGGGGCCTCTGCCAGCTCTGATCTTCCAGTACACTGTCAAAAACTCAGCCTGGCCTTCTAATTCAGCGTCACCTTGAGCCTTTTCTGCCCCTCCTCTCTTTTATGGTTTCTCACCTTTACTTTTATGTTTCCATAGTACTCTGTGCAAACTTCTCTCATGGTACTTCTAACAGTTTATTATGAATTTTATTTATACTATGTTTCCTCCACAAAGCTGTGAGCTCCTTGAAGACAGGGAGGAAGTCCCTGTGTCCTCCTCTGTGTCCTCAGGGCCCAGCGCAAGCGGACACACCTCACACTGACCATCCCAAACCAGTCATGTTTTCTTCAATTCCCAGTAACACAGATTAAAGGCACGGTAGCCAGTTAGAGCCTATCAAGATGTGGGCAGAGGTGTGGAGTCTGGAAGCCATGTTATGTGAAAAACAGAAAAATCAGGAAAGTTAAACTTGAAGAAGAGACCACTTCTGGAATAGAATTCATTTGCTGGCCCAACAGGCCATTTCTGTGTACCTCTTTTGTGTGAGGCCCTAGACTGGGCCTGAAGAGGCCACAGAGGATGCCACTACAGTCCCTGCCTGGAGAGCTCACAGTCTGGACAATGTCAGCTGTGGAACAAAGTAACTGTAACACAGTGTGGTCACTGCTGTTAGAGGCGGATATAGGTAGGACATGGCCAGGAAAGGACTCCCAGAGAAGGCATCGCAGGCGGGTAGGGTTTTGACGTGTTGGAGGCGGGTTTCAGTTTAGGAGGAGGAATAACTGTCTAACAATCAGAATTCTGTGGGAATGGAAAGCTGCCTGAGCATGGCCACAATGAGCACAACACGGACTGGATACTGATGTCTGTCAACAAAAGAACCAATGTGGGGGCGATAGGGAACGCTTCGTAACAACATAGATATGAAATTTGCTTCCTTTTACATGCTGCGTACTAGGTTACAAACACAAACAAACAGTGTTGGGCTTAGAAAAACCCACGATTTAGGTATTACAAAAATATAACACTTTAGCCTTTTATCAGTGTCTCTTGAATTTGAATAATATATGGATTCCTCAACAATTATTGAGATACTCAAAGCTGGCAATCTAAATATGTTCAAATTTAACTTGGTATAAACTCTAATGCAACTATAAGAGCAAATATTTTATATAGATAATTTTTTATTCAATACAAACTTTTATTGAATATGAACAAAACTATGAAACAATTAAAATACCAATAACACTGATGCTACTGGTTGTGTTGATTTATATCAACATATTCCAGCTGGTAAGTGAAGAAGCATGTCAGAATCAGACTATTAAATTTTGTAACCCCCAACCAAATAATGAATCTAGGGAAAACTCATCATGAAAAAGAAAAAAAAACACAAAGATACTGCATACCTTAAGCACACACCAGCACTTATGAAGCTGACTTGCCAAATAATATCACGTGTCAGGCTTTATCTTTCAAGCTTCAGGAAACACAGGGGAAAAAAGCTTTAAAAAAAAAAAAAAAGGTTGTGGGAGGAATCTATAGGTGAAGAGACTAGGAGACATTTATGAGACATGTGAACTAAATCCAGTATTTGAATCCTGATTTGAACAAACCAACTGTGGGAAAAAAAAGAGAGAGAGAGAGAAAGTTCAGCAAACAGCTGGAAAAATCTGAATAGTAACTGAATATTTGTTGATATTGAAGGGTTTTTTTTTTTTTGAGCCCTTATCTTTGGGGAATATATACTGAGGTATTTATGGGTGAAATAATATGGTTTCTGTGATTTGCTTTACAATAGTCCAGGGAGTAAGCCAGAAGTACTTCCCAGTTTAAACAAATTAAGATTGGCCATGAGTTGATGATTGCTTTAGCTGCCTGATGGATAAGTGGGATTCATTGTTGTATGTTAAAAAGATTTTATATCAAAAAACTTAAAAAATGAAAAAAAAATCTAAGATGCTGAAGCGTTAAAAATTCAGGCATCTCCCTTGTACATTATTGATGGGAATATAAATTGGTGTGACTTTTATGGAAGGCATTATGACAATATATATTAAAATAAAAATGCACATGGAGTGCCTGGGTGGCTCAGTGGGTTATGTCTCTGCCTTGGCTCAGGTTATGATCTCGGGGTCCTGAGATTGAGCCCCACATCGGGCTCTCTCCTCGGCAGGGGGCCTGCTTCTCCCTCTCTCTGCCTGCCTCTCTGCCTAGTTGTGATCTCTTTCTCTCTGTCAAATAAATAAATAAAATTTTTTTAAAAATAAAATAAAATAAAAATGCACATATCCTTTGACTCAAAAAATCATTTCTAAAGATGCAACCTTTGTATTCACCATGTATGATGTAACACACGCGCACACACACACGCACACACACACTCACACATACACACACAGAATTTTCATTGCAGCCTTGCTTGTAAAAGCAAAAGGTTAGTAATAACCTAAATGTCCTCAATAGGGAACTAGCTAAATAAATCATAAGAAATCCACTGAATGGAATACTTTGTAGTCATTTTTTTTTTTTTAAAGATTTTATTTATTTATTTGTCAGAGAGAGAGTGAGTGAGAGCGAGCACGGGTAGACAGAGTGGAAGGAAGAGTCAGAGGGAGAAGCAGGCTCCCTGCAGAGCAAGGAGCCCGATGTGGGACTCGATCCCAGGACGCTGGGATCATGACCTGAGCTGAAGGCAGCTGCCCAACCAACTGAGCCACCCAGGCGTCCCCTTTGTAGTCATTTTAAAA
This sequence comes from Mustela lutreola, assembly GCF_030435805.1. Taxonomy (NCBI): domain Eukaryota; kingdom Metazoa; phylum Chordata; class Mammalia; order Carnivora; family Mustelidae; genus Mustela; species Mustela lutreola. The sequence goes on along the minus strand of NC_081290.1, from coordinate 230,816,545 downwards.
AAAGATTTAATTTACTTATTTGACAGAGAGAGAGACAGTGAGAACAGGAACACAAGCAGGGGGAGTGGGAGAGGGAGAAGCAGGCTTCCCACTGGGGAAGGAGCCGGATGTGGGACTCAATCCCAGGACTCTGGGATGAAAACCTGAGCCGAAAGCAGACACTGAATGACTGAGCCACCCAGGCCCCCCTCTCTGCAGTCATGTTTAAAAATGAGGATTCTCTTTATATACTAATCTGAAACAACCTCCAAAGTGCAATGCTGTGGGTATAGTATGTTAATATATGAAAAAAATGTATATAATCATGCATGCTTATGTTTGCATAAAATATCTCTGAAGTGTATAAAAAACAATATACCATCACTTGGGCCTCCAGGAAAAAGAAACCGAGTTTACAGGGGAAAAGAATAGGAGCAAGAATTACATTTCAATGCCACCATTTTGTACCTTTTTACTTTGCATTACCTATATTTAGAAAAACCTTGAATTCTAAGTTTTAAAAGAAATAAAAAACAAAATTAAGACATTCAAAAATATAATTGTAAAGATTATGTAGCAATGTGGGAAAATGTATGTAATATTAGGTTTAGTTTAAAAGAATATACATAATTTTATCCACATAATAATGACAAGTCCTTAAAATATGTATGTTTGTGATCAAGCACCAAAGATACACAAATGTAGGGGATTTGTTGTCAGGTGGGAGTACAAGCGTTTTATTTTTAAATTTTATAGATACTATAATATGATATGATTATATGTATGGTAAATTGTAATTTGGTAAAAAGAAGAATCAGATTTAGACTGGAAAGATCTGATTTCCACAGGGCTTTTGGAGAGAGGATTTTTGCAAGAAGTTACATCTGGTCATGCTGCCAGAGCTGGCTCTCTGTGGCTTCCTGACAGCCTCACCAGAGAAATGAGATGCCGAACCAGTCACTGTGGCTGGTCACGTCCTTACATTTAGCACCTATGTACCACACCCTGGACAATCTGTTTATTTATAAGGAAGAGATTCTGTACAAACAAGAAGAGGCCTTCTGGAGGTAGGAAAACCAGAGTGTTAAAAATCCTTCTTCATAAGCTCAGCTTCCTTCCTTGAGGAAGGGCCCGTGTGGGAAACCGGAAGTGGGCTCTGTCCAGGCAGGAAGAAGAGCCAGGAACCCTGACCTGATCCCATGCGCCTGGCCTTTGCCGACCCCTGGCCTTCTGCTCTGCATCCTTCCTGGCTCTGCTGACCCACAGTCCACCTGTTCTTGGAGGCTTGGCTCTTCCAGGATGCCTGGAAATCCCAGGCTCCCATTAGAGTGGGTGACATTGTCCTGTTGGTCACCTTTCCAGAGGAAAAGAGAAACCCCAAGGGGCCTGACACCAGCAATTCAGTGCTCCAGCTCAGAAGTGGTATGTCACCTCCATTCTTAACTCATTGATCAGAACAAATTGCTTGGCCCCAACCAACCACAAGGGAGTCACACAGTACAGTCCTGCCTGAAATAGCTGGTGAACCACATTAATAATTAGCATATATTTCCTCATGTCTATTCTGTGCCAAGCCTTGAGCCTAATGAAATGAAGGCTCAGGAAGGTCAGGTAACTCAGTCATTACACCATGCAGAATGATTCCCAGTGTTCCAGAAACAGGGGACAGGCTGCTGACTGAGACAATGTACTTAAGAGTGCTAACACAGTACCTGGTACTAAAAATAAGTGCTGAATAAATGTTTCTTTCCCAGTCTCTGGTGGAATTCAAGACCAGCCTGTATAGTCACTTTATGAGCATTGCTAGAGAGGGTAGTTGAACACTAGATGGGGAGCAACACTGTGCACAGCCCTACAACCATGAGAATCTCACTCACTTTTCCTGGAATAATTATTTCCCTTTTTGGCAATAATACTGCAAAGTAATTATCAACTACTATCCACCTCCCACATTCCTACAATAGCACTGTTGGTTCCATAGAGGGAAAACAAAAGAAAAGGGATATGGGTAAATAATGGGTGGACAAACCACCAATCAACTAATATTGACCAAGTGTTCATAACTTGTAAATCATTCTGTCCTGAGTGCTAAGTCAGTGTGCATAGCAGGAAAAGAACATGAGAATGGGCTTATATCTGGCACCCAATCCTGACTTTGTGATTAACTCACTGTGTTCCTTGAATAAGTTTCTTCCCAAGTCTTGGTTTCATCTCTGTACAATGAGGAGGCAGGTATATACCTCCAAAGTCCATTCCAGCTTGAATAACTGATAAAAACTGTGTGCAGAGTTAAACATCAAACCTCAGAAGTGGGAAAACTCGCCTTTCTTCTAGAAGCCAATGGGGCCACAGGACCCTGGAAGCTCAGAACTTTGGATACATTACCTAAAGCTGCACTTTGCAGTGTGGTAGCCACTGGCCACATGTGGCTACTGAACTTCTGAAGTGTGAAAATTCCAAAATGAGATGAGCTACAAGGAAAATATACACTGAATATCTAGATATGGCATGGAGAAAAGGAATGTAAAACATTTTTATATTAGGTTAATTACAGTGTTATTAATGTCAACCTGTTTATTTTTCCTTTTTTTTTTTTTTTTTTTTTTAAAGATTTTATTTATTTATCTGACAGAGAGAAATCACAAGTAGATGGAGAGGCAGGCAGAGAGAGAGAGAGAGAGGGAAGCAGGCTCCCCGCTGAGCAGGGAGCCCGATGCGGGACTCGATCCCAGGACTCCGAGATCACGACCTGAGCCGAAGGCAGTGGCCCAACCCACTGAGCCACCCAGGCGCCCTATTTTTCCTTTTTTGATGTGGCTACTGTAAAAGCAAAATTACAGTGCGGCTCATGTTGTATTCCTATTGGACAGTGCTTATATAGGGGAAACTGAAGACCAGAGAGGTAAATGACTTGCCCAAAGAGCTGGGACTGCAGCCTGGGTCACCTGACTTTCATCCAAGGATCTTTCCACGGTAACTGCCTATGTTGGCCAGTTTCGAAGATGGTCCCTGATGATCTTCACTTTCCCTCACCCTGTGTAGTCCCTTTCACACTGAGTCGGGTTCATCAATTGGGAAATGTAGGAATGACTGTGTAACTTCCAAGACTCTGTTAAAAGACTTTGTGGCTTCCACCTTATCTCTTCTGGCATCAGTTGCTCTGGGGGAACAAGTAGCTCTATGGGGTGGCCCACATGGTGAGGAACACAGGCTTTGTCATCAACCAGTACCAACAAGGCAGAGCGAACCATCTTAGAAACAGATCCTCTATTCCCAGTCAAACCTTCAGACGACAGTTGATCCTGCAGACATCTTACCTACACCTCATGAGAGATCTCAACCCGGAAATCACCCAGCTAAGCTTTTCCCAAATTCCTGACCCACAGAATATATGAGATAATGTTTATTGCTTTAAGTCATTAAGTTTTGGGGTGATTTGTTACATAGCAATGAGTAGTTAATACACAGCCTTATAAATTTAGAGATCTCACTTAAGGAAAACTTACTTCTACCTTTGGCATTTGTACAGTGTGAGAAATTATTCTTGTCTTTTCCTGGCCTCTGGTCTGGCTCAGGTTACCTAACTAAAAATAGCTATCAAGCTTGGCAATCCAATGCAGGAAGTCAAGATCCCATTTTATTCTTTAAAGATTCCTTTCCCTTTTCCTTTTATTGCAGAAAGCTCCCCACCATATCACTTTCACCTGGGCTATCTAGAGATATGATTCCCCACAAAATCAAAGGAACCAGAGCCCAGAATCACCAAATAAAATGCAATATTTAGAAAGTGATAAATACTTGAAAACTGATTCTCTATATCTGAGTTTCTCTAAGCTGAGAAAATGCGGGGTGAATAGTAGTGCTAATGTCTTCTATTTATACATCATGTGTTGCTTTTCATAATGCTTTTGCATCTACCATATCTGAGGTAGGTGAGAAGATATAAATAAGCCAGCAGACATAGGGAAACAATGGCTAAGAGCTCATACTTCGCTCATAGTCTCATGGTGAATGAATGACAGGGCCAACTCTAGAATCTGGGTTTCAGTGACTACCAAGTCAGTCTGGGTGCTTTTCAAGCAGGACCTCCCAACTGTGATAACATGAACACTCATCAGTTGGAGCGGTTTTCTGAGATCAACGTGCACTTGTAGGTCTCTTTAAAGGCGTCAAGGAAAGGTGGTATTACTTCATCCACAGTGACATGCCTTTGGAGCTCCTCACTCAGAGAGGTGACACCTGTCCCAACCAGCCCGCAGGGGACAATGTGATCAAACCACACAAGGTCTGTAGAACAGTTCAGAGCCAGGCCGTGGGATGTGATGTGCCTTCCACAGCGGACTCCTGCAAGACAAGAAAAAGGGTCTCAGAGTAGATACCCTTCCCAGGCTTCAGGATCCCCCTCAGTCTGATGAAGGAATTGGACTCCATCACTGGTTTTCCAGCTTTGTTTCTGAGCCACCCAAGAGCTTGGGCATAGATGGGGGGGGGGGGCAAGGCTGGGGAGGGGTGTGTGGCTCCACAGCTCCTCCACTTATTGTGGAGATTCCAGAAAATATCTTTTAACAGAGATTCTGCTGCTTTAAAATTTTTTTTTTTTTTTTTTTTTGTGAAGATTACTAAACTCCATTATCGTCCAGGCATTGTGACTCATTGGAAGTAACCTGGCAATTCACTTCTCGAAAAGATGAATGTTGGATGAGATAACCAGTGAGGGCCCTCCTGAAGGCTGCGAATATGAGATCAGTGAGAAGGTTTAGAACATCAAACGCAGCTGGTAGTTCTGATTCAAAGCCCGCGCCAGATACACTTCCGCCCAGCCCAAGTTTGCTCTCCTCTCCATTGGTCCAGTCCCACCAAGCCCCGCCCCCGGCCCACCGCACTAACCTATTGCGCAGATCTTGCGCTCCCCGAGCCAAACGCCGGTGTAGGGTGGAGGCCGGGCGCGGGCGCCCCGCAAGTTCTGGAGCTCGCACAGGCGCACGGCGCACCCCTCCAGCGCCGCTACGTGGGTGCGCAGGCGCAGGCCCAGGCGTCTCAGGTCTAGGACTGGGTAGCAGAGCAGCTGGCCTGGGCCATGGAAGGTGGCCAGGCCGCCGCGGCCTGTGGTGCGTACCTCGGCGCCCAAAGCCCGCAGCCGCGCCGTCTCCTCCGGCGTCAGGCCGCCGCGCAGCCCGGACGTGTACACGGGCCCCGCGGGCTCGCAGAGCAGGAGTGCGCCCGCCTCAGTCCCTGAGATGGCCTCAGTGCCTGGCTCGGCCTGCAGCCGCCGCAACCAGCGCTCCTGCAGGGCCAGCAGCTCGTTGTAGGGTACCCGGCCCAGCAGCACCAGGCGTACCGCCGGCTGCCGCATAGCTTCAGCGGGGGAATCTGCGAGGTTCCGCCCCCAGCCTGGGCTGGAAGCGTGACAGAAGGGGCGGGGACTCAGAGGCACGTCCCCAGTGGCCTCTCCTAAGCTCTGGTCGCAGGCTTTCGATTGTCGGCCCAAGACCCAGTATCAGGTGTGACTCTTCCACTCATTCAACAACCAGTGGGCGCTTGATATAGTTAGTGGTGCACAGTGTATGGCGGAAAAAGTCTGCTGGGAAGCTTACAGTCTAATTGGAGACAATAAGCAAGTATTAAAGCGTTAAATAAATAAGGTTATCTCACATACTGAAAACTGTTAGGAAAAGAATATAAAATAGGATAATGTGTGTCCTGGGTGGAATTACCCGAGGAAGAGAGCGAAAAGGAGGTGAACGTGCAGAAAGTTTATGATGGGAAGCTCTAAGAGTGATGGAACCAAGATTCGCAGCAGGAGAAGTTAACCTGAAACAGTCGCTGTAGAGGCCTCAACCTGTCTCAAAGAATGCTCTGAACCGGGGATGACCTTTAAGAGTTATTCCGAATTAAAGAACAAGGACCAAAAGTTTTTATTCCTATCACTGAGCTGTGATTGAGGCTCTATCTGTAACTCTCGGCAAGGCAACTTCTTCTATGGAAGGCAATTCCCACAGAAGAATTAGGAGCCAGAAGCAGCCTACTCTCAGAAGCTGGGGGAATGACTGGCTGGGTCCTGAGGGTGGATCTGGACCACAGTATCCATTCTGTTATTTCAGATTGTCATTCAAATAAATTGAACTAATTCAATAAACTTCCACTGAGTACCAACTTTGTTAGGCCTATTTCCAGATGAAGAGGATACATAAGGCTATCCCACTCCTTAGTTCTAATAGCATAAACAACTTGGTTATTAGATCCTCAATTTGTCCTCTGAATTTATCTTCCAAGCTAAAGGCAAGGATTTTCAATTGAAAAGAAAGAAAAACGAAAATAAGAAAGCAGGAAAGTGTAGACAATAATATAACAAATTATTGTTTACGCATCATTGAGCCTTGTCAAATTTTGCTACTTTACTATTTTTGCTTAGGTCTTTTTTAATTTTAGAAAACTAGTAACTTCCCTCCCTTAGGTATCTGAAAGACATTTCTTAATATAGACGTAGAAATCCTAAGCAAATATTAGCAAATTGAATCTAGCAATGTATAAAAGAATTAATACATCACGATGAAGTAATGTTCATCCCAGGAATTCAAGATTGATTTAACATTATAAAATCAAATAATATAATTTGAAAAACCATATGATTATTTTCAGTAGGTGCAAAAGAAGCAGTTGCCAAAATTAACACCCACCCTGACTAAAACTCCCTGCAAACTGGAACAAACTAGGAAGAGAAGAGAAATCCCCCAGTCTAATGAAGGGTATTGCATCATTCAGGGTTCAGACAAGAGAGAAACCACAAAGGTAACATCTTAATTAATTTTGTTTATTTTGAAAAAATTGTAGACTCACATACAGTTGTAAGGAATAATACAGAGAGATCTTCTTTACCCTTTACCCTGTTTTCCCTAATGGTAATGTCTTGCCAATGTCACAATTAGGATATTGACATTGATATAGTCAGGATACAGAACATTTCTTTTTTTTTTTTTTAGATTTTATTTATTTGACTGACAGAGATCACAAGTAGGCAGAGAGGCAGGCAGAGCAAGAGATTGGGGGAAGCAGGCTCCCCGCTGAGCAGAGATTCTAATGCGGGCCTCAATCCCAGGACCCTGGGATCATGACCTGAGCCGAAGGCAGAGGCTTTAACCCATTGAGCCATCCAGGCGCCCCACAGAACATTTCTATCACCACATGGATCCCTCATGTTCTTCTTTTATATCCACCGCCACCCCCATGGAAATACAAATCTGTGTTATATAAATGGAATGACACAATGTGTAAACTTTTGGAATTCACTTTTTTTCCCTTAGCATTATTTTCTGGAGACTCATCCAGAAGGTTGCATGTAACAATAGTCTGTTTCTTTTTTTTGATGAGTAGTATTCCATAGTTAGGATGGAACACATTTTGTTTATCTATTCTCCCACTGATAAATAGCTAGATTATTTCCAGTTTTCAGAGAACCTGAATAAAACTGCTACAGATAGGGCACCTGGGTGGCTCAGTGGGTTAAGCCGCTGCCTTGGGCTCAGGTCATGATCTCAGGGTCCTGGGATCGAGTCCCGCATCAGGCTCTCTGCTCAGCGGGGAGCCTGCTTCCCTCTCTCTCTCTCTCTGCCTGCCTCTCTGTCTACTTGTGATCTCTCTCTGTCAAATAAATAAATAAAATCTTAAAAAAAAAAAACTGCTACAGATATTTGTATACAGGGTATTTCTGTGTGACCATAGGTTTTCATTTATCTGGAATAAATGCTGAGGAGTACAATTGCTGGGATTTATGGTGCTTGCATGTTTCATTTTTTAGAAAAACTGCTCTCCAGAGTAGTTGTCCCATTTTCATTCCTACCAGCAATATATCTATGAGTGATTTAATTTCTCTACATCTTTGTCAGCATTTGACATTGTCATCATTTTTAAAAGACATTCTAGTAGTAGTATTTTGTTGTGATTTTAATTTATATTTCCCTAATGGCTGATGATGTTGAACATTTTTACTGGGCTTATTTTCAACCTGAATATCCTCTTCAGTGAAAAGTCTGTTCATGTATTTTGCCCATTTTCTAATTGTGGTTTTTTAATGTTTAGTTTTTAGAATTCTTTATATATTCTCAGTTCTAGTTCTTTGTCAGATACATGGTTTGTAAATAATTCTGCCCAATCTGTGGCTTGTTTTTTCATCCTCTTAATATCTTTTGAAGAGCAAATGTTTGCAACTGTGATAAAGTCCAATTTATCTACTTTTCCTTTAATGGATCAAGATTTTGGTCTAAAAAGTCTTTGCCTAGCCCTACATCCTGGGGAGTTTCTCCTGTGTTTTTCCCTATGTTTGGAAACTTTGGTCATGCTTTTTTTTTGGAGTTTTTTTGTTTGTTTGTTTGTTTTTTGCCTGTGGATATCCTATTGCTCCACCACCATTTGTTCAAAAGCCTATGTTTCCTCCATTTAATTGTTCTCACACTTTTGTAAAAAACCAGCTGGGCATAAATCCCTAGCAGACACCAACAGCGCTTTTCACAGAACTAGAACAAATAATCCTAAACTTTGTATGAAACCACAAAAGACCACAAATAGCTAAAGCAATCTTGAAAAAGAAAAACAAAACTGGAGCTATCACAGTCTTGGATATCTAGATATACTACAAAGCTGTAGCAATCAAACTAGTATGGTAATGGCACAAAAATAGACAGATCAACAGAACAGAACTGAAAACTCAGAAGTAAACCCTTGGTTATATGAAAAATTAATCTATGACAAAGGAGGCAAGAACATGCAATGGGAAAAAGACAGTCTCTTCAACAAATGGTGTTGGGAAAACTGGTTAGCTACATGCAAAAGAATGAAACTGCACCACTTTCTTACACTGTACACAAATATAAACTCTATTTTGAGTTTAAAGACCTAAAAGTGAGACCTGAAACCATAAAATTCTTAGAAGAAAACATAGGCAGTAATCTCTTTGACCTCAGCTGTAGAAACATTTTTCTAGATATGTTTCCTGAGGCAAGGGAAACGAAAACAAAAATAAACTTTTGGAACAACAGTAAAACAAATAGATTTTGCACAATGAAGGAGACATCAACAAAACAAAAAACCCATGGAACAGTAGAAGATAATTGCAAATTATATACCCAATAAGGGGTAAATACCCCAAATATACAAAGAACTTACATAACTCAATGCCAGAAAAACACATATAATCCTATTAAATATGGGCAGGAGACATGAACAGACATTTTTCTAAAGAAGACATACAGATGGTCAACAGACACATGAAAACATGCTCAACATCACTAACCATCAGGGAAATGCAACTCAAAACCCACAATGAGGTATCGCCTCACACCTGTTAGAATGGCTAATATCAGAAACACAAACAACAAGTGTTGGTGAGGTTGTGGAGAAAAAGGAACCCTCTTGAAGTTTGATGAGAATGCAAACTGGCACAGCCACTCTGAAAAAGAGTACGGAGGTTCCTCAAAAACTAAAAAAACAAAACAGAACAAAACAAAAGAAAAAACCAGAATTACCCTATGCCAGTAATTACACTACTGGGTGTTTACCCAAAGAAAATGAAAACAACTAGTTCAAAAAGATACATGCAGGCATGCCTGGGTGGCTCAATTGGTTAAGTGTCTACCTTTGGCTTAGGCCATGATCTCAGGGTCTTGGGATAGAGCCCGATGTCAGACTCTCTGCTCAGCGGGCAATCTGTTTCTCCCTCTCCTTTTGTCTTACCTCCCCCTTGTGCCCCCCCAAATTAATAAATAAAATATTTTTAAAAATGCATTATTTACAATAGTCAAGATATGGAAACAACCCATGTGTCCACTGATAGAAGAATGGACAAAGAAGATGTATATGTATACAATGGAATATTCCTTAGCCACAAAAATAAGAATGAAATCTTGTCATTTGCAACCACATGGATGGATCTGGAGGGTATAATGCTAAGTGAAGCAAGTCAGTCAGAGAAAGACAAATACCATATGATTTCACTCAATTGTAAAATTTAAGAACAAAACAAACAAAGAAAAAAAGAGACAAACCAAAAAGCAGACTCTTTACTATAGAGATCAAACTGATGGTATTTACCCCAAAGATACAGATGTCGTGAAAAGAAGGGCCATCTGTACCCCAATGTTTATAGCAGCAATGGCCACGGTCGCCAAACTATGGAAAGAACCAAGATGCTTTTCAACGGACAAATGGATAAGGAAGATGTAGTCCATATACTATGGAGTATTATGCCTTCATCAGAAAGCATGAATACCCAACTTTTGTAGCAACATGGACAGGACTGGAAGAGATTATGCTGAGTGAAATAAGTCAAGCAGAGAGAGTCAATTATCATATGGTTTCATTTATTTGTGGAGCGTAACAAATATCATGAAGGACAAGGGGTGTTAAGAGAAGGGAGTTGGGGTAAATTGGAAGGGGAGGTGAATCATGAGAGATTATGGACTCTGAAAAACAATCTGAGAGGTTTGAAGTGGCGGGGGGTTGGGAGGTTGGGGAGTTGGGAGGTTGGAGTACCAGGTGGTGGGTATTATAGAGGGCACAGATTGCATGGAGCACTGGGTGTGGTGAAAAAAATAATGAATACTGTTTTTCTGAAAATAAATAAATTTACTAAAAAAAAAATAAGTAGAGGAAAAAAAAATTAAAAACATTTAAAAAGGGATGCCTGGGTGGCTCAGTTGTTAAGCATCTGCCTTCAGCTCAGGTCATGATTCCAGAGTCCTGGGATTGAGTCCCACATTGGGCTCCCTGCTCAGTGGGGGTCTACTTCTACCTCTCCCAGTCCCCCTGCTTGTGTTCCCTCTCTGAATATGTCTCCTCTCTCTGTCAAATAAATAAATAAAATCTTTTTTAAAAATTATAAAAAAGAATAACCTCATCTATATCTAAAGAATCTTTTTTTAAAAGATTTTATTTATTTATTTGGCAGCCAGAGATCACAAGTAGGCAGAGAGGCAGGCAGAAGAGGAGGACGCAGGCTTGCCGCTGAGCAGAGAGCCCGATGCGGGGCTCGATCCCAGGACCCTGAGATCATGACCTGAGCTGAAGGCAGAGGATTTAACCCACTGAGCCACCCAGGTGCCCCTATATCTAAAAAGTCTTGATGGAATTTTGATAGGAATTGCATTGAACCTTTATATCTATTTGGGAAGAATCAACACATTTGCTATATTGGGTCTTCCAGTCCATGGACATGGTTATGTCTCACCATTTATTTACATCTTTGACTCCTTTCATCAGCATTTTGTAGTTTTCAGCAAACAAATCTATACATGTTTTGTCAGATTTGTACCTAAATATTTCTCCTTTTTGAGTGATTCTAAATGGTACTGTGTTTTTAATTTCTGTGTCCATGTGTTTGTTGCAAATATATGGAAATGCAACTGATTTTTGCTGAATTCACTTATTAGCCCTAATAATTTTTTGGTAGATTCCTTAGGAATTTCTATGTAGATAATCTTGTCATCCGCAAAAGGGACAGTTCTATTTTCTTCCTTTCTGATTGGGTATGCATTTAATTTCTTTGTTTTGCCTTATTGTACTGAACAGAACCAGTACTATGTTGAATAAGGATAGTAAGAGCAGGTAGTAAGAGCTTCCTTGCCTTTTTTCAGTCTTAGGGGAAAAGCATTTAGTCTTCCACTGTCAGATAAATTGTTAGTTGTAGGCTTGTTGTAGATAATTTATTAAGTTGTGAAAGTTTCTTTCTATCCCTGTTTTCCTGAGGGTTTTGTTTATCATGAAGGTGTTGAATCTTGTCAAAAGTTTTTTTTTTTGTTTTGTTTTGTAATGATTGGTATGATCATGTGATTTTTCTTTTTTAATCTGTTAATGTGGTAGATTACATTGATTGATTTTTGGATATTGACTAGCCTTGGGATGAATGAATATACATATATATGTATATACATATATATATACATACATATCTGGAATAAAGCCCATTTGGTTATGGTATATAATTCATTTTATACATTTTTATAATTCTTTTTATACATTGTTGTATTTGGTTTGCTAGTATTTTGTTGAGAATTTTTGCATCTAAGTTTATGAGAGATATTGGTTGAAAGTTTTCTCTTTTTTGTACTTCTTTTGTTTTGGTATAGGACAATACTAGATTCATAAATAAATTGTGAAGTGTTTTTCCTCTTCTGTTTTCTGGAAAAGATTGTGTAGGTTTTTTACATTCTTCTTTAAACATTTGGTAGAATTTCTGAAACTACCTGGGTCTAGAGATTTCTTTCATGGAGTTTTAAAATTACAAATTCAACTTTATTAATAGTTGTAGTTCTATTAAAACCATCAACTTCAAAAATAAATAAATAAATAAATATGATCTATTCCATATGGATGAGTTGTAGTAGTTTGTGTTTTTCAAGAAATTGGTCCATTTCATCTAAGTTGTCAAATTATGTGTAAGTTGTTTGTAGTAGTCACTTATTATCCCGTGGATACTTACATGGTCTATAGTGATGTCCATTTTGTCATTTTTTTAAAAGATTTTATTTATTCATTTGACAGACAGAGATCACAAGTAGGCAGAGAGGCAGGCAGAGAAAGAGAGAGAGAGAGGGAAGCAGGCTCCCCGCTGAGCAGAGAGCCTGATGCGGGACTCGATCCCAGGACCCTGAGATCATGACCCGAGCTGAAGGCAGTGGCTCAACACACTGAGCCACCCGGGCGCCCCCATTTTGTCATTTTTGATGTTGAAAATGTGTGTTGTCTCTCTCTCTCTCTCTTTTCTTTGTTAGTCTTATTAGAGATTTGTCAATTTTATTAATTTTTTCAAAGAATTCATTCTCTGTTTCATTGTTTCCATTGTTTTTGTTTCTAATTTCATTGATTTCTGCTCTTTATTATTCCCTCTTTCTGCTTGCTTTGGGTTTATTTTGTTGTTGTTGTTGTTGTTGTTTTCCAAATGATTTCTGTGTGGGAGCTTAGATAATTGCTTTTAGACTTTTCCCCTCTTTTCTAGTATGTGAATTTAGTGCTACAAATTTTTCCCTCTCAGTATGACTTTGTCTGTATCCACAAAGTTTGCTATAATGTATGATCATCTTCATTCAGTTCAATGTATCTTTTTATTTCCTTTGAGACTTCCTCTTTGACCCATGGATTATTTCTAAGTATGTTACATGCTTATTATCTTTCTGTTAATGATTTCTAGTCTGATTCCACTGTGGACAGAGAATACACTATATGATTACAGTTCTTTTAAAAAAAATGTTTCTTAATGGCCTCATATGGTCTACCTTGGTATATGTTCCATGGGCAGCTAAAAAAAAAAAATGTATGTTCTGTTGTTGTTGGGTACAGTAGTTTTTAAATGCTAATTAGAATCTATTGGTAGATGGTGATGATGTTTTCTTCTATATCCTTGCTTATTTTTCTATCTAGTTGTTCTACCAATGGTTCAAAGAAGGGTGTTGAAGTCTCCAAATTTAATTGCGGATTTACCTATTTCTCACTTGAGTTCTATTACTCTTTGTTTCACATATTTTGTTTGGTATATATCCATTTATGATTGCCCTGTCTTCTTGGTGGGTAGATCCTTCTATCATTTTATAAAGTTCTTCTCTGTCTCTGATACTATTTTTTGCTCTGAAGTTTACTTTGATTGGATTATAGTCACTTACTCCTGCTTCCTCTGATTACTTTTGCATCATATATATTTTTCCATCCTTTTACTTTCAATTTGTCTTTATTGTTATATTTAAAGTGAGTTTCTTACAGATAACATATGGTTGGATCATGCTTTACCCCCCTCACTCTACCAATCTCTGTCTTTCAATTGGTATATTTAGGTCATTTAGATTTAATGTAATTATTGATATATTTCTATATTAAGGCTTAATCTTGGTAGTTCATTTTTCTGTTTGTTCTGGTTTTTTATTATTATTTCTCTGTTTTCTTTTTACTGTCTTCCTGTGCTTAACATCATTGTCAGGAAATGTAAATCAAAACCACAATGAAATAATATTATGCACTCTGGTGAATGTGTAAAATTTAAAAAAAACAACTGAAAATATCAAGTGTTGACAAGATTGTGGAGCAACCAGAAATCTCACATAATGTTGTTGGTAGTGTAGAATGGTATAAACACATTGGTAAATGTCTGGCATTTCTTTTTTTTTTTTTTTTTTTTTTTTATTTTTTAAGATTTTATTTATTTATTTGACAGAGAGAGATCACAAGTAGGCAGAGAGGCAGGCAGAGAGAGAGAGGAGGAAGCAGGCTCCCCGCTGAGCAGAGAGCCCGATGCGGGACTCGATCCCAGCACCCTGAGATCATGACCCGAGCCGAAGGCAGCGGCTTAACCCACTGAGCCACCCAGGTGCCCCAAATGTCTGGCATTTCTTATGAAACTAAATATACACCCATCCTATGGCCCATTTTTTCCTCTAGGAATGTACCCATGATAAATGAAAATATTTATACCACAAAAAGATTTTTGTAACAATGTTCAATACAACTTTATTCACCATACTCCCAAACTGGAAACAGCCCAAGTATCTATCAATTAGAATGCACATACTGCAGTATATTTATACAATGGAATGCTGCTCAAGAGTTAAAATGGACAAACTATCTTCCATGAGTAGGATAATTTGTGGCTCAAAAGATTCTTAAGTACTATGACTATGAAGAATATGAATATGGGCCCACATCTACTACCCAGCCAAAAGTAGTAGGTATCACTTGTACTTATGTCCCATGTCCAAAACTTAGTCACATGACCACATCTAGCTTTAAGAGAGTTTGTAAGTATAGTTGTTGGGTGATCTTATGCCTAGTTAAAATTTAGGCAGTCTGTTAATAAAGGAAGAATGGGGTATGTGACAGTCACTGTCACAATTATGTTGAAAAACTAACAAAGTGATAAAAAATATACATTTGTAGACATTTGTTTAAATATTTATTGCTTTTGATTTCATAGTTTCTGTATTTTGAATTCTTTTAAAAAAATGGGAGAAGAGTGGTCCTAAACATTTTTGGGGACCCTTAAGAAGCTTGTCAGCTCCAGCTTGTGGTACCTAATGGATACAAGATATCTGAGGATAATGAAACCACTGAAAGAGGGAAGGTATGATCTCTCTCAGCCCCAGCCCCTATCCTAGACAAGAAGGTAGCCTTTCAAAGGACTTGGGCCCAGATTCAGTATGCAAGTTGTGGGGCTAAAGGAATATAAACACTTAGACAAAGATATCAACTTCTCCTAAAAAACAAAACAACAACAACAACAATAAAAACAAGAGCAAGAGTGAGAGCGAGAGAAAGATACCAACTGATCCTTGTGTAGCTGGGGAATAGCCACAGGGGTGGGGAAGGAGGAAGTGGGAAGGTAGGGGTAAGGGAATAACAACTAGAATAAGACTCAGGGCCAAGAAATTGGAAAGGGAGACAAAATAACCTGGACAGACACATACAATGGTAGGTTTCAGAGCAAATTACAAAAGTCATTATGAGTCATCAGTGACAGTGCTGTTGTTTAAAAATAAACATAGCATTTAGATAGCTCCAAGCTCTGAGGGAAGAATAGAGGTTAAACTTCATAAGCTCTGTCCCAGGGTATCTGTAGTTCATTAGAAAATAGCTATGGGATTAGGAAAGTAACTCAAGACTCAGCTCTTGGAGAAGATGATCTCAGTCTGTAAAAGGTTCTAATGGGAATTAGAAGGAGTCCTGTGCTGGGAGGTTGGGATCTGGGCTCATGTTCTGTGTCTATGACTATTTATTTGAGTATATGAACTCCTTTGGGGAAGGTCACACATAATTTGATCCCTAGATCCCCACTTACCCTAGTGCCTGGCACACAGTAAGTTTTTAGTGAATATTTGGAGAACGAAAGCATGATTTATTAAATAAATAACTAGCTGTGTGTCCTTGAACTGGGACATTTTACCGGGGTCTTGACCATAAAAGGAAACAGTGGATCAAGGTAGACTTCAGGTCCCTAGTGATACTAAATTTTCAGGACATGAGGATGGGTGTTTGGCTACCATCATCCTAAAAAGTGTGTATCTCATAGTATGCTGAATCAACCTCAAATCATCCTATCAGCTTCAGTGTAAAGTGTCCTTTCCACAGTGCCACCCTGTCCCATCCCTCAACAACTTGTCTGTACCTCTGCAAATATATAGTCTGCCTGGGTTATTGTAGGTTGGGTTAGTCATCCTCCAGCCCCCCCCACTTGACCTGTGACCTGAGAATACAGAGTAAAGCTAACACCATGTGCTCAGGACTCTAAAAGCTTTGAAACTATTAATGTATTTAATATCCTAACAACCCATAAAGTAGGTACTATTATCTTCCTCATTTCACAGACGAAGAAACGGAGACACAAAGTGAATATATTGCTTACTATTAAGCTACTACTATGAGCTAAGGACAGGATTCAAGTCTGGGTAATCAGGCTATAGAATCCTTGCCCTTAACCGGGATCCAAATACCCCATAGCGTGCATCTCATAGTTTGGCACATAAAGGCTACTCAACAAAAATGTTTGTTGAATAAATAAACAAGAGCAATAAACTGAGAAGCTGGGTGTTTGAAGGGCCTACTGATTGCCAGCCTTTCCTCAGGGTATAGGGTTAGTGTATTGTTCCATCTGTCCATTCATCCATCCCTCCATTTATCCATCAATTCAATGAGTAGTTATGGTCCTGCCTGATTCCAGTCCATGTAGCTGGAGGCAGAATAGTGTGTCTTCCCAGCTGCTGGCTGCCATCTTGCTCTGAGAATCCATAGCACTGTCCGTGTTCTGAATCCTGGTGTTCTTCTTGGTATCTATGCCCCTAGATTAAGACATACCCCTTAGGCACTGATTGTGACTATTGATCCTGAACTGTTAGCTCCAGGGTCACAGCCAACCATGGCCTCCTTGCCAGATTCTATCTGCTCCCTCCCCTTCCTGATCGGCAATGGACAGGGGCCCAGCACACCCCAAGCATGTGATGTCATAGACCTGACGACACCTCTTAGTTCCCTGACCTCTAGTATCACTGACCTTCTTCTCAGCTTCTAAGGAGTTACAGATAAAATGAAGGACTTGAGTCAAAGCAGGCCTATGAAGGCTCTGCCACACTTGTGTAGACTCTGCTTATCAGTGCTCAGAAGTCATTCCAATCTCTGCTCTCCCTGAAGTAAGAGAAAGGCAAGGGACTTACACAAGTCTATTCAGGGAAAGAAACACGACTGGAACTCTGGGATCCTGACTACCAGCCCAGTGGTTCTGAAATCCATTTTTAGTAATGGAGACTTCTTATTGAAATTTTACATAGATCTCCATTATATAAGGCAGAATGCCTCTGCTTCTTGGCCTCTCTCTCCCTGTCTCAGCCTTAAAGTCACATCTTTCTTTATCATTCACTCTCAACAGTGGAGGCTGGTCTAGTGAGATCCTGAGCTTATGCATAAATGGCAGCCACCTCCCTCCAACCTATTTCCATCTATCTCACCTTTCACACTACATCCAGATACATTTCGAAAACCCAGACTTGTCTGTGCTACCCTCCAGTTTAAAAACATCCATTCACCTATTTGGCCAATGGTATTTATCAAATGCTTTCATTGTGATGGGCAACAGCACTCGAACAAAACAGATAGTCCCTGCCGGCCTTGGGTGGGCGGGTAAGACAGAAAGACCTGGTGGCAATCACACAAATCACTAAACAGGGTATGCTGACTCAGAATAAACCAGGAGGATGGCTTGAGGCCAGACTCTTGAGGCCAGGACTGCACAAAGCTGGTCCTGCAGAACCTTAAAGGTCACTAAAGTTGTGGGTCATTATCTTAAGAGCAATGGGAATACAGTTGAATCGTTTTCAGCAAGATAGCAATTCTGATGCTATTTATGTTTTAATATCATGCTGGTTGCTATGGGGAGAGCAGGTAGGAGGAAGGTGGGAGAGGAAGCAGAGAGGCCTGTTTAACCAAGAGATCATTGTACTCCAAGTCAGAGATGATGACAGCCTGGGCTGGAGGGGGCCAGCAGAGATGGAGCGAGGAGAGATGTAAGACATATTCAGGAGGCAGAACCACAGGGCCAGTTGATGGACTGGATATGCGGGGAGTGAGGAAAAGGGAGGAATCAAGGGACACCTGGGTGGCTCAGTCAGTTAAACAGCTGCCTTCAGCTCAGGTCATGGTTCCAGGCTCCTGGGATCGAGTCCCACATGGGGCTGCTTGCTCAGCAAGAATGCCCTCTGCCTGCTGTTCCCCTGCTTGTCCCCGCCCCCTTTCTCTGACAAATAAATAAATAAAATCTTTTTTTAAAAAAGTAGGAATCAGGATGCAATGCCACCCATGGACTAATGCGGGAGGGATCTCTTCCCAGGACCCTGCATTTTAGAAGCCTTATGTATCCCCTCCCTTGCTGGCATGCACCCTCCCCACACCCCCCAGGGTTCAGTAAAGAAAGCATGGTTGATTTGACACTCGGAGCTGGTGCTCAGTGCTGGGGCTGCATGTCCTATACTCGGAACATTCCCTTCTGTGTGTAAACTCGTTCAGGCCCCAGGGAAACACTTCATTTGTCTTGCTTTAAAGCCTCAATACAAAAAAATTGTGTGTTTTACATGCAACAAAATGCACACATTTAAGTACACAGTGTGAGGAGATGAATGTATCCATCTGTGTAACCACCATCCCCCTCAATCATGGATATAGACCGCTTTCTTTACATGGCAGCTGTGTCTGGAGTTCCGTGGCTTGTGCTGCTGCCCACATAAGAGCTGGACACTGCTCTGGGTTATTCTGACCACGTGAGTGGCGGAGATCTTGGGGAGAGGAAGAGAGAAACACATGGATAGGTTCTGAGGAATCTATTTCCTCAAATAGCATGAATGCGTAATGGGACATCATTTCCCAGAGTGTTTGCTTCTCTTTGTGTTCTAATTTGTGGTCTAGGAGGAACTCAAGAGTTGCTTGGTATTTGTAACAGTGGCACATGGCAGCTAATAAATATTTTGATTATAAAAAATCCATACTACGGTTGCTCCGCTTCAGTCCGCTCCGCGGCAGGAAGCGCCTGCCCCACAGGACATCAATGCAAGCCTGAATAAGAAAAACCAACTTCTTTCTCCTAAGCCATGGCATATCAATTATACAGAAATACAACTTTGGGAAACAGTCTCCAGGAGAGCCTTGATGAGCTCATACAGTCTCAACAGATCACCCCCCAACTTGCCCTTCAGGTTCTACTTCAGTTTGATAAAGCTATAAATTCAGCATTGGCGCAGAGGGTCAGGAACAGAGTCAATTTCAGGGGCTCTCTAAATACATACAGATTCTGCGATAACGTGTGGACTTTTGTATTGAGTGATGTTGAATTCAGAGAGGTGACAGAACTTATTAAAGTGGATAAAGTGAAAATTGTAGCCTGTGATGGTAAAAATACTGGCTCCAATACTACAGAATAAATAGAAAAAAAAAAAGCTTTTTTATGCCATCTTCTGTTGTTATTCATCACTTTTTGAAGAGAAGCATAGAAGAGACTTTTTAAATTTATTCTAGCATTGCGGAAATGACTACACTGTGCTATATATACTCCCAGAATTCCAATAGGAAGAAGCTTGTAACTATAGCCTCTTACATTACTTTTTCAGCATGAAGAAACAGAAGTTTTTTTTTTTTTTTAAGATTTTATTTATTTATTCGACAGAGAGAGAGATCACAAGTAGGCAGAGAGAGAGAGGAGGAAGCAGGCTCCCTGCTGAGCAGAGAGCCCGATGTGGGACTCTATCCCAGGACCCTGAGATCATGACCTGAGCCGAAGGCAGCGGCTTAACCCACTGAGCCACCCAGGCTCCCCAGAAGTTTTTTTTAACAACAAACATTGTTGCCTTCCTAAGAACATTCTTGAATAAATTCATTTTAAAACTCAAAAAAAAAATCCATACTACTCTTACATTTGTTTATATGTAAACATATGGTCTGATTATAGCATGAATATAATACTGATTCTTTGTGGACTTAGATATTGCTTTAAGAAATGATGAAAACCACAGTATAACTGGTGATGATTTATATAATGAAAAGATTTTGGATTATTTTTTGTTACAATTTGTTACATATGCTACTTTTTAAAAAATTTAGTTTTATTTCCACCCCCTTCACCTCCCCTCTGCTAACCATCTGTTTGTTCTCTACAGTTAAGAGTTTGTTTCTCCGTTTGACTTTCTTTTTATTTTCTTTGTTCCTTTTGTTTCTTAAATTCCACACATGAGTGAAATCATATGGTATTTGTCTTTCTCTGACTACTTTATTTCACTTAGCATTATACTCTCTAGTTCCATCCATGTTGTTGCAAATGACAAGATTTCATTCCTTTACATGGTTGAATAATGTTCCTTTGTCTATGTATACTACATTTTTTTTTACCCATTCATCTATCAGTGGACGCATGGACTGCTTCCATAATTTGGCTATTGTAAATAATGTTGCCATAAACATAGGGTTGCATGTATCTCTTTGAATTTGGGGGGCAAATACCCAGTAGTAGAGTTACTAGATTGTAGAGTAGCTCTATTTTTAACTTTTTGAAGAAACTCTGTGCTGTTTTCCACAGTGGCTCCACCAGTTTGCATTCCCACCAACATCCTCTCCAACACTTGTTTCTTGAGTTTTTTACTTTAGCCATTCTGACAGGCATAATGTGATACCTGACTGTGGTTTTGATTTGCATTTCCCTGATGATTAGTGATATTGAACATGTTTTCATGTGTCTGTTGCAATCTGTATGTCTTCTTTAGAGAAATGTCTGTTCATGTCTTCTGCCCATTATAATAAGATTTTTTGGTGGTTTTTTTTTTTGGCTGTTGAGTTGTATAAGTTCTTTGTCTATTTGAAATATTAACCCTTTATTAGATATGCCATTTGCAAATATCTTTTCCCATTTAGTAGGTTGCCTTATAGTTTTGCTCATTGCTTCCTTTGCTGTGTGGAAGCTTTTTATTTTTATGTAGTGCCAATAGTTTATTTTTGCTTTTGTTTCCCTTGCCTCAGGAGACATATGCTACTATAGCCAATATCAGAGAAATTACTGCCTCTACTCCCTTCGAGGATTTTTATGGTTTCAGGTCTCACATTTAGGTCCATAATCCATTTTGAATTTATTTTGTGTATGGTATTAAAAAGTAGTGCAGTTTCATTCTTCATCATGTTGCTGTTTTTCCAAGACCATTTATTGAAAAGACTTCTTCCCACTGGCTGTTCTTTCCTGTTTTATTGAAGATTAATTGATCATATAGCTGTGGGCTCAATTCTGGGTTTTCTATTCTGTTCTATTGATCTGTGTTTATTTTTGTGCCAGTGCTATACTGTTTTGATTGCTACAGCTTTATAATGTAATCTGAAGTCTAAAGTTGTGATGTCTCCAGCTTTTTTCTTTTTCATGATTGCTTTGGCTCTTCAGGGTTGTTTGTAGTTCCAAATTTTAAGATGCTCTAGTTTGGTGAAAAATGCTGTTGATGTTTTTATAGGGATTACATTAAATCTGTAGATTACTTTGAGTACTATAGGCATTTTTTTTTAAGATTTTATTTATTTATTTGACAGAGAGCGATCACAAGAAGGCAGAGGCAGACAGAGACAGAGAGGGAAGCAGGCTCTCCGCCAAGCAGAGAGCCTGATGTGGGGCTTGATCCCAGGACCCTGGGACCATGACCCGAACCAAAGGCAGAGTCTCTAACCCACTGAGCCACCCAGGCGCCCTGAGTAGTATAGATATTTTAACAATATTCTTCAAACCAATGATTATGAAACGACTTTACATTTCTTTGTGCCATCTTGAATTTTTTTCATCAGTGTTTTACAGGTTTCAGAGTACAGGTCTTTTACCTTTTTGGTTAAGTTTATTCCTAAGTATTTTTTAGTTTTGGTGTGATTATAAAAGGGATTGTTTTCTTATTTTCTCTTTCTGCTGCTTCATGATTACTGTACAGAAATGCAATAGATTTCTGTACATTAATTTTATATCCTGTAACTTTACTGAATTCATTTACCAGTTCTAGTATTTTTTTCTAGAGTCCTTAGGGTTTTCTATATATAATACCATGTCATATGCAAATAGTGAAACTTTTATTTCTGCCTTATCAATTTGGATTCCTTTTTTTTTCTTTTTGTCATCTGATTGCCTTGGCTAGGACGTCCTGTACGTTAAATAAAAGTGGTAAGAGTGGCCATTCTTGTCTTGTTCCTGACCTTAGGGAAAAAGCTCTCAGTTTTATAATCTATTATATATATTATGTTTATTTTTATATATAAATATAATTGTTCATACTTTTGATATAAATTTATTCTGATATATAATTATTATGAAATATATAATTATGTATTCCCATAACAATATTTGACCACAATATATAAAATTCAGGACACATTATGGTTTGTTTTTTTTTTAAGATTTTATTTATTTACGGGGTATCTGGGTGGCTCAGTGGGTTAAAGCCTCTGTCTTCGGCTCCGGTCATGAGGTCATAATCCCAGGGTCTTGGGATGGAGCCCTGCATCAGGCTCCCTGCTTGGTGGGGAGCCTGCTTCCTCCAACCCCCTGCTCCCACCTGCCTGCCTGTTTGCCTACGTGTGATCTCTGACAAATAAATAAATGAAAAAATTTTAAAATATTTTATTTATTTATTTGTCAGAAAGAGAGAGAGAATGCTCACAAGCAGGCAGAGGTGGAGAGAGAAGCAGGCTTCCTACTGAGCAAGGAGCGATGTGGGACTCAATTCCAGAACCTCGGGATCATGACCTGGGCCGAAGGCAGTGACCCAACCGACTGAGCCAGGCATCCCCAGGATACATTATTTTAACCTAAATTTTGTCTTAAGATTGTTGATGCTTAGCGAAATAAGTCAATCAGAGAATGACATTTACCATATGATCTCCCTGATATGAGGAAGTTGAGAGGCAAAATGGGGTGTTTGGGGGGTAGGAAAGGAATAAATGAAACAAGATAGGATTGGGAAGGAGACAAATCATAAGAGACTCAATCACACAAAACAAACTGAGGGTTGCTTGGGGGAGGGGGGTCAGGAGAGGGTGGTTGGGTTATGGACATTGGGGAAGGTATGTGCTATGGTGAGTGCTGTAAAAAGTAAACCTGGCAATTCACAGACCTGTACCCCTGGGGCTAATAATACATTATATGTTAATAAAAAAATTTAAAAATTAAAAAAAATCATCAGCAAGTAACAAAATGACAATTTAAAAAAAAGATGTTTGTTGACAATTCCAGTTACTAGTGGAAAGTTTTTCCAAATTGAAATTAGTAAGTAAAAAAAAAGTCTAAAATATACAGTGATTCAACAAAGTTTATTTAATTTTGGACCTTATTGTCAATCAAAATTATTTGAAAACTTTTGATTATAACAATGTAATTGGTGATTTTGTTAAAATGAGGGTGAGAACAAATTTTATGAAATATATAATCATATATAAATCATATATTCCTTTTTTATACATATATTACTATCCATCAAAACAAAACCATTAAATTCAGTCATCTTTGATGTTTTGCCAGCTTTCAACCATAAAATAGCCATACCTTTTGAGCAAAAGAAGCCAGAGTACACTGCCTAATTCCATTTATATGAAGTCTGTACTAGGCAAAACTAATCTATGGTGATAGAAATTTGAGGGGTGGTTGCCTGCAGGAGAGAAGAGGGAAATTGCCTGCAAATAAGCATAAGGAAACTTGCTAGGCTAATGGTAATTGACTGGGTTGGTGGCCACACAATGTATTTGTTAATGCTCCTCAAACTATACTCTTAAAATGTGTGCATTTTATTCTATGCAAAAATACCTCAAAAAATTAAGGAGACCTTTTCTCTTAATAAACAAGTGATTGATTTAATCTGATGTATAACTTTTAAAATATTTAACATCATGGCATTGTATTTTTGGCCTGGGCCAGGAGATAATGCTTTGGTTTCCAGCAAGAGTCCTTGTATGGTACCATTACTGAGATGGGGAAAGCACAGGAGGATTATGCTTGATGGAGGCACTGCTGATGGGCAGCTGGTGCATTTCCAGACCACAGTATGACTGTGCCTGTTAGGAAAACCACTGCCACTGTGAGCCCCCTTGCTGTCCCAGCTTCCTGGACTTCCCCTGGGACCCTCAGATACTCCCACTCTCCAGTATGTACAGTGTTGATGATAGCTGGCATAGCTATGGGTCTTTGGGATGCTGATCCCAAACGCAGGGGACCTGCTGGTGCCTCTGCCCTAAATATTTTTAATATCTCTGCTGGTGGGGCTGGGCAAGGAAGCATGTAAGTCAGGCTTCTTTCTGGGAAATATAAATTTATTTTTTTTAAGATTTTATTTATTTATTTGACAGAGAGATCACAAGTAGGCAGAGAGGCAGGCAGAGAGAGGAGGAAGCAGGCTCTCCTCGGAGCAGAGAGCCCGATGCGAGGCTCGATCCCAGGACTCTGGGATCATGACCTGAGCTGAAGGCAGAGGCTTAATCCACTGAGCCACCCAGGCGCCCCGAGGGAAATGTAAATTTAGATATGACTATAAGACACCCAAGTGGAAACATCAACGCTATATAAATGGATAGAAATTGGGAGGTGAGGTCTGGTCTGGACATGGAAATGTTGGCTCCCCACTGCCAACACAAATCCAGACTCCCTCACGCTGATCATCCAGCCCCCACCTATCTTACCAGTTCCATCTCCTGCCACCTCCCTGCTGGGACCCCTGCCTTCTTGCTGCCTCCTGATCATGCCTTGTTCTAGGACATGCCAGGATCTCTGCCTGGAATGCTCTACCATGTCTTCCCCACTGCCCACCTTCCTCCTCATCCTCACTTGTCTCCTCCTCCTGCACCCTTCTGCCTCCTGTTCTACCTACCACGGCTCTCCGTAGAGAGGAAAGCATACTGCCTTGTACACTTCTGTTTAGATCCCAGCTTCTTCCAGGTTAAGGTGGGGTCGGGTGGCTCTCCCAGCCCAGCAGAGCCCCAATATGGAGCAATTTTCCAGTGAACATTGAAGGGATGGATGGTAATGCACAGTCTCAATGGTATTTACCACAGCCCCACCTTGACTCCATAGGCTCTGTGCATGTTGAGCCACTCATTTAGACAAGCTTAACTTGTTTTTCTCAAAAGAATAGGCTCTTTAATGGCAAAGACCATTCCTTACACATCACTTCTAACTCTCTCACCGCCTGAGAAAGAGCACACAAATGAAAAGAATGGAAGAGCTTAGTCAGTTGGAATTTAATCTCAGCCTAGCCTCTTGGGAGATGAGTGACTGGGGGAAGTGACGTAAGTAACCTCTCTGAGCCTCAGATTTCTCAGATGTCTAGGGTGGGGATAGTAGTACCTCCCTCATAAGGCAAATGTAAGGACTAAATGAAATAATGCCTATGAAAGTTTTTACCAGGGCCTGGGGAGAGGGGAATGGGGAGTTACGAGTACAGGCCTTCAGTCAGGGATTATAAAAAAAGTTTTGGAGATAGATAATAGTGGTGGTTGTACCACAGTGTAAATGTCGTTAATGACTTAAAACATGGCTAAAATGGTAAATTTTATGTTATATATATTTTACCACAATACAAATCAATCAATCAATCAATCCAGAATGAGAGAAGTCAGACCCCTTCCCCACCCCCCACACCCGCACTAAAAAAGCATGGTCTCATGTACACAGCGGGTGATCTCTCTGTCTGAGTCTCCTCCTTCCTTCCTTCTGGATTTATCTTCACTTGGGTTCCAGGGCCAAGGCCAAGAAGCAGGATGAGGGAGAGCAGGATGGGTGTCGAGAGAGGAAGTGATTAAATGTCGAATGAGGATCTGGTGGTGGTGGGGTCAAAGTCAGGATGGCCCACTGGGAAGGTCTGGCTTGAGGAGCCGGGCTGCCTTTCTGCCTGGAAGGAAGAAGGATATCCGGAGGTCAGGGATGACACTAGTGTTTTTAGCCATGGGAGAGAAGGGAGACATCCAAATTAAGGAGGAAAGGTGGGTGGGAATTGCAGGATGTCTGTATTGACCTATGCTACAAAAATAAATGCTTCTGCGAGTAAGTATTACGTAAATAAATAAGTACAGATTTTTTTAAAAAGCCCTCAAATCCACTTTTTTCCTCCACTTTACCAAGGACAAGGGCAGTATAATAAACTGAGAAGGGAAACAAAGAGATTTAAGATTCTGGCTGCTATGGGGAAATTACAAATGAGGTCTGACGCTATTTTTGTTTCTTTTTCATTATGAAAAATACGTTGCCTGACATGGGCACCCTGCCACCATTGGGAGAACCGTGAGAATCCAGTTTGTTCCCAAAACATTGCCATGGGGAGGTGAGGTCACAAGGGAACATGGCTTCCCCCCAAGGGAGGCCTAACCAAAAATAAATAATGTCCTAGAAATGAGAATCAGAGCACATGGCCCTGGTCTAGTATTTTCATATTCTAGCTGGGTTCCCTGGGGCGAATCATTTCCCCTCTCTACATTTTAGTTGTTGTATTCATTTCATTAGATGCTGATCTGTCTGATAGTGTAAGTCTAGGATATATTCTTTTCAAGCACTTGGAGAGAACAGTGGGAGTTGAAGACAGGAAAGAAAATGCCGAGCTCGTTGGTAGAGCTGAATATCATAGAGCCAAAAGAGAGGTCACCTAGCTCATTCATTCACTCATTCATTCATTCATTCATTTGTTCATGTATTCTGTATTCCTGTCTGAGCAATACCCTGTCCCTGGCTCTTGTATAGGAAAGTGAGGACCGCAAATGGATTGGATGCAGTTCTCACCTTCACCAAGCTTGCAGTCTAAAGGATGGAGGGGATAATATGGGGGCAAGGCAAGAGGGCAAATGAATAGCTATACCACTAGGGCCTAGAAGGTTGGAGACTGAGCATATAGGGTATGGTAAAGGTGCAGAGTGGGCAAGCTTCACTCAGCTTCTAGAAGCCAGGAAAGGCTTCCAGAGGATGAATACATTCAAAGGACAAGAAGAAGGTCACCAGGCGGATAAAAGGGGAGAATCAGCAGACTATCGTATGCACAAGTGATCTTGTCATTTCAGTCTCAGAGGACTGATGTTCTTCCTTCTAGTTCTTTAGGTAAAGACATCCCAGAGTTTTGGAAATCATTAGACCAGAGCTTCTCAAACCTGAATCTGTACACTCAGGGCTCCTAGATGCATTTTTAAAAGGGTAAAATGTGTCTATGAGAACTTTAAATGTTATATTTCATTCTGGTGATAATCCAAATACATTAAAATAAATATGTTCTGACTTGTCTGCAAGACCACTACCTACCATGTCACTTTGACCTTGACCTTATATTTATGATTGCTCTGGTGCCCCGGAGTGCTACCTTCATTGTTAGAGCCTGGCCAGGAACACAGGGGGGTGGACTCAATGTAAATGCTGCTGCTGTGCCAGGTGAAAGTCAGATGGGTTCTTGGAGTACTAGCAACATGAAGATTTTCCATGAGTCTGACCAGAGAAGCATGGTGGGAGCTGCCAGCAGTTATACGGTGCTGGGAGCTTGCAGACTCTTGAGAACTATGCAGTAGCTATGTGAGGCACAGCCAGGTTTCACATGGCAATTTCATTTCAGCAATACAATGTCTTCTGTCACATTCAACTGAAGTCTTTATTTGAATTTTATAGGTTTTATAGTTTTATTTTCCATTTGTCTTGGTTTAGAGTATTAAAACTATAAGCACAAGGGATGTATAGTGAGTTTTGTGCTTATAAATATGTAAGTGGCAGTAGAATAAAAATAAATCAACTTCAGAGTGAGTCCATGAGAATTAAAAATAATTTTTTAAAATTTTAAAGTAACCTCTACACCTCTACACTCAAACCTACAACCCCAAGATTAAGAGTCACATGCTCTACTGATTAAGCCAGTCAGGTACACCCATAGTCTGTGAGAATTTTGAAGAATAGCCCATCCATTACTTGAGTTTGAAAAACATTGTTAGCTTCTTGGTGAACAATTCTCATTGTTAAGAATGTCTTCTTATGGGCACCTGGGTGGCTCAGTGGGTTAAAGCCTCTGCCTTCGGCTCAGGTCATGATCCCAGGGTCCTGGGATGGAACCCCACATCGGACTCTCTGCTCAGCAGGGAGCCTGCTTCCTCCTCTCTCTCTCTGCCTGCCTCTCTGCCTACTTGTGATCTCTGTCTGTCAAATAAACAAATAATATCTTAAAAAAAAAAAAAAAAAAAAGAATTTCTTCTTAGAGGGATACCTGTATGGCTCAGTTGGTTAAGCATCTGCCTTCAGCTCAGGTCATGATCTCAGGGTCCTGGGATCAAGTCCCACACTCGGGCTCCTTACTCAGCAGGGAGCCTGCTTCTCCCTCTGCTTGCCATTCCCCTGCTTCTGTGCACACTCTCTCTCTGGCACACAAATAAATAAAATCTTCAAAAAAAAAAAAAAAGAATTTCTTCTTAGAGTCTAAAGCGAGTCTTTCCTCCTGCCACCTAAGGTTAAAATAACCGCCAGAAAGAGGTTATTTTTATGCAGTTCAAAAAAAGTCCACAGGACCTCTAGGAAGTAACTCCGTCTTCCAGAGTTAGGCACATCTGACATTTATTTTACCATTTTTCCCCTGCCCCCCCCCAATATGTACCTTCAGCCAGGCTGCAGAGGTTAGTACCTTAGCAGTATTTAGTAAGCAATTTGAGCAAAGTCCTTGATCTCTCCAAGAGATACTTCCCTAATCTATAAAACAATTACGCTAATAAAATGTTACATTTCAGGGCTATTGTGAGGATTAATTGGGCAAGCTCCTGGGGATATAGTGGTAACAGTTCCAATAGCCACCACTAATGTTAAACACTTTTCCTACTTTACCTTACTTCATCTTCCCTAATTTGCATGAAGATAGTTTAATCTGAATTTTATAGCTCAAGAAACAGGCTCAGAGAGGTAAAAGGAATTTGCTCAGTTGGCTGAATTGGGAATCAAACCTAACCCTCAGGCAAATGGCCTTGCTTGTGACTATTGCCCAAAGTACTCACGCTCTGCCAGCTCCACCTATAGAAATCTTACCTGCCTTTTAACAATTCTTAACAGAAGGAACTCTTCTCCTCCTGTGTGCTCATACATTTTGCTTAGCCTCATGGGTTACAGGAATTTAATCTACTTTTGTATTATACAGTCAGTTTACCCAGGACACACCCACTGGGAGGTGGAGGATGGGGACAGATTATCTGGGGTCTAGGAACAATCAAATGTTCTCTGACTCTGAGCCCCAACCCAGTGAAGTCACCTACATCCAGAGCCCCTTCCCAGAAAACCCCTACCACTCCTTTCCCATGGCCTGGTTCCCAGGGGCTCACTTAGGTGTTTGTTATGTTGAATGGAATTGCATGGAGCCAGGACAATGGGCTCCAGCCTTAGGCCTGGGACTATGGTGTCCCATCTGGACAAGTCATTTGAACTTCCTGGGCCTCACGCTCTGTAAAATGGGGTCAGGATGTGGGTATATGTGGAGTGCTTGATGAAGTCCTACCCATTTTTAACATTCTATATTTTGAAAGTTGTAGCCAGAGCACAGACATGAGACCTATGGCCGAATAAAGTTTTTTGGAGCAGGCCATTTCCTGAGACTACATTATTGTATTCTATCTTTATGAATTCTAGGGAGAAGGGGGAAAAATGGATATCGAAAACACAACTTACTGTAGTCACATTTGCTCACTCATACTTTCCGTTTTTCTGCCTTTTTTTTTTTTGGACAGAGTGAGAAAGTGTACAAGCAGGAGGGGTAGCAGGCAGAGGGAAAGGGAGAAGCAGGCTCCCCACTGAGCAAGGAACCCTATGTGGGCCTTGATCCCAGTATCCTGGGATCATGACCCAAGCTGAAGCCAGATGCTTGACAGACTCATCCACCCAGGAGCCCCTCTTTCTGTTATTCTTAATTCGTTTTTATCTATGTATTTCATTTATACAGTTTATATTGCTGTGACTTTAAATTCTCTAATATTTTCTTCTTTTTTAAAAAAAATATTTAATTATTTGATATATACAGAGAGAGTAGGATCAGGGGTAGGAGCCGAGGGAGAAGCAGGCTTGATGCTGAGCAAGGAGCCTGAGTGTGGGACTCCATCCCAGGACCCTGAGATCATGACCTGAACTGAAGGCATCACATAATCAACTGAGTCACCCAGGTGCCCCTCTTTCTGTTATTATTAATTCATTTTTTCTATGTATTTCGTTACATGGTTTATATTGCTGTGCCTTTAAATCCATTAATCTTTTCTTGTATGTGTAATCTACTGTTACTCCCACTCAATGTATTTGTCATCACAGACATCTGAGGTTCATCTCCAAGGGTTTGATTTGTGTCTTTTTTTTTTTTTTATGCCTTCCATGCCTGTATTTAGCTTTCTGAACATATGGAACAATTGTCATTTCTGAAATGAAACTGAGCTTAGAGAAGTTAAGTAATTTATCAAAGGTCTTTAAAACAAAGGTGGTCTGGGGCACCTGACTGGCTCAGTTGGTAGAACACATGCAATTCTTTTTTTTTTTTTTTTTTAAAGATTTTATTTATTTATTTGACAGAGAGAAATCACAAGTAGATAGAGAGGCAGGCAGAGAGAGAGAGAGAGAGAAGCAGGCTCCCCGCTGAGCAGAGAGCCCGATGCGGGACTCGATCCCAGGACCCTGAGATCATGACCTGAGCCGAAGGCAGCGGCTTAACCCACTGAGCCACCCAGGCGCCCGAACACATGCAATTCTTGATCTCAGGATTGTGGGTTTGAGACCCATGTTGGGTATAAAGATTATTTGAAATATAAAAAAAGAATAAAAAAGAATTAAAACAAACAAACACACACAGAGGTGGTTTCTCTCTAACACCCATATTTTAAGCCATCAAATTGTACTGTCTTTCCATAGATACAGTGTGTTACTGTTTTCTCATTTTTATGATAAACTAATCAAAGCAGTTTAGAATAGAGAGGACTGCATAATTTTAAAAACTAAGGACGGAGCATAAGAGAATGTGAGGTAATATGTCAGCCACTAGCAATGAGGATGGCTCACATTTATCAAACACTTGTCTCGGGCCTAAAGTTTGGCTGAAATCCCTGTGTGCACTGCCTCTTTTATCTTCACAGTCTATTCAGCAAATATTATCTCCATTTATGAGAATGATTTAAAGAAAGCAGTTGCCCGAAACCCCACAGTGAGATGGCACCCAGACCACATGCAGACCCCCTGATGGCTGAGGCCAAACTCTTAGTGCTCCACTGAATTGCCTGGCTTGGGAAGGTGAGAGGCCAAAAACAGGTACTACAGGACCTTCATGCTCTCAGAGGTTAGAGTTTAGTGGAGGAAACAAGTGTGAAAACAGTTGCATTATATTATCCTTTAAGTTAGGATTTCCTTGATCGTAAGTGACAGAATTCTAATTAGACTGAGCAGAGTATAAAGGGAATTTTTTTCCAATATAATCATGAGCAGGGCAAGAAAGCAGCTAGATCCTTTAAGATAACTGGACCCAGAGGTTGGAATCTCCTCAGGATTCTCTCACTCTCTGGCACTTGTCTATTTATTCCTCCCTTCTTCTATCATTTATTATAAAAAATTTCAGGGGTGCCTGGCTGGGTCAGTCAGTGGAGTATGAGACTCTTAATCTCCGGGTCATGAATTCAAGCTCCACACTGGGCACAGAATTTATATTTTTTTTAAAAAAATTCAATAAACAGAAAAGTTGAAAGGTCTTTACACAGGTACACCACTGCTTAGATTTTACCATGGTTCCATTTTGCTATATTTAATGTGTCATGTAACCATCCATCCATTCCTGGTTTACTTTGCATACTGGATTTATTTTCTCAGAGTACCTTCCCCCTGATGAACAAAATTCCCATCTCATACCTCACAGCCTTAACTCTGCAACTCGGGTTCAAAATCTCCTATGGCAGGATCAGATTCCTCTAAAGTGGGTTGTAGCCCCTGAACTAACTAAGGAGAAGGTATATTGTAGTGGGCAGTTCCCACCAGGACTACCTGGCAGGCATGAAGGGAGAGGCTGGAAAGGTTGGTGAGCAAACAAAATGGTGCAGGTGTGATAAATTCCCTAATGAAAGGAACTGCAGGGGATTGTGGGAATGCAAGGGGAGACACTTAATCCAGTTGGGATAGTCCAATTTTGGGCTCTTTCAAAGGAGGTGATTCCTGAACTGTCTTAAAAGGTAGGGGGAGTGGGGCGCCTGGGTGGCTCAGTCGTGAAGCATCTGCCTTCAGCTCAGAGCATGATCCCAGGGTCTTGGGATCGAGCCCCACGTCGGGATCCCTGTTCTGCGGGAAGCCTGCTTCTCCCTCTCTCACTCCTCCTGCTTGTGTTTCCTCTCTTGCTGTGTCTCTGTCAAATAAATAAATAAAATCTTAAAAAAAAAAAAAAGGTTAAAAAGGTATGGGGAGTGATCTCAGTGGTATGAGGAATTTGAGAAACAAGATAGAGAATCATAGGGGAAGGAAGGGAAAAATGAAACAAGACAAAACTGGGGAGACAAAGGAAAAATGAAACAAGATGAAACTGGGGAGACAAACCGTAGGAGACTCTTAATCTCAGGAAACATACTGAGGGTTGCTGGAGGGGAAGGTGATGGGAGGAATGGGGTGCCTGGATGATGGAAACTGGGGAGGGTATGTGCTATGGTGAGCAATGCAAATTGTGTAAGACTGCTGAATCACAGACCTGTGCCCCTGAAACAAATAATACATTCTATGTTAATTAAAAATTTCAAAAAGGCACGGGGAGTTAAGCATTGGGTGAAAGGCTGGAGACTAAACAGATCAAGGCGCAAAGTTTGGGAGTGTCTGGGGAAGTATAAAGTAAGAAAATAAAAATAATGTGACCACACACATGTGCTCCAGCATTGAAACACTTTATATAGTACAAGCAGCAGTGAACTGGCTCTCAGCTTCTTGTGTTCATGTTTTAGTTTGTAATTGGCCATTGAGGAGTATTTACACCATGGAAATCTGCAAACTTGCTTTTTTTTTTTTTTTTTTTCAGAGATTGGTTAAACATTTTGCCAGCACCACTGGCCACAGGCTATAAAAACCTGAAGTTGACTGTGATATTTTCTCCTGATGTTTTCTCATACAGGCTAATGTATTCCTACTAGAAAAACTTCTTTGACACATTCTATTTCTGGCCCTGAATGATTTTGTTTTCTCTTGAAGTTTCATTCCTTCATTTCCCAAACCTGCCTAAGCGGTGCCATGCTCGTTGGGGATCTTGCAGATATGACAGTACTAAGAAGCTAGGATATACCTGCTGTCAGAGCTCCCAGGGCTCCCACATCCCATACTGCTCCCAGGAGCCCAGGGCCAGTGCTCTTGTTCCTGTCTGGACTTTGCAGAGCATTTTACCAGAAACTTAAGTGGACAGATTGTTATCAGGAAAGAAAGATTCCTTAGCCTGTGAGATTGGTTGTTTTTTTTTTTTTTTTTTGAAAATAATCCATTAGCACTGATGGAGCCATAGCCCGCTTCAGGGTACCTCCCGTCTGGCTCCCACAGGAGATTACAAGAGGGCTTGGCAAATTCTCCCAAGTCCATGTGTAAACCCTTCCCCTATGCAAATCTCCTTTCCCCACAGTGGTGTGCTCAGACTAGCTTTACTACCAAAAGTATTAATCAAAGTAACCCCTGAACCATGCTAAAATGACTAAGACATACTTTCTGCCCTTGAGGGGAGTCAGAACCCTTTCATAAATATGTAAAAACAAATAGAAGCAAAAATAAGTAATAAGTAAGAACAGTACTTAAAGAATCAAAAACATGGAAGGAATTATCTGATGCATCCATTTTGTATGCTTTCTTTTCAGTTTTTTTTTGTTTATTTTGTGGTTTTTTTGTTTGTTTGTTTGTTTATTAGTAATCTCTATGCCGCCCAACACAGGGCTCAAATTAATGACCCTGAGATCATGAGTCATATGCTCTACCAACTGAGCCAGCCAGGTGCCCCTTTTCACTTTCTTGATATCTTTTGAAGCTCCAAAGTTTTAAATTTTGATGATGCCCCAATTGTTTTCTCTTTTGTTCTTCCAGTTTTTATGTTATCTCTAAGAAATATATATATGGCTTTATACAATTGCTTTTAAAATCAGTTAATAGAGAATTATGCACTTATATTGTCTTTTATCATTATAAAAGATAACATAATTACCTTTACCAGTGTTCTTTGTCTTTTCATTTGGATTTGAATTACCATGCTAGGTAAGTTACTTTCAGGCTGAAGAACTTCTTTCAGCTTTTCTTTTAAGGCAGCCCTGCTAGCAAAAAATTCTTTCAGCTCTTTTCTTTGGGTTCTTTGAAATTTGAATACTGAATGTTGAATGCATAAAACATAATGGCTACTTTGAAGTCTTTTTTTTTTTTTTAAAGAATTTATTTATTTGACAGAGAGAGATCACAAGTAGACAGAGAGGCAGGCAGAGAGAGAGGAGGAAGCAGGCTCCCTGCTGAGCAGAGAGCCTGATGCGGGACTCGATCCCAGGACCCTGGGATCAGGACCTGAGCCGAAAGCAGTGGCTTAACCCACTGAGCCACCCAGGCACCCCTACTTTGAAGTTTTTGTCTATTAAATCTGACATCTAAGTAGGGCTTCTCATAGGCATTTTCTGTTGCCTGCTTTTGTTTCATTTAGTAGGGGAGGGACAAAGGGAGAGAGAGGGAGAGAACATTAAGCAGGCTCCATGACCAGCACAGAAGCCCAATGTAGGGCTCAATCTTACAACCCTGACATCACGACCTAAGCTGAAATCAAGAGTCGGATGCTTAATGACTGAGTCACCCAGGCACCCCTGAACATACTGGGGTTTTTTAAGATTTTATTTTTAAGTAATGTATACACCTAATTCAGGGCTCAAACCCACAACCCTGAGATCACGAATTGCATGCTCCACTGACTGAACCAGGAAGGTGCCCCTAAACATAATTTTTTAAAACTAAGAAATGTAATATATACTCTTTATAATATGTTAAACAATGGGAGAATTAACATATAAACACGTGTTAATAATTCCCCGTATTTCCCACTAATACCTTCACCTTCCCTCCCTACCATCTTCCACCCCACCCCTAATTACCAATATTAACACTGTGCTGTGTAACTTCCTACACCTTTCTTCTTGATAATACAAATATAAAAACCTAAAAAAAAAAAAGGATTCTTTTCTTAACAAAAGCAGTTACATGTAGTACACACTACTATGAAACTTGCTTCTTCACTTAATGTTTCATATTCATTCTTCCTGGTCAGGAGATATACATTTAACTCATATTTTATTTATTATTTTTAAAGGATTTATTTATTTATTTTAGAGAGAGTGGAGTACAGGCAGGGGGAGGGGCAGAGAGAATCTTCCAGAAGACTCCCTGCTGAACATGGAGTCCCACACAGAGCTTAATCTCATGACCCATGAGATAATGACCAGACCCAACCAAGAGTTGGATGCTCAACCAACTGAGCCGCCCAGGTGACCTTAAATTTACCTCATATTTTACATAGCTATATCATATTCCATAATATAATGTAACTGCACAAAAATGTACTCCTTTTTCTTCTTTGGACATTCAGGTTATATCCAGTTTTTTTGTTTGTTTTTGCCCCTGTGAACAATATTTCTACAGATACACACACACACACACACACACACACCCCTTTATTCCAGTAATATAGAGTGTTAAAAGAGAGATACTAGGGGTGCCTGCGTGGCTCAATCGGTTAAGCATCTGCCTTTGGCTCAAGTCATGTTCCCAGGCTCCTGGGATTGAGCCCTGTATGGGGCTCCCTGCTTAACTGGGAGCCTGCTTCTTCCTCTCCCTCTGCCCTCCCCATCTCCCACTGCTGCTCACTCTTCTCTCTCTCACACTCTCTGTCTCTTTCTCAAATAAATGAATGAAATCTTTTTAAAAAAAGAGAGAGATACTGGACCAAAGAATACATATATTTTAAATTTTAATAGATTCTTCTAGAATATTTTCCAAATATATTATGGTATAATGTTATATGTTCACCAGCAATGTGTAATGCTGTCTTATTTCCTTACTCTCTAACAACAGCTAGCTGTTCTCAAAAATTAAAATAATTTTTATCAATCATGTTTTGTAGAAATGCATCCTATTTTTTAAAAGTTAACATTCCCTAACAACTAGTGGGCTTGAGCATCTTTCCAGGTTTCCTGTCCATTTGCAACACCTCTTTTGTGAATTACCTATTCATATCATCTACCCATTTTTCTCTGTGGGTTGTTCATCTTTTACACATTCCACACTGTGACTAAAGTGGTCAATAAAGAATCGGGACTACAACCCAATCTCCCAACTTCCAATCCAGATTTTCTCTACTCTGAGCACTTCCTGAACTATTACATGTTTTTGTTGTCATTGTTGTGCTGTATATTTGTTATATTATATTATATTGTATTATATCATATCATATCATATCATATCATATCATATCATATTATATCATGTCTCCTCTGTCATAATGTTAGAATAACTAGTTTGTTGAGCAAATTGATCTCACAACTGCTCACTTCTGCAGGCAGAAAAACCTTATTTGCTCTCACCAAGTTTCTCTAAAGTTCAGTTTACTGAATAGATCTTCCCTTATTACTAAATGAAATCTTGGACAGATCGTATTAGGTTTTTTATTTTTTTGTTTTGGTCCTCAGGTAATGAGAGAACACCAAGTAGAAAGATGCGCCTTGTTTGGTTTGGAAGGAAGCAAGCATTTGTGTCAGAAACTGCATAGGGGACAGCCACTAAGGCTGTCATGACAAAATACAACAGACTGGGTCGCTTAAGCAACAGAAATTTATTTCCTCACTAATCTGGAGGCTGGAAGTCTGAGATCAAGATTCCAGCATGGTTAGCTTCTTCGCTTGCAGATGGCCACTTCCTCTCTATGTGCTCTCATGGCCTTCCTGCAGGGCATGTGCATGGAGAGAAAGGGAGAGCGTGTTCTCATGTCTCTTCTAGTAAGGACACTAATCCTATTGGATTAGGGTCCTACACCTATGACCTTACTTAAGCTTAATTTTACCTCCCAGAGGCTCCATTTCCAAACATTACTGGAGGTTAGGACTTGAACATAGGAGAGGAGGGAAACACAAACATTCAGTAAATGACAGGGAGCCACATGGGAAGTGTTGGGACTGGCCTCTAGGGTCTCAGAGTGGTCTCCAGCTGATAGTCAGCAGGAAAATGGGGACCTTAGTTGTACAATCATAAGCAACTGAATTCTGCAATAATCAGAGCTTGAAAGAGGACCCTAAAGCCCAGACACAATCAACACTTTGAATTTAGCCTGGTGAGATCCTGAACAGAGAACTGAATCATGCCATGTGCAAACTTCCAGCATATAGAAACAGAGATAATAAATCTGTGTTGCTTTAAGTTGCTACATTTGGGGTGATTTGTTACACATCAATAGAAAACAAATATACTCCTTAAAAAAAGAATCCAAAGTTATAAAGGGGCCTAAAGGGACCCTGAAACACAAGCTTTGTTAGTTTCAAGGTATATCCATCTCTGGCTCCAAGGAAGGAAGATGAGGAACACAGGCCATCAACTGCAATATGATGTCACCTGTTTAGGGTGGGTCAGATGTCCTAAACAAATTTAGAAGGCTTTGGCAGATCTTTTGGAGATCCTCCCTTAGAGCTTCTACCTGGAATTCCCTCGACAAGGCAGGGCCTCTCCTCTAGGTTAGCTCCTGAGTTTCTAGCAGTCCATCCTCTTTGCTGGGATCACTGTGCCCTCCATGCAATTCTTTGAGGGCAGGCAGCTCTTAAGAATATCCCAGTCAATGCCCTTCTTCTAAGTCCACATCAGTCCCTAGAACACACCTGTCTTGCCCCATAGCTAGAGGGAGAACAGTTGGCTCTAACACAACCATCTCTCTCCTTGTTTTACAAGTTTCTTTCTTTAAAAAAAAAAAAAAAATATATATATATATATATATATATATATATATATATATATATATATATATATTTGAAAGAGAGAGAGTATGAGTGGAGTAGGGAGGAGCAGAGGGAGAGGGAGAAGCAGAGTCCCCACCAAGCAGGGAGTCCAATGTGAGGCTCAATCTCAAGACCCTGGAATCATGACCTGAGTTGAAGGTATAGTCTTTTTTTTTTTTTTTTTTAAGATTTTACTTATTTGTCACAGAAAGTGAGAGAGAGAGAGAGCACAAATGCGCAAGCAGGCAGAGTGGCAGGCAGAGGCAGAGAGAGAAACAGGCTCCTTGCTGAACAAGGAGCCCAATGTGGGACTCAATCGCAGGGCCCTGGGATCATGACCTGAGCCAAAGGCAGCGGCTTACCCACTGAGCCACCCAGGTGTCCCTGAAGGTAGATTGTTAAACAAACTTAGCTACCCAGGAACCCCTGTCTCACAGGTTTCAATCAGTCCCTCATCACTAAGTTCCTCAAACTTGTGTCAAATTATGTCTTATGATCCCCAAACTCGAGAATCATGTGTCAAGTTCTCTGAGTGGTTTTCTGGAAGTCTTCTATCTCCCTTGGCTTAAGGAAAGAGGAGAATATACCCTTTGCCCCAAGTACTGATGGCTATTCAGGAGAAAGACCATTGGTGTGGGATTCAGGAACTCTGAGCTCTAGTCTGACTTATTATGCCCTTGGGAAACTTTCTTTTCCATTCTGGACCTTTGTTCCTTGGGTCAATTAAATGATGATGCTGGAGTGGATTCACACATTTATTCAGTAAATGATCATTGAGCCTCTACTGCATGCCTGGAACTGTTCTGGACATTGGGAGTCAGCAGAAAACAAACAAGATGGCCTCTGGGGGCCCTTCCAGCCCTCACATGCTTCTCCCCACCCACTTCCCACTCATCCCTCAGTTCCATGGACAGTCAGTCCTGGCCTCCCCAATGACCACCCTTTCTACCCCAGCAGAGTATAACCTCCTCTTGCTGGGACCTTTGATGGAACTAAGGCTGAGCATTCTCTGAAGACAGCCTTGCTGTTCCTCTCTGTTACTGCCCATTAATCTGGTCTGTCTGGCCTGGAAGTGCTCCCTGACCAACGACAACGGAAAGGTTTATTTGTAGCGATCAGGAAGTCCCCCATGACCCCTTTCCATCCAGGAAGCCCCAGGAGGAAAAAACAAAAGATGAAACGCTGGCTGACTTCCCAGCTTCCAAGTGTTCAGCAATACTCTTGTCTGGAGGGTCCCTTCTGCCCAGCAGACTGTGACCTCCCTCAGAAACTCCTTCCTTGTCATTGAGCCCCAGGCCCTCAGTTCCTTTCCAGAGGACTTCGGTGACGTAAAAGAGGTATAAGAAATGAAGATTGTCTCTCTGGGAAAGGATGCATGGTGTCTTATCCTAAGCTAAGTCTCCGTTTCTGGGAGGGAGGGAGGCTGAATTCAGAGTGGGAAAAATATTCTCAGTGGTTAAGGAAGCAAGTGAGTCACCTGCTCTGACCTTCATCCATGCCTTCCCATGGCCAGGGTAGTTTCAGAGAGTGGGTGAGAATGGAAGTGGTTTCCTTTTTTTTTTTTTTAAGATTATTTATTTATTTATTTGACAGAGATCGCAAGTAGGCAGAGAAGCAGGCAGAGAGAGAGAGGAGGAAGCAGGCTCCCTGCTGAGCAGAGAGCCCGATGTGGGCCTCGATCCCAGGACCCCGAGATCATGACCTGAGCCGAAGACAGAGGCTTAACCCGCTGAGCCACCCAGGTGCCCCATGGAAGTGATTTCTAATCCTCAATTTTTACTTGCTGAGTTATTTGGGAATCCTTACCTGTGACCTTGCCTTCCATCCATCACTTTTCTCCCAACAGCTTAGCTAACTTGCCTGAAGGAAAGTTAACAACGATAGGATATCACCTTTTTAGGAACCCAGGGCCTGTGCTTAAAAGTGCCTCATGCTTGGTTTAACACTCTGCTGTTAATCTTCAAATTCTTGATAATTTCTGAACAAGAAGCCCATGTTTTCGTTTTGCACTGGGCCCCACAAACTGCACAGTGGGTCCTGGTTGAGAGTGTCCCCTGTGTTAGGGTCTAAGCCAGGTACTTGACATACTTGTGTCATTCCAACTTCTAACTGTGCTGAACTAGGGATTGTTCGCTCCTTGTTACCACTGATGAAATTTAAGCTTAGGTAAATACTTTGCTGAAGGCTACTTACCAGCTAGCTACAGGGTCGAGTCAGGATCCAAACCCAAATCTGACTCCTAAGTTAGTGCTCCTTCTGGTCCACAGCTGTCTACCAGAAAAAATGCTTTTACTTCCACTATATGGGAGAGCTGAGTCTGGAGAAGCGATTAAGGAGAGTTAGGTGGGAGTGGGATGAAAGGATTTGACCAGAGCTAGAACTTCTTTCTTTTTAATAATATTTATTTATTGATTGATTTGACAGAGATCACAAGTAGGCAGAGAGGCAGGCAGAGAGAGGGGAGGAAGCAGGCTCCCTGTGGAGGAGAGAGCCCAATGTGGGGCTCGATCCCAGGACCCTGGGATCATGACCTGAGCCGAAGGTAGAAGATTTAACCCACTGAGCCACCCAGGCACCCCATTTTTTTTTTTAAGATTTTTTTTTCAGAGCTAGAATTTCAAGCAAGCCCTGAGTATATGTTTTTCGAGAACAACCCACATGCAGATTCCCAGTCAAACATCCTCATTCACACTCCAACTCTCACACACACATATGCACACATGTTCATATCTACACACAGCACCAGTCCAGAGCCTGCCTTCCAAAGCAGTTCAATTATGTGTGTCATTACAGTGTCCTAGAGTGTCAACACCACAAGGACCCCTAGGAAAGCACCTCATTTGCTAATCTGATTCCCTCACTTGACAGATGAGAATGCCCAGGAAGGGAAGCTCAGAGAAGCGCAGAGAGGGAGGAGATGGTCCAGGTCACACACTTCACTAGTGGCAGAGATGGGACTTTGTGCCGGCCTCCTAACTCTAGATCCAAGGGCACGGCATAGGATGAATCGATGGGAGGTAAAGTGGGGTAACTACAGAAGTATCTGAGCAGAACGTAAGTATGATTCTGAGCTTAACCAGGCTTTCCTTCCTCCTGACCATCCTTCCTCTGCACCCCAAGCAAAATTTACCCACCATTATCTGAGAAATACTTTGCTTCTGACCCTGGCTGGGCACAGAAATCCCCACCTCTGTATCAGTATTTATAGTAATGCTATTGCTTAAGACCCAAAAACACCTGCTTTAAGGGGTCAAGTGTTTTGGATTAACAAGATTGACTGTTCTTTCACTGACAAGCAAAACAAAACACAAAAGCAAAATATAAACAGGATAAGGCTTGAGGGCTTAATTACTCTATAGAAACAGAAGAGTTCCTATGAAGTAAAAGCAAAACAAAGACCTGCCAGGGACTGCCCTGAAGGAACAGGTGACCTTGGGCTCATCCATCTTTGGGCCTTCTCTGGGAAACCTCCCAACACCAGCCTCTAAGACCAGACTGGGCTTGAGCTGGAGTCACGCCGCTACAGGGCATGGTTTTGATCCACTTTGGAGATCTTTCTCCTCCCATGTTTCCTCTGGACAGATCTGGGTTCAACTTTGACTTTGCCATTTACTAAATGTGATTTGGGGCATGTTGGGACAGTCTCTCCAAGCCTCAGTTTCCTAATGCGTAAAATGGGCATGGTACTCAAACCTGTGTCTCAGGAGATTCCCGTGTGGGTCTTTCAGTGGTAAACCTGTGGTGTCCCA
The DNA here is from genome assembly GCF_030435805.1 of Mustela lutreola. Classification (NCBI taxonomy): domain Eukaryota; kingdom Metazoa; phylum Chordata; class Mammalia; order Carnivora; family Mustelidae; genus Mustela; species Mustela lutreola. The sequence goes on along the minus strand of NC_081290.1, from coordinate 230,774,840 downwards.
CCCAGACAAACCAGGAAGGCTGGTCACGTTGAGCTATTGGGGAGGCAATGCTGAGGAAGGATTTTTCCAAGGGGCTGGCACACTATGATTGCTCCTATAGTGATTACTATCCTTTTCTCTTACCTAACACATTCTTTTTTTTTTTTTTTTAAGATTTTATTTATTTATTTGACAGACAGAGATCACAAGCAGGCAGAGAGACAGGCAGAGAGAGAGGAGGAAGCAGGCTCCCTGCTGAGTAGAGAGCCCGATATGGGACTCGATCCCAAGACCCTGAGATCATGACCTGAGCCGAAGGCAGCGGCTTAACCCACTGAGCCACCCAGGCGCCCCCTAACACATTTTTTTTAAAGATTTATTTATTTGTTTGTTTATTTTAGAGAGAGAGCACACCCCAGTGTGGAGTGGGTGGAGGGGTGGAGGGACAGGGAGAAGAAGAGAATCCTCAAGGAGACTCCCCGCTGAGCTGGGAGCCCTAGGCGGGGCTCAAGGCAGGGCGTCAATCTCAGGGCCCTGAGATCCTGACCTGAGCTGAAATCAATAGTCAGAAGCTTAACTGACTTAGCCACCCAGGCACCCCCTTACTTCAAACATTTAAAGAGACCTTCTGTTTGCCCTACCTTGTGTTAAGCACTGTTAAGAGAATTTATAAGCATTCATAAAGTTCATTTTATATTTGCAAGGCATTTTCATACCTATTTTCTCATGTAATCTTTACAGCATCCCTCCGAAGGAGGTAAAACTCAGTATCCCTATTTTATAGGTAAGATAACTGAAGCTCAGAAAGAGCTTGGCTAATAATAGGTTGCTATGGACTCAATTTGTCCCCCCCCCCACCAGTTCATATGTTGAAATCCTAATCCCCATTGTGATGGCATTTGGAGGTGGAGCCTTTGGGAGGTAAATAGGTTTAGATGAGATCATAAGGGTGAAGCTTCTTAGGAAGGATTAGTACCCTGACAAGAAGAGACTAGAACTCTTTCTCTCTGTGTCGTGTGAGAATGCCACAAGAAGGTGGCAATCTGCAAACCAGAAAGAGGTCTGCAAACCAGAAAGAGGCTCTCATTGGACTGCTCAGCTTCCAGAACTGTGAGAAGTCAAGGTTTTTTTAAACCCACCAGTCTAACGTTTTTTGTTACAGCAGCCTGCGCTAACTGATGCGTAAGGGAAGGGCTAGGATACAGATTAAGTCCCTTGGCTGCAGAGCTTAAGGGTTTTCACGTCATATCACACTGTCCTATTATCCTTCTCCATCCTTGTCCACAGAGGCTGGTGATAGGTCGCATTTCTTCTTACCTTTATAAAAAGGATTCTTTGCTGTAAACAGGAACCACATTCTGTCTTATTTAAATAGAAAAGGAAAGGCACCTGGGTGGCTCTGTTGGTTCAGCCTCTGGCTTTGATTTCAGCACGGGTCATGGTCTCAGGGTCCTGGGATTGAACTCCATGTTGGGCTCCCCACTCAGTGAGGAGTCTGCTTGAAATTTTCTCTCTCCCTTTCCCTCTGCCCTTCCCCCCACTTTGCTCATGCATATTTTAGGGCACTCTAAAATAAAAATAAATAAATCTTTAAAACAAAAAACAGAAAAGGAATTGTTGAAGGGATGTTAGGTTGCTCACAATTTCCTGGAGGGCCAGAGAAGCTTTCACCCCAGGATGAACTCCCCAATTCACCATATAGACCTGGCCCAGTAAACATGACAGCCATTGTTGCAGGGAGTGAGTTCCACTGCCTGCACATCAAGATGACCAATGCCAGATTCTGGACTCTGCCACTTCAGCTGCTGCCTCTGCTGCCAGCCATGGCTCACACTGATTCTGCACACCCCTGCTTCTTTGCCTCACTAGCTTCTAGTTCAAGGTTGGCCTAAGGCAGGTCCATCTGACTGGCCAGGCTTGGGTCATGTGCCATGCTTTAGTTGAGGGGGTTTCTGGGCAAGTGAGTTTGGCATTTTCAGTTTCTATAATGGGAAGCTGACTCTGTGTATCTCATAAGATGGGACCTCTCCAAACATGAAAATGTCCTAAAACTCCGCAGCCCAAAATAATTACGTGTTTGTTAACCCGTCCCTTCTCCACTTTCTCTGTAACTCTAGACCAACCACCCCAAACTCCAAATTTTATTTTGTCTCAATAGACCATACTAAAGGTATCCCAGCTGTTGTGAATTCATCCAGAATGGAGTCCAGAGTTCTTAAAAAAATTTGTGCTTTTACACAGATGTATTAATGCAGGTCTTCCAAGAAGCAGAGCCAAGAGGAGATTAAACATGCGAGGATTTTGCTCATATAACAACATGTGGGAAAAAGAAAAATGAGAAAGGAGAGGTTGGTTGAACCATAAACCCTCCATGCAATTCTGACCCTAAGTAAGCAGAAAGGGAGGGAAGTTTGGGTAGAAAGTATCCTAGACAACTTCTAAAGAAGTTTGAGCTGTCATGAAGCCAGAGTTCATTGTCAGAGGAGTCTGTGTCCCTCAGGAATATGTTTGCTTAGTCTCCCTGCTACACACAGTGCTTGGATGGTAGCCGCTCAAAGGTGGTGTGGTATCAGCACAAACAGGTGGTGGATTCTACATGGGGCCCTTGGTCTATTATACTCCTATAGTTGGAGATCTGCAAGGCAGCTTTTCATGGTCCTATATGTGCTCTTCTCTCCACCTGCAACACCTCTTTTCCAACTTTTTCTTTTTGGCTAACTCCTTTTGGTCTTTAAAAAAAAAAAAGTCTCAAACCTGTGTGAAGTCCTACAGCCACTGAGCTCCTTATAACTATCTATTGAGATGCCTGTTCTTTCTAAACAAAGCCCCTTGAAAGCAGGAGGCATTGCTGCACCCCCAGCATTTACATCAGTACATGTTGGGGGTTGAGTGAGTGAATGTGTAGATGGGAGAGTTGGTTATCAGGGTCCTGTTCTCACTTAAGCTGTTCTGACAAGGTCTATTCAATTTCTCCTTGCTCATCTCCATCTCTGTCCCTGTCCATTGCCACTGCTACCACCCTAGTTCTTTGCTATCGGTAACGTCTAGACTATAGCAGCTACCTGCTCACTGAGCTCTTTGCAAATGTCTCTTCCAGTTCATCCTCTACACAGTACCCAAGTGATATTTTGAGATAAAATATCCATCAATAGCTCTCTACGAAAAAGAGGGAAGTCTGAACTCTATGGCCCCTTATGATCTGGCCCTTGGGGACTTGTCCAGCCCCTCTCTTGCTGTGTGGTCTCACACCCCAAGCCTATACCATAGTGTTGCCCATGGTTTCCTCTAATATACTTGGCTAGTCCATGCCTTGATTTCCCTTGTTCTGCTTAGCAAGGCACCAACCCACTTTTTTAAATTCTAATTTAATTAATTAATTATTGTTATATTATTATTTTTTTTACCAACCCACCTTTTGAGTTTCTCTTCAAAGATTCTCCTCTGCAAAGACTTTCTAACCTTTATCCCACGGAGAATTGACCAATCCATTATTTGTGCCCGTTTCCCTCCTTACACTTTTAGCCTGGGTCCCATAACCCTCCATTTTTTCTTCTGCTTGCTACTTGAGTGCAAGGTCAATGTTTTATTTGTTTCTGATTCTACAGGGCTTAGCATAGGGCCCTCAAAAGAGTTTTTAGGTACTTGGCAAGTGTTTACAGTGACTGCAGGCATAAACGAATGAATATTTGAAGGACAGGTTAATTGATATATTTGCATTTTAACTGGGATTAGATATATGTCTAGAGGCCTGATTTTTTTTTTTAAAGATTTTATTTATTTATCAGAGAGAGGGAGGGGGGTGAGAGCGAGCACAGGCAGACAGAATGGCAGGCAGAGGCAGAGGGAGAAGCGGGCTCCCCGCTGAGCAAGGAGTCCGATGTGGGACTCAATCCCAGGACGCTGGGATCATGACCTGAGCCGAAGGCAGCTGCTTAACCAACTGAGCCACCTAGGCGTCCCTAGAGGCCTGTTTTTTTATTTTTGTCTGTTGTTTTGTTGGTTGGTTTGCCTACTTGCCCAACTCTAAACCCCTTTCTTATATTTGGAGAATTCTCCACCTTAGGATTCTTGGAGAAAGGCAGATCTTGTCTCCCTATTATAGAAGTAAAAAAGGCTAGAAATTTGCTTTCCAGCTCTCCCTTTCAGCTAGGATATGCATATTGATTTAGAGCCTATTAATCAGGTACATTCTCCTAGAACTTAGAATAAGACACTTGTACTGCAAAGAAGCAGGGATGATGGACTTTGGCAGTGGTGGGGGCTGGGGCAGCAACATCCAGGTTTCAGGGCAGCAAGGCCAGCAGAGTGAGTGGTGGCCTTGGGGTCCAGTGTTCAGGGCAGGGGTAGAGAGCAATGGTGCCCTTACTGAATTAGTTCTGTAACATGGTAGATTAGGGATGAGGTTGTTCCTGCCTTAACTTCCTTTGCTTCTGCCAATTATTCTAATACTTTTATTGAGATATAATTCATATACTATACAATTCATCCATTTAAAATATACAATTCATTTTCTAAATGATTCTCTGATGTGTGCAGCTATCACCATAGACAATTTTAGGACATTTTTATCATCTCTAAAAGAAACCTCATTCTCTTTAGTTATCACTCCCACCCCTCCTGCTTCTCCCTCCCTATGCCTGTCCCCAGCCTTGAGCAACTGCTAATCCACTTTCTGTCTATAGATTTCCCTATTCCCTATTCTATATCCCTATAGAAATCCCTATAGATTTCCCTATTCCTTTCATATAAATGGAATCACATAGTATATAGTTAGTTGTGACTGGCTTGTTTCATTTAGCACAATTTTTTCAAGTTTCATCCATGCAGTATCTTGTGTTAGCGCTTAATTTTTTTATGACTGAATAATATTCTACTGTGTTCCAGATCTTGTTTATTCTGTCGACAGTTGATAGACATTTGGGCCTTTTCTACTTTTTGACCATTATGAATAATACCACTATAAACATCTGTGTACAAGTGTCTGTGTGGATATATGCTTTCATTTTCAGTCAATTTTTTGAGCCTAATTCTTCAGGCTTTCTGGTGACTCTATGAGCTATAGAAGATCATTCTAACAAATTTATTTCTTATTCAAATCAGCCAGTGTTGACTTCTGTTATTTATAACCATGAGGCTTTTTATTCCTTTTCCTTTGAGACCAAGTTCTTAAGCCCAGAACAAAAGGGTTATTGTTGGCTACTGTGATACACTTCTAAGTCTCAAGTTGAGCTTTCTCTATACTTTAATGGAGATATTGAGATCCAAAGGGAGAAAGTGACTTGCCAGTCAGTGGCACATCTAGGACTAAAATCTAGGACTTCCCATCACAATTTAAATTCCCCCTTTGTACTATGCTTCCTTTCATCAAGTCAACAAGTGTTTGTCAAGCTCTGTGGTCAGAGGATATATGGAAGAAGCAGAGGATAATAGAGTCCAAAGACATGATTTGTATTCCCAGTTTTGCCACTTCCTTCCTTTGTGACCTTGGACAGTGTTCCTAATGTCTCTGAGCGTCAGCGAGCCCATCCATAGAAGAGGGGAAGGATCCTGGGGGAAGAGGTTGAATTAGACAGAATCTCAAGCACCTACAGCCTCTGTAAGGTGCTACTGTTTTACTTATTCTGTTCTATTTTTCTCGGTTATAATCTATTCGCTCTTAATTACAGTTTACAGCAGCAACATTTATCTGCTTTAAGAAGAGTAAATCCTGTTGATGTTTTCGTCATTTTGTTGCCTTTACATCTTGCATCTTTTCCACAGTCATCTTCATTCTTATATTGCTTTATTTTCATAATAGCATTTCAGGTCACATACTTTCAACACAGACAACACTGTGCTTACTTCATTTTCACAAAAACTCAGCTCTTTCCCCCTCTTTTTCTGAAACTTGTGGTCCTCCCAATCTAGCTCTTTCTTCCTTTTATTGAATACATGGCCAAGAAATATTTCACTTATAAGAAAAAGGGTTTAAGAAAAATAACACAGCAAGTACTTGGACCAATGGCAAAATGTCCTTGGCAGATGTCAGCTAGATGCTTGAATTAATAAATAAGACCAGAAATCTGATTTTTAATGTGAAATCCCCTGTTCTTTAAATTGGCAATAAATTCAATTTAAAGATTGACTTTCCTAGTGTTTTGTAATTAGTGTTGAGATCCTAGTCAGTGTTACTCTTCCTGTGAGAAGGAGCACCAGCGCCTCCTAATGGGAGATGGCAAAGGAACGGTGACTCTGCCATCTGCGGCTCATGGACTGTCCATATCTGCCAGGCCTTTTTTTTTTTTTTTTTTTTAAGATTGCATTTATTTATTTGACAGACAGACATCACAAGTAGGCAGAGAGGCAGGCAGGGGTGGGGGAGCAGGCTCCCTGCCAAGCAGAGAGCCCGATGCAGGGCTCGATCCCAGGACCCTGAGATCAGGACCTGAGCTGAAGGCAGAGGCTTAACCCACTGAGCCACCCAGGTGCCCCTGCCAGTCCTTTATTAGGGTTTGAGCACTACCCTCTGAAAGGGTCAGATCTGGAAGGCTTTAGTTCTGGACCCCTTGTTTTATGAATGAGTGTCTAAGGTACAGGGAGGTCTTTCTTCCCAATACCCAGAAGCTGCCTAGCCAGCTCCTGGATAAAATCCATGAATAGAATCTGTGCTCTGGTAAGCATGAGGGATGTACTGGCACAGAGGCCAAAGTGTGGCTAGAGAAGGATGTGGGGAAAGGAGAAAGGAGCAGGAGATACCAAAGGAAATTGGAGGCTGTTGCAAAACTCTGGGAATGGGGACAAGGGCTAAGGGGCGGAATTACCAAAGTCCACGAATGAGTGACATTTTATGCTACCAGATTAATTTTTATAAAACTTTGGTTTGGTCATTCATTAACTCCAGCCAATTTTGGCTTCATAATGATACCAGACACAAGCCACTCTGTCACCGTGTGGACACTGAATGCCCTTCCCCGTACCCAGCCTTCTCCCTCAGGAGTCTATCAGGAATTCTAGGCTGAATGGGGGTTAAGAAGTCCCAATGTAAGTCCCACATTCAGTTATTTTCTGGTGTGTGAGCTTGGAAAAAGTCACTAAACATCTGGGACTTCAACTTTTCCATCTGTAGTGTACCCATCTGAAGAGTGGTTCCTCCCATGAGGCAGTTCTGCTGAGCCTGTGTTTTCACTTGGTCTTTCCTCTAGTTGTGTCTGTTGTCTGAATTTACTCTTCTTACACAGATACCAGTCTTACTGGATTAAGGTCCACCCTAATAACCCCATTTAAACTTAATTACCTCTTTAAAAACCATTCCGAGGTACTGGGGGTTAGGACTTCAATATCTGGTTGGGTTTGGAGGGGGGACACAATTCAGCCCATAAAGAATCCATACACAAATAACTAACATTATAGGACCCATCTATATGAAAAGACAAAATTATAAAGACAGAGAACAGATGAGTGGTTACCTGGAGTCGGGGATAGGAACAGGGATTCATTATATAAGTGGGGAATGAAGGCACATAGGAATATTTTGAGGGTGATGAAAGCATTCTAAAATTGGGTTATTGGGGTTTTTTTAAGATTTTATGTATTTATTTGACACAGAGAGAGAGATCACAAATAGGCAGAGAGGCAGGCAGAGGGAGAGGAAGAAGCAGGCTCCCTGCTGAGCAGATAGCCCAATGCAGGGCTCGATCCCAGGACGCTGAGATCATGACCTGAGCTGCAGGCAGAGGCCTTAACCCACTGAGCCACCCAGGCACCCCTGGGTTACTGTTTTAAGTGGCGGGTAATATCATCAGATCTGTGTTTTAGAAACATCAACCTGGGGGTAGGCACCTGGGTGACAAAGTTGGTTAAGCATCCAACTCTTTTTTTTTTTTTTTTTAAGATTTTATTATTTATTTGACAGAGAGAGAGAAGGATCACAAGTAGGCAGAGAGGCAGGCAGAGAGAGAGGGGGAAGCAGGCTCCCTGCCAAGCAGAGAGCCCAATGCAGGGCTTAATCTCAGGACACTGAGATCATGACCTGAGCTGAAGGCAGAGGCTTAACCCACTGAGCCACCCAGGCACTCCAGCACCCAACTCTTGATTTCCACGCAGGTCATGATCTGGTTGTGAGATCAAGCATTTCTAATAAAACTCTCAACAATCTATAAACAGGATAGAACACCACAAATTTGATAAAGGGTATCTAGGAGATACAGCTAACATAATAGTTAACGTAACAATGAAAGACTAATGAGCTGGGCATGGAATCTGCTTGGGATTCTCTCTCTCCCACTTTCCCTCTGATCCCCCCCACCCCCATCTTTCTAACAAAAGAAATATAAATATTATCCTGGAACTTGTGTTAATGATGGTCCATGGTACAAGATTAGAGTAGAAATTAGGCTGGAGAAGATGAAGATGAATGTGAATTTCCTTAATAAGCAGAAAAACAAGTTAAGGAAAGCAGACCAATGAAAAGGATGTCCTGAAATTGAACAGGTACAGAGAAATCAAAGGTGTGATGGAGTCATCTCCTCATGGACAGAGAAAGGGGAAATGAGGATAATTTGTTTGGGTAAAGTTTACCTCTTAATTTTGTTTTTACTCCAGAGTCTTAGAAGAAAATATTGAAAAGTAAGATTATTCAAATTAGTCAATCCATGGAGTATTTACTAGATAAAAATTACTAGATAAAACATTGTGTATGAAGTTTATATATATAGGAATGTATGAAGCCTCCCTTTGGGGTCTCCAGCAGCAGTACTCTTTGCAGCTCTCAAGCATGTTTAGAATCTATGCTTGGTCCTAACTTAGGCCCGTAAAAGTGCCTCCCCCGCAACCCACGTCATTTCTGTTCACTGGGCCTCTGAAGGAAGCTGGATTTTCCCAGTTAGTTTATCAGCAATGCTCACTGTGATAACAGACTATGTAATACTTTGAATGGTGGAAGGAAAGGTAGACAACACTTTCCACAAACAATATTTTGTGGATCAACATAAGAGGATTATAGAATAGAACAATATTTAATTCACTTTTATCCATCCATTGATTCATTCGGCCATTCAGTTACCAGTCAATGCATATTTGCTAAAGGCCTCCCCTGTGCCAGCTGTGGCCACTCTGGGTGCTGGGAATTCAGGGATGAAAAAGCTTCAAGGAATTTCCATTCCATGGGAACTGAGGATCTACCATATGCCCTCCTGCAGATTCTGGTCTGAAGTTTCTGGGGGATCCCTACTGAGGATGGTCCAGATGGAAAAGACCCCAGAACGCCTGTCATACTTTTTTTAAGACAAATGTCCTCCATCACCTCCCACCCCTATTTCTTGGGTAGATATGTTGTGAAGTTCATGACCACCCTCACTCCCAACCATCTTTTCATTTCCACATGGTAAGTTGGCCAGAGTTGTCCTTACCCTCCATCTTTAGTTCCTCTTCTTACTTTTCCTCCCTCCTAACTCACTGTCATCTGGCTTTTGTGCCTCTTGCTTCTGGGGCCCGTGTCATTGGAAGCCTCCTGACTGCCAAATCCAATGCTTTCCTCTCAACCCCTACCCAACACCATTTCAGGGAAGCATTTGACACTGTTGCAAACTACCTCCTTCAAAATCACATCTTTTGTTTCCACACTGAGCCCTTCCGGTGCTCCTCTTCTCCCTCAGTTTGGTTTTTAGGCCTCTTCTTCTTTGTGTGTTCTTATCTGCTGATGTTCCCTAGGATTCTGCCTTCTGCTCTGTCCCTGGGTGATCTACTCCCCTCTGAAGGCCCATCTAGATGTTGTGGACCCCTAGTCTAACTCTGTTTCTGAGCATCTTGTATTCTACTGTATTCATATACTACTGTATTCATATATACATAGTGGGCTCATAGAAGGAATTCATTCAGTGAGTGACTTAGGAATGAGTAAAGGAGCACCTGTCCAAGAAAACTGTCCATGGTTGCCCAGTATCCTGAAAAAGATAATGATACTCTGAGGTAGATTTGTTTGTTTGTTTGTTTGGGGGGGGAAGGTCAAAGGGAGAATCTTCAGCAGGTTCCACACCCAGCACAAAGCCCAATGTTGGGCTCCATCTCATGACCCCGAGACCTTGACCTAATCCAAAATCAAGAGTCAGACACTTAACCAGCTGAGCCAACCAGGTGCCCTGATAACCTAAATTTAAAAGACCAGCTCCTAAGATAAGCTTAGCAAACCAGGCTCAACCATTTAGGAATTACAGAATGGAGAATTGTTAAGAGCATCTGTAACGATTTGGGAAAATTTGAAGGTAGTGTTGTAGATGAGCTCCAGTAACTTATGGCTGTGTTTAAACCACGAGGAAGTAGAAACTATGATTAAGGCAAAGCCAAACAGAATAGTCGCAGAGAGAGAAGCAGTGATACCTAGGAGTGACCACCCTCACTCCCAACCATGAGACAATGAGGCAAAGAGAGCAGCTACTATCTCCCCTGGGTCTAGAATGACCTTTGCACCCTCCTTTACTCCACACCAAAGCTGAGGTCACATGACATTTCCTCAGGAAGTTTCCCTAACCAGCAGTGCTGGGGGCCAGAGAGCAGGGGTCTTTAGAGAAGGATCATGTTTCTTTTTTTTTTTTTTTTAAAGATTTTGTTTATTTATTTGACAGAGAGAAATCACAAGTAGATGGAGAGGCAGGCAGAGAGAGAGAGAGGGAAGCAGGCTCCCTGCTGAGCAGAGAGCCCGATGCGGGACTCGATCCCAGGACCCTGAGATCATGACCTGAGCCGAAGGCAGTGGCTTAACCCACTGAGCCACCCAGGCGCCCCAAGGATCATGTTTCTTTCTACCTCTGAATGCCAAGCTTCCCTCACTTACCCCTTCCTGTCCCCAATTTAATAATTCAGAAATGGTGTGCTTAGGACAAAACTTCCCATAACCAATTTCCAATTATCTTCACTTTTGCCATCACCCCCTGGTTTTAGGTAATTTTGCCACAAGCATCTTTGTCACATAACTAATTGGCTGTAAAGCAATATTGTCACACAAAAGAAAAGGTAAGTAGTTTGGTTTGACAGTTTGTTGGTTTCATTCCACTGGTTGAGTTTGGTCTCATTTCTCTATTAATGCAGTACTCCCGTTTTTACATTGTATGAATCTCAGCACTCATAATGGACTATACAGTGGCACAGAGTTTTGAACCCACATTTCCCATAGAATTTTATAATATCTATAATGGACATTTGGCAATATGCCAAGAACAAACAATAGTGTAGGAGGCTTTCACAATGCAACACAAAGTTCAATTACAGATATGCACCCTACTCTTTGGAAACTGATACCTCTCTTCATGAAGGAAGAAATTTTAGCAAAAAACATTTGATGTTCAGTGAGATGAATCAACAAGCAAAAAATATATATATAATATTGTGAATGAAAGACTTTGTAGACAAATGTTTAGGTATAATCCACAAAATAAAATCAAGTTATTTACACAGCATGGCCATGAATCTACACTATGCATTTTAAATGTATTCATATATTTCTTATTTTGCCATAAGATCCTTTTAATTTTGTTATTCATTTTTTTAAAAAGATTTATTTATTTATTTGACAGACAGAAATTACAAGGAGGCAGAGAGGCAGGCAGAGAGAGAGGAAGAAGCAGGCTCCCCACTGAGCAGAGAGCCTGATTCAGGGCTCGATCCCAGGCCCCTAAAATCATAACCCGAGCCAAAGGCAGAGGCTTTAACCCACTGAGCCACCCAGGCGCCCCTATTCATTTTTAATTATATCCTTTTAAAAAAAATGTTTTTCCTGGTGATGAGAACTTTTTAAAAAAATATTTTATTTATTATTTGATAGAGAGAGATAAAGCGAGAGAGGAAACAAGCAGGGGGAGTGGGAGAGGGAGAAGCGGGTTTCCCACTGAGCAGGGAGCCCTACATGGGGCTCCATCCCAGGACCTTGGAATCATGACCTGAGCCCAAGGCAGACACTTAATGACTGAGCCACCTAGGCGCCCCAATTATGTCCTTTATAATGAATGTCCCTATTTTATTTTTTTGTGATTTTATCTTTTATGACAAAATTGCCTTTAGGCTAATTAGTTATGTGGCCAAAATGCTTGCAGCAAAGATGCTTACAGCAAAAATATGGACACACACTCCTCCAAAGCACCCTTCCAGCCCCCAAAGGGATGGGGAAAAGAAAATCATATACAAAGCAATTGCAAGATGGGAGAGTGAGGGGATCTTCTTTTTCTGGGTGACTGAGGCAACAAAGGTAGCGAAGTGAACCTTTTGGTGATTGAGCTGAGAAATAAACAGGCTGAGCTGCAGACGTGGGCTTGGGGGTGCAGTGGGGTGGCAGTGGGTGGGAAACAGGGGAACCAGTGTCTGAGTGCCCTCTTGGCTCACCCACTTTGTTTTGGTAACTGAGGGGTTTTATACTGACTTTTGTAGAACTGATAAGGTGTGTTAGAACAGCGTGTTATTTTAGGGCTCTCAGCTCCCCAGCTGTGAAGAAGGTTGACGTGTCCTGGCCTTGATAGCTGTACATTCCACAAGACAGTCTGTGCAAGGTACGTAGGTTCTCACAAAATAACTCTTTTTATATCAGCTTGTTGTGCATGTTAGAAGCTTTAACACTAACAGCGCTCTGATTTCATTTCTTATATATTTCATCTAAAGTGAAAGGATACATGCCATCTACTCTTGGATACCTAAATCCAGTTTTCCCTACATTTCTTCTAATCCCCACGTTGAATTAGTTGCCTTTGCCAGGTTTCCATGGCAACCTGTGCTTCCCGCACAGGGCAGCTGTTTACTCCCCACAAATTAAACTCCCAGAGATGAAGACCATGCTGTGTTTTCAATAGTCACACAGGGCCTGATAGACAGGAGGCCTTGAATAATACTTGATAAATGAATGTATGAATGATCTAATGCTAAATACCTTGGTGTTAATAAGTTCTGGGTCCCCAGGTCTCTGGAGTGACCTGTGGACATTTATGTGGTCCCTAAATAGTAATTCTTAATCTTGTATTCCTTCTGAACTGACTTGTTCTCCTGTCTGAGAGGCTATTCCCCAGAGACTTGTGGCAGCCCTGTAGCCAGGGTAGCTGGTGAGGCTTCTGAGCTGCTTCCACAGGCCCCCTTTCCTGGTCAGAGTCCTGGCCTCTTTCTCCTACTCTCAATCTGATGGTCCTGCCTGCATTGAAGTTGACCACTCCTCATTTTCTCCCATATATTGGGTCCAGTGTAGATTTCCCATCCCATGCCCTGTCAAAATCACAATCATTGGATTTTCTGATACCAGTCATTTTGGGGATGAAGTGGGGATGAAAAGGAGGAAATAGGAGGGTCAGTCTTCTATTTCTACTGTCAACGTCTTTTGAAGCATGAAGACTGAAGAATCTCGATCCTGTGGCTCCCACTTCTGGTATCAGCTGACACTACCATCCCCAAGTTTTGTCTGGCTTCATTTGCTTAGGAAATACTTTGGTTGATTGTTCTGATTCCTGGAGAACTGTTCTTGTTTTTGACATTGATGTGAAGCTTCATCTTCAAGGAAAAGGGACTGAATTATCTTTTTTTTTTTTTTTTTTTTGGAAAGAAGTAGCATTTAAGGTAGAGGTAGAAATGGTGGTACTTTCCCCCTTTGGAGATTTGCCCATTACATTTCAAATAGGGAAAACATTGCAGATGCCTGGAATAAGAAGATGAGTTAATTTTACATTGCTAATGGCCCAGGCACAGAACAGGCCCTGTTAGGTCTGCAATTGACAAGGAAAGGTAGCGCTTGAGAGCTCCCCCTGCTGACCACCCAAGTCTATTCCAAACTAGGTTTCCTTTTATTAATTGTTCACAAGAGCTGTTGCTAAAAATTAAATTATATAAAATTACAATTAAATCATGTTAAAAACAAACACAACAAATGTTCAAATATCATCACTTTCTAATTATTTTACTACATTTTACTGCCATATGTGCTCTTGAGGTTATTTGTTTATTCTACATATATTGTGGAAGTAATGGTGTGATACTGTGTGTATTTACCTAACTCTTCGTTTCGTAACATCAATATCAGGAGCTTGAAATCTGCCATGATGGGAGTATATACACCACAGACAACGTCAACCCCTACAAATCAGGGCTTTTTTTTTTTTTTTAAAGATTTTATTTACTTATTTGACAGACAGAGATCACAAGTAGGCAGAGAGGCAGGCAGAGAGAGAGGAGGAAGCAGGCTCTCCGCTGAGCAGAGAGACCGACGTGGGGCTCGATCCCAGGACACTGGGATTATGACCGGAGCTGAAGGCAGAGGCTTTAACCCACTGAGCCACCCAGGCGCCCCCAAATCAGGGCTTTTTAAATTTGATTGTTAAGCATTTATCAATATACCACTGTGTTTTATTGGCCCTGCTTTTAAAGATCATGAAATGGAGGTCTAGAGAAGTTCAGTGATTTGCCTAAGGCCACGCAGAAAGTGGTAAAGCTGGGATTCAAGCCCAGGTTTTTGTTTGTTTGCTTGCTTTTTAAAAGAAAAATAGATTTCCAAAGCCCACATGTGTTCCATTCAGCTCCTCTCCCCTGGGGTAGGAATGTTGAAGCTGGGTAGGCCTCCCAAGGTTAACCACTCATCTGGCTTCTAAAAGTCATGGAACCTTTTAATACTAATATATCTGGCCCATGTTGGGGCAGCTATCCTATATGGTATTATCATCTGCTCACTTTTTGGGCGTGGTGTCAAGACTTTGGTCAATTATCTTGACTTATTTCCCATTCCAGTGGAACAATGACAAGAAACTTGAATTCCAATCCCAACACTACTACCCAACCCCATGGCCTGGAAAATTCATCTCTCCTCTGTTAAAACTCAGCAATCTTAGTCTATAAAACATGGACAAACACAATCCATTTGCAGGGTTGCTATAGGAGCTAGTTAGAAGCTCACTCTCAAGGCACCTGGTATGGCATAGCCTGGTGTATAGTAATATAACCCATCTGTTATTGATTTTATTGTGTGCAGGCATGATGTGAGGGTTTTATATATGTTTTCTCAATTACAACTGTGGCCAAATAGAATTCTTTGATTTTCTCATCTGCTCTTCTCTGTCTTCCACAGCTCAGGAGTCAAATGTATCACCATTTACCTAAAGATTTAGATTCCAAATCTAGGTATTTTCCTTCATTCCTGTCTTTCCTACATTCTATTCATCTGATTCATCAGCAGGTTTTGCTGACTCTAAAAGAAAAACCAAAGTCACTCAGTTCTCTCAACTTGCATTATCGCTATCCTATTTTAAATCATTACCATCCCTCAAATATCTTTATGAGAATGTAAGCTACATGTGAAGAGGCTCTTGTGTATTATTGATCTTGACTATATCTCCAGCACCCAGAACAGTGCCTGGCCCTTAGTAGGCTTTTGCTGTCCTGAATGAATTGCAGAAAAACTTTTAAGTGAGTACTATTATTACTTCTGTATTACAGATCGGGTAACAAGTTTGCAGTGATTAAATGACTTACTTAAGATCACACAATAATGATCAAAACCAGGATTCAAATCCAGGAGTTTGCTCCATTTTCCACCATGCCACCCTACTGAACTACACTGACTTATGCTGAAATCAATTTACTTTAGCTGACATTCTTTACTTTACTTTAGCTGATGGTACTTTAGCTGATGTTAGGAGAAATTTCAGTTGAAATCCCCCAACATGAAAACTTTTCCTGAGAATAAAATTCTTGTGCCCCTTCACACAGCCTCATAGGCGCAGCATGAATTACCTTCTCCAAGTCTCACCTCTCTTCATTGGACTCTCCTCCCAACATTTTACGTACAATCAACTCTTTTTTCTTCCCAGCAAATAGTCCTGCTTCTATCTGAAATATTTATCTTCGCCCATCCCTTCTGGAAAACTATCTGTAATTTCTCACTTCTGAGGAATTATAACAGGCAGCATTTTATCCCAGGTGGCATCACTCTACTAAATTTGCTGGTTTATTTCTGTCTTTATCATTCACTGCTGTGTCTCCAGTGTCTAAGAAGTGTCTGGACTAGGTACTTGACACACCTTTGTTGAATAACGGTATGAAAGGGAAAGGATTATATTATCAATTTTCAGGTGGTAAGGTTGTGGCTCCCAGAGATGAGGTATTTTGTCCTGGGCTAGTCATTAGGTTGTAGACCGAGAGATTTGAAACCACGGCTCCAAATACAAGGTCCCCACATCACCAGCATACTGCAAGCGCCTCACTTCCGTCAGCTCCAACTTACTAGCTCCGCCTACTTGAGTCTGCGCCGTCTCCGAGACTAGTTTGACCCCCCGGCGGCCGCCGTAGTGCGTCGCCTTCGTTGCTGTGGGAAACGACCCGGGACCCGGGAGAGAGAAAGACGTTTCCCGCCGGCGGGAGCTACGTTTGTGGTGGCGGGGCTCGCAGCTCCGTAGCACCATGGCGGACCAGCTTTATCTGGAAAACATAGACGAGTTCGTCACGGACCAGAACAAGATCGTGAGGAGCTAGGACTGGGGGATGTGGGCATGCGACTGGAGTCCTGGGCCTGGCGAGGGTGGTGGGGGTCTAGACCCCTCCGCTCTTGGCCTGGTGGGGACTGGCGGAGGGGAGACAAGTCCCCACGTCCCGGGTCCCAGGGCCGGCGAGGACTTGCGGCTGGGGGAATTCCTCTGGCTCGCGCAAGTCCGCGTCCCTTGGGTGGGCGTGCTGGGCACTGGCAAGGAGTAGGGGCCAAGAAGGACAGGCGTGGAGGGAAGGGCACTGGTAGATAATATTTCTTTTTCTTTCTTTTTAAGATTTTATTTATTTGACAGATCACAAGTAGGCAGAGAGGCAGGCAGGGGTGGGGGCGGCCGGGGAAGAAGGCTCCCTGCTGAACAGAGATGTGGGTCTTGATTCCAGGTCCCTGGGATCATGACCTGAGCCGAAGGCAGCAGAAGCTTTAACCCACTTAGCCCCCCAAGCGCCCCTAGATAATATTTCTAAGGCGTTTCTACACCTGTCTCATAAGTTGGTTGGAGTTTCAAGTCCTACGTTTACTGTTGAGGAAATTGTGTCCTAACTGGGTTCGGTGACCACTTGTTTAACCTTTGAACAGTAGGTTTCCTCCCCCAGGAAATTTGGTATTAGGCTTGACCTGCTTCCCAGGGAGGAATGAAAGATCCAGTGAGATAATGAATGTGAATGGACTTTGCAAACCGTGATAACTGAGTGCTTACTGTGAGCTTGGGGTATATATTATTACATTTAATCATTACAGCGACTCACCCAGAGGGCCATGGAAAGGTCCCTAAAGAAAGTTGAAGCAGAGGGGCAAATGACTTATATATTTATAGTTAGTAAGGGATAGGCAGTTTTCCAACCTAGGTTAGTTTCTTTTGCTAACACGCTTTGCCTCACCTTTGTAAGTCTTAATTACTGGAAACTCAGCATTTAGAATTGGAAGACTTCAAGAGGTGAGGAGCCTACAAGGAAGTGACAAATGACAGGAGAGTTCAAGGAAAGATGGAAGGAAGGTCAAGTCTTGATGCCAGTAGATTGCAGTCTAACCCCAGATACAGTATTCACCAACTTCTTTCATTCCCTGGCCCCTGCACCATCTGTGCCTGTTAATGTTTGTATGGCTGTGACTTTTCTTAGAAGTTTATGAGTCTTATACTTCAAAGTAATCCACTTTCTGGATGAGTTTTAATAGTTGTTAGTGGTGGCTACAAAAAAGGACAGAATGTGAATAAAGGGCACCAGTAAAACAAAAAAAATGTGAAGGAAATGAGAGCTTTTTCTTTGTATATTCAGCCTTTCTTTTTAGACTTTCTGGTTAATTAGCCTGTGAAAGAAACTTTTTAGTATTTGTAAGATAAAGATCTCAGTCCTCCTACTGGCCCAGATGGATGGTTCTTGGAAAAACTAGGGTGGCATAATTATCTCAGAGTAGGAATCTTTAGGAGCCCTTAGGGTTGACCTGCACTCTGGGATCATCTAATGTTAAACAGTTTCTTCTTCTTGCAGGTGACCTACAAATGGCTGAGTTATACACTAGGGGTTCATGTTAACCAAGCCAAACAGTAAGTCCAATTTACTACTAATTTCGCTCACATTAGAATTGTTTTGTTTTAAGCTTTATTGGTAGCCTTGAAATTAGAATTATTTTCCTCTCTTGGAAAATAGGAAAGAATACTATTTTTACTACCTTATACTAGATTTGTCTATTAATTAGGAAATAGGTGGACTTATATACAAATGTGTGGTGATGCATTTACTGGATTTATTTATAACCTTGGCTTCTGGTTAACATCACTTTGTTACTTCAGATTTATAAGTAGGCCAATTTTGTTTACATCTCAGATTTTATATACCTGTTATCTTACATCTTTGTTACATTTTCACATGTGCTCCTTAGGCCCACATGTGGATGTTATTGAAGTACTTTCATAATGAGGTCAACAGGTGTTTGACACAAAGCTGTGTGACAGTATAAGACTGGGGAGAACTATTTAAGTGAAAATTAAAAGGGAGTGTTCAGAATGGCACAGCATTGCCCTTCTTGAATTTGCTGTATCACCTTTGCTTGCTGAAACTTGTTCAACTTGAGGCCAAAAGGGGAAAAGCAGGCTTTTGAATTAACACCAATATTTCTTAAAAATGTTGTCTTTGTCCCAAGGGGAGGGATTGGTGAACAGACTGGGGCCACGTATATTACATTAAACACCCATTTACTTCACTTTATTCCTAAAGGTGGTCTGGGTTTTTTCCCCCCTTTTTTGAGTTGTGGGAGCTTTCTTTGAGTCAGGGAATGTTCCATGAATCTTAGAAAATTCCTGATACCTAGAATGTGTTGATTTGGCTTTATGTGGACTGCTGTTTGACAGACTTTGAATCAGGCTTTGACTGTGATGTTCATGCATTCAAGACCTGAAACTCTTGGCCTATGGATGAATTTGTACTGATTTTGACTATCTGAGATTTCTGTTGCTAATGCAGGTGCTGACCCAAACCCAAGAGTTTCAGGTAACTTTTAGAATGGGACACGTATAAGACTAATTGTTATGATTATAGATGTTAATGAAATAACTATTACTGTATAAACCTGTTGGGGCTTAAAGGTGCATATTGAGGACTGGAGATGAAATAAAGTTGCCTGTAAATTTTATCATAGTTACCTTGATTACCTGAATTTTTATAGAATTAACATACTGACTAGCCCCTGTCTCTCACTGAACTTCATCCCATACCAATCTCTACCTCACTTACACTGTAGCCATATTTGTCCTTTTGTTCATTAACTTTGCCAGACTTATTTCTACCTTAGGACATTTGAACCCTTCCCTCTGTTTGGAATGCTCTTCTCCCAGCTGTCCTCATCCTTTAAGTTTTAGTTCAAATGTCACACATTACTTTTTACAACAACCCTTCCCTAATGCTCTGTTTTAGTAACCCCACCCCATCCTAATTCTCTGTCATATCACTCCGTTAATTGCGTTCCTAATTTTTTTTTTTTGAAAAACGGCTTTATTGAGATATAATTCATATACCATGTAGTTCACCCATTGAAAATACATAATTCAGTAATTTTTTGGTGTATTTACAGAGTTATGCAGCCATCACTCTAATTAGTTATAGAACATTTTCATCACCCCCAAAGAAACCCTGTATCCATTAGAAGTCACTTAGCATTTTCTCTCCACTCCTTTCTCTTCCCTCCCCCACCCTCCCGGCATTACCTATACTGGTCATTTTGTGTGAATGGAATCCTGTAATATATAATCTCGTGTGTCTGGTTTCTTTCACTTAGCGTAATGTTTTCAAGGTTTGTCCGTGCTGTAGTATGTATCAGTACTTAATTCCTTTTCGTGGCTGAATAATACTCCATCATATGGCAGGTTATTTCCCTAGGGCTGCCATAACAGAATGCTATGAACAAGGCGGCTTAAAACAACAAATTTATTGTCTTGCAGATCTAGAGGCTAGAATTCCAACATTAAGGTGTTGGCAGGGTCATCCTCTCTCTGAAACCTGTAGAGAAGAATCCTTCATTCCTTCCTAGATTCTGGCAGTCTTCCTAGATTTGCTGGCAGTCTTTCACATTCTTTGGCCTATAGCTACATAGTGCTAGTGTCTATGTTTGTTGTCACATGGCATTCTTCCTATATGCCATGTGTTCACCTGGCTGTCATATAAAGATACCAGTCATATTGGATTAGGAATCCACCCTACTCTAATATGACCTCATCTTACCTGATTACAATCGCAAAGATCCTCTTTCCAAGGAAGGTCACATTCTGAGGCACTGGTGGTTAGGACTTCAACATACCTTTTGGGGGTTGGGGGAGAGCAGGGACACAGTTCAACCCATAACATACTTAAATAGTATATTTTATTTCTCATTATCAATTGATGGACATTTGGGTTTTTCCACATTTTGGGTATTATAAATAATGCTTCTGTGAATATTTGTATACAAGTTTTTATGTGGACATACGTATTCAGTTCTCTTAGATATATACCTATTTCTGGGTCATATATAACATTTTGAGGAACTGCCAAGCTGTATTTTAAAGTGGCTGCACTAATTTAAAATCCCACCAGTAAGGTATGGGGATTCCAGTTTCTCCACATTCTTGCCAACTCTTTATCATCTGTCTTTTATTTTAGCCATCTCCTAGTGGTATAAAGTGGTATTATTATGGTTTTGATTTGCTTTGCTTTTCTATGATGACCAATGATGTTGATCATCTTTTCCTGTGCTTGTTAGCTATTTGTGTATCTATAACTATTCAGATCCTTGCTCTGTTTTTTCACTGGGTTGTCTTCTTATTGTTAAGTTGTAAATACCACTTTATGGATACAAGATCCTGATCAAATACATATGTGCTGCCGAAGTGAGCACCTGATCAGATAAATGATTTGTAAAAATTTTATCCTGTTCTGTGGGTTGTCTTTGCCCTTTCTCTCTCTCTTTTTTTTTTAAAGATTTCTTAGAAATTTATTTAACAGAGAGAGAGAGATCACAAGTAGGCAGAGACAAAGGGGGAAGCAGGCTCCCTGCTGAGCAGAGAGCCCGATGCAGAGTTCACTCCCAGGACCTGAGCCAAAGGCAGAGGCTTAACCCACTGAACCACCCAGGTGCCCCTTGATGGTACTTTTTGTTTTGTTTTGAAAGATTTTTATTTATTTATTTGGCAGACAGAGATCATAAGTAGGCAGAGAGAGAGGAGGAAGCAGGCTCCCCGCTGAGCAGAGAGCCCAATGCGGGGCTCCATCCCAGGACCCTGGGATCATGACCTGAGCCGAAGGCAGAGGCTTTAACCCACTGAGCCCCCAGGCGCCCCAATGGTACTTTTTGAAACACCAAAGTTTTTATTGTTGATGAAGCCCAATTTATTTCTTTTATCTTTTTTTAAAATACTATTTTTATATTTTTTTATCTTTTAAAGATTTTATTTATTGATTTGTCAGAGAGAGAGCACAAGTTGGGGAGCAGTAGGCAGAGGGAGAGGCAAGCGGAGGGAGAAGCAGGCTTCCTGCTGAGCAAGGAGCCCAGTGTGGGACTCGATCCTGGGACCCTGGCATCATGACCTGAGCCGAAGGCAGACGCTTAACAGACTGGCCCACCCAGCGGTCCTTAAAATACCATTTTTAAGTAAGCTTTACACCCAGTGTGGGAATTGAGCTCACGAACCCCAAGATCAAGAATCACCTGTTCTTCCAGTTGAGCAAGGGAGGCGCCACTGTTTCTTTTATCTTTTGTTACTTGTGCTCTGTATATGGTATCTGAGAAGGCTTTGCTCAATCTAAGGTCATGAAGATTTACTTCTAGGTTTTATTCTAAGAGTTTTGTAGTTTTAGCTCTTACAACAGTAATTATCACTATATTCAAGGTTTCTACATAGCATGTGCTTGTTAACATCTTAAAAAATACTTGAGTCCTCACAATAAGAATACACTGTAGTTTTCAAATTAGGGTGTTGGCTCAAGCTAATTTTATTTTATTTATTTTTATTTTTAATTTTAGAGAAGGGTCAGAGAAAGAGGGAGGGAAAGAGAATCTCAAGCAGGCTCCATGCCCAGTGCAGCACCCAATGCTGGGCTCAGTCCCAGACTCCTAAGATCATGACCAGAGTCAAAATCAAGAGCTGTACGCTTAACTGACTGAGCCACCCAGGCACCACAACTCAAACTAATTTTAAATGAAGCCCTAAAATATGCAAATAGGCACTATTTCTTCCAGGAGTCATTTCGTATATGGTGTAAAGAGAGGGTCCAGTTTCATTTCTTTGCATGTGGATATCCAGTTGATCCAGAATTTTATACTTATTACTATCTG
The DNA here is from genome assembly GCF_030435805.1 of Mustela lutreola. Lineage (NCBI taxonomy): Eukaryota > Metazoa > Chordata > Mammalia > Carnivora > Mustelidae > Mustela > Mustela lutreola. The sequence continues at coordinate 230,752,585 of NC_081290.1, read as the reverse complement.
ACATTTTCTAGGGCTGCCTGCCTGCATGAGAATGTAAACTCCATGAAGGTGGGGAACATGTTTATCAGGTTGATCACTTTTCCAATTACTCTTACTATGAAACAAATTATCCCCAAATTTAACAGCTTGAAACAACCATTTTATTATGTTCATAAATTCTTTTAGTTTGGAATTTGGGCAGGGCACAGTGTGAATGGTTTATCTCTGCTCCATAGTGTCTGGTGCTTTGGCTGGGGTCCTGATCATGTGGGCATCTTTTTTTTTTTTTTTAAGATTTTTTTTTTTTTTTTAGTTGACAGAGTGGGAGAGAGCAAGCACAAGCAGGGGGAGTGGGAGGCAAGGGGGAAGCAGGCTCCCCACTGAGCAAGGAGCCAAGGTCAGGTTCAATCCCAGAACCCTGAAATCATGACCTGTGCCAAAGGCAGCCGCTTAACTGACTGAGTCACCCAGGTGCCCCTTAATAAAATTGGAATTTCAGAACTAAACACTTTCAATCATCTACATAGTGGTTCTTAATGTTTTAGAGTAATCCCTCAGAGAATCTGTTAAAAACCCTAAACTCTCTCCCCACAAAAAACACACAAGCATTTTGCTTGCAGTTTGGGTGGTGGAGGGTTATAAATGGCCATATGAGTCCCATACAGCTCCTGGTTTTATACCTCAGGATTAAGAGGCTTAGAAGAATTAATTAACTTATCCAGGAGCGCATAGTTAGTGATTGAACTGTTCCTTGACTCGTTGTAGCATAGTTAGTGATTGAACTGTTCCTTGACTTGTTGTATCCATTGTTTGTTACTGCCACTGTTTTAAAGCAGGTTCAGTGCCTTTTGGCTTGTTACTAGATTTCTTTTATTTCAATTGTTTGGTCACTGTGCCAACGCAATACAAGTTGATTCCAACCTGTATGTCCTGTCTAAAGTCTGTCTTTTTTTTACGGGGCGCCTGAGTGGCTCAGTGGGTTAAGCCTCTATCTTCGGCTTAGGTCCTGGTCTCAGGGTCCTGGGATCGAGCCCTACATTGGCCTCTCTGCTCTGTAGGGAGCCTGCTTCCCCCTCTCTCTCTGTCTACTTGTGATCTCTCTCTGTCAAATAAATAAATAAAATCTTTAAAAAAAAAAAAAAAGTCTTTCTTTTTTTAACTTTCTGTCCATGGCAGCAAAAATATTCTGTAAAAAATTTTATAGACTGTCAGATTTAATATATCTGACTTTTACATCATGAATTAAGAGTCAATGAGGTAAAAACTCTTACAATTAATGACTTGTACCTTTTGTTTGGAACAGGATGCTCTATGATTATGTTGAAAGGAAGCGAAAGGAGAATTCGGGAGCCCAGCTGCATGTCACGTATTTAGTGTCTGGCAGTCTCATTCAGAATGGACATTCTGTAAGTTGTCAGAATCTTACAATGAACTGTTTGAGCCATAAACAGTGTTATATAAAATAACATGGAAATAAACAGGATGCAATATTACGGAAGTTTTAAAAGACAACTGCAAGTTTTTGTGGGTTTTTTTTTTTTTTTTTTTTTTTGTATTTTTAGACTAAACCTAAAACCCTGAGAAGCTTGGGTATTATCTTGGCTGCGATGCAGAGACAATATCATGATTATGCAGTTTTCTTAGGCAGTAAGACATTAGGAGACTGCTCTTTTATTCCTCTTTCTTCCTCTTGAAAGTATATTGGGGACAGGGATGGTTAATTTCCAGACTGTTCAGATGTCAGTCCACAAACTCAGGTGTCCAGGAAGTCCAGTTTTACTTATTTTTTACCTGAGTGTGATTTCAGTTTGAGCTTTAATTTTGGTCAGTTTAGTGGCTGAAGGATGGGGATGTTGGGGCTGAGCTAATGCGGTGCAGAGGCAGAGGCCAGGAACATCCTTGTTCTCATGTATCTTTTTATAGTCCCATCTTGCATCTTGTCATCCATCAACACAGGTCACTGCTGTGTTTTCATCGTCCTGACCACAAAGCTTTCTCGGGCCTATTGATTTTCTCTGAGCTACTTCCATGTCCCTCTTAGGGGCACAAGGATCATCCCATTACTCCCATGCCTGAAAGGGCACCAGAAGCTCTGCTGAGATAACTCATTCCTTTCCCTGTGCTGGACTGATCTTTGGGAACTTTGATAATTTCTCCTCTCTGACTTCCTCTCAGAAGTAAGGTATACCTCTTCTGTTCTCACTTCCCCAAACCTCTACACTGAAGGCTCTTTTGCTCCCACCACTACCACCAATAGGCCTCCATAGAATTTAGCCTAAGGATTAGGTTTCCTTCTCAGTGATCCAGTAATACATGTTTTTCTCTTCCCTTTTGACTTTCCCTTGGAGTCCTAAGTTCAGAAAAGCCTGATTTATCAAAATACTGATTGGATTTATCTTGTAGCAAGAGTCCCAAGCATGTGAGATTTAAAATGAAATGGCATTTTAATAATTTACAAGGTGAAACAACTGCTATGAGGATCCAATCCTTATATTGTATGACCAGCATTTTCTTTCCTTATTGGTAAGCTATTTGGCAAACTAGATGATAATCAAGACATTTTTAAGTGTAGGCAGAATCAGATGTCATTATATATCAGAAACACAAAATTAAGCAGACCTTATTCATTTGGTCCTAGAAATAAACCTGCTACCAGAATCCTTTCTGTGCATGGCTCTGGAATGGATACTGCCCAAGTTTACATCTGAATGTCTTCTTTCCTTTTGTATCTGGGATTAACTAGCCCCCTCTGTTTCTTTCTTTAATTAGTCAATGCCTTCAATCTAGTCATGTTAGTTCTTTACATTCCTTTAAAGCACTCTTGTATTCCTTTAAAGCAGTCGTTTGAATTTTTTTGATCACTGATTCGTTTGAGAATCTGGAAGCAAAATACATATGTTGACATACTCATAAAATTTTTAGTGTTCACAGATCTTCTGGAACAGGGTCCAAGGTTAAGAATTTGTGGGTTTTTTTGTTTTGTTTTACAGATTTTATTTATTTGACAGACAGAGATCACAAGTAGGCAGAGGCAGGCAAAGAGAGAGAGAGGGACGCAGGCTCCCCTCCTAGCAGAGAGCCTGACTCGGGGCTCAATCCCAGGACCCTGGGATCATGACCTGAGCTGAAGGCAGAGGCTTTAACCCACTGAGCCACCCAGGCGTCCCAAGAATTTATGTTTAAGGTAGAGTTGTAGATTTTTATTCTAATGCACATGACGAGGTTCTTAATTTCAAATCCTCAGGTGGTCTTCAGGGTTTGGGGGGTTTGGGGATGAATCCCCAAAAGTACATTTAAATTGTGTTCCTCAAGGGCAGCTGGGTAGCTCAGCCCCAGGGTCCTGGGATCTAGCCCCAAGTCAAGCTCCCTGCTCAGTGGGGAGCCTGCTTCTCCCTCTCCCTCTGCCTGCCACTCTGCCTACTTGTGCTCTCTCTCCATCTCTCTGTCAAGTAAATAAATAAAATCTATAAATAAATAAATAAATAAATAGTGTTCCTCGGGGCATTTTTTTGAAACCAATCTTTCAAAATGATATGTAACTTATAATGAGTTAAAGAACTTCTATGCTGTGGCTTGCTTATAGAAGGCATTCTGTTTCTCAATTTAAGTGCGCATTTAAATCCTGCTTTTGTTAAGCAGCAGAATGATTTTTCAAATGAAATTTTAGAATCCTAACATATAAAACATATTAAGAGTAGAGTTGCTGTTGCTGCAGTGGTTGTGAGAATTTTGGAGCCTTGTACTCACCCTCTAAACAGCCTCACAGGGCAGCTTTGCAGAACCCTCTGGAATTACAGATTGAATGTGGGTGCTTACCCATGCTTTTTCCTTAAAGAAAGCCCTCCTAAGGAAAGGCAGATGATTAAGCATAATGTCATGTTTTGTTCTTATTTCTTCTGATATCTTTTTAAAGTTTTAAGTGTTTTTAGAAAGAAAAAGAACACTGGCTTTGATGGATTTTTAAAAATATAAATTTTTTTTTTTAAAGATTTTATTTATTTATTTGACAGAGAGAGATCACAAGTAGGCAGAGAGGCAGGCAGAGAGAATGAGAGGAGGAAGCAGGCTCCCTGCTGAACAGAGAGCCCGATGCGGGGCTCGATGCCAGGACCCTGAGATCATGACCTGAGCCGAAGGCAGCGGCTTAACCCACTGAGCCACCCAGGCGCCCAAAATATAAAATTTTTTTAAGTGATCATCATTATTTTTTTTAAAAAATATTTTATTTATTTGCCAGAGAGAGAGATTGAGTACACACAAGCAGGCAGAGAGGCAGAGGCAGCGAGAGAAGCAGACTCCCTGCCAAGCAAGCAGCCCGATATGGGACTCCATCCGAGGACCCTGGGATCATGACCTGAGCCGAAGGCAGCTGCTTAACGAACTGAGCCACCCAGGCGCCCCATAGTGATCATTATTGTACAAAATATTATTTAAAAAAAAAAAAACGAAAACAAAGTGAAAGCCGCCTTCTAATCGCAACCCAGAGAATTATTTGAAAATTTCAAGGGAGTGTTTTGTTAATTTTCTTTTTGTGGTTTTGAAGGTTGACAGCCTAATCTATGCTTTCTGAAGTTCCCCACTAGCTGTACATCTAATGATTGTTGCCAAGATTGATTTTTATTGTTGCCTAGACTATTAATTCACTAGGAATTACAAAATGGTAATGTTCTGTCATTTTTTCTGCATGTGTTGACTGGAATTTTTCTATAAAGAACAACTTTCTCAGGACGCCTGGGTGGCTCAGTTGGTTGGACAACTGCCTTCGGCTCAGGTCATGATCCTGGAGTCCCGGGATCGAGTCCCGCATCAGGCTCCCAGCTCCATGGGGAGTCTGCTTCTCTCTCTGACCTTCTCCTCATTAATGCTCTCTCTCACTGTCTCTCTCTCAAGTAAATAAATAAAATCTTTAAAAAAAAAAAAATCTTAAAAAAAAAAAAACCAACTTTCTCTCATTAAATAGCCATATTTTCTTTTTTTTTTCTTTAACTGCTGTAAAGTTCAGAGGGCTTACCTCAGCCAGGCTCTGAGTTTGTGGATACTGAACTTCTGTGTCCATCTTAAAAGGAACCCACTGAAGCAGAGCTCTACCCTGGTCTATGTTGTTCAGCATCAGCAAGGTGGCATTTCAACTGTGTCATTTTTATGCATTTTCAGTATCCCTTGAGGCAACATTTAGCCACACTGAGCTGTGTGAGCTGTTTCAATTTTCTCCTGAAGCTACCAATTTTTGTTTTTAGGGCCTTACTTACAAAGTTGCACAAGTTTTAGTGGATAGTTCCTACTGTTCCTTTTCTCATTAACTCTGTAATTTTTATTGTGTATAAATAAAATATGAATTAGAATAATTCATAAAATAGAATATGACTTTTTTTGGAATGACTTGCTTTTTTAAAAGAGAAAATGCATTATGAAAACATACTAATATTCCCAGTTCTAATTTACAGCTATGTTTTTTCTTTTTAACTTGGTTGATTTTATACTGCTTTTTTCTCTTACGTTGTAAATTTTGGTAGTTCTTAATATTTTTCATAAATTTATATTTGCTTTAGTCAAACATAACAAGATTTAGAAAAGCAAAACTATTATTTTTACTAGTAATATGATTACTAAAAACAGTTTAAGATTTCTTTGTAGTTCCTTTTGTCTGTAGGATATATCCTACTACGGATGCACAGTCAGCCTGTATTTTAGTTACTTGCAATAACTCCTCTCTGGTTAAACCACCAGCTCAGTATCTCGTTAAATTACAATCTTTACCCACTTTCAATTTTTAGGTTCCCTGCTTTCCTTACAGGTAACTATGTTAAAAGATTTTGCTTCTCTTTCCATTGTTGTTTGAATGTATTTTTTATATATTCAAATATATATTCATATTACCCCCTTTTTTTAGACAAAAGTTTTCATACTATATACTCTATTTTTACATTTTGCTCTTTCTTTTTTTTTTTTTAAAGATTTTATTTATTTATTTGACAGAGAGAGAGAGAGACATCACAAGTAGGAAGAGAGGCAGGCAGAGAGAGAGGAGGAAGCAGGCTCCCCACTGAGCAGAGAGCCTGATTTGGGGCTCGATCCCAGGACCCCAGCTGGGATCATGACCTGAGCCGAAGGCAGAGGCTTTAACTCACTAAGCCACCCAGGCATCCCTCACCTGATCCTACATTGATCTACTTTAGTTTTTTCAGCAGTCCCTTTTTTTTAAATTAATTTTTTATTTTTTTATTAACATATAATGTATTATTAGACCCAGGGGTATAGGTCTGTGATTGCCAGGTTTACATACTTCTCAGCACTCACCATAGCACATACCATCCCCAATGTCCCAGCAGTCCCTTTTTAATAGTTTTTTGAGTCATTTACAGTATTTCACCATTACAGATAGTGTTGTAGTGAATATATGGTTTGTATATTTTGCCACATTTAGGGTTACATTTTCCTAGGATTCCTAAGGTGTATATGTACTGCATTGGGTAATTGCCAATACCTCTCCATTTTTCATTCCCATGAGTGATGTGTGAGAGACCCCTTCTCCACACAATGTGTGTTGTCATCTGTTTCAGGGTCAGTTGCATTTCTTTTCCTTTGCCTGTTTTTCTAAAGAAGTGTCCTTCTCCATTTTGGAAGCAATATACTAATACTCTTTGTGATGTGAGTTGCAGATATTTTTGTCTTTGTACTTTGTGCTTAAAGTTTATTTTTGTCATTTGAAGTTGTATATTTGTTAGTTTAATGGATAATTTAAGTGAACTCTTACTGTTCATAGTTAGGAAACCTTTCCTTATTCTCAGATTGTATCTGTTTATATTTATCCATTTATAGAAGAATTCATCCATATTTTCTTACAGTATATGTATGGTTTCATTCTTTATATTTAAATCTTTGCTTGATTTAGAAGGTATTCCAGATCTGAGCGACAGATCCAATTTTTATTTGGATCCATATGATTATATATTAATTCTTATTAAGAATTCTTATTAAAAACTTCTTACTAAGAAGTCGCTTTTACTTACACTATTTGAGATGCTGTGTTTGCTTTTTTGTTTGTGTTCACAGTTATAAAATTTAGTTTTATTTTAATACAATAATACTAATGTATGCCAGATAACCTATTGATAATTCATGTTTAGTAGTGCACACATTTTTAGGAAGCATGTAATAAACATTCATAGAAAATTTTGTAAAGAATGAAATGTTTACTATAATCCTTCTTAAAAGCCTTGGTCCATTTTGAAAGATCAACCTTGAATTTTTAAAAAATCAAAAGAAAGGAAAATAAACACACAAAATACATAAGAAACACATGCTAGGCATTCATATTTTAAGTGTCCTTAGTAAAATAGGCTAAATTTTCAAAGGCAGTTAATAACAGCTTTTACAAGGACTTATTTCATTTGATTTAGCACCAAGTAAAGTAAGTATGCCATTGAAGAATCATGTTTCTCCTCTAGCTCTCATGTTGCTCCATTCTTCCTACCAGGCCACAGGACATCAGCAAGCATCCTTGTTGCCCACTGAGGGATTAAATATTTTTGTTTTAATATGGCTATTCAGATTATACTTGCCGATAAAGGTTTTTCCTGTCAGATAAGTGAACATAACTATGGTGGTCATCATTAGAGGTGTTAATTTTGATTAGGAATAAAGAGCTCATTCAGCAAACTCAGTTATTTTCCTGGCCTTTTTTAACTTGGCATATAAATACTTTTAATTATTTTACTAATTATGATTGTTATTGTTATATATATCAAGGTAATTTTCCCCAAGGATACCTGATCTTTTTCTATTTCCTGATGATAAAGTATTCTTGCTTTACTAGTGTTATGGGTTTCTTTTCTTTTCTTTTTTCTTTTTTTGGACTTTAATTGGTTACTCATCAAGGCAGAGCTTACATTTTGATTAAAAAACAAAACTAACTAGATCCTGAGGTGCCTTGGTGGCTCAGTTGTTAAGTGCCTGTCTACAGTCCTGGGATCGACCCCTGCATTGGGCTCCCTGCTCAATGGGAAGCCTGCTTCTCCCTCTCCCACTCTCCCTCTCTTGCTATGTCTCTGTCTAACAAATAAATAAATAAATAATATTTAAAAAAAACAAAACTAACTAGATCTTAAAGCACATGTTTCTAAGCTGAATAACATGAAAACATTAAGACTTTAATTACATATTCTGTTGAAAATTTGACTTGGGTGTTTCTGCAAGAACTTATGTCAATTTCTAACATAAATCATATCCCTCAGTGCCTGTGTATTCTCAAAAGAAAAATCTTGGGGAAATGAATTTTCTTATGAGCTAATTAATATACTTTGTAACAAATTGAAAATTCTGAGTAAACTGAAGGTATGTTTAACAACAAAATAAATTCAGCTTACATGGCTAGTTTATAAATGTCTTAGTGTAGGGGTGCTGGGTGGCTTAGTTAAGTGTCTGACTCTTGGTCTCAGGTCATGATCTTATGGTTTGTGAGGTCAAGCCCTGATTTGAGCTCTGCTTTGCAGGGAGTCTGCTTGGGGATTTTCTCCCTTTGCTCTGCCTCTGCTCGATTGCTTGCTTGTTTGCACACACACACATACTCTCTCTCTCTCAAAAGGAAAAAAGAAAAGTCTTTAAGAAAGAAATAAGTGTCTTAGGTAAAGACAGTAGTGAATTTGCATCATGCAACTAATCTGTAAATCCAGTTGGTTTTTTCCTGGAATTTTATAGACATAGTATCTCACAGAGCCATATACAGCAATGCTAAAAATGTCTTTTTTGACATCAATCTGCACAAAAGCCTCTGATGAGATACTTTCCCCAAATGACATGGAATTTGTTTCTTTTCCAGAAGATAAGGAAACATTATCAACCACTTATTCTTCTGAGCAAATGTTAGGTTACTACCAATTGCTCTTTTAATTATGCTCAAATAGGTTTTTTTTTTTTAAAGTTTAGACATTTCTGATGTTTTTCAGTTGCACCTCCATAGAAGATAACTGTAAAACACACTAGATGATTTCAAAAGTTGAGCTTCATATCTCACTCATTTGGCATATACTTAATTTCCAGATAAAATCAGTAGAAATGAAACTAATACAATGTTCAAAGAACTCCTAGATTCTGGTCTTAGGACAACGAGCTTCTTTTTTTTTTTTTTTTTTTTAAAGATTTTTATTTATTTGACAGACAGATCACAAGTAGGCAGAGAGGCAGGCAGAGAGAGAGGAGGAGGAGGCAGGCTCCCTGCTGAGCAGAGAGCCTGATGCGAGGCTTGATCCCAGGACCCTGGGATCATGACCTGAGCCGAAGGCAGAGGCCTTAACCACTGAGCCACCCAGGTGCCCCAGGACAACGAGCTTCTAAATGCATGGATGAGGAGCTTCTGCTTATCTGACTAGGTAAATGCAGTTTTCCTCATGATGTAACTGATATTTTCTGGTTTATTTGTTGAACTTTTTGTTTGTAGGAAGGCATATACATAGGGCCAGATCTTGTTGGTTTCTGTTCTGGAGAATGTTTCTAACATCCCACTTGTCTGGTAGATGATATTCCAGGACCAGCTCTGTTTGGGCTTTGTAAGCCTTTGATCTCTTGAGGACCATCTCTTTCATCTGTTACTCTCACACTGGATGAGAGGCTCTCCAGTCAGATCACCAAGGCCCATGGTATTGGGAGAGTCGAATTTGATGTTGGAGACTTGGTGACTAGATGGATGAATTGAGGAAGCAATGGATGTTGGTTCATGACCTCAAAGGTCATGTTGAGATTAATCACTCTATCTGATAAACTATCCAGGGCTTCTGCCTGTGAAAGTACTTTGGAAAACTATCCAATAGCCGGCTATACTGGGTGAGATTTTTCAGCTCATGAAGGGCCAAGCTGAGTCATGACATTGTCCAAAATGAGCTTCCCTTGTTCAGTGAAAGTCTTGGCTAACCTGCCAATTTCTCTGCCCCAGGCCTGTTTGAGACTGGGTCCTTGCTGGAGAGGGGCTTCAGCTCGAAGTATTGGTGGTGTGCAATGAATGACATACCTTGCCCGAGCCACCATGATCACTGTGTTCAGTAGTCCGGGGCCCCACAGATAGTGGGGCTTTGGCCTGGCTGCGCACTCAATCTCCTCTGTGGGCTGGCAGCACTGTGAGCTGGGGGCTGCCTTTTGTTCGGTTTTTGATTGTATTGATATGTATATTCTATCACTTTCTTACCCAGATGGAGAAATTTTAAAATAAACAAGTTAAAATGAGTCTGACTTTATTAAACTGTATACAGATTTTCTTAAAAAGATTTTATTTATTTATTTGAGAGAGCGAGAGCATGAGTGGGGTGGAGGAGTAGAGGGAGAGAAAGAAGCAGATTCTTCCCTGAACAGGGAACCCAGCACTGGGCTGGGCAGACACTTAACCTATTGAGTTACCCAGGCAGCCCTGTGCATAAATTTTTTTAAAAGATTTTCTTTGTTATTTGTTTGTTTTGTTTGTTTAAGGTGGCAGGGAGAAGCAGAAGCAGAAGGAGAGGGAGAGGGGCAAGCAGATTCTGAGGCCCTGCTGGATGCCACAACTTTGAGATTATGTCCTGAGCTGAAACCAAGTTAGATACTCAACCTACTGAGCCACCCAGACACCCTTGTACACAGAGTTTTAGGGTTATCTGACGTTCCTAATTTCACATTTGTTATCTGATGTTCTTAATTCACTTTGAATTATCAGCAAAGAAACTGTAAAATTGCAAGTTGTATTACTACTTTAAACACTAATGAAATGTTATTTCCTTGCAGTGCCACAAGGTTGCAGTAGTGAGAGAAGATAAATTGGAAGGTAAGTGTTTTAGCAACTTACCAAGATTTTCCTCTTACACCGTCAATGTAGGTACAGTAAAAAATCTGCCCCTAGCATCTGCATGCAATATATTGAGCTCTTTAACTGAAAAGCTGAATATTTTTTTATTAGTAGTTTCTGAAACATGTTAAAATAGGATACTACCTCTAACTAACTTCCCATAGCTTCCTATAGCTGCTGTCATTTACAACACACTTTTATTACAGGATTTCAAGACTCATGTCATTCGTGCAAAAAATTATCGTGAATACCATATGGAACACCTCATCAACTGGAAGAGACAATAGTCTCTAAATATTGTGTTGTGTTCCATAACAGTTTTTAGGAAGAAAATTAAAGAATGCTTTTTTTAAAGTCAGAAAGACTTAATATAACTTATAAATTAAATTTATCATTCCATTTCAAGACTATTAATGCTCTGGTTCTATTATTTAAAAATCCAGTTCAGAGGAATTTTGTAACAGGGTCCACATGATCTGGACATTGTCTCAAGACAAAACCTGTACTGTTGTTATTTTGTATACAAAGACTCCTGACAGTGGTGTCATTTTCTTACAAAATAACTCCGAGATATTCAGGGTGGAGGAGATGTCCACTTTTGTCTTTCTGAATTTCCCGTAGTTTTGGCCAATGTGAGATTTAGTTATTCAGTAGATACATAATGAATATTTACTCTATCTAGCTTTGTGCTAGGTGCTGTAGACTCAGTCACAGTCCCGTTCTTGGTGGAACCTAACATTTGTTCTTGCGACATTGTTTTATGGTTTTTTGCTGCAGACTTACCTGGTTAGTAGTATTTTTGTTATAGAGTTGCTTTCTCTATACAAAAATTGAATTGTATAATTGAGTCTTCTCAGATAGAAATTACTTTAATTATATGCTAGAGTGTAAGATTCTTCCGTGACTGAAGAAAAAAAAAGGAACGTCATAGTCATCATCAATCATCCATTAATGTTTACTGAAAGTCCACTGGATGAGTGATACCCTCACAGGTGTTGAACTTAGAACTGACTCACCACCACCTACCTTGTCATGATGTTCCAGTTACAGAAGAGTTGATGTTATACTGTGTATGTGACTCTTTGGCCTTTTAGAGCTTTTGAACCACCACAGATTGCAAATGGTTTTAATGCAGAAAGGTTTCTTGTTAAAGTCCCTACATGCTATGAAGTTTGTGTATTAACAGACTGCTTTTCCTGTTGACTTGTAGCAGTGAAGTCCAAGCTAGCGGTGACTGCCAGCATCCATGTGTACAGCATCCAGAAAGCCATGCTAAAGGACAGTGGGCCTCTGTTCAATACGGACTATGACATCCTTAAAAGCAACTTGCAGAACTGCAGCAAGTGAGCTCCTTAATGTTCCTTGTGGGCTTCTTTACGAATTGATTTTGTAAGATGTTTACACAGTGGCTGCCTCTTAAGAGCAAATGCCAAGTCTAGTAAAACCCCATTTATCTTGCAGTAAGACACATGCCTGGTTTTATTAGTACATCATAAGGTGAAAAATAGCAGCCACAACCCATACTGAAAATCCCAGTGGACTCCCCATAAATTTATTTCTCATGTATTTATCCTGTCACCACCACCCGAAATGTTTGTTGTGCCCCCTCATTACTCCCTTACCCCAGTCTCTGCTTGTCTAAATCCTACCCATTTTTCAAGAACCAGTTCAGATGTCCTTCAAGAACTGTTTCTGATTTGTTATCCCTCTGTCTTCTGTCCAAAAGCATTTGATCTTCCACAGCCAGGCTCAGATCTTGTTCATCTTTTGTATCCTTTATATCATCTTCAGTGAGGTCGTGGACTGTAATGCACAGGTTTGTGTTGTGACTTTGCTGCTTAATAGCCTGGTGGTTTTGGACAAATCACTTAAGTTCTTTTGAGCTTTGGCTTTTTCATTTTTAAATTAGATGTAATAATGCCTGCTTTGTGGGGTTGTATTGAAGGTTCAAGTCAGTTCCCCATACATATTAAGCACTGACTACTTTGACAGGTACAAAGGAGATAATTTTAATTCATTCCACAAAGATGCTATATGGCCCAACTTATGGAACTGATAGTCCTAAGGGAGTATAATATAGTGTGACAGTGCTCTAACAGGAGTAATACTGTGGGAGAATATATGGGGAAGCACTCATTCCCAACTTGTGAGTGAGGAGGCAAAAGAAAGAAGGCTTCCTGGAGGTGTGGCAGCTAAGCTGAGGCCTGAAGACTTGAGTTGTAGTAGCCAATCAAAGGAGAAGTAGCAAAGTAAAGACAGAGCTGCGAGAAAACCTGGTGCTGTGTGAGACCATAGTCGTTTTCTATGGCAGGAACTTAGAGTGAGAGGTAGAATATTATGAGATATAAGACAGAAGTAGGTGTCAGATTATATGCTTTGACCACGAGGTTAAGGAGTTTAGACTTTATTCTGAGGGCACTAGGGAGCTACTGAAGATGTTGAAGCAAATGGGTGAAATGATCAAAATTGCATTACAGAAATATGACGTGGGGGCACTGGGGTGGCGCAGTTGGTTAAGCATCTGACTCTTGATTTTAGCTCAGGTGATCTCAGGGTCATGGGATTAAACCCTGTGTTGGCCACTGTGCTCAGCAGGGAGTTTGCTTGAGATTCTCGCTCCCTCTCCACCTCACTGTGTTCGTGCATGTGCATGTGCTCTCACTCTTTAAATGAATAAATAAATAAAATCTTAAAAAAAAAAAAAAAAGATCCCTTGGCTGCAATGATGAACATAGATCAGAAGGGAATGAATAATTTGGAGACAAAGCCATCAGAGAGAAGAAATGTAGTGATTCAGGGTGGAGAAGAGTTACCTGAAGTATCGTAGTGATGTTGGAGATGAAGCAGTATGAGAGTTAAGAGTCATGCTCTCAAAACCTGGATTTTGTAATGCTTGGGGACCAGGTGTGTGTGTGTGTGTGTGTGTGTGTGTGTGTGTATGGGGGCGGTATTCATGGTGTTCAGGATGATGGCCATGTGTCTGGATGGGTGATGGTGTCTTCACTAAGAAAGGGAATATGTGGGAAGGCGTAGACTTGGGAAGAGAACAAAAAACGTTAAATTGGGTTTGGACATGTTGAGTTTGTGAAAACTGTGGGGAGTCCAAGTGGCGATGTCCATGCAGTAGTGTAGAGTCAAGGAGAGAAATCTAGCTTGAAATTAGAAATTTTGGCATCAGAGAAAATAGCTAATTAATTGAACCACAGCAGTAGATATAGTCATGCAGAGAGAATGTATAGAATGAAAGAGGGCAGAAAGTCAAACTCTAGGCCACAATTACTAGCTGTATAACCTTGAGCAAATTACTTAATCTCCGTGTCTCAGTTTCCTCCTCAATAGAGCAATGCTAACAGTGGTTCTAACCTCAAAGGGTTGTCAAGGAATAAATGAATGAATATATATAAAACACTTCAAATGGTGCTTGGCACATAGTAAGCACTATTTAAATGATAGCCATTTTTCAAGGGATGGGCAAGAGAAGCGGAGCCTAAATGGGAGCAACCAGGGATGAGAGGAAAATCACGAGTATATGGGGTTCTAAAAGCTAAGGAAAGAATTTCAAGGAGGGACAGATTGACAATGTCATACCTTGCTGAGAAGCTGAGTAAAACAGGAACTGAAAAGTGTCCATTGGATTTAGTGATGACCTTGGTAAGAGGGTTTTCAGTGGATTGACCAGATTCTGGTCAGCTGAGGAAATGGGAGCATGAGAAAGTGAGACAGCAAATATGAACAACTCCTTCCAGGAAATTTGACTGTAAAATGGAGGAAAAAGAGAGGTAGCTAAGAAGGAATTGAGACTAAGGGAGGATCTACACATTTTTAAAGTTGAGAGTGCCTTGAACTTGTACTATTAGGAAAGAGCCATGAAAGAAGAAATGGTTGAGGCTACTGGAGAAGATGGGATAACTGATAGAACCAGGTTCTTGAGGAGAAATAGATATAGACTTGCCAGTAGTTTCTGGAAGTTCCATGAGAATAGGGATTGTGTCTATTTTGTACCAAAATGGTACCTAGCAAATGGTAAGCATTCAATAAGTAATTGTTGAGTGAATTAATGGTAGATAATAGCTCTTTTATTCTATAGCTCAAAACCTTAAGTATAATAAGCATACAAATATTTATTAAATAAATAAATGTAATTACATAGCTAAAGAGTAATGATTTATATTTATAAGTGGTGTTTTTAGGGAAGGATCACAAGAAAAGATGAATACCCAGATGTGTTTATGTAAATTATATTTTAAATTCCAAAAAATAACCAGTATTAAAATATAGTTATGGCATGTGAAGCTTTAAAAATCAGTTCTTCTGTTGTATCTAATAAGCAAACAGGAATAAAGGTAACTCAAAAGTTCAAAATGAAATTTCCTCAGAGACCACTAAAGTAAACATGGCAAGTAGAAATGTGGCAGTAGGAAGCACTTTAATGAAACTTTACTTAAATACTTAAAGTATCTTGGGTGGAAATGTGAAGAATTTACTCCAATAAAAAAGTTTGTGTTTGGTCCTGAGAATTATGGGCCAACTGAGATCTGACTCATTGTTTCGTGTGTTTTAAGAAGCGCTATGACAGGAAGAAAATTGAAATTTTAGGACCGAGCAGATTCTTCTCTCTTCGGACATGTTCCCAGCCTAACTTGGTCTCTTCCTTATTGCCAGTTTCTGGTCCTGACCCTAAGGTGTGGAATGTAGACCAAATGGAGAAAGAGTTGTCTGAGGGCCAACTTTAGATGTTGACAATGAAATAAGACATTGCTCTTTTCCTTGTACATAGAAGTACTGCAAGGCTAGAGAGAAAGACCAGTGGGTGAAAGGAAATTATCTCTGTTATTAACTCTGATGCACAAAATATTTGTGGTAGTGTGGGGTTTTCTGAAATGGGACTGTAGTAAATCAGTTGAAGATTTTTGAAGCTATACACTCTACCTTTGGGACTGTTCAGTCTAAAGTTACTTCTGAAATTAAATAATTTATCAGTGACTTTTTTCTTACACTAGTTACTCCAGCAGTTAATCTTGAAGTTTTGCCTGGTTGATCTCCTACGCGATCCTATGCGATTACTCTCACCACATTGTTTCTTTCTTAACCTCCATCTTCTCCCACCCCAAGTTGAAGTGATACATTGAAGAAGAGAGAGAAACCAGAGGTCTCATTTCCAGAATCTTCAGTTATCATTCTTTCACTAGTATTTCTATGTGCCAGGTATTGTACTGCGTACCTAAAATACAAAAGATGAATAATGCCCTTTGCTACATCCAAGGAGCTCTCACCAACCCCCAGTAAGCTAAAGACTGGGGGAAATCAAATGGTGTTCTTTTTTAGAAAAGTGGGGGAACTTTGCTGTAAGCACAACTGTGATTTGTGTGAAACAGGCGCATCTGTGATGATTATAGAAAAAGAGATGGGGGTGCCTGGATAGCTCAGTGGGTTAAGGCCTCTGCCTTTGGCTCCTCAGGTCATGATTCCAGGGTCCTGGGATCAAGCCCCACATCTGGCTCTCTGCTCAGCAGAGAACCTGTTTCCTCCTCTCTCTCTCTCTCTCTGCCTACTTGTGATCCCTGTCTGTCAAATGAATAAATAAATCTTTAAAAAAAAAAAAAAAAGAGATGAATGTTCCCTTTGATATACCATGCATACTGTGCCAAGTTTCTTCACTTGGTTTGGAGCATACTTGTCTGGTGCTGTTAGTTGGTATTATTAGAAATTATGAACAAATGACAGTGAAGGACCACCAGTCATAGGAGCCAGTGGCTCTGTTCCCAGCTTCTTCCTTGTTTCAAAGCATGATCCACTCTGGCCAGGAGAGTTGCCAGGAAATTTGTTAATATTTAAAGCTCATAATTTTGGTCCAGTCAATATTTATTGCATATGTAGTCCTATAAGTTGAAGGTCTTTAAAAACAAGAGGTAACCCTTTGGTTTCCCAAGGGTTAGTGAAATTACTAATCTTTTGTTATTTTCTGGTGTATTCTTATTGTTTTGAATTTAAAAGCTTTATTCAAAAAAGTAAAGATATTCAATATGGTATGGAGGAAGACATCAGATTCCAGTCCCAGTTCTGTTACTGACTATATGTATAATCTAGGGCAAGTCCCTCACTGTCTCTCCAATACTTGTTTTGTATCTAAATGAACGTTTTGCACAATATAATTTCTAATATCTATGTTAGTTGTAAAATGTTCTAATTTAATACTATTAGACTTAGAACGTAACATGTGGAAAGGAGCAAGACTTTGAAATTAATGTAATATTTGTGACCTCAGGTTTAGTGCCATACACTGTGCAGCTGCAGTCCCCAGAGCTGCTGTTGAATCCTCGTCCTCTGAAAAGTTTGAGCAGTCCAATCTTCAAGTATCAAGTGAGACACCAGCCAATAATGAGTTGACAACCAATGGTCACAGTCCACCTACCTCCAAACAGATTTTCCAGCAGCCCAAAGGGATAATGGGTATGTTTGCCTCTAAAGCTGCTTCTAAAACTCAAGATGCCAACAAGGAAACCAAAACAGAGACTAAAGAGATAACAAATGTAAGTCTTTAAAGATATGTCTTTATTGGGGCGCCTGGGTGGCTCAGTGGGTTAAAGCCTCTGCTTTCAGCTCAGGTCATGATCCCAGGGTCCTGAGATCGAGCCCTGCATTGGGCTCTCTGCTCAGCAGGGAGCCTGCTTCCTTGTCTCTCTCTGCCTGCCTCTCTGCCTACTTGTGATCTCTGTCTGTAAAATAAATAAAATCTTTAAAAAAAAGTAAAGATACGTCTTTATAGCTTAGAATGGGTAACTGGAAAAGCATTATAGTTCCAGTGGTAGCAGTTTAATCACTTTTATATAAAGTTTATTATATACATCAGGTTCTGATGTATATAATATGTTCTATTTTTTCTCCTTTAGTTTGAATCCTTTAATTCTTGATATTCTCATCTCAAATAGTCCTTTTTCTTTCGATAATGCTTCTCACCAAGCCTTGGATTCTTCTGTAAAATGGCCCTGTATACATTACAAGATGGTTGTGCAAGCCAAATAATGCCTGTGAGAACACCTGAAAATTACAGAGTTTAAGGAATTTTATATTAGCAATACGTCATTTTGGGAATATCTTATATTCTGACCTTTGCCTTCTAGTCCTTTCTTCTTAGTATATTTAACATTCTCGTTCTGTTTTATGAATTTTTGTTTTTTTCTTTAGCTGCTTCCCTTCGTTTTTTATTATTCACTCATCTTAAGTAACTTAAGTGCATTCACTTGAGAAAAGTCTCATTAAAACAGTATTTAAAAATACTCCAGAAAGGCACAATTATTGTTTTTTTTTTTTTTTTGTTATTACCTTCATTGTGATTTTACAGCTTCCACTTTGGGAAAGGAGAGGGGATTAGAAGGAAAACACTAACATTATGGAACTACTGTGTGCCAATAGTTTGATCTCTGCTTAAATCCTCCTAACAGTCAGTGAAGGAGAGATCTCCATTTTGCATGTGGTGAAGCTGAGTGCTAGACTTATTGACGGATTTGCCTGGGTATCAGATTGCTATTCAGTGGTGCAATCAGTTTTCAAATCCACTTCTGATTATTATAAATGTAACATTTTGAAGGTTCTCCCTCCACTTCTTGTGTACCATACTGCCTCTGATCTGTTTTAATTCTATTAAACTAAGTAGTTTTAAAATATTCTTAAAAGTTTAAACACATTCATGGATAGTAAGTCTATAAGAACGATGAGCAAGTAAGCTTTGGAGATAAACATGAGGTACTCTGGTCTGGATTTGTTCTTTTATCTAATGCTGACACATTTTGGCATGATTATATAGAGACTGTGCCATCACAACAGTGTACCCTGGTATTGAAGAGATTAAGACTGCTATTCAAAGAACAGCCTTAGACACTAGAAAAAAATCATGTGTGTTTTCTGCTTTTAGGTATCTTCCACAGGCAACAAGGCACCAGGGAAAGGGAATGTGATGAGCAATTTTTTTGGAAAAGCTGCAATGAGTAAGCATGTTTTTACCTTCCTTTGATTAATACATGAATGTTCATATAATAACATATTTGAGGTGAAAGCCACCTTTTTCAGTTTTTACCCATCTGGTATATTGTACAGCCTTCCTGCATCCTAATACAAATTTTCAGTCTACTGACCAAATATTGAATGGAAGTAACCCAACTGGACCAGTGGATTTTATGGGTGAGCTGGGTTCAGTTTAGATCTTTTGTGGGATAGTTTACTACTCCTGTTTTTACTTCCTGCCTTGTAAAGAGAATTTATTATTTGTTTCACAGGGCTCTTGAAAATGGGTGACAAAATAGAAGGAGGCTGCTTGGTTATACAGTACAGTGTTGAGGTTAATATCCTAAGTGCTGGGGTCAGGTTTGTCTCATGTGACCATTATTAATTATTACCCCTGTCTCCCAGGGGGTTGCAAAAACAAATCTTTGACCTTCTGTAGTTATTTTTTACAGATTACTCATGATAATGAACTAGACCTCAATATGAATTAGAAGGACCCGGGGTAGTGGCCACTTAAAAATAATACTTTTTGAGAAAATAGAATCGCCTTTATTTAAAAATTTTTTTAAAATAAGGATTCTTTCATATGGAAAGAGCCAGTAGTCACATATTTTCATACTTCTCATACCAAGTACACATCCCCTGAGGGTATGTGGCATAATACCAGAAAGAATTTAGGAGCCACAGGATAATTATGGCACACTTTCTTGGAGCATCAGTTTTACAAAGATCTTGTGGGAAGGCGTTTTGTTACATGCCTATGCAAGCAAAATTAGTCAGAATTCTGCTTTCCCATGATGGTCAAATTAGTGGTTGGAGGAGGCTTTGGGGTGATAGTGTTTATTTGCCAAAAAGCTATCCCAAAAAGTTTTTGTGTTCTGAAAATAGATGGAAAATTTGATACGTTCAGGTTATTGGGAAGCACGTTGTTTTGTTGCGGGCAGAGTGCACAGGGAGGGCTCCCTACTTCTGTGAAAATAGATGGTGCTAATGTCACTGGCCTGCATGGCTGGTACTAGTCCACTGAACCGAATCAGGTTGTGTGGTTTCTTGGTGACTTTTGGGTCCACATTTTTATTTGTTTTGTTTTATTTGTTGTTTTTGGTGCATTTGAACCAGTGAATGTAAGCATTTTTATTATTTCTAAAATATATAAACTATGAATATTTGTTAGTCAAAAAAAATCAAGCTATACAGAAGTATACACTTATTTATTGATGTGTTTATTTAGGAAGTATTTATTGAGCAGCTGCTGTGTACTTGGAACTATTATGCATGATGATACAATGAAGAAAATGTAGACAAGTGAGATCACTGCCCTCATGGTCCTTACATACTACCAGAAGAGACAGACAAATAAAGAATAAAATAGTTAATTATAATTACTAGGCAGACAGTAGGCAGATAGGGAGTGGGGAAACTGGATAATATAAAAGAATTAAATATTTATCTAATAAAAAGAATGGCTTTTAAAGTTGATTTATTTAACAGATGTTTTTTTAAAGAAGAATGTTTAGAGTAAAATGATGAATATTTTTATTGTATTTGACACATGACAAGATCATTGCAATGAAAATGAAGAGTGTTGGATGAAAAGAGTTGTGGAGACTTGAAGCACTTAAAAACTTAATGCTGGGGGCGCCTGGGTGGCTCAGTGGGTTAAAGCCTCTGCCTTCGGCTCAGGTCATGATACCAGGATCCTGGGATCGAGCCCCACATCGGACTTTTTGCTCAGCAGGGAGCCTGCTTCCTCCTCCTTTCTCTCTGTCTGCCTCTCTGCCTACTTGGGATCTCTGTCTGTCAAATAAATAAATAAAATCTTAAAAAAAAAAAAAAAAAGCAAAAACCTAATGCTGAACAATAGCAAGTGTAACAATTACCCTCATACATTGCTATGGAGAATAGAAAATTATGTGCTTGTTCTAGAGACAGTATGGCAGTCTTTCAAAAAGTTAAACGATTATCCAACACTTCCATCTATTCCTGCATATCTACTCAAGTGAATTAAAACTATATGTCCACAAAAAATCTTGTACACAAATGTTCATAGCAGCATTATTCATAATAGTCAAAAAGTGGAAACAACCCAAAGGTCCATCATCTGATGAATGGATAAACAAAGTATGGTATAACCATACAATGGAATTTACTATTATTTTTTTTAAAAGATTTTATTTATTTACTAGAAGGAGAGAGATAGACCACAAGTCAGGGAGGGGCCAAGGGAAAGGGAGGAAGAGACTCCCTGCCGAGCAGGGAGGCCAATGCAGGGTTTGATCTCAGGATCCCAAGATGACAATCTGAGCTGAAGTCAGATGCTCAACTGACTGAGCTACCCAGGTGTCCCACAATAGAATATTATTGAGCCATAAAAAAGGAATCAACCTATGCTATAACATGGATGAAACTTGAAACATGGGAAATGAAAGAAGCTAGACAGGAAAGGCCACATGTTATGTAATTCTATTTATACAAGATGTCCAGAATAGGCAAATCTATCAAGACAGAATGTAGAATATTAGTAGATTAGTGTCGTGGGCTGGGTTGGGATTGGGGAGTGACTGCTAACGGGTACAGGGTTCCTTTCTTGGGGTGATGAAAATGTTCTAAAATTAGATAGCGGTGATGTTTGCACAGATGAAAACCACAGAATTTTACACTTTAAAGATTTTATTTATTTATTTGACAGACAGAGATCACAAGTAGGCAGAGAGGCAGGCAGAGAGAGTGGGGGAAGCAGGCTCCCTGCTGAGCAGAGAGCCCGATGTGGGGCTTGATCCCAGGACCCTGGGATCATGACCTGAGCTGAAGGCAGAGGCTTTAACCCACTGAGCCACTCAGGTGCCCCGAATTTTACACTTTAAATGGGTGAATTTTCTGGTATGGGAATTACCTCCTTAACAAGAACCTTAATGCTTTATATGTGAAAAAAAATTACAGCATTGGTGACAAAATTAAGAAGTCATCTGTATTTTGTAAAGGAGTTTCATATTTTCTTGAGTATAAAAAGGAGATGCTTTGGGGGCACCTGGGTGGCTCAGTGGGTTAAGCCTCTGCCTTCAGCTCAGGTCATGATCCCAGGATCCTGGGATCGAGCCCTGTATTGGGCTCTCTGCTCAGCGAGGAGCCTGCTTCCTCCTCTCTCTCTGCCTGCCTCTCTGCCTACTTGTGATCTGTCAAATAAATAAATAAGTAAATAAAATCTGGGGCGGGGGGAGGAGATGCTTTTAATAGTCAATGATACAAATGACTTGATCATTCAGATAAAAAGGAAAATATGTGATTAAATTTTCCTTAACACACGCCTGGGTGGCTCAGTTGGTTGGACGACTGCCTTCGGCTCAGGTCATGATCCCGGAGTCCCGGGATCGAGTCCCGCATCAGGCTCCCAGCTCCATGGGGAGTCTGCTTCACTCTCTGACCTTCTCCTTGCTCATGCTCTCTCTCACTGTTTCTCTATCAAATAAATAAATAAAATCTTTAAAAAAAAAATAAATAAATAAATAAATTTTCCTTAACAGTAGTCTGAAAATGTTACAGTAAACTGCCTCTTTACTGGGTAATTGGCCAATTGTAGCTGCACATGTAAATGAATTAGGAGTTCCTCAAATACTGTGAAATCAAGACAGAGTAAAAAAACTCTGGATGCTGAAGTCTGTTTGGTCACTGGTATTTTAACTAAGTTCAGTTTCCTGAAATTGGTAGACTCTTTTCTTACCCCAAGAGGGAGGTAGGAAATACTTTTTTTAAAAAATAATTTTAAAACAGTTGCTGTCAATATGATATAATTCTGTAACAAAATGCAAAATTTGCTTAAGCTTTATGGATATACATGCAACTTCAGAGAACTCACTTTCTGAGGGTCAGTTACTGACTCCAGACCCCCTGGAGAAGCATGTTTACTCTCCTATACAATTTGGTGGAAAAGTATGAGCAGTACTGATACTTGAGAACACCAGTGTTAAAAAGGCAGGAGAGAACGCCGCAATTCTCTAGTGGATTCCACCATTTAGAATTCTCAGTGAAGTCTTCGGAAAATGAAACTTAAATGGGTTGCATGTTATACTTTTATCTGTCATCTGTTCTTTCACATAATATACTTTACTTGCAAATTCTTATCCTAAGCTGTGTGTAATGACCAAGGCTAAGATATCAGTTGTTTTTTTCTACATTATAGCTGGCTTGAGCTGTTCTACAGCATATAACCAAACCCACTTATTGAAGAGCCTCAGGCTGTTTACAGCTTTCTGAGAGTATTTTGTGACTTCTCTTGGGGAAAAAAAAATTACTATATATAGCATGAAGGATATTCTTCTATAATTTCTCAGATGGCTTGGCCCATCTTGCGTGCATTTCTTAGTTCTCTGCACAGCATAGTAGTTTTTGTGTTTTTCAGATTGGTATAAGGAAAGAGGTAAGGATTTTGAGGAGTTAAACAAACTGGCTTGGGTTCAAATCCTGACTCTTACCTTTTTTTATAGATGTTACCTTGGGTAAGTCATATAACCTCACATACTAATCCCTTTTAGTCCTTTCTATAGTCTCATAAATATTACTTCAGTTTTTCTAGAGAAGACTGACTTTTAGGTAACTTACCCAGAGTAAAACAGTATAACTCAAACTTTTCTGATTCCAAAGTAGTCTTTTAATTATGTTATTAAGGGGCATCTGGCTGGCTCAGTGGGAAGGGCATGCGACTCTTGATCTTGGGATTGTGAGTTCGAGCCCCACATTTGGTGTAAAGATTACAAAAATAATTAAATTTTAAAAACCCTTTAATTATATCATTAAGATAGAAGTAGTGAGATGATAAGAGTATCCATATTTAAGTAGATAGAATATAATAGAAAATAGGATCTTGGTACAAATTTCTGTTGTCACTGTTTGTAAGCTGTGTACTCTTGGGAAACGTCTTTTATCCCTCAGACTCTTAATTTTCCCATCTAATAAATGAGTTGTATTTGCTTTTTATAAGCCATGCTTTTACTATTATTTGGCCTGTGGGCTGTGATATAATGAGGGATTAGCAAGAGGCAGAAATGAAAACAGAGCTAGAGTGGTAGTTGGAAAGGAGACATGTTCTCTGACTAGACCCTGAGTTCTGTTAGGACAGGGACTATTTTTTTTTTTTTATCCCTTTAGCCCCTGCTCCTAATAAATTATTTGGCACTTAGTAGATTGTCAGAAGAATGATAGATTAATATTGTATGATGAGGTTATATATCATCTGCTTGCTGTATTTGTAGATAAAGTCAATTTGGATTCAGAACAAGCAGTGAAAGAAGAAAAAATAGTGGAGCAACCTCCAGTGTCTGTCACTGAACCAAAGCTGGCAGCCCCTACAGGCCTGAAGAAATCCAGCAAAAAAGCAGAGCCTGTTAAGATGCAGCAGAAGGAAAAAAAAAGGTAGGAAAATTTTGTTGCCTGTGGGGGATGAGTGTCTCTGCTGGGGGTGAGAAGGTCTGTTTGGGCTTATTGACAGCTGGCGGTTTTTAGTTGAGTACTAAATCCTACTTAATGCCTTAGGGATACAGCTGTATAACCAAAATGAAGAGAGAGAGAAGTTCAGTAGCTTATCTAGTGAAAGAGAACTGTGGAATCAGCCAGTTTAGGTGATTTAGAGCCCAAAGCCAGTTTTTTGGGCCCCATCGATCTAAATTGATTATCTTTTTTTCTTTACTTCATTTGAAGTTTGTGGACATGGCATAAGTGTGCCTGATTGTGTCTGTGTGTCTGTTTTCACTTCAGATTGCCAAGCGAGGGGTTACTGTTTCCAGTCAAATTTAAGAGAAAAAGTTCTTTGTTTTCTTTTTATATCAATGAGTTTATTTTTCAAGTGGTAAAATGTAATTAGAAAAGAAAATAAAAAGCACACAAGCTGTTAAAAATGGATCCAGGAATTTGAGACACTACCTCATAGTTGGTAGGAATTAGTCTGTTGAAAGAAATTCTAAAGACACTGTCAGCACTGATAGGCCCAGAAATACTTGACTTTTGTGGCAAGGCTGGGGCTACTCTAGTAGAAAACATCAACAAAATGCTGAAGTTTCAGAGGGTCAAGGCTCTGTTCAGTGGGCCTTATCCCCAAGAATATGTGATGTGTGTGGGTTAAAATGTCCCTAGTCCATCAGTAAGACACTCATTGTTGATGGTTATAGCCAGGGATGCTTTCAATATTTCATTACCAAGTATGATGTTAACTGTATGTTTTTAGTAGATGCCCTTTACTAGATGGAGGCAATCTTTTTCTGTTCCTAGTTTCTGGAGGTTTTTTATGAATGTGTGTTGAATTTTGACAGATCCTTTTTCTTTTTTTTTTTTTTTTCTTTTTTTTTTTAAAGATTTTTTTTTTTTTTTTTTTTTTTATTTGTTAGAGAGAGAGAGAGATACAGAGTGCAAGCACAGGCAGACAGAGTGGCAGGCTAGAGGCAGAGGGAGAAGCAGGCTCCCTGCCGAGCAAGGAGCCCGATGTGGGACTCGATCCCAGGACGCTGGGATCATGACCTGAGCCGAAGGCAGCTGCTTAACCAACTGAGCCACCCAGGCGTCCCGACAGATCCTTTTTCTGCATTTATTGAGATGATCATTTGATGTTTCTGTTAATATGGTGAATTTACCTTGGTTTTTAAATGTTAAACTAACCTTGCATTCTTGGGATGAACCTCACTTTGGTCATAAGATGTTATCCTTTTTATAAATTGTTAGATTCTGTTGGCTAGTATTCTAAGGATTTTTATGCCGCTGCATCTGTGAGGGCTGTAGATCAGCCATTTTCTTTTCTGTTAATGTCTTTTTCAGATTTCAGTATCTGAGTTATGCTAACTTCATAAAATTAGTCAGGAGTTGTTTCCTTCTGTTTTCTCAGAGAGTTTGTGTAATATATGTATTATTTTTTTTTCCTTAAAGGTTTGATAAAATTCACCAGCAAATCCAAACCCAGAGTTTTCTTTGTGGAAAGGTTTATTTTATTAATTTCGATTTTTTAAATAGAGCTATTTAAATTTTCTTGTTCTCATTGGGTCAGTTTTTGTTTTATATATATAATATATATTTAAAAAAAAATTTTTTTTTTTTTTAAGATTTTATTCATTTGACAGAGGTGGGGCCAGGCAGAGGGAGAAGCAGACTCCCTGATGCAGGACTTGATCCCAGGATCCTGGGATCATAACCTGAGCCAAAGGCAGACACTTAAGTGACTGAACTCTGCAGGTGCCCCAGTTTTGGTTATATTTTTAAAGGAATTTATTTCATCTAAGTTATTGAGTTTATTGGCATAAAGTTCCTGATAATAGTCTTATTCTTTGAGTATCTATAGAATCTGTACTTATCACTACAGATTCATTCTTTCATTCCTAATATTGGTAATATGTAGTTTTGTCTTTTTTAAAATCAGACTTATAAAGGGGTTTATTAATTTTATTAATCTTTTGCCCCAAAATAACAACCTTTGGCTTTGTTAAATTTTTTTCTATTTTATTTCATTGATTTCTGCTCTTCATTAATTTTTTCTACTCATTTGGGGTTTAATTTTTTTCTCACTTGAGGTAGAAAAATAAGTTGATATTTAAAGTTATATAAGAAATAAGTTAATGAAGATTAAAAACTGTATCTCATACATATTTGAGTAGTGTGGTAGAGTATCCACAGGAGCTAACTAATGACAAGATGGAGTCTAGGTTTTTTTATTATGTCATTAGAATCACATTAAGGTCTTATGTCTATGCCTTTGCCCATATTTCCTCTTTGAAGTATTTGTTTTATTCTCTTTAATATCTTTTTCTGCCTTTTTTTATCTGATAAACTTCCACTTAGCTTTCAGTTTTCAAGTAAGAGTCTTGTCGCATAACATTTTAATTGTGCAGTCATACCTGTCATATTATCTTGTATTGGGTGGTGTTTATATCTATTTCTCCTGCCAGAGCTTCTTGAAAAATAGTATTTTTTTTCACCTTTCATCCTCAGTGTTTAGGAAAGAGCCTCTACTTAGTAGCTGCTTATTCAGTGCTTTTTGAATCATTGAAAAGTCAATAGGAAAAGTAAGAAGGAATCTGTAGGAATTTGTAATGATTCTTGATGAGCTGTTAAGTAGCTTCCAATGATCAATATAGAGAGCTAGAAAAATGTTTAATTCTGGTCACCCCATGGAGTGACTTAGTTGTGGTCAGTTAGCAGAATATCCTTAAAAAAGAACCTTTACTGGTCTACTTTGACTCTTCTATCCTCTGGAATTAAGATCATGAGTTATGAAACAAGACTGATAGTAGCATATAAATACTTTCATTTTTATTTTGTGTAACATGCTTAAATTATTCCTGGATGCCAACAGGGGGAAGCGAGTGGAGTTATCTGATGATGAGACAAAAGAAACTGAAAATATGAAGAAAAAGAGGAGACGAATCAAACTTCCTGAGTCTGATAGCAGTGAAGATGAAGGTGGGCATTGCTGTTAATTTTTGGCTAGTGGGATTGTCTCAGGCTGCTGTAACAAAAATATCATACACTCGATGGCTTAAACAAGACAGATTTGTTTCTCACAGTTGTGAAGACTGAGAAGTTCAAAATTAAGGCACTGTCTGATGTGCGTGGTTCCTGGTGGGAGCTCTCCTCCTAATTTGTAGGATACCTTCTTATTCTCGCGTGGTAGAGAGAGAAATCGTCTCTCTTGTGTTTTGTATAAGGACAATAATCTCATTCCATTAACTACCTCCCAGAGGCCTCACCTCCAGATACCATCACATTAGGGATTAGAGCTTCAGCATATGAATTTTGGGGGAACACAGATATTTAGTCAGTAACATAGGCCAATTCTTACTATGCTTAAGGAGTTAGTTAAAAAGTAATTTATCACAGGTCACAATGACAATAGCAATCCTAGTGTTAAGAGACATAGCACCACCTAAAGTCTGCTTCAACCTTTTGACGAGAACCATCATTTTCTGGTAATATGCCAAAATAAACATAAAAGAAAAAGAATAAGGGTTATTATTATATATATTATCAAAGAGCTTCTCTTTTTTAAAAATGAAGTGGTGATATTCCTTTGGCTACCTTCATGTGACTCTTTTAAAATGGGTAATATTGTAGGCATCAAGGCTGTTGGTGGCATGGTGGTATTCCACACCACGTAAATAAAGCCATGCCAAGATTAAGAATCTATAGTGTCATTGTTGAAAGGGATTGATGCCATAGACCCTTTCAGTTTTAGGCTGTGGGCACTGTTGTGAGATCAACAGAGTAAGGGCAAGATTCTTTTTTTTTTTTTTTAACCCGCTGAGCCCCCCAGGTGCCCCAAGGGCAAAATTAATGTGCCTCTTCAAAAATATCAGATACTCTAAGAGGCAAAATCTCTTCCCAAAGAGTGTAAATGTGTAAATGAAGGTGTAGAGAAAGAGGAGGCTGTTAAAGAGAAAGATGCCTTGGATGAACTCACATACCAGATGACTTCTACCCTGTTTTGAGAATAGTGGTGAAAAGCTTGGATTTTCAAAATCAGTTCTCCATGAATTTTTGCCATACTGAGTAAAAAACATTTTGAGGGGGCTAGGGAGATACAGTCGAAAGGAATTCAGCATCAAGTGAAGGTATAAAGACAAACAGACGGATGCTAGAAGAGATTAAAGGAGAATAACAAAGAAAAAGGAATCTATTCTGCTGTTGAAGGACAAAATAAACTTGTTAGACTCTACTCTTATCTGAAAATGCTATAAGAAGAACTGAAAATGACAACAGAGGTTTCCCCAAAACAACTCAGCAACTGTACATGTACAATTGAGTGAAAAGGCAAATTATGTAAACAGATGATTGTAATGTAAAAGAAATGAACAGACCCAGAAAATTGTAGAAGGAAATTAAATCTGTCTATGATAGAGGCACATCTTTGACTCTTCCATGGATTTAGATCCTAACAGCCAGGCTTACTTACGTTGGAATTTGTGGCCTCTGATACCCCATGAGAGGTATAGTGCCCACCAGAGCTGTGGTTTTTTTAGTGACTCTGGAGTGGGTAGGGATAGGGCATTGTGAGCATCCTAGAGGGGTAGTTGCTGTATACTCATTCCATGTCATGTATCAAAATGTTTTGACCAAGACTACTGAAAGGAGGATACCCAAGCATGTAGATGAAACAAGAACCATTAAGGAACGTTCTGACCAGTAAAGAATTGAGAAATAGAGGCAACTCCATGCAGACACTTGGGAAAATAATTAGGATATAACAGGAATATGTGCTAATTGGATTAGTCTTCCATATTTCCAAGCAGGAAAGGACTTGGGGAAGATTCTGAAAGAGGCTTTCAAGCCATTAGCCTAATGTACTTTGAAAAGGTAAACTCGATAGTCTAGTGAAGGAGTCCGCTCTAAGTCAAGGAATTACTGTGGTTGATTGAGCACTTGTTACATATTTTTTTTTTAATTTTTTTTTTTTAAAGATTTTATTTATTTATCAGAGAGAGGGGGGGAGAGAGCAAGCACAGGCAGACAGAATGGCAGGCAGAGGCAGAGGGAGAAGCAGGCTCCCTGCCGAGCAAGGAGCCTGATGTGGGACTCGATCCCAGAACGCTGGGATCATGACCTGAGCCGAAGGCAGCTGCTTAACCAACTGAGCCACCCAGGTGTCCCACTTGTTACATATTTTTGAAATATTCTCTGTAGTTCTGATCCTTATCCCACAAAAGCAATACTTGTGGGTGATTAGAAATATGAGTGGGGTTATTAGTTGGAAAGAAGCGAAAAGAAATGTGAAAAGAGGACAACCTATAGTAATGGATAATATAGATGACAGGCTTTCAGATTTTTTACCTAGTAAAAATAATATTTAGCATCTGACTAAATTTATAAACCTTTTCCTTTTTATTCCTGAATGTTTTCTTTGTCTCAAAGCCAATGAGCTTTAATTTAAACCTTCACAGCGTCTCTAACCTATTACCATTTTATTACCAATATAGGTTATTCAGGATGCTGCCTTTTGCTGGAAATTAGCAGATGAGCAACAGGAGTGGAGGAAATGGCAGGGACTTTGGAGTCAAACAGATATGAATATAAATCTTACCTCTGCCACTTACTGTGCGACTTTAGGCAGATTGTTTAATTTCTCCACTTCTTTGTTTCTCCATCTCTAAATTGGGGATGTTATCACACACTGTGTAGGTTTTTTTATGAACATCAAATAAGACATATTAACAGTGCCAGGACAGTGCTTAACATAGCAGCTTTCCTTATTATTCACCCTCCGTTTGTTATAGAGGTGTTCAATAAGTGTTTAACAGTAGTAAATCTCTTCTCAGAAAATTCTGTTCAACTTCATATCTTTAAATCTCTACTCAAGGGACTTTTCCTTTGTTTCTCTTCCTGGCAGAGGCTTGAGCATATTCAGCAGGTCTGCATACTCTGTCAAGCAAGAAAAGGCCAGACCCAGAAAGAAATCACATTAAGAGTAATGTCTACATTGCTAGGAAGAAATAGTTTTAATTGATATGTTTGAGTTTTTGCTAACATTTTCAGTTTTCGCAAATTGCTTATGGAGAATGTTAAGGAAATGACACCCTCCTCTTTTTAGGTTAAGATAGGTAGTTTAAAAAATTTCCTAGGAAGCTATGAATGATTTCCAGAATTTCTAATTACCTATCTCTGCCATAGAACTCTGTGATTAAACAGTGGTTACATTGCTGGATCCCTGAAATTAGTTTTACCACAGTTCTTATTCTGCACCAACAAAGGTTGTTTTCCTGGGATAATGTTACATTTTACTGTTTGAGTGTCTTTTATCTGAAGAGCTGCAAAGTCATTACAGATAGATTTAAAATACACCAGTGTAAGGGTGCCTGGGTGGCTCAGTTGTTAAGCATCTGCCTTTGGCTCCTGTCATGATCCCAGGGTCCTGGGATCAAGCCCTGCATTGGGCTCCCTGCTTCACGGGGGGCCTGCTTCTCCTTCTCTCACTCCCTCTGCTATGTTCCTTCTCTACCTGTGTCTCTCTGTCTGTCAAATAAATAAATAAAAATAATTTAAAAAAATAAAATACACCAATGTATGAAACGTTGCTTATGCTTGTGTCACTAAAAATAAATCAAGGGAGAATGCTTGCCTTGATAGTAAAGACTAAAGTACGGAGACATGGATTCTAGCATATGAATGTGGGCAGATTTTTTAAAAACAAATAATAGGAGGGGCACCTGGTTGGCTCAGTGGGTTAAAGCCTCTGCTTCGGCTCAGGTCATGATCTCAGAGTCCTGGGATTGAGTTCTGCATCGGGCTCTCCGCTCAGCGGGAAGCCTGCTTCTCTTCCCCTCTCTCTCTGCCTGCCTCTCTGCCTACTTGTGATCTCTGTCAAATAAATAAATAAAATCTTTAAAAAATAATAATAAAACAAATAATAGGAATAGGGATTTTGTGGGATTATTATGAGTGAATGATTAATGTTTGTAAAGTCCAGAAAATTCTAGTTGTTTTCTCTATCCTTCCTTTCTTAAGATATTTTCCTTAAAACATTTTTTTTTAAGATTTTATTTATTTATTTGACAGAGAGATCACAGTAGACAGAGAAGCAGGCAGAGAGAGAGAGAGAGGGAAGCAGGCTTCTTGCTGAGCAGAGAGCCCAATGCGGGACTTGATCCCAGGACCCTGAGATCATGACCTGAGCCGAAGGCAGCGGCTTAACCCACTGAGCCACCCAGGTGCCCCTCCTTAAAACATTTTTTAAAATAAAGTGATACACGATTTGAAAAACCAGATAAAATAGAAGTTTTGTAATATATAGTAACCTCTCCTGTCTGACTCATCTACTTGACTGATGCTTCTCTTGTCAACTTTCTCCCATCTGCCTTCCATCTTTGGGGGATTTGCGGAAAATTCTTATTCATTACAAGTTCTTGGCTTGCTCCCTTTTCTTTTCTCTTCCCTGGTATGGTGGGGGTGGAGGGGCAGGTTTACAGCATTTCATTCCTTTGTCATCATTGTAATCATTCTCTTTGGGGAGATGTGGAAGGGAGAGGGAGGCATATGCTCACTCTTCCTTGACCTAGAAGCTGCTCAGCCCAAATGTAGTTCAGAAAATGATTGTTTTCCTTTATTAAAAAAAACACTGTTGGGGCACCTGGGTGGCTCAGTGGGTTAAAGCCTCTGCCTTCAGCTCAGGTCATGATCTCAGGGTCCTGGGATCAAGCCCTGCATCAGGCTCTCTGCTCAGCAGGGAGCCTGTTTCCTCCTCTCTCTCTGCCTGCCTCTTTGTGATCTCTGTCAAATAAATTTTTAAAAAAATACTGTTATTTGTGTTCAGTGCCAGGGAAATTGTGATGTCTCTGCCTTCTCTGGAGGTTAGAGTCGGGGTGTAGGGTGGGGGGGATCTAGGTAAACAATTCCATACAGTGCAGTGAGAGGGGTCTTAGAGGATGGTACTAGGATTAAATGTTTTAATGGTTGCCAAAGTGGAAATAGGATTAAAACTCTTAAATTTATTACTGTGAGTACTCAAAATTCCTTTTGTTTGGCTTTCTTGCTGTGTAAAGCTTCCTCCTGCCTGTGAAAAACACGTGACACAGCTTTCTTAGTTGCTATACCTTCAGAAAAATGAGAGCCTGGTTCTGTGGTTTGACTTTTGCTTACTTGAGCTCCTGTTATGTTCTAGCCTCCCAGAGCTGGGTTACTGGCTGGACTACTTTCCTCATGTTTCTGACTCTTATTTCCCAGACTTATAAAGTTTTGGGGCCCATTTCATACTGAAGTGTATAATTTATTGTTTCGTTCTGGCTCTTGTTTTGCTTCACCTCTTTAGGTCATTTGGCCTTCAACCCTCCACTGTCATAATTTTTAACACTGACCTAATCAGTTGGGAGAATTTCAGATCCAAGACTTGTGCTAAGAATTTGAATACAGCCAGGAGGTTCAGGGAGCAGGTGAGGCTAAGCAGCTATCCAGTCTTTTTACCAGCAATTTCTTTGTGATGATTAAGCAATAGGTCAGCTGAGGATTTTCACTTCCTCCCTCATGAGCCTTATACAAGACCACTGTTTCTGGGATTGTTCAGGAATGATGAGATCCCTCTGGTGATTCTCTCTTCTTGGGTGATTCCACTTCCAGAGCAATATTGCTTTCCCAAAAGTATTCTTTCCTGCTAATCTCACTGTAGTGAAACAAACCTCATCAATAGGCGATCACTAGAAATAGCAGCCCTGTACAATACTGAGCAAGTCTTAGTTGTTAGAGCTATAATTGTGACTGTTTCAAGGTAGTTTTTCCTTCAGTTTATGCTCTTAAGGTCAGCTGGAAAATTACAGTCTAACAAACATCTATAGGTGATTGCAGATAATCCTTACATCACAGTCACAAAAATTCTGGCATGGAACATTTGCTATAATCTGAGAATTATATCCACTTAATCTTAAAAGAAAATGTCTGCCCTGAAAGCTGAGGCAACACAGGATAGTTGGACTCGTAAGGCTGTGGCATCAGACTGACTGGGGTCGAAAGCTTCCTGTTTCAGTTGTAAGCTCCATGACCTTGGCAAGCTCATTAACCTCTTTTTACTCAACTGTAATGCGTGAATAATAATATTTGTCTCTTAGCGTTGTTGTGAGTATAAAGGAAACAATTATAAGTGGAATGAATACGTGACACATGGTGGATGATCAGTAGATATATATATTTTTTTAAGATTTTTAATTTATTTATTTTGACAGAGATCACAAGTAGAGAGAGAGAGACAGGTGGGGGGGGGGTGGGCAGAAGCAGGCTCCCCACTGAGCAGGGAGCCCGATGCGTGGCTCGATCCCAGGACTCTGGGATCATAACCTGAGCCGAAGGCAGAGGCTCAACCCACTGAGCCACCCAGGCATCCCTGATCAGTAGATATTTATAAAACAACTTTATATCCTGACTTTCCTGTCAAATAAAAGGTTTAGCTAAGGTGATCTCTAAGGTATATTCCAGCTTTAATAATTCTTAATTCTTGGGGCGCCTGGGTGGCTCAGTGGGTTAAAGCCTCTGCCTTCGGCTCAGGTCATGATCTCAGGGTCCTGGGTTCGAGCCCCGCATCGGTCTCTCTGCTCAGTGGGGAGCTTGCTTCTTCCTCTCTCTGCCTGCCTCTCTGACTACTTGTGATCTGTCTCTGTCAAGTAAATAAATAAAATCTTTAAAAATAATAATAATAATAATTCTTAATTCTTGGGGCAGCTGGGTGGCTCTGTCATTAAGTGTCTGCCTTCAGCTCAGGTCATGATCCCAGGGTTCTGAGATCAAGCCCCACATTGGCTCCCTGCTCAGTGGGAAGCCTGCTTCTCCCTCTCCCACTCCCCCTTCTTGTGTTCCTTCTCTCACTGTCTCTGTCTCTCTGTCAAATAAATAAATAAAATCTTTAAAAAAATTATTTGCTTTTTCTTCGTATAAAATTAAGAAAATGTGTATTTTTTTAAAGATTTATCTATCTATTTGAGAGAGAGAAGGAGGCAGAGAGTGATCAGAGGAAGGGGCAGAGTGAGAGGATCTGTAAGCAGACTCCCCACTGAGCACAGAGCCTGACACAGGGCTTGATCCCACAACCCTCAGATCAGGACCTGAACTGAAAACAAGAGTTGGACACTGAACCAACTGAGCCACCTACGCACCCCAAGAAAATGTATATTTTAAAGATATTTAACTGCAGAGCCTGTGGTTGTCATGAATTACTGCTTGCAAAATGTCCTGTGTTGGACACGAAAGTTTAAAAAGCCACTGGAGGGATGCCTGGGTGGCTCAGATGGTTAAGCGGCCGCCTTCAGCTTGGGTCATGATCCCAGCGTCCTGGGATCGAGTCCCACATCGGGCTCCCTGCTCAGCAGGGAACCTACTTCTCCCTCTGCCTCTGCCTGCCACTCTGTCTGCCTGTGCTCACTCTCTCTGACAAATAAATAAATAAAATCTTTAAAAAAAATAAATAAAAAGCCACTGGAGAGGGCGTTGTACCAGATAGTGCCACAATTCTCTTATCTAAGCTTGTTTCATTATTTCAGTCATACCAGACTCTCCTGGGGATTATGAAGCTGAGTCACCATCCCCACCTCCTCCTCCTCCTTCTCCACCTCCTGAACCAGTACCGAAGACTGAACCAGAACCTCCTTCTGTCAAGGTAAAGCTTTACTGGGACAGTTGCCTTTCCATCTGTCCTCTATCTCCCAAGGACCTGAAACTCCTGTGCTGAATCGGTTGCTGCTGTACAGTTCACAGATACCAGTAGATGGCTCTTGTCTCATTTTGCTCTCCTGTAGTTACTACAGACTGGGCATTCCCTGTCCTCACCTGAAGCGAGAGTTCAGTGATAGGCGTAAAGTCTTAGGAAGGTTGCTGAGGTCAGGCCTGGGAGTAGTTTTATTTTTCTGACCTGTAGCATCAAGGCTGCTGTGCTACCTTACTTCTGTTGGAATTGCACCAAATAAGGTGTTGCCTGCATCAGAGCAAACTGTGGAAAAATAGAGTAGAACAAACAATTATACACATTTGTTGCTCTTCAGAAACTCTTCTGGGAAAGTGCAAGGTGAGAAAAGCTGGCAACAAATGGGGAAATACAGTTTTGAATGATCTTCAGCTGCACCTTGTCTACATCTATCTGTGTAAATAATGAAGAGTTGAGGAGAAGGATGCTAACAAGTTTTTTTCCCCTTTATGACTTTAGTTTTCCTTAATCCATTATATTAAGACTGTCATTTAAATTTTGCACTAATTTTTTCATTAGCTAAGGAGAAAATGGTTGAAAGACCAGTAGAGATAAAAGGACATTGGTATTAGTAATACCTGTGTGAGACTAAATTAGATGGGGGCAGTGTTGCAGTGTCAAGTCTAAAAAAAAAAACAAGTATTGGGGCACCTGGATGGCTCAGTTGGTTGAGTGTCGGGGTCCAGGGTCCTGGGCTTGAGCCCAACATCAGGCCCCCTGCTCAGCAGGGAATCTGCTGCTCCCTCTCTCTCTGCCCTTCTCTCCTTTCCTCCATCTCGTGCTCTTTTGCGCTGTCTCTCTCAAATAAATAAGTAAACCTTTAAAATATAAAATAGCAAGTTTCCCCAGCAAATGGGGATGCCATGGAAACATCTCATCTGGTTTTTGGGGCCTTCCCTTTGTGCTCCCACAATGTCTGCCACAGCCCCTCCGTTAAAGGCCTTGTAACCACATTGGATTGCAGTGGTCTGTTTTCCTTGTCTCTCATCTTGACTAAGGTCCTTGTCCTATTGGGTCTTTCTAACCATGGTGCCTGCACTACTCCAAAAAGTTTGTTGACTGAATGAACACAGTTCTTAGCTGAATGTGCTTTTTATCTCATAAACAACTTGCATATACAAGAACGTAACTTGTCTGTGTGGTAGGACTGGTCTCTAAAAGGAAGTGGGTAGAGTTCCTCCTTCAACTTTTTGTCATCATGGAATATTGGAGGGCAATTGTTGTAGAAATTTTTGTTACTTTTCTCTGTAGATTCATGGTTGTAACCTCTAATCTTTCTTGATCTTTTAGAGCTCAAGTGGAGAAAAAAGAAAACGAAAGCGGGTGCTGAAATCGAAAACCTTTGTAGATGAGGAAGGCTGCATGGGTAAGAAGCATTTTTGGCTCTAAATCTAGAATTAGAATTATTACCATAGAGAGGCTTCATAATCACTTACAGAGCAGGGCACCTCACACTTGAGTGTGCACGTGACTCACCCCCAAGTGAGACTGGGCTGCTTGTCTGGCACACACTCGGAGTAGCAGAGTGTAGAGGAGACTACAGTTAAAGTCAGATCGTGGGTGCTTGTTTGGGCCATATGCTGTAGGAACATGCTTTGAGATATTGGATGAAAGTCACATCACCTCTGGTGGGGAGTTTCTTGATCTATGGAATAGATGTAAAATACCCATTTTTATGTGGCTTTGTTAAGATACAGGTGAGGTAATATTTAAAAAACACTTTTGGGGCACCTGGGTGGCTCAGTTGGTTGAGCATCTATCTCACTCTTGATTTTGGCTCAGGTCATGATCTCCGGGTCATAAGATCAAGCCTGGCTTCAGGTTCCCTGTTTAGTGGAGACTCTGCTTGAGAGTCTTTCCCTTCTGCCCTTTCCCCTGCTTGCACTTGCTCACTCTCCATGTCTGTCTATGTCTCTCTCAAATAAATAAATAAATCTTAAAAACAACAACGACGACAACACACTTTCAAGGTGGAAACCATAATTACTAACTTAAAATGTTACAGACATTGAGAAACTTTTAGTTTTTTATAGGGGTTGTTTTACACATTTAAACAGTGGAAAAGAAGCCCCCACAGATGCTTAGACTCTGAAGAGCGTGTAAGAATCTTCATGGTATTTTGTCCCATTTGTTCTACAGAGGGGTTTGACTAATCCACATCACTTCCTTTATAAGTTGCCTGTTGGTAAGTCATGTTAGTAAAAGCACGTGCTTTCTATGGTGTCCTAGAGGGAAATGAGAATTTAGGTTTTGAATTATAGGTTGATTCCTTCAGCCATTGTTTAACCTTGCCCTCCCCTTCCACAGTTGACTCCCACTTCGGTGGGGCTTTCATGCTTGAAGCTGGAGGGGATGCTCTAGTCCTGGTGCTGCCTTTTTGTGTTTAGAAAGAGTTGCGGGCTTACGCTGCCTTCGGCTCAGGTCATGATCTCAGGGTCCTGGGATCGAGTCCCGCATCGGGCTCTCTGCTCAGCAGGGAGCCTGCTTTCTCCTCTCTCTCTCTCTCTGCCTGCCTCTCTGCCTACTTGTGATCTCTCTCTGTCAAATAAATAAATAAAATCTTAAAAAAAAAAAAAAAAAAGAGTTGCGGGCTTAGGTTTGTAAACCCCTTGTTAGTTGGATAGCCTGTAACTGTAGTTTCTCCCTTCCTGCAGCACTTGCTCTCTTAAAGAAGTATTTTTTTCCCTTTCTTGATTTTCCTTTTCTGGTTCAAACTTTTATCTTAAAAAGATTGATCATCTCTGAAGAATCCACTTTTCCTATGATATGTGGTTGTTAGAACTAGTGTGAACTCCATCTCATTGTTCCTCACCTCCCACTCTTCTGAAAAGGCCTGTGCCATTTTAATTGTAGCATATGATCGGGGAATAAAATTCCTTACATGTGGAAATTTGTCTTTTCAGTGCCAGAATTTTTTGTGAGCCTATGAATTCCAGACTTTGAGAAGGGTTGGTTTTTTGTTTTTTGTTCTGTTTTATTTGCTTTCAATCTTTTAATAGTGTACTGTTAAGCATTTTGGTTTGACTATTGATGATATATATATTTACTGTTGAAGTTCTTATTCTTTTTTTTTCTTTTAAATTTAAGAGGACAAAAGCATCACCACTAGTTTTTTCCTCCTTCTACCCCAAAAGAAAATGTCAGATATATCATTGTGAGCATTCACTGGGAGTTTGTGGCTAATTACTTATTGCTTTGTTCAAAACACAGCACTCACGTTTGGGCCAGGTATGGGATGTGGGTTTTTTGTACTCCTGTTTCCAGACAGGACTATTAAGAGCCTTGGATGCTGCAGTGAAAACTGCTCTCATAGCACTTTTTTTTTTTTTTTTAAGGTTTTTAGTGCAAGCTCAACCTAATGAATCTTGGCTCTTGTTACCAACAAAGGAGTTGTGTTTTCCTTTCTCTTTTTGGACTCTTCCAGTGTACCAGCACAGGGGGTTTGCCCGATCCTGTGCTGGATCAGAGTTGGTATGGGAGTTTTAAAAACTGGTCTTTCTCTTTCTTTGAGTTTGCTGTGGAAACTGGGGAGTTGAGCCCCTGAGATAAGTTTGGGGTAGACTTCTAGATGAGGTGGATTTCTAAGAGCAAAATATTGTTTGAGTAGAGAATAATAATTCTAATGTTGCCCATGTAAACTTGGTAGGTCAGAACAGTTGCATGTTACTCAGTTAAAATAAAGACTCTGTATTTTTTATATTGAAATCTCCTTTGTCCTGTAGTTTGAAATAACTATAGCTTTGAATATAGAAATCCTTCTTACAGCTCTCGAGGTACACCAAGTGTGCTGCTTAAGAAATTTTGTTGGTGTTGCCCTGACTGGTTTTTAACTCCCTCAAGCAGTGCATTGCACAGAACTGGCAATGAGACAACCAGTGGTTTCAGTAATGAGTATGAAATAATGAGCTAATTGATGTTGGAGTTCAATATTATAGACCTGCCATTTGAATACAAAATATAGCTTATGAAGGAGCAAGTCTTATACCACCAACTAATAGTAAGTTGTTTCTTTTTTAGATCTGCATGTGACTCTTCAGACTTTCCTAATTTGAGATATTGAGTAAATAGGAGCTCATAAGTTAGTTCCAAAAATCCAGTTACATAATGCTTTTCAATTTGCCTATGAGATGGTGGTGGTATTCAGGGATCATAATTGCTAAACTAATAGATATGCCATGGGAATTCCCTAAGTATCTTAGAGTAACATTTCTCAAACTTGCCTGAGTAGATGCATTACCTGAGGACCTTGCTAAAAATCAAATTGTGATTCAGTAAGCCCTCAGGCAGGACCTGACATTCTGCATTTCTAGTAAACTCAGGGGAGAGTCGCATGCACTCGTCTGTGGAGCACAATTGAGTAGTAAGGCCTTTGAGAACACTTAAGATATATGTTTAAAGCTTATCAGTGTTTTTAGCAAAGTGAATTCTAGGCTCTTGAAAGTAATGACAAATCCTAGGAGTTCTTGAGGAGGAACCGTTAATTATACAACCTCAATGGCATTAGATGGCTGTGGAGAAGGGATGCTCCACTGGCCACAGCCAGTTGACCTCCAGCATGGCTTTCCCATCGTAAGGGGAGAAAAATAGCATGGGCAGGTACTTGCCTAAGATTACTAGGTGCATCTGTACCTTCTGTGAGGTGGTGTTATCCCCATTTTACAGGGGAGGAAAGAGCACTGACTGTCAAAGTGTGGTCAGGAGACTAGCATTCCCTGGGAACATGTTAGAAAAGCAAATTCTCAGATCTATTCCTGATTTACTGAATCTGAAACTGGAAATTGAACAAGCCCTGCAGGGGATCCTGATGCACACCAAAAGTTTGAGAACATGTCAGTGGCAGACTAGATGGTAGAATGCAGATCTGTTTGATTCCAAAGCCACTGCCTCTGGAACAGTTTGACTAATATATTTTATTAGAAAGAACAATCAGTAATTAAGTGCTTAAAACTATTATTCGTGGTGCACCTGGGTGGCTCAGTGGATTAAGCCCCTGCCTTCGGCTTAGGTTATGATCTCAGGGTCCTGGGATCAAGCCCCACATCAGGCTCCCTGCTTAGCGGGGAGCCTGCTTCCCCCCCCCCCACCTGCCTCTCTGCCTACTTGTGATCTCTGTTGTCAAATAAATAAATTAAATCTTAAAAAAATAAAAACTATTATTGTTCTTTAATGGGAAAAATACCTTTCACTTCAATCGCTTGTACATTTATTATCGCATTAGGTTACTGTGTTCAGCGAAGAGGAGAGGTTTTCCTTTACTGTTTTTCTTCATCCTCCTGCTGCAGCTTCGAAGGCTGAGAAAGAATTTAGATGGTCATACAGCTGGTTATACAGCTGCTGCAGCTCTCTCTAGTCACAGGAGGGTGGCATTGTGCTGTTTCTCGTGTATGGTTTGTGCGCCTCAGTAATACTGAAGAGACGCTCATCAGCTCTGTGACATCGTTGTCAGAAGTTAGTGCCTGTGCCTGTCCTCTCTTCAGCTGCTTTGTACTGACTGCTCACTTTTCGAAGTTTCCATTGGGAAGAGATCAGTGAATATTATTGGTTTAAGAGAAGGCAATATATGCCTTCGGCTGATAGGAAGTTAAGAGAATTAGTAACTTTGTTTCTCATTTTATCACTGTCCTTACTTAAAACGATAAAGTTTGTCACTTGAGGCAGTTATCATCATAATGGAGACTACTACTAAGTCTTGAGTCATTCGGAACTAAGAACTGAACAGCTAAGTAATCTACATTTCTTTGTACTTAGTATATGCAGAGTGAATGATACCAGGATAGAGCTAGCCAGGAGGGTCTAACTGTAAGCCTTGTGGGACAGGATGGGGACTGGCAAATAGAGTAGAGATTAGGGCTAGGGAAACCAACAATGGAAATAGGTAGGCACTATTGGGTCAGGGAAGTGAGGATGAAGAAGTTAGTCAAAGCACGGAGGTAGAAGTAGGTGTTTGAGATATAGACAATTTCAGTGCAGAGTTTAAGAAGTTAGCTAGCATAGACCAAGGACCCAAATGCAGAATTCGGGTAATCAAATGATAGGGGCCCATTAAAAGGCATAGGACGTAGCATGACACAGTAATGTTGAAAGTTGATTCTGAGCCCCAGCTAGAGTCTATGTGAGCTCAGGATACACAGACTTCCCACTTGTGGCCAGAAGTGATCTCCCAGTGGAAGAAAGCTTCAGGACTAGGTGAGCACACCTGCTTTGATCAGAGGATCTGAGGGAACCAGAGGGAACAAGACATCTCATTCTCTCTCTCTCTCTTTTTTTTTTAAAGATTAATTAATTTATTTGACAGAGATTACAAGTAGGCAGAAGCAGACAGAGAGGGAAGCAGGCTCCCTGCTGAGCAGAGAGCCCAATGTGGGGCTCAATCCCAGGACCCTGAGACCACGACCCGAGCTGAAGGCAGAGGCCCAACCCACTGAGCCACCCAGGCACCCAACATCTCATTCTCTTAATTGTAGTGTTCTAAATGACTCGACCCATTCCTATCCCATTTTTTCCTTATTCTGCCAGTGACTGAAAAAGTCTACGAGAGTGAATCCTGCACAGATAGTGAAGAGGAGCTTAAGATGAAGACCTCCTCCATACACAGACCCTCCACTATGACTGTGAAAAAAGAACCCAAAGAAGAACGAAAGGGCCCAAAGAAAGGGACTGCTGCTCTGGGCAAAGCCAACAGACAAGTATCCATTACTGGCTTCTTCCAGAGGAAGTGAACTGCCATCTCTGTTAAGTCAGAGACATGGAGTGGTCAGAGGAGAAGACCAAGACAGACAGACTCTCACTTACTGTGTAAGTTCATCCTGTGCCTGACCTTGCCTATATCAAAAGACTTCTTCCATCCTGTGAGGTTTATACTGTTTCTGG
This sequence comes from Mustela lutreola, assembly GCF_030435805.1. NCBI lineage: Eukaryota > Metazoa > Chordata > Mammalia > Carnivora > Mustelidae > Mustela > Mustela lutreola. The sequence goes on along the minus strand of NC_081290.1, from coordinate 230,710,748 downwards.
TTTTTAACCAAAGGGAAAGCACCTGGAAGCAAGAGGCAAAAGAATATTTAAGAAGCTGTTATGTTCTAAGGACATTTTCTTAAACACAATCTTTGACCTGTTCTGGAGAAGAATCCACTCCAAAAATAAATTGGAACAGGTTTCAGAATTATCACTGAAGCCATTTAGTTGCTAATTCATTGGGCCCTACACACCCTCTGCCCTGAGCACTTACGGCTCAGGAAGTATTCCTCCGTGTTCCTTTGCATTCTGTGGACTTGTGTGGGTCTTCATTTATCCCTGAATTTTACAGGACGTGTTTACCACTCCCTCTATAATCCCTTCCCCACTACCGTACTTCTGTGTGAAGCCATTTTCTGTAAGTCTTGTAAATCTTGGTTGGACTAAAGGCTGAAACAAAAATCTCCCTATAATTCTCTAATCCTCTCTTCCTCTGTTAGAAAGTACACGGACTCCTGGCTACAGACCAGCACATTGCTGGTGTTCTCCCCCTTTCACAAAAGCTCTCTGGACCTTCACTTGCAATTAGTAAGTAGGGGAAAGCCTCAGGCAGAGCACAAATAGAAATATAATGTTTGACTCCACCAGAAATGACTTAGTGTCCACCCTGATGGCAGCGGAGGCCTCGCCATGTTGCTGACACACAGCGCGCTTTACACTTCTTTTGAGCTTTGTCTCCTCCCTGCTCCCAATCTCAGTACCTGGAGAGTGAACGCCAGCCAATGAAATGGAGGCTAAGAAGAGAAATCCCTTTCCACGTGCAGGGTACAGTAGTCAAGAAAAATTTCTCCTTCTCGAGGAACCTGAATGTTCAGAAACAGCAACTTTCCAGGAATGGAAGAGAGAAAGCACACATTTTTATACAGATGTTGCTCATCTGTATTTTTAACCCTCCCATTTGCCTAAAAATACAAGCTAGCCAAGAAAAGATGGAGAAACTGAGTTGTTAGGACTAAACAGCAAGTAAAACATTTTCATTTGTTACTTATGGAAAATCATCTAGTCCTGTGATAACTTTTGAGCAGTTTTCATTATGGCTGGGTAGTGAGCTTGGTGGATGGAGGTGGTGGTGTAGTGAATCCTGCACAGTGAGTTCCAGGCAAAGGAATGCAGGCTCGGCTGCTGGCGTGGCTCACTACTGACAGACGAGGGATGTCTGACTTAGCCTGCGTATGTCGTGATGCAGTCAGCCGTCTGCTGTTTAAGGTTAGGACTTCGACTGACCTTGGATTAACGTGAACGTCTTTACCAGCCGTCCCCCGGGGCTTCCTGGCCAGGCACTGTGTGGACTTGATTGAGACCAGAAGTTTGGGAGATGAGTCCTGGCATTACATCTAGGACTTGAGAAGGCAGAGGCTTTGTGTAGCAAGCAGAGTAAAGCTTGACATATTCCATAGCCCTTTCTTTTTAAAATGTAAAAGGATGGAAAGCCTCAACTTATCTTTCCAAAAAACCCTCTGGAGAGTGATCTCTTTTAGGTGGTTATTTTTGTCATTGCCTCTAGTCCTTTTTCTTAATGAGAATGGAAAATTAAAGAAAAAACAGTCTAGTTTTTTTTTAATTATTATGCTGGGATCTCTCATAAAACTGAATTTTGAATTGGAAAATTCTTGGTGGTGGTTGGAGTTCCCTCTTTGAAATGATGATGCCCATATCCATATCCAGTCTGCTGCCTAACCTCTGACCTGTCTACAAGGTTTAGGAAGGAGTGAAGTGGTGGCCTTTGTTTTCCCTTTTTAAGCAAAACTCTACTGTGTTCTCCACAGGAATTAAATAAATTTGAGAAGCTGTGTTAAAACAGTGCTTCAAACTGAATGTCTGCTGGGGCGGTTACTCAACAGGACAGCCACAGTGTGCAGTCACCTCAACTCTGAATGGAGACAAGGCTGGTTTCCAGTTTATATTGTTAAAATTGCACACCCCGTAGTCTGAGATGAACAAGTTATTTGCCGTCTTCATCATTTTTTCAGCCCCATGGGAACTCTTAGTTTCAGCCAGACTCAATTTTTAGTTCGCTTCGGAGAAAATGTAGTCCTGATCTTGCACACTGTATTTGTTTGGCTTCATCACTTGCTAGCCATGTGACCTTGGGCACATTTCTAAGCCTCAGGTTCTTTGTCAAAATAGAGCTAAAATGAGGAACTCTGGATTTGTCAAGACTGAAAAAATATGTATTTAAGTAGCATAAATTTGGTATACAGGTGGTAGCACGGGGCACCTGGGTGGCTTAGTTGTTCAGCGTCTGCCTTTAGCTCAGGTCATAATCACAGGGTCTTGGGATCAAGTCCTGTGTCGAGCCCTGCATGGGGCTCCCTGCTTAGCGGGAAGCCTGCTTCTTCCTCTCCCACTACCCCTGCTTGTGTTCCCTCTCTTGCTGTCTCTCTCTCTATGTCAAATAAATAAATAAAATCTTAAAAAAATAAAAAATGTGGTAACACATAGGTGCTTTCCAAATGGTGGCTTCCTTCCTGATGTGAGAAATGATGCCAGCAGCTACCAGCTTTCTGAAATGTTGTCAAGGATATGAACCAGAGGTTAGACTCTTTCAGGGTCATCATTCTGGCTATAAATGTGATCAAAGGGAGATGATGATAATTGCCGTATTTTATTTTATTTTTTTAAAGATTTATTTTTTTTGACCAAGAGAGATCACAAGTAGGCAGACAGGCAGGCAGAGAGAGAGAGAGGAGGAAGCAGGCTCCCTGCTGAGCAGAGAGCCCGATGCAGGGCTCAATCCCAGGACCCTGAGATCCTGACCTGAGATGAAGGCAGAGGCTTAACCCACTGAGCCACCTAGGTGCCCCGATAATTGCCCTATTTTATGGAACAGTTTCCAGAGTAGATACCTTTCTTTTGAAAGAAAGTGAGATTCCTTAGCTGTATATACTATTCATGAAAACATTTATGTGTATCTACTATATGTCAGGCCTCTGAGCTGGGCACAAGGGATATAGTAGAGTCCTATGCTTGTCTGCAGGATCTAGTGGAAGAGACAAACCAATAAAACGACATTATAACGTCCTACGGTAGAATGCAGTGACAAATAAGCACAGGCTTCTCTGAGACCTCAGGAGGGTGGACATTCTTTCTAGAAGAGAGAAAGCTAAGCAGATATTTGAAGGGTAAGTAGGATTTGGCCAAGCAAAGAGGAGTGAAAAAGATTTTCTAGGCAGAGGAGCATGACTTTGGGTGGAAATGGATGGCAGACTTTGGGAGTAAGAGGGAAATAAATGTATTGAGAAATGAGGCTGGGGTCCTGGTGAAAAGTTAGGATTTTATTTGAAGACTAAGGGCCAACTAAAGAATTTTAAGAAGAGGAGTAACATTAGAAGTTGATTGTCATCTGAGAGGGCAGCTGGCATTTTCTTTGAGTTGGTATGTCATATAGTGAGTCTTTCTACCCATGCATGCACATTGTATCTTAGTTCTGGTACTATTAAAATTAAAATTTTAGTGGGATTAGAGAAAAATGTCACCATTAAAATGAGGCTGCTTCATTCTGGCAGCCAGTGTAGACAATTGCAGAGTTTCCCTTCTCTTCCTCCATCAACATAAATTTCTCTGGCAAGAAATAATTTCAGTTTTTTAAAAACTGATTTAAAAAACAGGGTAGTTTTCTGACACTCTCAAGGATCTCTGCCTCTACGCAGTTCCCTGAAAAGGGAGGGGCAGGGTGGGAGGGGGCGAGTGGAACAGTTCTATTTCTTTTCTATCTTTGTTTCTCTAAGAAGACATTAGTTATTTTACAGGAGAGTGCTGAAGAGAAGGGCCATATAAGGAAACTAAATAGTTTCTCCAGGACAAGAGTAGAATGAGTGCATAATAATGTATTTGCCAGAAACGTACTCTGTCAAGACTCGTTTTGGTAAACTGGTCTCCTTTCATTCGTTCCGGGATCTCAGTGTGCTGTAATGCAGCTTTTTACCACCATGAAACATTCTGGGGCTGCCTCGTTTTGTTGTGAGAAGACAGTATTGCTTTCTGAGTTATTGCCCTGGCGGCTCTGTAAATTAGCCCATGCTGTCACCATGCCCTCTCTGAAGGGCACATTGTACCCAAATGACTGCATTTAGGATTGACTCTTGCCACTCCCTGCTGCATGACACTTCTCACCACTTGTATCTGTGTCCAGTTTTGTGTGTGTGTGTGTGTGTGTTCTTAAGTGGGCCACCCACAAATTGCCACCCAGGCTCTTTAGCCAGAGAAACTTGGTAAGACTTTGGATCCAAACCCACCTTAATTCTAGAATTGCCCTTTCATTTCAAACTCTAAATATTGTCTGGCTCCCCCACACCATTCCCTCTCTTAATTCTGATTTGCTCTTGCCAGACCCCTTGTTTCTTAGGCTTCACTTTGGCTTCTCCCCCTCTTTTTTTTTTTTTTTTTTTCCTTAAATACTCAACAGTTCCTCATAGTTAGTCCTTTGACTTCCTTCTTTTGGTCTTTCAGGCCTCCTCAGGTTCTTTCACATCTTTTACTGGACTGCTCTTGAAGAATGGAAAAACCACGTTGTTTAATAGCTGCTTTGGATCATTCAAACCCAAAGTGTTAAACAGCTGTTGAATGCTAGTTATGTTTACTCCTGGGTAAGATACTTTTGAGATTGCAGGAGCTCAGAGGTTACTGTTTTGGAATGGCAAGACATGCACACTAAGTAGCATTGTGTAGCAGTAAAGATGACACTTAGAGGATTAGTAGACAAGGAGCTTAATAACTCAGAAAAGAACCAGGATAATCATAATGGGCAACATTTCATAGTCCTTTGTAAGAACAGCAGGATTTAACTCAAGACACAGGCTAAGGAAGTTTCACCATTTTAGAGGATTTTATTTAGCTGTTTGAATGTCACTCATCATTTGCATGGTCATGGTACAAGTAATCCATAATTAAATGAACATTTAGTGGAGTTATTTCTGTCCTATCTTAAGAATGAGGATTTTTGGAGTGCCTGGGTGGCTCAGTGGGTTAAAGCCTCTGCCTTTGGCTCAAGTCATGATCCCAGGGTCCTGGGATCGAGCCCCGCATCGGACTCTCTGCTCAGCAGGAAGCCTGCTTCCTCCTTTCTCTCTGCCTGCCTGTCTGCCTGCCTACTTGTGATCTGTCTGCCAAATAAATAAGTTTTTAAAAAAATGAAGATTTTTTTTTTAAGATTTTATTTATTTATTTGGCAGAGAGAGTGAGCAAGAGAGAGAAGGAGCCAGGGGTAGGGGCAGAGGGAGAGGGAGAAGCAGACTCCTTGCTGAGCAGGGAGCCCAACATGGGACTCGATCCTGGGACTCTGGGATCATGACCTGAGCTGAAGGTAGATGCTTCACTGACTGAGCTACCCAGATGCCCCAAGAATGAGAAAGGAACAGGTATCAAGAATTGTTCCCAAAGGCAGTTTATGGGATATATTTTGGATTAGTGTAAATTCAACTCAGTTTTGTATATGCTCAATTTTGGCATATGGAGGAAGCAGGGTTCTTTGATGAAAGCCAAACAAGTTGGGAGGCAGAGGGGTCTGGATTCAAACTCCGTAAGGCACTGACTTTAGGTAAGGTACTCATCCTCCAAGAACTTGTTTCCTTGTCTTCATTTTTTACTTTTTTTTTTTTTTTAAGATTTTCATTTATTTAACACACAGAGAGAGATCACAAGTAGGCAGAGAAGCAGGCAGAGAGAGGGGGAAGCAGGCTCCCTGCTGAGCAGAGAGCCTGATGTGGGGCTTGATCTCAGGACCCCAAGACCATGACCTGAGCTGAAGGCAGAGACATAACCCTCTGAGCCACCCAGGTGCCCCTCATCTTTATTTATTTTTAGGAAGATTTTATTACTTATTTTAGAGGGAGCACTTAAGGGGTAGGAAGTGGGGCCAGGGGAAGAGGGAGAGAAAGACTCTCAAATGGACTCCATATTGGGTATGGATCCCAATGTGGGACTTGATCTCATGACCCTGAGATCATGACCTGAACTGAAATCAAGAGTTGGACATTCAACTGACTGAACCACCCACGTGCCCCTACTCCTTTACAGTGAGCTACGACCTACCTTAAAAGGTTTTAAGTCTTTAATGCAATACTCCACAGGCAGCTCCCAGTATTTGGACATATGTTAAACATACAGAATAACTCACACTTTTGAGTACCTACTATGTGTCAGGCACTGTTCAAGTGTAAGAAGTACTAGTATTGACTTTTTTTTTTAAGATTTTATTTATTTATTTGATAGAGACCACAAGTAGGCAGAAAGGCAGGCGAAGAGAGAAGGGGGGAAGCAGGCTCCCCGCTCAGCAGAGAGCCCGGTATGGGACTCGATCTCAGGATCCTGAGATCATGACCTGAGCTGAAGGCAGAGGCTTAACCCATTGAGCCACCCAGGCACCCCAAGAAGTATTAACTCTTAATGCTCATACAACCCTATGAAATAGGTACTTTTATTCCACTTTTATACATGAGAAAACTGAGGCAGAAAAGTTAAGTAACTTGTTCAAAGTCACAGAGTTAGCACATGACACAGATAAGCTATAAATCTTGACAATTTGGCTTCAGTGCCTCTAGTCTTAAACAATATTCTCTCTTGCTCTTGGCTCTATATTAGTTCACACTTAGATACTGGCCAGTGATGATTGATGTTCGCTTTCATAAATGAAAGTACAACTAGTTGTTCAGTTCCCAGATTGTGAGATGTGAAGGCGATCTTAATGTTTATCTAACTCAACTACTCATCTGCTGCTCAAGTCCTCTCTCCAGTATTGCTGCCAAGTGGTCTTGAATCTATAAACAAAGATTCCATTATGCTCAGTATACCATGCTTAGTAAATTACCAAGTTAGATAAGTATACTAATAAATGTTGAAGAATTTAAAGAGAGACTGGAATAAAGTAAAGTTTTCTGATTAATTTAAGATCACCAGGAAACTCTTCTAAATAGAACATAGTTCTCTAAGCAATGCATTTAGTTGGTCTTGGTTTAAATTAAGAACACTGTTTTCCTTTGAAAAAATATTGTCCAATTTGTGGCCTCATCTTTGACTTAACCTTGTAAGAAAATCAAGATAATATGGCACTTTTTATCCCAGTGAAGCCATGCTGCGGGTTCACAGGTAGAGAAGTAGCCCCTCACTGGCTACTCACTGATTGCACTGGGGTAGGAGAAGGCAGTGTTTTCCATTTTGAATATCAAAACCAGGTTTGGGGCCCCTGGCTGGCTCAATTGGAAGAGCATGGAACTCTTGATCTTGGAATCGTCAGTTCAAGCCCCGCATTGGGTGTAGAGATTACTTAAAAACAAACAAACAAACAAACAGGTTTTTCCAAAAGATTTGTGAAGTACATATAAAGACAGCATAATCATGGTATTGTTTTATTCTATCCGGGAGTGGGATGTACAGGAAGCTGAACCATTTTCCTGCAAACCATAAAACCTGATATGAGTGTGTTTCCAATTATATCTCTTAGTTATATTCTACCCATATATGGGGACTCTATCTTGTTTCATCCTTATGATAACCTGCAGAGTTTTTTTCTTCCTCATTTTGCAGAAAACAAGCCTAGTTTGCTTAGGTAGTATGCCCAGCATCTCTCAGTAAGGGAGTGAAGGGGGGCTAGAACCTAGGTCTTCAGACTTCACATTGTGTGACTTTTCCACCCCAATAAGAAGAATGTATTGGTCCACTCATAAGTGTACATTGAAAATGCTACGGATTTGCACAATAACCATGGTGGCTGCTGTGAAAGAAGAGAAGCCCATGACAAGTTCTTTGCCTTCCTGGGACAGACCATCACTGGAAGGGCAAACATGTGCATGTTTGTGCATTTCATATACTTTTGTTAAAAGTTTACTATGTGCCCAGCACTGTTGTGCTAGATGCTGGGGATACAAAGGTAAATTTTTTTTTAAAGATTTTATTTATTTATTTGACAGAGAGAGATCACAAGTAGGCAGAGAGGCAGGCAGAGAGAGAGAGAGAGAGGAGGAAGCAGGCTCCCTGCTGAGCAGAGAGCCCGATGCGGGACTCGATCCCAGGACCCTGAGATCATGACCTGAGCCGAAGGCAGCGGCTTAACCCACTGAGCCACCCAGGCGCCCCCAAAGGTAAATTTTTTGCCCTCGAGGAATTTACTGTGTAGTGGAGGGAGAGATGTAGACAAGTAATTAAAATGTGCTATGATACTAATATAATACTTTATTAATACTACTAATGATACTAATATAATAAGAATAATACTAATATAATACTTTCAAGAGTGCTTACCAGGGTGCAAAATTTGTGCAAGGCATCTAAATCCACTTTCTCTAATCCTTACAACACTTTCATTTACAAATGAAGTTAGGGAGTCTTAGAGAGTTACATGATTTGCCCAATAAGTGGCAGAGGTGAGATGTGTCTTCTTTTTCAAACATTTTATGTATTCATTTAGGGAGAGAGACTATGCCCATGAGCCTGGGAATGGGCAGAGGGAGAGACAATTTCCAGTAGACTGCGCTGAGCATGGAGCCCAGTGGGAGACTCAGTCCCACAACCCTGAGATCATGACCTGAGATGAAACTGAGTCAGACGCTTAGCCAGCTGAGCTGAGGTGCCCCTCTTTTTTCTTCTTTTAAAGATTTTATTTTAAAGTAATCTCTACACCTAACATGGGGCTCAAGCTTACAACCCTCAGATCAGGAGTTGAATGCTCCACCAACTAAACCAGCCAGGTATCCCATGATGGGCTGTTAGTAATAAATTTATAACGAAAAATTGGAGGAACTGAAATACTTGAATGACTGTGATTAGCAAAGCTATCTGGGAAGCTGACTCCCGGTCATATAGGTGTGGGAGTGAACAAAAGGAATAAAATGAATTGCACCTTGAAAATCATTGATCCCAGATAGGGATGATTTTGCCACACTGACTCTTGGCTACGATATCCTGGTTCTATCTTTATATTAGGAATACCATGCCTTTGGACTATACACTAGGCTAGAGACAGGCTCTCTCTCCTCTGGTTGGCCTGGAGAGCCAGAATTTGAATGCTTAGACTTTTTGACTTGCAGCCTGTCCATCCTCCTTGTAAAGGGGGTGTGTGCCCACAACTTGGTGTGGGCTGTTTGTGACTGCCTTAGGGATTAAGGATTCAGAGGACAAAGTGCTTAATCTGAGGTTTTTGAGAATAGGAGTTTGCCAGATGGGAAAGTGAAGCACATCCCAGGCAGAAGGAACAGGACATGTAGGCACGCAGGCATAAGGAAAGCATGGAGTGTTTAGAGATTATAAGTGGCTTAAGGAGAGGTTGTATAGTAGGCTATGAGGTCAAATAAGTGAGCGGAAGCCAGATCACAGAGGTCCTTGCTAAATAGTTTAGGGTCACTCTATAGACAATAGGAAGCCACTGAAGAATTTTAACTTTTCTGAATTGTACATTAGAAAAATCACCTTTTGTAGCTTGAAGAAAGAATTACCTGTATGAAGGAGGTCATTAGTCAGAGCGAAGTTGCACCTGCATCTTGAAATAAAGCAAGCAGAAGAAAATAATAGGGAGTTGGATTTAGTTCAGTTTTAGGCAAATGACTTTTTTTTTTTTTTAAGACTGATTGATTGATTGATTGATTTGGCAGACCCAGATCACGAGTAGGCAGAGAGGCAGTCAGAGAGAGAGGAGGAAGCAGGCTCCCTGCTGAGCAGAAAGCCCGATGCGGGGCTCAATCCCAGGACCCTGGGATCATGACCTGAGCCGAAGGCAGAGGCTTTAACCCACTGAGCCACCCAAGTGCTCCTAGGCAAATGACTTCTTGATTTCCACGGAAACTCAGGACAGGAATCGGGAGTAGCTTCATATTTGGAATGATTAGCCTTTTGCTGGGTCATCTCATGCTTGGAAATCCTCTGGCTCTTGCCTGAGCCATGGTCCTAGTTAAACCATGGAGATGGGATTGGTTCCACGGTTATACTAAGGATACATGTAGGCCATTCTCTGACGCACAAACACAAACTCTGATTTAGACCTGGAACTTACTGCATCTCCCTGGAATTCTTTGGGCAAAAATGACCCAAAGTTCCAGAATGGTCAACTAAATTCATCCCAAGTCATATTTATTATACATTTATTCCATTTCAAGTGCTTCCAATACTTTATGTTATTTAATGCTGATAATTTTGTGAGATGTAGATAGCAGCCCAATTTTGTGAATTAGGAAATTTGAGTGGCAGAGAGGCTGCCCACCTAGTGCATGGTAGAGCTGGGTCTACCCCAGGGTCAGACTGGTGGGCCTATCACTGTCCATTCTTGACCTGAGTTCTTTTCCAGTGGTTTAGAGCACAGTAAGCAGTATTACATATGTATCACAATTAGAGTGCATATCAGTCATTCACTGAACAGCCATTATACTTGGGACTGGTCAGTAATATGCTTTTACTTCTAGTGGTGAGTTTTTTTGCTGCAAACTCCAAAGCTCAACCCTAAAGTAAGGGAACAGCTATCCTGAATGAAGCTACATGAAGCCCCCTTACCCTTATTTAGAATTGTGCTAGCTCACAATATGAGTTATATGGTTTCCCAGCTTATAGAAGCAGCGGGGTAACTGGAGACATTTGCTTTTTTGCTATCAGGCAAGTGGTTATCACTTACTGGTTTTGTAGGAAGTACTTGACTTTAAAATTGGACATACTAGGGGCACCCGCGTGGCTCAGTCTATTAAGCATCCGACTGTTGATCGCAGCTTAGGTCTTGATTTCAGGATTGTGAGTTCAGGCCCCTCACTGGGCTCCATGCTGGGCATAGAGTGAGCGAGCATGGATACATACATACATACGTACATACATACATAAAAATAAAGTTGAACAGACTGGAGCTCAGTTCCTGTTGACGACTTGTGTGACATCTACAAAGTCATTTAACTTCTCTGGCCTCACTTTGCTCGTCTAGAAGATGAAGGTAATCGCTACCTCAAGATTGTTGTGAGGAGTAGAGATTGTAATGAAGTACCCAGTTTATAGTGTTTGGTCAGTAAATAAATGATAATGATTATTTTTTTCAAAGCAGTGCTTTGGGCTTTAACCTACATGGGAAAAATAAGTTGTCATTTATTTTCAGTTGTCTTTTATCAGCGTGTCCACTTTATGTTCTAGTCAACACATTTGAACTATCAAAACTAATGACAAAGCAAGGAGGAGGTGCTAATGAACCCAGTGTTTTGGTGGGCTTCCCCATGATTCTGCTCACCTGTCCCAAGTTCCTTTGTGATCTCCAGTACCCCTACCTTTCAGGTGGGCTGCTGCGTCATGCTGTACATCCTGGACTCTTCATTTCAACCACATTTCTACTTGAGACAGTTTAGAGGAAAGCCAGTGTTCTGAGTGTGTGTTCTATTTCCCCAAGTACAGACATCAGGGGGCGCCTTTATAAATGAAAAAATAAACAGATCTCCAACAGGAAAGAGGCCTCCCTCTGCCTCTGCCAATGATGTATGGGGTGCTCAGGCAGTAGTCACGCCTGGAGTTTGAGCCCATCTGTTTTCTCTGTTCACCTCCTGAGTACTGTCCCCTTGTGGTTTGCATCATTCCCAGAGACCAGCCAACTCCAACCCTCCTCTAGCCACTTGGTCAATAGCTGTCTTATTTAAACACACTCCTTCTCTTTGGGTGCCAGATGTTAAGTTTCAAGGCAGCAGAGGCCAGGCTGGCTAATGCTGTGACACCTGCTTTAGCAGGCAAGCCAGTCAGCTGCTGCTTCTGATGTTGTTGGCCCTTTTTCATGGACAGCATCAGGGTTTCACCCCACCAAGCACACACACAGGCAGCTGAGGGAGCCTCATAAATTATGGTTTTGTTTGTTTACTCAGGGCAAGCAGCGTGGTGTAGTGGAAAGAGCCCTGCACTTTGAAGCAGAAAACATGGGTTTGAGTCCTCACTGGTTATGTGATTTTGTCTTCAGAGCACCTCTTTCTCTGTAGATTTATAGTGTCTGAGATGGTGATAAGTGCTATTTGTTTATCTGCTTATTGGCCATCTCTTCTACCACGATGTAAATTTCAGTGAGTCAGGGGCTGTCTTGGCCATCATTCTAACTCCAGCACCTAGGACAGTGCCTAGAACATAGTAGGTTCTTAGAAAATATTTATTGAGGGGCACCAGGGTGGCGCAGTTGGTTAAGCATTCAACTCTTGGTTTTGGCTCAGATTGTGATCTTGGAGTGGTGATCTTGGTGGTGGGATCAAGCCCTGCTCTGTCTCCATGCTCAGCAGGGGGTCAGCTTGAGTATTTTTTTTTCTCTCCTTCCCTTTGCCTGACCCCTTGTGTATGTGCACTCTCTCTCTCAAATAAGTAAATAAATCTTGAAAAATAATACTTATTGGGGTGCCCGGATGGTTCAGTTGGTTAAGCGTCTGCCTTTGGCTCAGGTCATGATCCCGGGATCCTGGGATCAAGCCCCACATGGGGCTCCCTGCTCAATGGGGAGTCTTCTTCTCCTTCTCCCTCTGCCTGCCTCTTCTACTTGTGCACTCTCTTGCTCTCTTTCTCTCCTTGTCAAATAAATAAATAAAATCTTTAAATAATAATATTTATTGAATGAACTCTGAATATAAATAATAATATTTATTGGTGAACTCTGAAACTACCTTGTCTCCCTACTATGATCCTTGAAAAGTCTTATCTTCTCTGGGCCTTAGTTTTGTCAGCTGTAAAATGAAGGCATCAGATCTCTGTTCCTCGTGCTCTAAGATAATAAGGATTTGCTCATTTAACAAATTATTTCGGGCCTCTATTCTGGGCACTCTGCTAAGCCCTGAAAATATAGTCACGAACACGTCATAAACAGAACTGCACTCATGGGGTTTTGAAAGGGAGAGGCTGGCTACCAAGTAAGCAATGGGGTAAACATGTATTTAAGGACCATTGTGATAAGACTTACAAAGGATCTGCAGAGGGCTGCAAGAGGATTTAATTAATAGGGAGAACCTATTCATGCTGGGGGGTAGTCTGGGAAGATGACCTGATGAAAGTGACATTTAAGCTCTGGTTCTACAGCTCAATAGGAAAAAGGAGTATGGGATTTCAGCCAGAAGGAAGGGCTTATGTGAAAACCCTGGGGAAAAGTGTTGCTGGAACAATGACCAATAAGGAGGTTGTGCCCAAGATGAGGCTAGAGAGGTAGGCTGGGCTAGACTATTGGGACCTTTGTTGGAGGTGGTAAGGATTTTGTCATTCTAAAGGCAAAGGGAAGCCAGTAAAAATAATTCCTATCAGTATGGAGCGCTCACTAGTACAGACAAAAAGGAAAGTTGGATCTCCTCCTTATGTGTATGTCCAGTGTGATAGGGCAGATAGATAGTACTCCATTTTGTAGATGAAGAAAGGGAAATTAAGTGATTTTGCAAGTCACAGGTAGAGCTTAGTCTTTTTTTTTTTTTTTAATTTTTTATTTTTTATAAACATATATTTTTATCCCCAGGGGTACAGGTCTGTGAATCACCAGGTTTACACACTTCACAGCACTCACCAAATCACATACCCTCCCCAATGTCCATAATCCCACCCCCTTCTCCCAAACCCCCTCCCCCCGGCAACCCTCAGTTTGTTTCGTGAGATTAAGAGTCACTTATGGGGGCGCCTGGGTGGCTCAGTGGGTTGGGCTGCTGCCTTCGGCTCAGGTCATGGTCTCAGGGTCCTGGGATCGAGTCCCACATCGGGCTCTCTGCTAGGCAGGGAGCCTGCTTCCTTCTCTCTCTCTCTGCCTGCCTCTCAGTGTACTTGTAATTTCTCTCTGTCAAATAAATAAATAAAATCTTTTAAAAAAAAATAAAAAAAATAAAAAAAAAGAGTCACTTATGGTTTGTCTCCCTCCCAATCCCATCTTGTTTCATTTATTCTTCTTCTACCCACTTAAGCCTCCATGTTGCATCACCACTTCCTCATATCAGGGAGATCATATGATAGTTGTCTTTCTCTGCTTGACTTATTTCGCTAAGCATGATACGCTCTAGTTCCATCCATGTTGTTGCAAATGGCAAGATTTCATTTCTTTTGATGGCTGCATAGTATTCCATTGTGTATATATACCACATCTTCTTGATCCATTCATCTGTTGATGGACATCTAGGTTCTTTCCATAGTTTGGCTATTGTGGACATTGCTGCTATAAACATTCGGGTGCATGTGTCCCTTTGGATCACTACATTTGTATCTTTAGGGTAAATACCCAATAGTGCAATTGCTGGGTCATAGGGCAGTTCTATTTTCAACATTTTGAGGAACCTCCATGCTGTTTTCCAGAGTGGCTGCACCAGCTTGCATTCCCACCAACAGTGTAGGAGGGTTCCCCTTTCTCCGCATCCTCGCCAGCATCTGTCATTTCCTGATTTGTTAAAATTTTTGTCCACATCTCTCAATACTCTTCCATGTTTAGAGAATTGAGAGCTTTTTCCCCCCTCTCAAATCCTCCAAATGGCTAAATTTTAGACCTAAATATCTTGTAATAATAACTCTCATCTGAAAATTGTAAACAACTTTTAAGCAAGTCTGATAGAGACAAATTTCTCCTGAGCAATTTCTCCTGCTTACATTTTGGGGAACTACAACCAAATTTTTGATGCATTTTTAGTTGTCCTTAGGAAGGATTTCTAGGAATTGTGTCAAAGGGTTGTGTCAAAGGACGTATGTTCTTAAAGAACTCTTGACACATACTGCCTGGTTGCCCCACCCCACCCCCCCGCCAAGGTTGTACCAATTTTGATGCTCATCATCAGTATATAAAAATGACTTTCTCAGTGCTTCAAATTATGACTCTCACTGCTTTAAGCCAATCTTAATTTCTTAAGCAAAGCTAAATAAAGCTGAGTTTCCAATTGTTTTGTTCATTTGGAGACAGGAAATTCAACTAGGCTTTCACAGTATTAATTGGGGGAAGAAAGTTAAGCTAGAGAGATAGCACCCAAGGGAAGCAGGAAACTCCCAGAGGCCTAGGAGCCAGAAAGTACCTCCTGTGAAGTCTGGTCATTCACTGACACGAGGCACTCTTTTGTATGTACAGTTGGTGCTGTTCACAACTTGGTGTGGTTCCTGGGGACATAAGTAGGGACTCTAAAGCTGAAAGATCTCTTAAAAACACCGAGAAAGAAGAAGCTCTTTTCCAGCATAAGCTGAGTTGGTGGAAAGAGCAACAATGAGTTACGACTACCAGAAGAATCAAGAGAGTATCAGCATGGGCTTTGTTAGCTCTGCAAGTGGGGATGCAGACCTAAGAATCAGAGATCTTGGTGGCATGATGGGCCTGGAACTTTATCTCCCTACAGTGCCTTGCACAGAGTAGGGGCTCTGGGAGTGTTTCAGAGCCAAGCTTAGTTAACAGTAATTTGCTATTAATTCAGATATTTGATATGCAAAGCAATGGAAATGAAGATTAAGGCATGGTTCATGTCCCCACAGATCTTCCAATCTAGTGATGGTTAACCAAAAGTTATAAGCAATTACAAAATACTAAGAGGAGGGATAGGAGAGGAGAAGTACAGGGTACCATGAAAGTATATAGCAGGGGTCCCCCATGTCTAGCCTTAGTGGCTATAGTAGGATATAGGGTAATTTCAATGAAGACAGGGCTGTATATACCTTATTCATTGTTGTATCCCAGTACCTGCTATATGAGGGGTGCCCCATAAACATTTGATGAATGAATCAACAAAGGAATGAATGAATGATGTGCTGTCTAAATTGGTAAGCCCAGTGGAGGATGGGAATAATGTTTCATACAGAGATAAAGGCAAGGTAAAGGACTGGATAGATTAAGAAAGTAGGTTGATGAAGCTGAAGCAAAGTCAAGGGAACACAGAGAAACAAGATTCAAGGGTGAAGAGGTCAAAGGAAGTCAGGCTAAGGAGGATCTTCTAAGGTCTGTAAGGGACTTTGGATTTTTTTGTAAGAAACAAGAAACCAAGGTAAGTTATTGAGCAAGGAAGTGATATAATCAGATGACAGAGCTAACAGTAGTTAGTTATTACATGTCAGCCATATGCTAGAGACTTTATATATAATATCTCTTATTTCAGAACAACCCTGCAAGGTATATGTAATCCTCTATTCTATAGATGAGATAATGTGGCCTACCTAAAGTCGAATAGCACATCTGGGATTGAAATCAAGGCTTGTGTATTCTTTCCACTAGATCCCACTGCCTCCCTACTGCTTGATAGTCTCACTTTCATTTCTTGTGAAAATGCCTTCCCCTGGTCCTTGACTCCAAGAACACCAACCTTTAGCTAGGCATGTGAGTAGCTGGTTAGGACAATCCAAAGCCTACACATTATGCCACTGCTGCTGAATTTATACGATGGTGAGAACTTGTCGCTTCAAGTATGATTCTTCACCTGTCTGTGTTCAATCATATCTGCCCCATACAGATTTTAGCACATTATACCATAACCATAGTATTAACACAGCAGTCATTTGTGGAGCTTCTGCAAAGTGCAGGCACTATCAGGAATTCATATATATATATATATTTTTTTTTCATCTTAAAAACAATATTTTGAAGGTAGCTATAATTAACATGATTTTGACATGAAAAAAATTAAGGCCAAAAGAGGTTAAGTGACTTGTCCAAGATCACACAGTTAAAAAATGATGAGAGGGTCATGCAGAGTAAATGATACTAAATTAGCTCTTATGCCACAAACAACTGTAAAATTGGATACAACGTATGAAATAATTGTCTTCAGATGTTGGACAACAGACAGAGTAGGAATATCATCCCTAATAGAAATAAAACAAGTGATGTACCTCATTATCAATGAATTTGGAAGCATTTTCTAGGTCCTGATGCAGGGATTTGCTAGGATGAGGAAACAAATCAGAGTTCAGGATTATTGAGGCAGGTGAAATTTGCAGGGCAGGGTTTCAAAAGCTGGTATAGAAAAGGAGCTCCGAAATATGCATAGGTGTCCCCTATACATAGATAGGTAGATAATCCACAAGGCCAAACAGAGAACAACTACTGGAGAACCATGAGCTAAACAACTACTACTATATGCAGAAAACTGGGGTATGTTTGAGTTATAACCACCTGGAGTGTGGAGATCTCTTTGAGTATTCCAAGCATCCAGTAGAGCTCTCAGAAATTCCAAGCCTTAAAGGCAGGTCTAATCTAGCCCTGGAGTAAAGGCTACTCTAGGAGTACCCTAACAGGCTTTAAAATTGTCCTCAAAAGGATCAGGTTCATCCACAACTAAATGATCTGCCTGCCAGAGCAAAACTCAGCATCCCATTAAGGAAGACAACAAAATCCCCACCCAACAATGTAGCATCCATAGTGTCTAGCACAAAATATACTAATAAACATGCAAAGAAGCAGAAAAATGTGACTCATAATCTGAAAAATAATTTAGTAGAAATACAGCCATATGTAACATTAATGTTTGCAGTTAACAGACAGCTTAAATTAGTTATAAACATGTTCGGGGCATTAGAGAAAAGTATAAACATAATGAAGAAGAATAAGGAATCTCAATGGGGAACCAAAAATTATCCAAAAAGAGTTAAATAGAAATAGAACTGGAAAATAAGTTTTGAAAAATTCAGTGCGTGAGGCACCTAGGTGGCTCAGTTGGTTAAGCCTCCTACTCTTGATTTCAGCTCAGGTCATGATCTCAAAGTCCTGGATAGAGCCCCCGCATTGGGCTCCCCACTCTTTCTTCCTCTTTCTGCTTGTCTGCCTCTCCCTTTGCCCATTCCCCACACTCACACCCAATCTCTATCTAAAATACATATTTTTAAAAAATTCACTGCCTGATCTGCAATCACAATCACAATCACAGCAAGTTATTTTGTGAACATGGATAAACCAATTCTAAAGTTTATATGGAGAGGTAGAAGATCTCCAGAATAGCTAACACAATATTGAAGAAGAAGAACAAAGTTCAGAGTCACTCCCTGACTTGAAGACTTATTATAAAGCTGTAGTAATCAAGACAGTGTGATGTTGGTAAAAGAATAGACAGATCAATGAAACAGCATAGAGAGTCCCAAAGTAGACCCATATAACTATATAGTCCATTGATTATTGATACAGGAGCACAGGCAATATATGGAGCAAAGATAGTCTTTTCAACAAATGGTGATGAAACAACTGTGTCGCGCTCTCCCTGCCTGCAGAGATGACGCAATACCAACACACAGGTCGATGCACAAGCTCTTGTTTATTCCCTGGTCGATCTTTCTCCTCCCTTTCTTTCTCCTTCCTCTGTGGGGAAGTTCCCTTGCCTTATATAGGGCATAACAGCCAATTACAGAGGTGTTCACGTGAACAGAAGGGATACAGCCAATCACAGAGGTGTTTACGTGAACAGGAGGTATCTGGAGCTCCTAGGCAGTGGTGGCATGTGGTGTTCATGTGACAAGCACGAGGTCACGTGTGGCCAGGGCGGATGTTTTTAGGCTGTCTGTACTGCTCCGGCGCCATCTTGGGGGCGTGACCCCGACACAGCTGGACTTTCACATGGGAGAAAAGATCTAGACACAGAAATTCTTTTTTTTTTTTTTTTTAAAGATTTTATTTATTTATTTGACAGAGAGAGATCACAAGTAGGTAGAGAGGCAGGCAGAGAGAGAGGAGGAAGCAGGCTCTCTGCTGAACAGAGAGCCCGATGCGGGACTCGATCCCAGGACTCTGAGATCATGACCTGAGCCGAAGGCAGCGGCTTAACCCACTGAGCCACCCAGGCGCCCTAGACACAGAAATTCTACCCTTCACAAAAATTAACTCAAGATGGATCATAGACCTAAATATGAAACACAAAACCTTAAAACTCCTAGAAGATAACATAGGAGAAAACCTAGATGACCTTGAGTATGGTAATTACTTTTTAACGTCAAAATATCAAAAACACAATCAAAGAAAGAATTGATAAGATAGACTTCATTAAAAATTAAAGGCTTTAAAAAAAAAGAAAAGCTTTTGCTCTGTGAAGGTTACTCTTAAGAGAGAGAGAAAATAAGTCACAGACTTAGAGAAAATATTTGCAACAGATAAATCTGATATAAGACTATTATTCAAAATATATAAAGAACTCCTAAAACTCACCAAGGAAACAACCAAATTTTTTTAAAAATAGGAAAAATACTTAAACAGACATATGACCAAAGAAGAAAATACTCATGACAAATAAACATATGAAAAGATGTTCTACATCATTTGTCATTAGGGAATTATAGATTAAAATAATAATGAAAAAAATAATAATGAGATACCACTATACACGTATTAGGCCAAAATCCACAACACTGACAACACCAAATGTTGGCAAGGATGTGGAGCATTAGGAACTTTCATTCGTTGCTAGTAGAAATGCACAATGGTACAGTCACTTGGAAGATAGGAAGTTTCTTACAAAACAGTCTTACCGTATGATCCAGCAATTGTGCTCTTTGATATTTACCCAAATGAAGTGAAACTTATATCCACACAAAAATTTTATGTCTACACAAAAACCTGTACCTGGATGTTTAGGGCAGCATTATTCATACATAAATTAAGAACTAGCAGAACCGAAAAAAGTAGATAAATCCACAGTTTAGGTGGATACAGAAAAATGAAGGCACGACCTCTGGAGTGGCAGAGTAAGGAGCTCAAAAAATCCTATAAAAAACCCAGAACATTAAAACTGAACAAAATTGTCAAAAACAAAAGGGATCAAGGGCTTACAACAAATTGAGAAGCACTTATTCATGAAAAACTACTGAACCTTTGGTAAGAACAGTGGCCGTCTATGACGTCTTAGCCTGTGGCTGTTCCTAACCCTTTCCCCCTGCCCCCACACTACCACCCTAGCTCACCTACCTCTGTAAGTGTTCTACAGAGAGAGGCAAGTCATGGAAAACTGCGTCTTTGCTTTGGCAAGATGCTCCCTTGATTTGAAAAACCCTATGCCCGGGGGCATTGCAAGAAACAGAGCAATCTCAATGGCAAAACAAAAAACAAAACAAGGAAGGACAACAATTCAGCTAGCTTGAGGTTCAGGTCCTGGTTAGGGCAAGAGGACAGAAATTTAGCAGAGTTATACATGGAATGATACAGTCATAGTGGGTCTTGATAAGTTCCCACGTATTTCTGACAAAGCACATACATGAACAGGAGGGCAGAGTGCTGTGGCTGTCCACATATTCCTGGTGGAGCTTGAGACCACGTAGACAGGCAAAGGAATACAGTAGTTCCTAACAGAAAGTAAAAGCTGTCGCAGACTTATAAACTCCCTGAATTTTGAATGTACTCTCACACACACACATTAGATTTATCACAGAGCCATTGAAGAAGGTGTAAGTCTTATGGGCTCAAAGTATTTGAGCACATCCTCTGACCAGTCATTGGCTGACTACTTAGCAATGCAGATACAGAGGCAAGGAAGCAAGATGTAAATATAACAGGAATTTTATTTATTTACTTATTTTTAAAGGTTTTATTTATTTATTTGACAGAGATCACAAGTAGGCAGAGAGACAGGCTGAGGGAAAGGGAGAAGCAGGCCCCCTGCTGAGCAGAGAGCCCGATGTAGGGCTCAATCCCAGGACTCTGGGATCATGACCTGAGCCAAAGGCAGAGGCTTTAACCCACTGAGCCACCCAGGCACCCCCATAACAGGAATTTTTTTTTTTAAATTAGAAAGACAACAATGACTGCACAATGCAGCTTCCACAGATCTAGTCGTGGCCAGTTACTAAGCAACCAAAAGCAACAACAGTCTGTAGGGAGAAAATATCAGATTTCAGAATGTCCAGAACATATTATCAAACAAACCAAAAAATGAGATACACAAAGAAATGGGAAACTATGGCCCATATTTGGGGAAAAATGCACTCAGAACAATAATATATAAGACTTTAAAAAAACTTAACTAATTTGACTTCACTGACATTTGCAAAACAGGACACTCAACTGCAGAAGGCTTATTCTTTTGAAGTGCAAGTGGAAGATAATCATTTGTATTTTTACAAAATTTAACACCTATTGTTTTCTTAAAAAGTTTATTTAAGTAATCTCTACACCTAAGGTGGGGCTCAGACTCAGCCCCAAGATCAAGAGCTGCACCCTCTTCCACCCAAGTCACCAGGCACCCCTTAACACCTATTGTTGTTGATGAGAAGAAAGAAACTTTCCCCAAACTGAAACAGAACAAAACATAATCTATAAAGCTGGATCTATAAGAATTCTATGGCTAAGTGATACTTCGTAGTGAAATATTGAACACTTTCCCACCAAGTTTAGGAGCAAGGCAATGATATCAGCTATCATCAATTCACTCAATACTATATTCTTGGAGGTTCTGGCCAATGTAATAGGATGAGAAAAGTAGCTAAAAGACATTAAAATTAAAAAGGAAGTAAACTTTTATTTTCAAAGAGCATGATCAAATAAATAGAAAAATCTAAGAAATATAACCAAAAAAATCCGACTTAAGGCAATAGTGAATTTAGTAAAGTGACAGAATATCAGGTCAACATATATGATCACTTGCAGGGCGCCTGGGTGTCTCAGTGGGTTAAGCCTATGCCTTCGGCTCAGGTCATGATCTCAGGGTCCTGGGATCTAGTCCCGGATCAGGCGCTCTCCTGGGCAGGGAGCCTGCTTCTTCCTCTCTCTCTGACTGCTGCTCTGCCTACTTGTGATCTGTCAAATAAATAAAATCTTAAAAAAAAAAAAAGAATCAATTGTATTTATATATACTAACAATAAACAATTGGAAAATTTTAAAAATACTATCTATAATAGCATTGAAAACATAAAGTAGGGGCATCTGGATGGCTCAGTTTGTTAAGTGACTACCTTTGGCTCAGGTCATGATCCTGGAGTCCTGGGATTGAGTCCCTTACCAGGCTTCCTGCTAGCAGGAGTCTACTTCTCCTGCTAACATCTCTCCTCTCATGGTCTCTCTCTCTGTCTCTCTCTCAAATGAATAAATAAAATATTTTCTAAAAAAAGAAAACAAAGTATTTAGGGATAAATAGAACCTACAAATACTGAATAGAGAAATCAAAGAAATTCAGAATTAATGGAAAAATATACCATGCTCATGGGTTGGAAGAACACAATACTGTTAAATTTTTTTTAAAGATTTTATTTGTTTGTTTGACAGAGACACAGCAAGAGAGGGAACACAAGCAGGGGGAGTGGGAGAAGGAGAAGCAGGTTTCCCTGTGATCAGAGAGCCTGATATGGGGCTTGATCCCAGGACTCTCGGATCATGACCTGAGCTGAAGTCAGACACTTAATGACTGAGCACCCAGGCACCCCACAATACTGTTCCTCAAATTGATCAATACATTCAAAGCAATTTCTAGTCATACTTTTTTTTTTTAGAAACTGACAGGTTGGTACAAATATTTATACGGAAATATAAAAGCTCTAGAATAAGCAGTCTTGAAATAAGATAGAGGTGAAGAATTTACATTACCTGATTTCTGTCTGGGCTTACAGAAACGCTACACTAGTTAAGACATTGTGGTGCTGGCATAAAGATAGGAAAGATAAATCATTGGGACAGAATGCTAAGTCTAGAAATGGTATTGAATTGATTTCATCCAAAAAGCAAAAGCAATTCAATGTAGAAAGAAAAGTATGTTCAACACACAGTGCTAAAAAAATTGCTATGAAATTTTTTCTAGAAGATTATTTTCATGATCTTTGGATAGCGAAAGATTTCTTAGAACCCAGAACCATGAAAGAAAAATCAATAAAATGGAATTCATCAAAACTTAAAGTTTGAAGCTTCTGCATCTCAAAAGGCATCATTAAAAAAATGAGTAGGAAAGTAAATTTCCTTATCTGTGTCTGTATGTTTGACAAAGGACTTCTATCTAGAATATGTAAATAACGCCTATAGCTCAATAGTACGACACAATTAAAATGCATTTTTTAAAAAATGGGCAAAAGATATGAACGTGTGTTTAATATTATTCATCAGCAAAATGTTGAGATGCACAACATGCCCACTAGAATGGCTAAAATCAAAAGGACAGGTCACGTCTAGTGCACTAAGGATAGTGAAGTAAGCAAAATACATGCTGGTGGGAGTGTAAAGTGTAGTAATGCAACCACTTTGAAAATTAGTCTGGAACTTTCTCATAAAGTTAACATGCACCTACCAAATGACCCAGCGATTCCACTTGTCAATATTTACCCAAGAAAATGAAAACAAATGTAGAAAGATTTGTACAGTAATATCCATAGGAGCTTCATTTCAAAACTGGAAACAACCCAGATATCTACCAACAGGTAATGGGATAAGCAAATTGATATCCATATAATAGAATACAATTCAGCAATGAAAAGGAACAAACTCTACTGAACATTTAAAGAAAATTTAATACCAATTCTTCACACTCTTTCAAAAATCGGAGAAAACACTTCTCAACTCATTCTGTGAGGTCATTGTTACTCTGATACTAGAAACCAGACAAAGGCATTACAAGAAGATGACAAATATCTCTCATGAATATAGATGTAAAAATCCTCAACAGAATATTACCAGACTGAATCCAGCAACATATAGAATTATTCACTCTGACCAAGCAAGATTCAGCCTAGAAATGTAAGATTCATTTAACATCTGAAAATCAGTTACTGTAACATACCTTATCAAGAAGAGACATAAACTACATGATCATTTCAACAGAGTCAGAAAAAGCATTTGAGAAAGTCCAGTACTGTTTCTTGGTTTAAAAAACTAAAAGGGGGGGGCGCCTGGGTGGCTCAGTGGTTTGGGCTGCTGCCTTCGGCTCGGGTCATGATCTCAGGGTCCTGGGATCGAGCCCCGCATCGGGCTCCCTGCTCCGCAGGAAGCCTGCTTCCCTCTCTCTCTCTCTCTCTGCCTGCCTCTCGGCCTACTTGTGATCTCTGTCTGTCAAATAAATAAATAAAATCTTAAAAAAAAAAAAAAAAAACTAAAAGGGGGCACCTGGGTGGCTCAGTGGGTTAAGTCTCTGCCTTTAGCTCAGGTCATGATCCCAGGGTCCTGGGATCGAGCCCTGCATTGGGGTCTCTGCTCAGTGGGGAGCCTGCTTCTCCCTCTCTCTATGCCTGCCTCTCTGCCTATTTGTGATCTCTGTCTGTCAAATAAATAAATAAATAAAATCTTTAAAAAAAAAAAAAAAAAAAAACAATTCAACACCACAGGGGCTAAAGGTAGGGAGAAAGGGGAATTCTTTAGTGACCATAGACTTTCAGTTTCACAAGATGAAGAGTTCTGGAGGTTGGTTGCACAACATGAATGTACTTAACACTATTGAACTGTACGCTTTAAAATGGTTAGGATGGTACATTTTATGTTATGGATACTTTAGCACAATCAAAAAAATTTTTCAATAAAAATGTTTAACTCGGGACACCTGGGTGGCTCAGTGGCTTAAGCCTCTGCCTTCAGCTCAGGTCATGAACTCAGGGTCCTGGAATAGAGCCCGGCTTCAGGCTCTCTGCTCAGCAGGGAGTCTGCTTTCCCTACCCCCCCACCCCCGCCCTACCTGCCACTCTGCCTACTTGTCATCTCTGTCTGTCAAATAAATAAATGAATAATCTTAAAAAAATAAAAACATTTAACTCAAAATGGACCACAGACCTAAATATAATAACTAAAAGCTATAAAACTCTTTCAAGAAGACAGGAATAAAGCTTTGTGATCATGGGTTAGATCAGGCCTTCTTAAACACCAAAACTATAAGTGACAAAAGAAAAAGTAGGTAAATTGGAATTTAAAGGATACCTTCAGGAGGGGCGCCTGGGTGGCTCAGTGGGTTAAGCCGCTGCCTTCAGCTCGGGTCATGATCTCAGGGTCCTGGGATCGAGTCCCGCATCGGGTTCTCTGCTCCGCGGGGAGCCTGCTTCCTCCTCTCTCTCTCTCTGCCTGCCTCTCTGCCTACTTGTGATCTCTCTGTGTCAAATGAATAAATAAAATCTTTAAAAAATAATAAATAAAGGATACCTTCAGGAAATGAAAAGACCTCCTACTGAATAGGAGAAAATATTTGCAAATGATTTATCTGATAAGGGAGTTGTATCCAGAATACATAAAGAACTACTACAACTCGACAGTAGAAAGACAGTAATCCAACTGAAAAACAGGCAAAGGATCTGAACGGACAGTTCTCCAGAGAAAACATACAAATGTCCAAAAAACTCACAAAAAATGTTCAGGATCCTCAGTCATCAGAGAAATGCAAATGAAAATTATGAGAAACCACTTTATGCTTGCTGGGATGTCTATAATAAAGATTGACAATAGCATGTGTCAGTGAGGACATGGATACATTGCAACCCTCATACCTTGCTGGTGGGAATGTAAAATGGCACAGCCATTTTGGAAGGCTATTTGGCAGTTTATAGTCACCATATGACCCAGAAATTCTACTCTTAGGTATATACCCCAAGGAAATAAAGCATACATCCACATAAAAAGTTGTATACAAATGTTCATGGCAACATTATTCATCATAGATAAAGAGTATAAACAGCTCAAATATCCATCAACTGATGAACAGTTAGGTAAAAGTGGTAATATCTGCCCAATGGAATACTATTCAGCCATTAAAAAGGACAAAGCACCAATACATGCTACAACATGGATGGACCTTATAAACATTATACTAAGAGATAGAAGCCAGAGGCACAGGCTAAATATAATGTAACAATGGAATACAGAGTAGCTGCATATCTTAGTACTTCCTGGATGCATAAATGAATTAATAATTAAGTAAAATACCCATGCCAACTGGATTTAGAAGGTGAAAGAGACATGAAACTGCGGTAAAGATGAGTTTGCTAAGCTGCCCGAGTGAGGGGCAGGAACATTAAAGAGATCAGGAGAGGCAGGGTAGGATCTGAAACTCAGATCCCAGAGGAGAGCACAGTTGTGAGAGTCCTTGGCTTAGAGGTGATAGGTTAAGCAGGGACGATGTTTAAATTCACAAGGAAAGAAGTTCGGAAATAAGAGCAGAGTGGGGACAGCTGAGCCCTCTGCCCTTGTTTCTGGAAGAAGATGTCTGAGATCCTGGGCATTCAAGTAGCATGAGGGGTGTGTGGTGCTGGGGAAAGAACCGAGGACTTGAGTCAGAGGATCCAGGTTCTTTAGCTCTGCCTTGCTGTATGACCTTGAGTAGCTGATCCTCCTGTCTGAGGCTCTTTCTTCACCTGTAATCAGGGATAATAATCCCAGCCCTCTTTCCCAACACTATTGCATGGACCAAAAGGGAGAATGCATAAGAAAGTGCTTTGTAAACCGTAAAAGACTCATCAGATGTAAGGAGTTACTATTGCTGCAGTGGGAGATGCAGAAGGCCAATAAAATGGATTGGGTTGTAGTAAGCACAGGGGTTACTTTCTGTTTCTTAAAAAAAAGAAAAAAGGAAAGAAAAACCAGCAGCAGCAAGTACTGCCAGGTGCACAACGTAGTTTTTCCAACTTTGAGAAGCAAATAACAGAGAGGGGCCAACTGGCTCATCCCAGGAGGCCTGTCTTCACCAATTGAATCAGAAATCACGGCTCAGGGAATAGTTGCAGGCAAGGGCCCAGGACAGCAGGCCCTGTCCTGGCGGGGCGGGACCCAGGGGGTGTGGGGCCAACAAAGGTTGTCCACATGGCCGGAGACCCGGGCCCTGGGCCCCTGTGGCTTGGAGCTTCCTTCGGTCCCCGCCCAACCATATGTATTCCTTAGAGTCCCAGGTGGCCCATGAAGGGACTGCCAGATCCCAGGCCACATTCGGGAGCATCACCTCAGGGTTAGGCAGAGAAGTGACCATGGCTTCACCACAAAATAGGCCAGGCTGAGTTGCTATAGCTCCCCAGGTGGCCAGCCTCATTAGAGCTCAGGGCCGCATTGGGCCTGCCAGAACTGCGGGCCAAGCCCAGCGCGGGAGGTGTGGGGAGGCTGCTTTCAGTTCTTTTCAGGCCCAGAGACACGTTCCCCCAATGCCTGGCTAGAGGCGAGCCCCTGAAGTTTGTGTGCTGGCCCAGAGACAGTCCTCTCAACTAGTACCTTTAAGGCAGCCACGCTTTTCTCAAATCTCCTTAGCCAGGGCGAGAGAAGACATTAATGACCATCTAGTCCAGTCTGCCTGCCCCCGTTTTCAGCTGAAGAACCTGAGGCCCAGAGAGGCGGGAACTTGCTGAAAGGTCAGATCAGGGGAGCTTCTCTGAGGCCGAACAACAGTGCTGAGAACAGAAATCAAGTCTCTGGCCTCCCAGCTGTCCGCCTCCCCTCTCCCCTCCTCCTTTTCCCATTACCGGTATTTTCCAGTCTCTTCTCCTTGGGGCTGCTGCCCTCTCACCTCTCTGAACTTCCTGGCCAGGCCTACCAGTCCGAGGTGTCCACCTGAGGTTAAGATTCTGCTTCCCCGCCTCTGCTGTGCACTTGCCAGCTCAGAGATGGTCCCTGGTGGTGGGCCTGGGGCATGGGCGGGGGAGAGGTAAGGTCAGGAGCTGCAAAAGCCGGTCCAGGGCAGCTACTAATGGTTATATGGGGGCACTGAGACCCTGCTTTGGAGCTTCTCATAGATAAACTTCTCATAGATAAACTTGAACTCAGAGCGCTGCCTTGTGCAAGGCATCAGGACACAGCTACTACTTACCAACTCACCCCTGCCCTCAGGTGCCCCCAGTCTGGTGGCGGTGGCATTTGCCCCCAGGATGATCAGCATAGGATATGAGTGCAGCATGGAAGACTCTAGAAGCCCAGGAGATGCCCCCTCTACTCCCAGCCTGGGCAGTCAGAGAAGGCCTCGAATTCCAATGCAGCTCTGGGAGACTTTTCCTAGGCAAGTAGGTGGAGAAAGGCCACAATAAGACCAGAAGGTAAGCAGCGTGACAGCACTGGGGAACGGTGCTGGATTTCATGTGGTTTAAACCATAGGCTGGGCAGGGGTGAGTGTGGGTGAGGCTGGGGGTTGCCAGGGGCCGTATGTGAAGGGGGCTGAAGGCAGGTCCAGTGTATATTTTCCAACACCAACAAGCCATTAGGTCAGTTCTGATGCTGCCTATCTGGAGATAGCATCAGATCCCATGGGTGAAGGGTTCCATCCCACAAGACTGCCCTCACCTGTGCTTCTGGCCAGTTGGTTCTAAATTGGAGGTTCCCACAGCCTCTTCCTTGGGTTCAATTACTTTGGGTAGAGCAGCTCACAGAACTCGGAGGAAGATTTCTGTTGATGAGTTTATTATAAAGGATACTATAAAGAATATATATGAATAGCTAGATAAACAGGTACAAAAGGCAGTATCAGGTCCAGCCGTCCCTTTTCCCTCATGTCCTGGGCATTCTGGAGAGGTGCTGGGGCAGCCCACCAGTGAGCCCATATTCTTTATAGAGTGCCAGGCCTGGTATTTCTTTTCCTTACTGAACCTTAGCATGTCATCCTTGGGCAGGGCCCATGCTAATCTTCTCTGTATCATTCCAATCTTAAAATTTGTGCTGCCAAAGCGATCACTCCCTGACGGAACCTTAGTCTCCCCATCAGCAACAGGACAGATGAAGCCCAGTCATCTCTCAGGGGCTTTCACTCCTAGATGAATCAGAAGCAGCTATGGAACTTTGTACAAGACAAACACGTGGACCCCATCCCAAGTTTATTAAATCATCCTTTCATTCCACAAATATTTTTGTGCATATACAACGTGCTGGACACGGTTCTAGGCAGTAGGTGTACAGCAAGGGGCAAAGACCCTGGGCCACCTTCATGGAGTTTCCACTCAGAATCTCTGGAGACAGGCCCAGACATCTGTATTTAGAAAAGCTCCACTAGCAATTCCAAAGCCCAGCATTAGAGGCTGAATTGTGTCCCCCTCAAAATTCATGTGTTGAAGTCCTACCCCTCAGTACCTCAGAATGTGATTGTGTTTGGAGATAGGGTCTTTAAAGAGGTGAGTAGCACCCACATTTCCCTCAGAGCCATGCCTTCGTGAAACAGAGGGAGCTAACCCGCTTCCATCAGGGCCAAACCTATAGAGATGTCTCTGAGCTTTGGGTTACCTAGCTCACACTACCCAGATGTGCCTCTCGTTTGCCTTCTGTATCCTTGTCCAGTGCTTTAAGCTGTAGTTCCTGGGCGAGGCTGACTATCTGAGTTTGCTAGGGCTACCATTTCTAAGTATGCCAGACTGAATAGCTCCAACAACAGAAATGTGTTTTCTCACAAATCTGGGGGGTAGAACTCCAGGATCAAAGTGTTGGCAGGGTTGGTTTCTTTTGAGGCATCTCTTTGGCTTGTACATGGCCACCTTCTTGGTGTGGCTTTACATGGTCTCTCCTCTATGTCTGTGTCCTGATCCCCTCGTATAAGAACACTAGGCATATTGGATTAGACCCACTCCCTGATTTCATTGAGCCTTCCCCCAAACCCCAACAGGCCTGGTACAGGCTCCTTCCTACCCATCCTGCTTACCTCCACAAGGAGGCTCCAATGGGGCCAGGCCTTGGGAATAGCACCAAAGATCTATCCTGCCCAGAGAGACCCAGCATGGGCAAGAATCTGACCTGAGGTCACACAGCATGGTGGATACAAGCCAAGATGGAGTCTCACCGTCCCGCCCCCCCGCCCCCCCGGCCCTCAATGGTTCCAGCTGCTTTCTCCTTCAGCCCTGGCACCTTGCCCAAACCTGCTGCTGCCCGCTCTACTTTCCCACCCTCTCCTCCCCACCTCTTTGCCTCTGACTAAGGCCCGGAGCATGATTTCAGAATGATGAAACCCAGCTCCTGAGGTCACGCCGGCCTCTTTCAGTGGCTGTAATTTTGCATGGCCCCATTCTTCCCCCCACCCCTCCCCTCTGACCCAGTAGGCTGGGGCAGCTGCCAGGCCTTTGGCCCATGCCTGGGGGGAATGTGAGGATGAGAACCAGAAGAGATCACTCAAGCCAGGTCAAGAGGAATTATACGTTACAGATCGTCTCCTGACCCAGCACCGGTCTGGGGGACACACAGACTGATAACGCAACCTTGTGCTCACGTCATGCCTTCCCCCGTCATTCCACTTAACCATCCCTCGTAGCATCGTATTTACACTTAGGCTTTCCAGGTCAACACCAACAAGTTGCTCATACCTCTGTTCCCCCATGCCGTGCTGACTCACATCTCCAGGCGCTTGCTTCTCTGTTGTTTTCTCTGTCCAGATTGTTCTTTCTTCCTTTTCCCCTACCCTCTGCAGCTTTGCCTAGCTTCTCCTCCTCATCCTTTAAGAACAGCTCTGGCATCATCTTTTTTAGGAAGCCTGCCCTCACTGTCCTCCCACCCCCACTCCCAGCAGCTGGGCCGTTGTGGTTCTCAGTGTTCACTCCTAATAATCTCTCTTTATTACATTGTTCTCAACGTTCGTCACACTGTCACGTCTGTCTCTTTACCCATCTCAAGAGCAGGGATGGGGTTGGGACTAGGTCTGGTTCATCTTGGTGCCGCAACACAGGGCAGAGCATAGAATAAGTCACTGAATGTGGGATGGCCTCCCCCACCCCACCTGCCGCCACAAAGATAGATGACATGGGGATTGGGATCTCCCACTTTACAGAGAAAACCGAGGCCCCAGAGGAGTTATCTGACCTGTTAAAGGGCCCAGGATGAGTTAATAACAGAGCAGGGACTAGAATCCAGCTCTCCCTGGGCTTCAATTAGCATTCAAGGACAGCATTCGAGGAACAGCCAGCAGAGGGACCCACTGAGCCATACTAGGTGTATTAGTTTCCTATTGCTGCTGTAACAGATTACCATGAACTTGGTGGCTAAGAGCGCCTCACTTATTGTCTCACAGTTCTGGATATCAAAAGTTCAAAATGGGTCTCACTGGGCTAAAATCAAGGTATCAGCATGTCTGTATCCCTTTCTGGAGGCTCTAGGGGAAAATCCATTTTCTTACTGTTTCGAGCATCTTGAGGCTGTCCGGATTGCTTGCATCCTTCTTCAGAGCAAGCAATGGCTGGTCAAGCCGTTCTTACATTGTATCATCCTGGCACTTCCTCTTTCCCTTCCCTCTTTATTAGAGGGCTCACCCAGACCATCCAGATGACCCATTTCAAGGTCAGTTGATCTACAACCTTAATTCCTTTTGCTATGTGATCTAACATATCCTTGGGTTCCCAGGGGTTAGGAAGTGGCCATCTTTGGGAGGGGGAGCATTGTTTTGCCTACCCTACTGATGGGCAAGGAGATAGTGGATCTGTTAAGGGTGGAGTGACCAGACTTCCCAGTGTGCCAGGGATTGTCCTGCCTTAAAGCTATCATCCTAAAATGATTACTGATAGTGCCCTTTTCTCTCCCCCAAACATTCTGGTTTTTATGGTTACCCTAGTCATAGACTATTGGAATAGGAAATCCAAGCTTACCATTTTGCAGATGAGGAAACTGAGGCATCGTGAAGGGGAGGAACTTGCACAGTGTCACATAGCTACTGACAGAGCTGAGACTAGGATCCAGATTTTTTAAAAAAATTTTTTTTAAGATTTTATTTATTTATTTGACAGAGAAAGAGAAAGAGCACAGCAGGGGGAGAGGCAGAAGGAAAGGGAGAAGCAGGCTCGCTGCAAAGCAGGGAAAGCCCAATGTGGAGCTCTATCCCAGGACTCCAGGATCATGACTGGAGCCAAAGCCAGGATCATGACTGGCTTAACCAACTGAGCCACCCAGGTGCCCCAGGATCGAGATTTTTTGCCAGGAAGAGGAGGTCAGCTTGGTGCTCAGGTCAAACTGAAATATTTCTTTCATCAAGCCAAGAAGGCTTCCTAGAGGAAGCAGTAGACAGTCATCTATGATGATGAAAATGAATTTATTAAATACTTCCTATGCTCCAAGGCACTGTTAATTAATGCTGATGCTTTATATGTATTATCTCTTTGGGTCCTCACAAAAATCTTGGGTCATTTCACAAATAGCGAAACTAAGATTTAGAGTGATCAGGAGCCCAAACCAGTAAAGTCTCAAGCCCTTTTCCTATTATAAACCTGATAATCTTTCCTCTCTCCCTAGAGTGTTACTGGGCTTGAGGAACTAAGAGGGCTGGAAGCCATGCCTTGGAGAGGCATGGGTTGCAGGGTGGGGAGGGAGAATGTGGAGGTGCTGCTGGCTTATAGAGGCTTCGCACTGATGAAAGAAAGGATTTGAGGCTGAGGTGGCTGAAACAGTTGTATTTAATTTCCATTCAAGACTAAAACTATGGTTGGGGCACCTGGGTGACTCAGTGGGTTAAAGCCTCTGCCTTCGGCTCAGGTGATGATCCCTGGGTCCTGGGAGCCTGCTTCCCCCCCCCCCTCTCTGCCTACTTCTGATTTCTGTCAAATAAATAAATAAAATATTTTTTAAAAAAAAGAAGACTAAAACTATGGTCATAGCAGGAAGAGTTCATTTTAGAGGGGAGGGTTTAGTATTTTTTTTACATATCTGCTCCATGTAGAACATTTGGAAAGTACCAGAACTGAAAAGAAGATAGTAACGATTGAGATAATTCCATTTTCCCAAAGAACCACCTTGGAGACTTTCGGCAAGTTCCTCTATAGGGAGTTTTTTCTTTTCTTTCTTTCTTTTTTTTTTTTTTAAAGATTTTATTTATCTATTGGTCAGAGAGAAAGACACAGTGAGAGAGGGAACACAAACAGGAGGAGTGGGAGAGTGAGAAACAGGCTTCCTGCAGAGCAGGGAGCCCGGTTCGAGGCTTGATCCCAGGACCCTGGGATCATGACCTGAGCCAAAGGCAGATGTTTAACCACCCAGGCATCTCAGGGATTTTTTTTTAAGATTTTATTTATTTATTTGACAGAGATCACAAGCAGGCAGAGAGAGAGGGGGAAGCAGGCTCCCTGCTGAGCAGAGAGCCCGTTGCAGGGCTCCATCCCAGGACCCTGTGATCATGACCCGAGCCAAAGGCAGAGGCCTTAACCCACTGAGCCACCCAGGCGCCCCTCAGGGATTTTTTTTTTTTTTTTAAAGATTTTATTTATTTATTTGACAGAGACAGAGATCACAAGTAGGCAGAGAGATGCGCAGAGAGGTGGCAGCAGGCTCTGTGCTGAGCATGGAGCCCGATCCTCCATCCCAGGACCCTGAGACCATGACCTGAGCTGAAGGCAGAGGCCTTAACCCATTGAGCCACCCACGTGCCCCTGGGGGTTTTTTTCTTAATAAACTATGTCAAATAAGGAACAGAATAGGAATAATATTATCAACACCTGTGTACCTACTCTCTGGCTTAATATGTGGTCGCCTATGTAACTGGTGCCTGGCATACCTTTTCCCCATTGTTCCCTCCCTCCCTGACAAGAGGTCCTTCCAGACTTTCCTGGGTGCATATCGCTTGAACTTGTAGATGTCAGTGTGCTTTTACAGTCTTGTACCAGAAGAGTTCAGGAGAGACATCAAGGGGCTCCTAACGCTCCCACACTTGGAGCTTCCCCAGTTTTTTCTTATGAAAAATAGCAACGACCTTTGCCCCGGCCCCACCTGCACTCCACCCTTGGTGCTTCCTGCCCTGGATGTGCAGCTGGGGACCTGACTTGGCCCTTCTCCCACAGCCTTCCCCACCGGTAGGACCAGCGTGTTCTCCAACCTCCCTCTCTGCCTCCACCTCTCCCTTTTCTCCCACTCAGTCTTCTCCTGTCCGTCTCTTCCCTTGTCACCCCCATCTCCCCTGTGGGGCACCTCTCCTCATCGAGGCCCCTGGCCCTCGTCTCTGTGTTACTCAGCCAGGCCCAGCAGCTGCCCCGGGGAAGAGAGCAGCCAGTGCCAGAGGCCCTGCTGCCCAAGGACTGTAAGGCCTGCCCCCCAGCATCCCCTGTCCATGCCTGGAATTCCTCTGCAGCCGCTACCTCTTTCATTGTCAGGACTGGAAGCGTGCTTAGAGACTAGGCACCCCCACCCCCACCTGAGGAGACAGGCGGAGAAGAGAGCTGGTCTGCCCGACATCACCAGGCAGAGTGGACGACAGAGTGGAACCAGAACCGGGGGGGCCCGCCTCGCATTCCACTGCTCTTGAGACCCTTCCCACAGCAGTGCACCCACTAGGCTGGACCCCTTCCCATTCCAGAGAACTGTTTGTTGTGTGGGTGACGGGAGTGGTGGTCAGTGCCACTGCGAGAGAGCGTTCCTGGCAGGAGCATGAGCAGGATGGGTGACGGCCCTGCAACAGCCATTCAGGGGCAGAGCGTGGGAACTGGCGAGGCCTCCTGAGCCCACTCCTTCTAGTGAGGGGTGAGGCAGGGAGTGGTTCCGAGGGACTGTGCTCTTTGCCCAGGGTATGACATTTAGTCTGTGGCACTCGGTCAACTGATGGTACTGACTGTCTGTCTGCCCAAGTGGCATGCAGAAGGGGAGAAAGAAACCCACTGGGTCCTGAGGAGATGCTGGCCTCTTTTCCTGTGTCTGTGTGTCCCATCTTTCTTGGTTTTGGTCCCTTCCCTCCCTTCCCTCCCCTCCTAACTCTCCTCAGTCTCCACCCCCCTATCTTTATGTCCTTGGGAAGGGGAGGGCTCTGGGGGTGACGGGTATGAACATGTGTTGAGGGGGAAGGAGCAGGCCTGCATGGGTACAGTGAGGGGGGGACCCTTCTTGTTGATGGTTTTGAGGTCATCCTGCTCAAAGTTTTAAATGCCAGAGGGAAAATTTGATCTTTACCCAAAAGGCTGCTGTTGGACTTACAGAGTCAGGTGACAAGATCGAGGCCTGGCTCTGTCATTTACTAGTTAGTAGTGTGATCTTGGGCAAGTCCCTAAACTTCTGTAAGCCTCCATTTCCTCATCTGTACAACTGGACTGTAAGAGCATTTCACGTGCAGATTGAAGACAGTGGGGGGCAAGGACCCAGCACAGCGTTTGGCACACACATTTAACCACAGTAAATGGCAGCTGTGTGACTCCTGCAGATATACTAGGCAAGACCCTGAGCTGCACCCCACCCCTTGGACCTGGGAGCTTGACTCCACAGAGGGTCAAAGGTGAGGGGGATTCGTTCTCTGTAATGGGCCAAAGAGCTCCCAGTCTTTCTGGGGAGCTAGCCGCACACACACCCAGGAGCTGCTGCAGTTCTTACTGGTGAGGGAGTCACATGTGCCAGGGTAGGGGTGGGTACCCTGGGAGGTTGACACACAGCTCTGGCCAGACCATGTGTTTTTCAGTAAAAGCTCAAAATTCTGTCACAGATGCCAGGACCCAGCCCTGGGCCAGGCCAGAGCAGGCTTCAGGGAGTGACCATAGGCAACACCTCCCCCTGCTCACAGACCCCTCTCAGCAGCAGCCCCCAGGCAGCCAGGGAGACTGTCAGGACCTCAGTGCCAATGCCTCCCCTCCCCTGATGATTTGGAGTTGGACCAGCCTCCCCTGCAGCAGCCCTGAATCTCAGGTTCCCCTTTTGTGGACAGAGGTTCATACCACCCACTTGATGGGGTGAACTTTTCAATGAGACATCATGTATGGAACAAACTGCCCAGCGTGGGCAGAGAGGGCTCCCCAAAATGGTGATTAGGTTTTGTGTGGACCTCACGTTCTAGACAGACTGTGAGCCCTCGGAGGGCTACGCCAGGGTCGTGTGTGTATGCGCGCGGGCGCACACGCCTCTCAAGACCGGAATGGTACCAGGCACCCAAGTGGGGCTTTTTCTGTATCTATTGACCAAATGATTGAATCATCTGCTAACCTGAGTGAGGGAAGAAGGCGAGGATTTGCCATTTGGTGTTTTCACGCGGGTGAGGTCATAAATGATGAATCACGTGTAATTGGATGCCACGTCTCGGTGTGGTTTCCAATTTGTGATCTCATTGTATTCACACAACGCCTGCCCCCTGCCAACCTCATGTCTTGTGGGAGGATTTGGAGAAACTGGGACTGGTCTCCCCAATTTCCAGATGGGAAAACTGAGTTTGGGAGAGAGCGAGTGACTTATCTGGGTCACCTGGCCATTAATGGCAGGGTTGGGCTTTTCACTTCCAGCCCCAGGGTTTCTGCTGCAGTCTGGTGGTTAAGTCTGGGCTGCTTGGGTTGCAAGGAATAGCGATCCACTGAGGTACTGTGGGGAGATGGGAGACGGCAAGAGGATTTTGATGTCAGGGTCTAAACTGCACGTCTGCTGGCCTGGCAGGCCCTCTGGAGCCCTCTCCAGGCGCATCCCCAGCTCCCAGCTCAGGCCCTCCTAGTCCCATGACTCAGCCTTCTGCTCATCTGTACTCTTTTCTGCCCACCCTCTGGGCCTCCCACGTAAGCCCCCACAAAACAAAATCAATTACATCAACAAGCATTTTGGTTGCAGGGACCACGGGCTCTCTCTCAGGCCATCTTAGGAGTCCTTCTCTGGGGTGCGGGGGTGGGCCAGAGGAGAAATGCATGGCCTGGAACTGGGAAGGGCTCAGACACCAAGGTCACTCCACACGGCCTGTCCTCCTCCACTTTCATCCATTCATTACCATGATGGGGCCCAAGCCAGACCCCTGGAGGGAGCATTCAGACAGACTGAGCTATTCACCACTGGTGAGCTGATCACCTCATATACAGACTCTTTCCAGAGGCCACCTCAGGGCTCCAGGGAAGCCGTGAGCTGGTGCTCTTCCTACCTCTAGTCTCATCGGTGGCCTCCCCAGTGCAAACACTTGCCCAGCAGTGAGTCTTTGAAGGGGGGTGGGGTAACATAATTGTTTCACCAGAAGGAAATGTTGGGCAGAGAAGGTAGGGCTGTGAA
Organism: Mustela lutreola; assembly: GCF_030435805.1. NCBI lineage: Eukaryota > Metazoa > Chordata > Mammalia > Carnivora > Mustelidae > Mustela > Mustela lutreola. Next base: position 230,674,122 of record NC_081290.1, on the reverse strand, counting down.
TATCCTTAGTGCCTTCAGATTGGGTTTGCCTCTACTGACCATGGAGTCCCCCTTGGGGGCAGTATTCCTGAGCCAGGCCACCTCTTAGGGCAATTAGTCTCCCTTAGGTCTAGCCTAGAGTTGGGTGCCTTTGTCTTAAGTGTGGCTAGGATGGAAGGGGCATATAATTCAAGACTGGCACGTTATGGGTCCAAAGTGGCCATTTTCATCAGAAGGCACTGTGCAGGTAGCAGTTCTCTGAGGCAGGGGATGCCTCTCTTTTGCAGATGGATCTCAGAGTCTGTGGGCAGAATGGAACAGCCAGTTTTTCCCTGGGCCCACGGTCAGAGCCCTGTCAGTGCACAAGGTGTGTGATAAATGGGGACTCAGGCAAGCATTGCATCATGGAAAGTTCTGGGCAGCAAGTGGAAAGATGTAGATGTGGTGAGGCAGCACTGTGGGTGTGGGGGAAATGGCTGGAGTGAATGGGCAGGCCCCAGATAAACTCATCTGGAATGAGCCCACTGCAGAGTAGAAGTCACTGGGGCATCAAAAGAGGAAGAAATGGTAGCCAGGTCCATACCCAGGGTGAGCTTAGGGATCTAGATCGTAGGGGGACAATGCCCAGGGGCTGTTGTGAGTGACTCAGCACAGCCAGACTCCTCGGAAGGAGGTCACGTGTCTTCACATCTGCTGAGCACCATGACCCCTCCCCACTATGAAACCTGAATGGGGCCTGTGTGAAGGCCAGGAAGATGACAGCTCTGGCCTTACCTTCCCATTCCAGGAATAAGCATTTGTATGCAGCTTGATGCATCCATGGGGAGAGCTATGGAGAACAGGGTAGAAGCTACCCAGTAGGGAGTAGCCAGCCTTCCCATACCCTCCAGGATCTACCTATGTCATGTGTTCCAGGGGATGCCACTGAGTCTCTTCAGAAACAAAACACAGCAGGGTAATGTGGTGATTCTGGTCATGGGGCCTCCTGGTGCCCTCTTAGCTCTCATCCATGGGGGCATCCAGAAGAGGAGGTTTCCAGGAGTGAGTGACTGGCCTCCTTCAAGCCATCCCCACTGATTTAGAAAGAATCCAAGTTCTCCTGAGGCAACATAGGGAAGCTCCAGTCCCAAATCTACGGGTGACCTCAGGAAAGTTATTACCGCCTGAGCCTCAGTTTCCTCAGCTACAGCCTGGAGAACACAATATGTGTTGTTTTGTGAGTTCACGTGAAAGCACCCTGAATGCAGCAAAGTTCTGTGCATACCTGAGCAGTTCTTGCCATTAGACTGGAATAGAGGTTACCAAAAATCAGGGCCTGCCTGTCCAGTTTATCATTGCATACCCAGTGTCTGGCACAAAAGAAGTACTCAGAAAATCTTTTCTAAATAAACCAGCAATGGAAAAGGAGCATTTTGAGCCTCATTATTAATGACAGTCATTCCATCAGCCAGCAGAAAGGCAGGCCTCTGAAAAGGGCAGGAGGTCAGTAGACCCAAGTTTCAGCCCAGTCTTGCCACTGACTTGCTGAGGAATCCAGAACAAGTCATGTCACCAGGCCAGGCCTCAGCCTCCTCATTTGCTCAGTGAAAGGGTTGGATAAGAGGAGTTCTCAGGTAGGTTCTTGGTGCTCTAGTCCTGAGGATTTGCTGGGGGTAACCACGTACTCACCAGTCTGGATTCAAGGTGACCATAGGACCACTCCCCTGGCCCCGCCCTTCTCCCCTTGTGTTTCCTTTCTTCCTCTTGGTATTTTTTACTCTGATGGGGCTATCTTTACTCATAAGAGTTTAAATGCTTCTTTGGCCTTTTGTGCGTATGTACCCTACCACCTCCATCCCCAGTTGGGGGAATCTAACTATGGGCAGTACTGTCTCCCCCACCCACCTTAGGTAAGACTGTCTTCCTCCTCTGCCTGCACGTCCCACCCCATTTAGATTGGGACGGGCCTCATCTTCTCTCTGGGTCTCTCTCCCTAGGACTGGACCCAGAGCCACAGCCACCCTCACGATGGGTTGGGGAGGGCAGAGTGACATGCTTGCTGACAGACTGAGGCGGTGCTCTGAGGAGAGCAGGCCAAAAGCCGCAAAGGTGCAGCCAGTGCCAGGTGGGCCTTGCCAGCCAGAGCTATTTTTAGAAGACATGTTTGCAAATTTTGTGTTAATAGTGTCTCTGTCCAAGCTCTGGCTCCCAGGACTTAGAGAGGGAGAGAGTCTTAGAGAAACCTTCCCTCCTTGTCCCCCACCCCCCCCCCCCCGCCTTTCTTGCTCTCCTCCTCACAGGTGGCTGGGATTAGGAGGGGATAGCCATCTGTGTGTAGACCCGTGCACATGGTGGGAGGGCTGGGGTAGGGGTGAAAGAAGACGCAGGCTTAGAACTCAGGTTGCTAGGGTCCAGTCTTAGAGGGGTGGCAGGATATCCGGCCACAGGTCACCTCTGTCAGTGCCCACGTCCCTAGATGGGCACTGTCAATTGCCTGGTCTGTCAGTTCACTGTTAAGAAGTGAACTTGAGCCCCCACCAGGGTTCTGTATCTCTCTGACGACACCCACCATCACCCCATGTTCTCCAGACAGGACTAAACTGAGCCTGTTCTGACCTAGGCTGAGCTCTGATCCCAGTGCATCTTCCTGGCCCACTCCATCAAGGAAGGGGACTGGCAGGTGGCAAAGAGGGAAGGGAGGCCCATAGAGCACCCCCCCCCCCCCCGGAGAGGCCATGATCTGACCAGGATGGCAAGGACATCAAGCCCATTATTACCCCTGTGATGGGTATTCTGAAGGACTAATTGGGTGGGCACTGAGAGAGTAGAACTTGCTCTGAACTGACAGCGGAAGTATGAGCAGCAGTCAGGTGAAAAGTGGGTGGAAGAGAGATCCCTGTGGCCAGAGCAGACTCTTTTCACAGGAGGCTGGAGTGTACCTGCCCAGAGCGGGAACCTCAGGTTCAGTGATTCTGTGACCATGGAGGCAGGGCATCCCTTCAACCACATAGTACTTCCAAGAAGGAGGCTCCCCTCTTTTCCTGGTCCTCTCCCATCCACATAGACCTGAACCCCACCCCATCCCCAGTGCCCCAGACAGCCCAGTATGGAAGGGGCCACTGTGGCTAGCCTTTAGGACCAGGACTGGAATGGACCTGAGAGAGCCACCAGTGGTTGTGTTAGCACTCTGCTTGAATACCCCCGTGCTGGAGATCTCATTCTCATAGACTTCATAAGAGGGTGAGCAAGCTCCGATTAGGAAAATTCCTCCTTACCTGTGAGTTCCCAGCTGGCCCTAGCCTTGCTCTGCTGGGAGACAGCCTCCTATAACTTCTGGAGTCACAGGCTTGGATCATTTGCTTGCACATTTAGAGCTGTGTGACTGTGGGCAAGGCGCTTAACCTCCCCAGGCTTCATCTGTAAAATGGGGATATTAATTAAGTTGGGAGGACTAAATACAACGAAGGGGGGGGGGGGAGCCTCAGCTGGGGGCTTGGGACACAGTAAGCGCTCAATAAACCTTAATTCTCAGGAATTACTAGGGTAGCATCATGACCACGTGATCCACGGGGACACTGAGGCCCGGTACGGGACGGGACCCGTGGGCAGGGGTGGCTCCACGGGGGCGAGGGCAGCCGAGTGGGGAGCAGCGCGCAGCCGGGCCGAGCGGTGGCGAACGGCCGTGGCCTCAGGGGCCCTCTCCCGGCTCCGGCCCCCCTCGCCGTCCGGGCACCGTTCGGCTGCCGCGCTTTACGAGCAAAAACAAACACGTCCCACAAGCGGCCCCTGTGCGGCGCGGCCCCGCGCCCGCCAGCGCCGCCGCCGCCCGGTCAAAGCCGGCTTTGTGCCCGCCCCGCCGCCCCCGCGGCCCAGGCGATTTTAATTAGTGTCTGGGTCTGCGCCGGGAGATGGAAATCAAAGCCCCCGTTCTTCCAGCGCCCCAGCCCCTACCCCCGCCTCCGGCCAGCGGATTCCCAGACTCCGCGTACCCCTGCTGGCAGCCGCGGGAAGTGGAGCCCTCCCGGAGCCACCGCCTCGAGTTCGAATCGCGCCTTCTACAGCGCACGCGCGTGGGGCACGTTGTGGGCGCCCTCAGTTTCCCCCGTAATCATAGCCCTTGTCTCCCGCAGCTGGCACCTAGAATGTTGTTGGGAGGGCTGATAAGGTCTGACTCTGCGGAGCAGCCACCGGAGGCATGGGGAGAAGAAGGCCTTGAGAGGGAAGGCTGCACGTGGACAGCGCTCCAAGTCCGAATTTTTGACCCATATGCTCTTCAGGGCTTCTTTTTTTTTTTTTTTTTTTTTTTTTTAAAAGATTTATTTATTTATTTGACAGAGAGAGAGATCACAAGTTAGGCAGAGAGGCAGGCAGAGAGAGAGGAGGAAGCAGGCTCCCTGCTGAGCAGAGAGCCCGATGTGGGACTTGATCCCAGGACCCTGAGATCATGACCTGAGCCGAAGGCAGCGGCTTAACCCATTGAGCCACCCAGGCGCCCCTCTTCAGGGCTTCTTAAAGGGATAGTCCGGTCAGACCTTCCGTTCTGCCTTATTTAAATAAGGTGCCTATTTAAAATGCCAAAACTCAGCCACACTCCACAGAATCAGAATTTTGGGGCTTGAAGCCTCAAAGCCCACAATTTGAATAATCCCTGTGTTGCTTCTGGTACATTAATGTGGGATGTGCAAAGGATGAAGGAGCCATCTCCTGTAAGAAAAAAATCCTTCCCATCTCCTCAGCAACACAACTGAAGTGGGACATTTGAGCCCACCACTTAGCCTCATTCTGCTCACAGAGAGTCCTCCAGAACCTCAGTGTCCTTGCTCCCAAAATGAGTATAATCTCACTCATCCACCCTCCTTCCTTGGGGTTTGGGAGAATCAAAGATGTCCTTGAGTGAAAAAGGCCATTAGAAGCAGGAAAACTCCTAACAGCCCCCTGTCCCACACTCTACCATTAATACCTCTCAAGGCATTTTGGTGCAGGACTGCTGCTGCTGAACACCCTGCTGTGGTTCCCAGTTGCCTTCAAACTAACACTCGGACTCCTTATCCGAGTTCGATAAGGACTCGGTTGTGTTGCAAAGTGGGTCCTGGCCACACCTCCTGCCTGCTTTCTCAAGGGTACCTGTCTTGGTCTGAAGCTGCCCCCCATTCCCACCTCATCTCAGACACCTGCACTTTCTTGCTTCCTTGAGTTTGCCCAAGCTGTCCCGTCCTTGGAAATATACCTCCTCCCTACTACCCTGCCATTTCAAATAGCCAAATTTTGTCATTTCCTTATGACCCTGTTGAAAAGCTACCTCTTCTATTCCTGCTCCACCCCTGCCCCAGCAGAGTGTTCTTCATCTCCCATGAACTTTTTCAGCACCCTACTCCTCTGATAAGCTTGGACTTGGAAGTTTGATGTACCTGGTTTGTTACTCCGACTCCACCACTGTGTGACTTTGCGTGGGTCTCTTAATCTCTCTGAGCCTCTTTTTCCTTCTAGCAATAATTGAGGGGATTCGGGGACATAAGGATAGGGAAGGTACTTGGGGAAGAGGCTGATCAGTGCAAGGTCATGGTGAAGAGTACAGGCTCTGAACTGGAGTGCACAGGTTTGAAACCACATTCTTTTTTTTTTCTTTTAAATATTTTATTTATTTATTTGACAGATCACAAGTAGGCAGAGAGGCAGGCAGAGAGAGGGAGGGGGAAACAGGCTCCCCGCTGAGCAGAGAGCCTGATGCGGGGCTCAATACCAGGACCTTGGGATCATGGCCTGAGCTGAAGGCAGAGGCTTTAACCCACTGAGCCACCCAGGTGCTCCTTGAAACCACATTCTACGTCTAGTCATTGGCAGTATGACTAGGTAGGATTGCGAAACTCTTTGCCTGTTTCCCCAGCTATGTAATTTGGAATAATAGTGTGGCAGACAGTCCCTAGCCACCACCCCCCCACCCCCCCCCACCACCCCCCCCCCGTGATGTTCACACCTTGTATAATCCTTCTCTTTGAGTGTGGGTGGAACCCGTTACTTGCTTCTGGCTGTAGAATAGGACAAAGGTAAAGGGTTTTTGCAGAATCAGGGTCCCAAATCAGTTGATTTTGAGTCACTCAAAAGGGAGATGATCTTGGGTGGCCTGATTTAATCAAGTACAACCCTTAAAAGAGGAACTGGACCCTCCCTGGAGTCAGAGACTCTAGCCCTTACTTTGAAGAAGTAAACTGCTCTTGTAAGACCAGCTGGTGGGGTCTAGGAACTGAAAGTGGCCCCTGGCTGGCAGCCAGTGAGAAAACAGGGACTTTAGTCCCATAACCACAAGGAGATGATTTTGCCAAAAACCCGAGGAAGCTCGGAAGTGGGTCTTTTCCCCAGTTGGGTCTCAGATGAGACCACACCCCTATGGATACCTAGATCATGGACTGTTGAGACCCTAGCAGAGAACCCAGCTAAGTTGTGCCCAGACTTCTGACCTGTAAAAACTGAGATAATAAATGTGTTTTAAGCAGATACATTTGTGCTAGTTTGTTACCCAGCTTAGAAAACAAACACAAATAGTACCCCCCTAATAGGGTTCTGGTAAAGATTAAATGAGTTCACTGAGGCAAAGCTAAGGGCTTGGTTCTGGGTCATGGGAGAGACTCAGTGGTAATTAGGTGCCATTGTTATATTTACAATACAGCACTTTACAATAATAAATTACAATAATGAAAAATTTTAATCATACTAATTTTAATTAGTGTGTTTACAAAAAAAAAAAAAATAACCATAGGATTTGCAAGCCAGAAAACTACCATTTGAGCAAACTTTCTAGGAGACCTTCCCCTTGCTGGGTTAAGTCTGTTAGGATGCTCTGGCTGCAAGTACCAGACCTGACTAATAGTGGCGGTCTTGGCTTGGGATTCTTAGAAGCAGAACTTAAGGCAAGGAATCATGTGAAAATAATGTATTAGGAAGTGTTTCCAAGACAAACCAGTAGTAGGGAAGTAGAGAAGTGGGACTGGAGGGGAACGTGGTATCAGGCCAAGTCCCGCAAAGAGGAACTTTGATTCCATCCTACTGAGGAGCTCTGGGGACAATGCAGAGCTCCTCAGAGCTGGCCAGATGAGTGAGTGCAACGCAGCTGGAGGACTAACACCTCCATACCCATTTGTCATTGGTTAAGGGCCTCTCTTCGGGTAGGGCAGGGGTGTAAATTCCCAGGCTCTTCTGCCTTTCCATGCTCGTAAAGTGGGCTCCAGAAGCTTGAAGGCCATCCTGTGACAAGGAGTAGCAGGTGCTGGATGTTGGGAGGGAAAGCACAGTGGGAGCCGGTGTGTATGAAAATGTTGAAGGGATGAGAGGGTCATTGGCAGCGCTGCTGTGGTGGCATAAGCTATAAGGACATCTGTTGTTTGCTTAACAAGAAACGTAGGTGGTCCCCAGCTTGGCTCAGTGTGAGTCATTGATGTCATGGAGGACTCAGCTCCTTACAGTCTTCCTCAGCACTGCTGGCTTTCATACCCTCAGCCCCATGGTCACAGTATGGCTGCAGCAGCCCCATATCTCATATCCTTAGCTGATAGCATCTGAACTAGGAAGCAAAAGAGGGCAAGCTTAAAGGCTTTCTCCTCATGTGACTTTCTCTTTTGAGGAGGAAAATCCTCCATTCAACACCACATCAGAACTGGATTACATGCCCAGTCTTAGACCAGTCATCAGCAGAGGAGAGTTGGGTTGCTAAGGCTGGTTTAGATTGGTCAGTGGTTCACCCCGGCTGCTGAGCCCCCATCCAGATGGGGTCCTGTGAGTAAGAAGAAGGTAGGAAAATGGCTGCTGGAAGGGCACCAAGAGTATCTGCCACAGGTCATCACTTTTCCTCATTTGCAAAAGGGAAATATTGGTACCTGCCTCTGAGATTCAGGGTGAGGATGAAATGAACGGATTTTGATTGCTGCATTTGTCCACACTGTTTTTTCTCTGTTGCACTGAGCTCGCTGAAGGCAGGGGCCATCTCTGGCTCACCCTTGCTTCTGTTGATTCTACCCTCTAAATAGTAACCCTATCTGTTTCTCTCCCTGTGTTGCCACACCCTGGTATGGACTGCCACCACCTCTCTCACGGGTAGCTGGGACGGCTTACTCATGGACCGCTCAGCTTCCGTTCTTGGCTCCCTCTAAGGGCTTTCTCCCACAGAAGCCTGACAGATCTTTGTAAAACACAAATCCGACTGAGTTATATTCCTGCTGAAAATCCTTCCAGGCTCAAGAAAAAGGGCGGATATGGGCCAGTAGTGATAACTCTTTGTAAATACTGACTTGGAACAGGCCCTGGGCAGTCAGAATAGGCACCAGCATTGACAGCCATGTCGGCACATCCACCCTGAGCATCAGTCCTGTTTGAAGGGCCCTAGGAGAGCTGGCCTCTGCCTACTTCTCTTGGCTTCTCTGGAGACTGTCTTTCCCACCCCCCACCTCCCTGCCTGCACTGGGCCAGCACAGCCCTCCTGCTGGCCTCATCTGCTTGCCCTTCCCCAAATGTACCACTTGTCTCCAGGCTTCTGAACGTGCTGTTTCCCAGGACCAGAACATGACTTCTCCGCATCTCCTGGATACTTCTTTCAAGCCTCTATTTGGATGCCCACTCGTCCAGGAGGCTTTCTCTGACTCTCCTCTCGCGTGGCCTCATGGCCACTGTGCTTTCTTCTGGCAGAGCGCTTGTCAGTCCGTTGTCATTGTGGATCTCTCTTTCTCCCTCACCGGAAGGGGATCTTCCTGAGGGCCCAGTGGGATGCACAGGACAGCTGCATCCCCTGTGCTGGTAGTAGTAGGTGGTGGGAGTGATGGTAGTGACAGTGGAGGGCGGGACCACTCTCAGACCCACACCCCACTCTGACCTTCTTTCAGCTGCTCCCTGACCCACAGCACAAGGAGTCCATGGGCTTCAAGGAGATGTGTGCCCCCACCCTCTTTCCCCACATTCTGTAAACCCAGGATCCTGGAATTCTCTGCCCCAACAGCCCAAGTCTGTGTCCGGGACAGCATAGTCCTCTTCTCTAGGTCTGTCCATTAAGCCAGAAGGGATAGTTTATCCAGGGGGGAGGAGTGTGGTGGGCTTGGATGCAGCTTGGACGTTGTTTCAGCTGGTATCACTAGGTAACAAATTACCTCCAAGCCGAGCAGCTTATGACAGCTGTTTTTTAATGCTCATGAGTTGTGTGGGTCAGGAACTGGAGCAGGGCACAATGGGAATGGTCCATCTCTGCTCCACCGTGTCTGGGCCTCCACTGGGAAGACTCAGTGTCGGGGGCTGGAATCATCTGGAAGGGTGATCAGATGGATGATGCCAGTAGCTGGCTGGGAGCTCAACTCTGTGGCTGTCCACTGGTATATCTCTCCGTGGCCTCTCTGGGTGCATGGGCTTCCTCATGGCATGGCCACCACAGAGTTCCTTAGCCCTCTTACATACTGGTTTAGATGCCAAGGGCAAGTAGCTGATTAAGCAGAGCAGTAGCTTTATTACCCTTTGTGCTCTAGCCTTGGAAATCACCCAGTGTAATTTCTGCTTCATTCTACTGGCTAAAATGAATCACAGCCCACCCAGATTTAGGGAGAGAGGATAGGGGCCAGAGTTTTCAATGTGAGGAGTATAAAAGCATCCTGGACATGTAAAAAAAATATTTTATTTATTTATTTGTCAGAAAGAGAGAGACCCCAAGCAGGGTGGGTGGCAGGCAGAGGGAGAAGCAGGTTTCCTACCGAGCAAGGAACCTGATGCAGGGCTCCATCCCAGGACCCTGGGATCATGACCTAAGCCAAAGGCAGACACTTAACTGGGCATCCCTATTTTGGACATGTTTTAAAAACCACCAAAGACATGCAGATTGGGGTGTCTACTTGTGTGTGTACTGAGACCCTTCACATTCTAGTACATAGCTGAAATGAGAAGAGAGGTGGACCGAGAACAGGAAGTCAGGAGCCACCGGTTTAGCTGTCTGTATGTTTCCATGTTCTGGCAAAGAAGAAGTCAGAAAATTTTAAGTTTGAACTTGGCCTTCTGAGTCATTAAGAAGGTACATCTGTCAAGGTAGGAAGATAGAACATGTTTATTTAATAGTTTGTTAGTTTGATTCATAACTTTTAAATATTTAGGTTATGATGTGCAGGCTCCATTGGTTTTCTAGCCTGGGCCCTGCAGTGTGAGGGGTGGTCCTGGTAGTGGAGGATGGTAGTGGCAATGGTGGGGAGGGGAGTAGCAGTGATCATTCAAGGCTCAGTAACTACTTACTGAGCATCTACTCTGTGTCAGCAACCAACCACATCTCACCACTGTTGTCTTCACCATCCACATCGTACCTCCTTCCGTCATGTCCTTCTTCAATAAGCATGCAGTGAATACTGCCTGTGGGCGAGGGGCTGGGAATGCGAAGATGACCACCATTTGGTCTCTGGCCCAAGAAGCTTACTGTCCAGTGGGAGAAAGATCATTGAAATCCAAAAGCATGTGTTTGGTTACAGAAAAGCAAATAACGCTGGGGCAGCATAGAGGCTCGGGGAGGGATTTTTCTGAGGAGGACTTGGAGCATAAACCGGAGTACTACAGGAAGAGGCGAGGGAAAGATTCCAAAAAGAGGGAGCAGCATGTTTAGGGTGTGGAAGGGAGGACACTGGTTTCAGAAGCTGTCTGAAGTTGTAGCGATGGTAGCTAGGAAGGGGGGGGGGTCCCGTTACTGACCATGTGTGTGCTGTCTGCCTCCTTATTTGAGGAATCTGCTCCTCCCACTTCAATCTTGGTTCTAATACCTTGTTCCTGACCGCCTAGGATGGATTATGTACCCAAGATGGACCAACCAGTGTCATGCCCCAGAATCTTTCCATGGGAATTAGAAGGGCCAGAAGGGCAGCTCCTTTGTGCCCTGTCTGACTAGAGCTGTTAGGAGCCCGAGCAGTTGAGACCTGGAAGAGTTGGTTGGGAAGAACAGACTGGTATGCAGGGTACAACAGAGAATGTCTTGATGGAGTCGGATCCCATGATCAAGGTCTTCCCAGAGCCTGGTCCATCCCACTTGGTGAGGCAGAGCAGCAAACTGGATCCCAGAGTGCTGCTGGGAAAGACGATGGGGGAGTTGGACCAAAGAGGCAGGAGGAGCCAGATCCTGAGAGGCCAGGAGGGAAAGCATCGAGGAAAGGGCTTGATGAGGGGAAGCAGGGTAAGATTTGTATTTCTGAAAGATCACTCTGAGTTGACAGACAAGACTTACTGGGAAGTGGAGGGGCAGGGGGCGGGGGTGACAGCAGAGGAGCGGTGAGAAGGCTGATCTCATCCCTAGCCCAGACATCTTAGGGCACAGAGAGGGCATGGACGTGGAAGTCAGACCCTGCAGGCTCTGTAAGGGCTCAACTCTAGATCATGTTGGACCTTGGGCAAATCTTGTGGCTCTGTTTTGTGCTGGAGGTGAAAAGGTAGGACTGGGGAGAGACATCAGATGTCATATGGTCCTTCAAGCAGCCCTGAGCTGGAGCAGAGATCCAGGTCCTAATTCCCACTCTAGAAGGTCGGAGATAACTCCCTGTCTGCAGAAATGCAGGCCACCCCACCCCCTTCCAACCTCAGTTAGCGTTGTGCAGCACCTCCTGTTCACCTTCCACGATGGCCTTGTGGCAGGGGAAGGCAGGCAGGGTGTCTTCCAGGGACCAGGGTGAGGGGAAGGGGGTGGGCCTGCCTTGCAGAGAGATGCCAGTGTGCCTGATGGGGCCCCAGGCCTTCCCTTACCCCCAGGACAGCCCCAAACCACAGGCCACGTCCTGTTTCTCAGAAATACTGACATTTCCCAGAGCCCAGGGTTCGTGGAGGGACAGGGGGAGGTGGCTTCTTAGCTGCTGAAGGAGGAGGAAGAAGCCTCCCCAGGAAACCCGGAGGGCAGGCTTGGCATCATAATAGGAATCTCATGTTTGGGGGCCAGGAAGCTACCTGGGGAGGGGGAGGCTATGAGCCCAGGTTGGTTGCACCTGCCCCAGCCCGGGACCTGGCACCTTCAGTGTTCTAGGACCCATCAGGGTACGGAATCGCCAACCTTAGGTGGAATCCAACCCCTCCAGTTACCAGTACTTGATCTTGATCTCTTCCTGTGCCTCAGTTTCCTCATTTCTTAATGTGGTGGACAATCCCCATCTCACATATTATCCTATTGGATCAGACAAGACAAAAGACTTGGATGTGCCTTGTTAGCTAATGGCCAGCCTGTGTGAGGGGATGCCGCCACTCCTACTCCAGCCTGTGCTTCCTGGCCACCACGTAGGACTCCCTGCTGGAGTCTTGGGGAGCCCTGTGAGTGGAAGAACAGGGCAGCCTTGGGAGACCACCCCTTCCTTCTCCCTCATCACACTCATGGGGAGAACAGCAGGCTTACACAGGGAGTTAGTGGCTGAGGAAGAATGGATTTCAACTTGTCCTTAAACTTCGCCTCTTCCACCCACACTCCTGTTCTACTTTCCTTGGCCTGTGAGGTCTCCTCATCCTCATCACTAGGACTTGCTTACATCTCTCCCATCTGAAAAGCCCTCTTCTTCCATCCAGCTCCGCCACCAGTCACTATCCTGTCTCTCCCCTCTCCTTGACCAACAAAGTTCTTCAAAGACTTGTCTGTTTCCTCACGTCTTTGATACCACCTCAGCCCCCCAAAACCTCTTCCTGCCTCCCCGCTTCCCTGACATTGCCCATTGCCACAGGCAACGGAAGCCCCCTGGTCCCTGGGGAGGACCCTTCCCAGGCTGTGTGTTACAGGACCCTCAGCCGCCACACCCTCCTGGCTTATCTCTTGCCTCCACAGGGAGTCATTTGCTGAGGCTCTGGGGTTCGCTGTACAGTCTCTCCCAGGCAGTGTCACCCATCTCCTGGCTTCAGTAACCATCTGTAGGCCAACAGCCTCCAAACCCCTACCTCCAGCCCGGCCTTCTCCCCAGACCCATAATATAACCCCAAGAGCCAGGGGTATCTCCTGAGACTAAACGTACTCAACTGAAACTTCTGGGTTCTCTCTGTAGTCACCACGTGAGACACTACACACTTTCCCTCAGCCCTGTATGCTGTCCGTCATCTGTGCTGCCTTCCCTCCGGGCCCCATTGCCTCTCTCCTGCCCCAGCCATTGTCACAAGCTACCAGGCCATTCTTCACCCAGCAGGCAGGGCTAGCTCCCTGACCCACAGATCTGACCAAAGCACTGAAACCCTTCCATGGCTCGAGGCTGCCGTCGGGATGAGGCCAGAGCTTCTCAGCTGGGCATTCAGCCTCACCTCCCTTTGCTCTTTGCCTCGGATTATACCAGCCGGCAACAGTGAGGTATTTGTGATTCCCCCTAGAACATGCTCTGTTTCATCTCCCATGTACCATCTCTTCCTGTGCCATCTCTGTCCCCCCCTTTTCTTGTGATCCTTCTCACCCTTCAGATCCTGCTGAAGTTGTCCTCCATCTGGGCAGGCCCGTGCTCCGCATAGCCCTGCTGTCACAGCCCCTGGCACTCATGGCGTTGTGATGCCCTTTCTCCCCCTCCAGACTTTGGCTCCTTGAGGACAGGCAGAGCCGTATTGGGTGCTTACACTGTGTTGGTCATCTAGCATAAGGCCTGTCCCAGAGCAGCTGAGAAAGTGTTTTATGAGGGAATACATGAAAGGGGAAGACGAGTCTAAGTGGTATAAGCCAATGGGAAAGCTGCTGAGAGGTTCCCAAGGCAAGCCTTATGTGTACATCCTCAGAAATGTCCAGATCAAAAGGAGGGGGTGCTGATACACCAGAGGTGCCTCCCATGATGGAGAAGTTCGGGGTGAACATCACAGCTTCAGATAAGTCCATCTATAAAGACAAGGAAGGCAGCTGGCCCTCGACACCAGGAGAAGGATACAGGGAAGTCCACTCCCATCCTGAGGCCTCAACGCCATTTCTGATTACCTAGTCCTGCCTCCAACCCCGTTCTCCAGCAGAGGGGAGGAGCTGTCGGGCAGGGACAGGGCTGGGGGTGTCCAGGAAAGCTTTACTGAGAAGGGACATCAGAGCTAAGTTGGACGATGACCGGAGTTCCCCATGTGAATGGCGAGTGTTCAGATTCCTGTGCTTTGAATGTGAGATGCTCAGAACTCATTCACTTAGTAGGGTTAGCTCATGCTTAACCCTACATGGTGAGCAAGCCAGACCAGAGTGTTGTGTCTTCTCTCACAGCCACAGGTAGTAGCTGTGAAGAGCTGATGTCTTCTGCCTCAGGGGAGGAAGGGGGGGTTCTAGCCACATTCCTCAAACCCCAGCCTCTCATACCAGGCCCCTGGGAGTTAGTGGGGGCGTGGGGTGGGGGGCGTTTGGGGAGAGTGGCACTCATCCCTGCTCAGGGAGGGTGGCACTGGTAGGCAGCTTCACAGACTTCCCAGACCTCAGACACCCAGGTACAAGAGACCAAGGCTCAGGGGACAGTCATCAGAGCCCGTAAGTGGCTGGAGGTGGCAGAACTAGAGCCCTTAGGCCATCTTACACCACCTCTCCACAACTTCCGCTCCAGCTTGGGGAGGAGGGCAGTGCTGCACTGGAGGGGAACCATTGGTCTGGGAGGTGGTGGGCCTGAGTTCTAGCCTGGGCCTCCCTCACTGTCACTGTGAGGCTTTGGGGAAGACAGTGGCCCATCCTGATCTTCTGTTTCATCTTCTCTAAAGTTTGGGTAATTCCTACACTATTCATCTTACATGGAATCGTGAGCATTAAAACATCTTTGAAATTGCACGTAATTGTACATGTAGGGCAGGACAAATTATTAATGTTGTCTTTAATTGTAACTGTTAGGCTCTCTTCCCAGATTGTGGTGCTGGGGTTGGCAATGTGACTGCCAAGTCTTGGAAATCCTCAGAGGTGAGACTCTTTGGGCTTATGCCATGGGTCACGGGTCTGGGCAGACCAGGGGGAGGAGTGCTAGCCTGGAACAGGAGACCTGCCCCCAGCTCAGCCTCCGCTCCTGCCCTGCCCCCCAGCTCCCAGCAAATTACCGCTCCTCACAAAATTCAGTGTCCTTATTGTAGAGCTTGCCTGACATTTGTAAGGATCCCTGGAAGATTTGCTGGGGGAAGTGCCTTGAGGCTCTCTTTACCCCTCCACTGGCTAACTGGAGTCAGTCCCTTTCCTAGGCTCAGTGCCAGTGAGCTCCAGGAGGTGGGGGGCGCATAAAAGCAGGAGGAGCCATAGCAGTGGGGCAGGGCAGGGACAAAAGCAGTGCAGTGCAGGGGAGAGCCCCCCCCCCCCAAGGCAGACAAGGAGCTGGGCAGGGAGGCTGGGGGAACTAGCCCTGACTCTGGTAACAATTACTCTCAAGGACAGGGGCCAGTCTCTACCTCTGCTGCACCTCAGTCTCTAGCCCTGTAAAATGGGCATAACCAGGCCTGCCTTGCAGTCCCTGTGGGAACACGCGGAGACTGGACAGGAACTCAGCAGACAGGGTTGAGGGGTAATGCAACTTATCATTTATTAATATATAACAACAAAAATTATATATTGCTCATATCTGCAACTGTTTAGGTCTTTGTTATAAGGTCTTGGTTGCTTTGTCTGGACTGGCTGTGACCTTCAGCTCCGGGGTCTGGGCTAGGAAAACATTCCAGTGACCTGCATAGAGGAAAGCAAAAGAGGGGTGTGGGGTGTGCGTGTGTGCATGCGTGTGCACAGTGAGGCAGTGACTGGGGTAGGAAAAACTTAAGAAAGATGGTGAGAGCCTGGGTTTGGAGTCCACAGGAGGTAGGAGATGGGTATTTCCATCATACCCCATCCCAGTCACTTCTTGGCACATGACCCCACCTTCAACCAACCAGCATTTGGGCCTAGGCTGGTTTCCTAACACCTGTTGATGACACTCCCATCTGTGACTTCCTTCCCCATCTGAAACCCCACCTGGGTCCATCTTCCTCAAATAAGGGGCATCCGAAGGAAAGTGGTTAGGAGGGTTTCAGTAGGAAATGTTCCAATAGAGAGGGGGTAGGCAGCATGAGGGTTTGGGGGCTCAGGCTTCCCTCCTCCACAGCCCTGTCTCCCCCACTCCCAGGACCAAATCCAGATGGTTCTGCTTCACCTTCCCACTTCCAAGTGCCCTAAATTGAGAAATCTCTGGCCCAGACGCCCACTGGATTCCTGTGCCGGGAACTGACGTCTGTGGCCGACAGCCACCCTGCCCCCCTCCCAGCACCAGCAGCCGGGAGCTCCCCGAGAGGGCCTGGCCTCTGGCCCGGCTTTCTTCCCAGGCCCCAGTCCTCAGCCTAATGTCCCACCTTCATGGGTGCCGGTGAGGAGCCGGAAGTTCTGTGCCTCTTTCTGGAAGTCTTGCTTCCTGACTTTCTTGATCTGAATCAAGTGGAAGATTCCTGAAGGCAGAGGCAAGGGCATGAGCAGGAAAGGTGGGGCCATGCAGTCAACGGAACAGGATAACTTAGAGATGCGACCTAGTCACCCCTCCCCTCCCCTGTTCCAACCAGACACCAAACCCTGTGGACTAAATTTCCTCAGTATTTTGAACCTACCCTCCCATCTCCACTGCCACTTTCTCCATTCTTGCCTGGTCACATCTTGCCAGGGTCACTACACTAGACTTCTGACCCCTCTTATGCCCCCTGCAGTCTGTGATCCTAACTGCAGTCATTTGAAACCATACATAACCTGTCACTCTCTTTCCCTGATCTCTCATCCCCTCTCTGCTGACCCTCTCACACTACTCACCTGTCCACAGTGTGGGGGTGGGGGAGGAAGCCCATATGGACTGGTTGTGCTTTTTTTCTGGTTATAGAGTATATGATAAAAATCGGTAGGTGTGCTTATCAGACTCCCAAGGAACGTCAAGTGTCAGAGTGGTAGGACCCGTTTCAGAACGAGGCTCTTCACCCAGCCCCTAGTGGTTTTCCTGTGCTCCAGCCCTAACGGATTACTTAAAGTACCCTGAGGTCCCCAGCCTTTACATAGGCCACCCCCGCTGCTCCAACTCCTTCTCCCGTTGACTTCTGTTTCTCCTGCTGCCACCAGATGAACTCCTATGCATCCTCTAAGCTTTGGCTGGGAAGTCTTCCTTGATCTCCCCTCCCTGCGGCACCCACAGTTCTTAGCTTCTGTTGGTGATTAGACCTATTTCCAGTGTGCTCTCATCGTGTCTGTCCTTGCCTCTTCTGGTTACTCCTGCAGGGTTTTCCTCTCTGGCTCCCCTGAGCCTGACCCACATTAATCATGTGGGACAAGTGAGTGAATGAACAAATGAGTGAATGATCCCTCAATGAATGGATGGGTAAGGAAACATAGGAGTACCCTGTCTAGCCCGGGCCCTAAAGGGAATGAGGCATTAGCTGGATCTCCTGATGTTTGTGTCCCATGGGAAGCTGACCACAGGCACCACACCTGGCCCTGAGGTCCCGAGCACATGGGCTATGAAGTTGCACCAGCTGTGACTGCCAGGGTCTGTGGCCAGAAAGAACAGATGTGACAGCAAGGCCTCTGCTAGGCCAGCACAGCTCTCAAGAAAACTAAGAACTGGCCTTGCTTATGGAAATCTGAGTAGGATGCCACTGAGGAGAACGTTCAGCACTAAGGTCCAGGAGGCTGGGAATGTCTAGCGTCATTCTCAGGACCCCTAGTCCAGATGCCAAGGACCAGGCTATGGGAGAGACTTGCTCCAGAGGCCCAGGCTACATCACAAGCCCGAGATAGCAATAGGTCCTTCTGCCCAGGCCTGCTGCTGCACACACCCCGGAACACAGATTGGAGAGGAGGTGATTGGGATGAGGGGAAGTCTTCACACTGTAGCCTATAAAGCATGAGTGTAAGAACTGAGCTCTTGGATCTGGAATCGAGAGCTGTCCTGAGGAGCATGGCCATGCCATTGGAGGGTGGGCCAGGTCTGAGGGCAGCTGGACTCTGAACGCCCAGGGCAGAGATGGTACCGGCAGGTGAGGCTCAGCTCAATGTAAAGACAAACCCTTTATAGGTGGGGACAGGGGCTGGAGACCATCCGGGAGGCCGTAGGGGGCTTCCTTCCTAGACAGGGGTTGGAATCAGGATCCCTGAGGTCCCTCTACTCTGAAACTCCAGAATCGAAAGGCTCTTCACAATAAGCCAGTTTCTGGGGCCTGAGGCTGGCCCCATGGTGGCCTGGCCTCCCTGAGTCTGGGTGTCGACATCTCCAGGCCAGTTCACCTCTGGGTGAAGAAACAGGGTTTCCCACTGACGGGCCGCAGGAGTGTTTGCTTTGACCCCCACAGTGTGGGGTAGAGAGGTGACTGGTGAGGCACTTAGGCCCCCAGGAGATGGCGGTTGGGCATGTTTGCCAGTGACAGGAGGGTAGAGCCTGGCACGGTGAAGCTCAGGAGTTCCTGCCCCCTACTCCTTTTCTGCTGGGTCTGGTGGTAGTGAGATTGGCCTTGAGCTACAACGCTCTAGTCTGCACCATCCTGGGCACATCTTGACCTTCCTTAGGCACCTCTCTGAAAGCATTATGTCACCTCTGTGGAGAGTCAGACCTGGGTTTGAATCTTTGCTTGACCGCTTAAACTGTGTGACTTTGAGCAAGTGGTTTTACCTTTCAGACTCAGTTTTATCTGCAGGATGGTACATTCATACATATCCCTCAGGTTTCTTAGATGGATGAAAATGAAACACATTAGCAAAGGGCCTACTACACCCTACTACACTGCAGGGGAGAGCAGAGCGCATGGAACCCGAGGCTCTGGGGCCTGAGGCTCTCGCTGCCACCCTTGCCTGCATTGTGCTCCTCTTGCCTTCCTAATGCCTCCTTCTCCACGAAGCCTTCCAGCCTGACCAGCCCAGCTCCCGGGGAGTTCCTGCTGCATCCAAATCACTAAGTCCTGGGTTCCTACGGACAGAGACTGGGGTCTGTTGCTCTTTGTGGTCCCAGTACCTTGTGGGGTTGGGGGAAGGTCTGAAGTAAACCTGCACCTATCCAGGGATTGAGGGGACCTCAAGGCACAAAACAATGATAAGTGTTCCTGAATCTAACTCCTCGGCTGTGGCAAAGCCCCCACCAGCTGCTGCTTGCACACGCCTGTGAATTGAGCTTGCTCCCTCCCTTCTTTGACAGAAAGGGTCTAAGTATGAGAAAGTGCTTCCCCTCATCGGTAGAAATATGCTTCTCTGTAATTCTGAGTAGGTGGGATGAAGGTACTAATGTTGTTAGCACCTACTATAGGTCAGGGCTGTACCCATGTTATTTCATTTAATTCTCCAAAAACCCTCCTTCCCAATTAACAGAAGAAAAATTGAGGCCCAGGGAGGTCAAGTGATTACCCAAGGCCACACAGCTAAGAAAGAGCAGAGCCGGGATTCAAACTCAAGGCTGTCTGATTCTCAAAGCCCCTGCTTGTTGTTCTGACCCTTGCAGTCACTCAGAACCCAACTGCTCCCCCTGCCTGGGTCAATCCTTCAGAGCCTGGAAGCCAATGGTCCTGTCCCCCTGAGTCTTCTCTTCTCCAGGCTGAACGGCTCCGCTTTCTTCGTCCATTCCTCCTAGGACAGGAGGCAGAGTAGAGCAGGGAAAGAGCCGCATCTGACGCCACAAGACACGGGCTCTAGCTCCCGTCCTCCACTTACTGGCTGTGTGGCCTTGGGCCAGGTACTTCACCTCTCTGAGCCTCAGTTTCCTCATCTGTAAAATGGGGATAATAATACCTAACTCTCAGGATCGTTGAGGATCAAATGAGATCATGAATGTGAAGCACTTTGTAAACTCTGAAGTGCTCCACACATCGGTTATCCTCCTGACCATCAGTATGACCATCCCCTCGCACACCCCCACCCACTCCAGCCAGACCCAGCGGGAGAGAGAGGTGACCTTATAGCTAACTCACACTTAAAGAGTTTGGTTTGTTTTACTCCACCCAGGGGATCTATGTTTGGCAAGAGGAACCTAAAAGCCCAACTCTCAGCAATTTTCTTCTCAATGACAACACCTCTTGACCTTCAGCTGGTGATCTGAGCATCCCAGTGCCGCTGGTGAGTTTCTCACAGAACGAGAGCTATGTTTTGACGTCAACTTATTGGAAGGCTAGAATCTCCCATACGGAAAAGGCTGAATGAGACTAGCCTTCAGGCAGGCCCTCTTGCCTTGCGGACAGTGTGAAGGCCTTTCTGCCTGAAAAGCTCTCCCCTCACTGTGTGCTAACCCTCTACCAGGAAATGTGCCTCTTTGCTCCCCCACCCCGCCATAGGCATCACCCTTTTCCTGGCTTCCTTGCAAGTGCAACAACCCCTTCCACCCAGGAGAGGGAGCACTTCGAGTCCCTGGCGTTGGCAAGTGGATGAGCTTATCAGAACTGTCAGAGAATCCCAGGCCCAATCTCTGTCTCTCTCTCTCTCTTGGAATTGGAGACTTAAATCTAGAAGGGTAGCCAGAGGCGGGTCTTCCTGGGCTGGAGGGCCCTTGATCCACAAAATGCTCCTAAGGTGCCTGGTAAGGGGGACAGGCCAGAGGTAAGCCCAGCTGGGAGGGGGCCAATGCTCACCTTTTACCAGCTTCCAGAGGTAGATCTCCACCTGCTCAGAGGCCTCATGCTCGAGGGCAAAGCGATATAGGTTGTCTGGGCTTGGAGCTATTGATGTGTGGACGAGGACATGGCCTGGCACCTTCGGACACCTGGTGGCACTGATGTCACTGGGGCCAGGGTCTGCCTTGTCCTCTGGGGAAGACAAGGAGATCATGAATACTCTGCCCCCTCCCCACCCCTGCCTGGTGAGCCCAGGAAGCCAGGCCACTGGTCTCACTTCCCCTTCAGGTCTTTAAAGTCCCTGGGAAAGTTCTGGTGCCTCTGGCACCAGATTGACTGATTCTGTGTATACGTGCTAGAGTCTCTGAATTGGTTCTCTAAGGCCAGTATTTTGTGAGCCAGGCATTTTCCACTCCTGTATGTCTAAAGCCCTTGCAGCCTGACCCCCTGTGTTGGAGATATTCCAAGTACCTGTGCCCTGGGGAGAGGGACTCTGCTCCCACTGCCTTCCCTGTCCCCAGCATCTCTTTGTACCTGGGCAAATCTTGCAACACTTCCCGGCCACTTTCTCAGGGCGATGGCAGGGGTACTCCGTGGGACAAGTCACCCGTTGGCAGTCCTGGCGGCCATCCTGACAGGTGCACAAGATGCAGGGCAGGGGTCCAAAGGAGCGGAAAGCTGGGTGCCACACCTCCCCATGGGAGTATGTCTTCCCACTGTGCACACAGGCTGGGCCAAGGAGGGCGGGAAGGGAGGAGGGTCAGTGCCACGGACCTGGGCCAGAGTCCCAGGAATGGATGGGGCCAGGAACTTGGGGAGCCCCTGCTCCACCGGACTGGCCCAGCCACACTGCCTGCCAAGTGGAGGCCGGGTATAAAACTGGTCCCCGGTCCCTGCCTTCTCCCCTGTTGCAGCACTCAGGGCTGACCCCAGCCCAGTATGGGTCCAGTGTGTTCTTGCTAAAGATGGAGAGTTCTCCCCCTGCCCTTCCGGGGCACCTCTGGCAGGGGGAGTTCTTAGACCCAGTTCTGTTCCTACCTGGCAGTGTGAGCTCGGGCAGGTCCCTTTTAATTTCTTAGCTTCAGTGTCCCATGAGTCCGGGGCTGTGACAGGTAGCTCCACAGCTGTGCCCGCTGCCCCAGTGGGAGCCCTGCACCGAGCCTGCTTTCCTCCCCTTCTGCTGCTCCTTCTCTACACCATTCTGCCCATCTGCCTGCAGCTTCCCTCCGCTCCCTATGTCTTTCTCTCACAGCTTCCTTCTACTATATTTATTTCCATGTCTGAAGCCCCTCCAGGACAAGGACCACTTTTCATTTCTCTCTTCTGTGCCCTCAATTCCCAGCAAAGACATGGCAGAGGCTCAGAAAATACTGTTGTGCTGCCCCCATGGTCTTGGTTCTAGGGATGGTTCTGTGTCTCACTCAGTACTCTGAACCTCAGTGCCCTTTCAGGACACTCCAGTTTTGATATTTTAGGAATCTACAAGCTCCTCGCCAAGTTGAGATCAGGGAAGCACTGAGCTAGGGTCGGGGGGTTGCAGGGATGGAAGGCAGGAACAGTTGGGGCCCCCTTTTCCCACCTTAGGGATCAGAGGAAGTTCCCATCCCCACCTTTCTTATGTTTCTCCTTCAGGACAATCTTGACTGTCGTGCTGCCTGCCCCATTCGGTCGGAAGTGGCGAGAGATGAAGCCCAGAGGAGAGCTGAGACCAGTGGGGGCTGGGGTGCCCAGGCCTCTCTTTCTCCCACTCTCCCCTGAACACGGATCCTGGGAATGTCTCTGCAAATGGCAGGAGGGATAAGGATCACTGCCGGGCCTGTGCCCGCAGAGGAGCAGCAAGACAGGCTGTGGTGAGGCCTACTATAGTGGACACCACCATCACTTCCTAGTAAAGAGAGGCACACACTAGGGATGAAAAGATCTGGATGTGGCCCAAGATGTTCTCAGACGGTGAATCTTTGAAAACTCTCAGAGGATGGTGGTTTGGAAATCCAGCCTCCACCAAGCCCTTCTCAGGCCTGTCAGAGCCAGGGCCTTGGGGCTGGAGTGAACACGTGTGCTGAGGTCTTGATCTGGGAGACACCTCGATCAGGGACCTGGGAAGCTTCATATTTAAGAAATGGAAGGTGAGGCTGTGGTGAGTCAAGAGTCGGGGAATTCTTTGAGGAGATTTTGTTGATTGGGGAAAGGATGGGCCTCTGAAGATCTCACACCAGGCCCCAGAATCCCACAGGGTGGAAGACTTAAAGCAGGCCCCACCTGGAGACCCTTGGTCCCCAGAGCCTGATTTCTTGAGCCCCTGGAACCTAAGATCCTGAGACCCCGCCCCTCCAGACCAGGTCTTGGGCAGACTGGCAGTGATAGCAAAGGGTCTGTGGTGAGGACCGTGTAATGAGGCAGGAGCAGCACAGCTCATGGTTAGAGGACTGGGCAGCTCCAGGCCAAGGCAGAGGACCAAGTGGGCTTACTACCCCCCCCCTCACTGATACCGAGTCATTCATATTCCTCCTTCTACAGCCCCTTTCTGCCCACATGATCTCTGAGTCAGAGACTGGCCAGACAGCCTACAGGAGTTCCCAGGAAACTGTCTCAGGCCCCAGAACAGGCACAGGTACATAGGAGGCTCCCAGGAAATGCTTGTCAAGTGGAATAGTGGCAAGATGGAATCGAGGAGCCCAGCCCTCTAATGGGACTTGCTCAACGTCATGCAGTAAGTAGCTAATCAGGGCCTGGAACCAAGCCTAGGTAGGCTTCTCTTAGCATGCTGCCTCCTAGGGAGAGGATGGAATGGCAGAGGTAAAGGGGGAGCTCGTTAGTTCAGACCCCTGGGGAGTCCCCGAGCATGGAAGGCCAGCCTCCAGTCCCCCAGGGTCCAGGTGACCCGGGCTGAGAGAGGAGGTGGAGTTGTTCCCCTTGTAGACACAGTGCAGAGGGCGGCTGGGGACTTCAGTCAGTGTAGAAACCCATCCTCCTACCCCTTTCCTCTCTGACCAGAGAAAGCGGGCCAGTTTAGCTCATCCTAACTCCAGACAGAGATGGAGAGGGGCCAAGACAGAAGGGAGGACAGAGAGGTAGCCACCAAACAAAGAACCAGTACCTCAGGGGCTGGGTGGGGAAGGCTGGAGAGGCCATTTCCTTGGGGAATGTGCTGCCTAGAGGCAGCCTGAACTAAGGACAGACACAAGGTTATCTAGCCTCCGAAAGAACAGTGACACAGTGTTTCTCAGGAGGGAAATCGGGCAGTTTGGGGCCTGCTCTTGTACGGCATGGTACTTTCTCCCAGGCCCCTCCCATGTACTTTCTCCCAGCAGCCATGATGGGAGACTGGGGAGAGGGGCTGGAACATGGTGGACCTCATGTTGCTGACCTAGGGGACAAATGAAAACTGAGGACAGTAGGGCGCCTGGGTGGCTCAGTGGGTTAAGCCGCTGCCTTCGGCTCAGGTCATGATCTCGGGATCCTGGGATCGAGTCCCATATCGGGCTCTCTGCTCAGCAGAGAGCCTGCTTCCCTCTCTCTCTCTCTCTGCCTGCCTCTCTGCCTACTTGTGATCTCTCTCTCTGTCAAATAAATAAATAAAATCTTAAAAAAAAAAAAAAAAAAAGTAAAATGAGGACAGTAATGGTACCGCCTGCCCCAGAGTCCTGGGCTTTAGGCCGTGGCTACCAGCCGCTCTCACCCCCTCTCCCCACCTTGTGCACTCACCACCCCATGCTGCGACTGCGTAGTGTCCTCTTCAGCTGATCGCTCACCTGACCCATCTGGAAACCCAAAGGGAAGTTGGGTCAGCCTCTACCTTCTCAGCCTTGCAGACCAGAGCCCTGCAGGCCTTCAGCCCCCCAGGCCTCATGCCACTTCTGCAGTCCCTCTGGGGCCTCATTCCCACTTCCCATTACAACCTCTCCTCACCCTCGGGTTGACCCATTCCCCACAACTGAGTTACTGCCTCAGTTTCCCCACACTGACCTCCTGGTCACCATTAGGACTGAACTTGTTGGCTGGGCTGGCGCATCTTATTCAGTGTCCATCGTGGATGGCCCACGGGCCCAGCATCACATCCCCACAGCCTTGCTTCGTGCAGCCCCCTGGGAAGCCACCCTATCCAGCCATGCTTGAAGTCACCAGGCCTTGGTATACTATCCACTCTCAGGCACTGGCCTCCAGCCCCTCTGTCCTTTCAGTTGGAACACCCTAGGACTTTATCTTCCACTCTGTGGGGTCTCAACACACAGGGCCCTGAGAGGGATTCTCTCTATCCAGCCCCAGCCTCACATACAGTCTGGTATTCTTGGTTCAAAGACCAAGAACACTGGAATCAGACAGTCCATTAGGAGTCACCGAGGTCAGCCTCTCAGTGCATATGTGACACTGCTGAGGCCCAAAGAGGGGAAAGAATTGGCAGGAATTAGCTGGAGGAACCAGGACTAAACTGGAGTCACCTGATTCCTGGTCCAGTGCCCTTCCACAATGCCAACATCTGGAGAAGCGTTCTAATATGAAGCCCTCCCTTCCCCCAGTGCTGCCTCCTCCAGGAAGATTTTCTGAACTACCTCAACCCACAGGGTACAGTGTGACCATCTGTGCACTTGTTTCTGCGCAAGCCATTTGCCCTTCACTAGCTGAGGTTCCTCCGCCTCTGACAGTCCATGGCTAGGGCCCTGGGGTGGGCTGGGTGGACACTCAGATCTAGGGACAGACTCACCTTTGCAGGCCTGGCAACAGGAGGCGGGCAGTGGTAGAGGTGCAGGGCAGCCTGGTTCTGGGCAGGTCATGAGACCACAGTAGATCTGGCCTTCCTGACAGAGCAAAGGGGAGATGAGCTCCAATGAGGAATAGCCTCAGGGTTAGGAGAGACCCTGCCCTGGGGGCAAATGGCCTTGAGGTGTCCTTTGAAGTGGGTGAAGAAAGGAGCAGCAGAGCCTCCTGGGCAAGGCCCAGCCAGCTCAGAGGAGGGTCCCCTGTACCCTCCCCAGATGGTCCCCGGCCCTGAGGTAACATTCATCCTTCAGCTTCTAAAGGGTTTTCAGATCCTGTCTCTCCCACAGCTCTTACAGCAACCTGGTGAGGTGGGATTCTTCCATCCTACAGATAAGGAGGGCCCGAAGAGGGGCCCGAACTGCCTGAAACCAGAAATCAGAGACGCAGCCCAGAAGAGCCCAGCCTGTTGACTTTCTGCTGAAGTCAACACCCTCCTCCCCCGACCTGGGACAGGGGATCCAGAGAGAGGAGGGAGATCCATGGGACACCCGTCGAGCTGATCTTGCTCTTACTGAAAACCCTAGGTTCCCAGCTTCAGGACCCAGCCTGGAGAGGCAACACTGCTGAGGAAAAGGCCTTCTGGGAATCCTTTGGTGAGTCACTTCTCTTCTCTGGGCCTCACTTTTCTGCTCAGTGGAACGGGAGCCCTCCCATCTGGTTTGTAAAGAGCAGCTGGGCGGGTAGTTGTGAAAACCCTTTTCAAACTGGAAGGCATGATGTCCCTGGCAGGAAGTGATATCACCTCGAGTCCTTTCCCTATGCCTTTTGCAGTGAGGCTCAGAAGTAGGCCAGGAGTCAAGCCAGTTCCATTTAAACAAGGAAGAGAAGAAAGAAGGGGAGACCCCAGTGTCCAAGGAGAAGGGACAAAGAATCATAAGAATGTTCTCACTACGCCACCGCCATGCCATCATTCTGTCTCCTCCCACAGACTCCTCCTCATCCAGGCCCTTGTCCTTTACAGGAAGCAGCACAATACAGGGAAGAAGGGAATGTGAATTTTGGA